>NC_090935.1:315506676-316131676 GCF_040938575.1 Ambystoma mexicanum
AGGTACGTCTATTTCAGGGGTGCGCGGGAAGTATCACACGCAAAAGCAGCAGGGTACATGTATCTCAGGGGTGCGCCTGATGTATCACACGTAAAAACAGCAGGGTACGTGTATTCCAGGGGTGCACGGAAAGTATCACACGCAAAAGCAGCAGGGTACGTGTATTTCAGGGGTGCGCGGGAAGTATCACACGCAAAATCAGCAGGGTACGTGTATTTCAGGGGTGTGCGGGAAGTTTCACACACGATTCCATCAGGGTACGTGTATTCCAGGGGTGCGCGGGAAGTATCACACGCAAAAGCAGCAGGGTACGTGTATTTCAGGGGTGCGCAGGAAGTATCACACGCGATTCCATCAGGGTACGTGTATTACAGGGGTGCGCGGGGAGCACCACACGTGAATTGCATGTGTGGATCCTCCCAGGTGTTCCCTCTACACCCTCCACGGCCCCTGCAGGTGGCCCACACCACAGGGGCCTATCCTGCACATGTCCTGCAGACACCCCATCCACCATGGCCATGCCCCCCAGCCAACCCACATGTCACCTTGCACTACTGCCCACCAATGCATGTCCCCCTGCACCCCCAGCCACCAGGGGCACCCTTCACCAGGCCCCCACCCATGTCTCCCATCACCCCCATCCCCCAGCATTGCAGGGGCAGCCTCCACCAGGCCCCCACTCATGTCCCCTATCACCCCCACCCCCCAGCAGTTCAGGGGCAGCCTCCACCAGGCCCCCACTCATGTCTCCCTGCACCCCCACCCCCCAGCCACCAGGGGCAGCCTCCACCAGGCCCCCACCCATGTCTCCCATCACCCCTACCCCCCAGCAGTGCAGGGGCAGCCTCCACCAGGCCCCCACTCATGTCCCCTATCACCCCCACCCCCAGCAGTGCAGGGGCAGCCTCCACCAGGCCCCCACTCATGTCTCCAACCACCCCCATCCCCCAGCCACCAGGGGCAGCCTCCACCAGGCCCCCACTCATGTCTCCCACCACCCCCACCCCCCAGCCACCAGGGGCAGCCTCCACCAGGCCCCCACTCATGTCTACCACCACTCCCACCCCCCAGCAGTGCAGGGGCACCCTCCACCAGGACCCCACACATGTCCCCCTGCACTCCACCCCCAGCAGTGCAGGGGCAGCCTCCACCAGGCCCCCACTCATGTCCAACTCATGACTCCCTGCACCCCCACCCCCCAGCCACCAGGGGCACCCTCCACCAGGCCCACACTCATGTCCCCCAGCCAACATGTCAACACAATCTAGATCCCTGGCCCTTATGGTCAGCCTCCAAATGCCATACACCCACCTGAGTATTGCATCCACTCACTTAGAAATGGCAAAAACATGATATAACCACAATTGCAAGTTTGGAAATGAACACATGTCCCTCACATACACCCAATGGGTGTCAGTGAATGCCAAAACCCATATCATGATATGCATGAAACCAATGAGATGATACTACACATTGAAGTTTAAAGAAAAAATATGTATTAAAAGCAACATAAATTGAATCAAAAATAAACAAACAATCATGGAAATTATTTTTAAAGAAACAAGCAGGTACGTGAAATAATGCAAAACCACAAATCATAATGCAAACAAAAGGTGTCCAAAGTCACAGTCCACAAAAGTAAATCCAATGGAAAATTAAAATCGAAAACCATTGCTCCATGGGGAAATCATTAAAAAAATGAAAATCCAAAATAACACTACCTAAAAAAATAAACTATATACAAAAATGTGGGCCATTGTCCAAAAGGTCCAAAAAAAATGCTAAACCAAAGGAAACCTAACACTAACTACAGAACTATTTACAAGGGCAGCGGGCTAGTCCGACGGCTCACTTTGGGATGTTCCGGGCCAGGGCATCATCGAACTCCCGCTCAATGTCCCGGAGGTGCTCCTCCTCCATGGCCCCGAGGGTCCACAGGGCCGTCCACATGTTCCCCCCAAACTCCCTGCGGATTGCCTCGAGGCACTCGGCCCGCCTCAGGGCCCTCCGCATGGAGTTCTCCGCCCTGACCATCGTGAGCCGTGCCTCTTCCGCCCGCTGCCGCTCTGCATCTATGGCGTGGCCCAACCGCTGCCACACGGAAGACACTTCCCGCCCTGGGTCCTCCTGCCCTCCGGCCGATGCCTGCCCCTCCGATGTCAAAGGCCCCGAGCCACCACGTTGCTGCTGCTGCTGCGCCTCTGCCCATGCACTGACTCCTGCTGCCTGCACATCCTCCGCTGGCTGGGGTGCAGTCGTTGATGTGGCCACCCCTGCTGGACGTCCGACTCCAGACTGTGGCAGGGATGCCTCCTCCACCAGCCTGGCCGCACCGTCAGAGGCAGCTCCACAGGGCACCCAGGTGACTGATGGGTGGGAAGATGGCACGGAGGACGACTGGCGCATAGGGTGTTCAGTTGAGGAGGGGGTCTGAGCAAGCCCCATCAAACGGAGGAATCCGGCCTGGGTGACCTGTCCCAGTAGGCCGACGCGGTCAACGAGCCATTCAAGATGACGTGCAGTCTCCTCATGAAAAGACTGCAGGTCACCTCGCATGGCCCGTTGACACAACGCCACACCTTTCAGGACAGGCTCAACCCGGTCCCAGATAGCCACGTCCGCAGGTAGAGGAAGGCCAGTTGTCGTGAGCTCATCCCCTGCCTGAAAACGGGTCTGGACGTAGGCATCCCTGCTAGTGCAAGATGATGCAGACACAGGATCAGGGACAGGATTGGACACAGGCACTTCCGCGGCGGCCTGTGCTGCCTCCTGTCCCTGGTCCTGCACTGCACCACTAGCACCAGTGGAATCCCCACCTCCAGACCCCGTCTCTGTTGCTTGCACGGCCTCCTCCTCCACCAAACCCCCCACCAACCTGGATGACTCTGTGCTCCCCCGTTGGGCCCTGTGGGGTCCCAGCTGCCCCTTCTTCTGCCGAGGAGTCCAACTCCGACCTCCGCCTCTTGGACCTCCCCCCGGCAGCTGCGGCCTGGGACGCGGCACCGGACTCCTCGTCGGGGAATGAGATCACAACCTGGGAGGGGAGCCGGGCCTTGCGTCTCCGGCTGGCGGTGCGATCCCCGCCGCTGTGCTCCACAGCGCCTTCTCCGCCTTCTTCATCAGTTGACGCTGCAGATAGGGAGAAATAAAACACAGGCATCAGGGCACTGTACAATGGACACATGCACACATGACAGTTGCACATGAGTGGCATTGGCAAACCTCAGACATGGCATCACAATTGGCAACACAGATGTCATTTCTACATGCACACATGAGCCATACCACAGCCACATCGCAACTGCCAGCACCATCCATACACATACAACAGCATGAGCAGGCAAAGGTGAGCCAGACATTGCATGCAACACAGGGAGTGCACTACACATGGACGCACACCACCACACTTGCATGCATGTTTACACCTCAGCCAACTGTCGCAGTGTTCCGATGGGCATCCATGTCACATCTGCCAATCAGGCTTCCACATCCCGCTGTCACATGCATCCATGTTGCATCACTGTTGCACCCTTGTCAAATACACACACATGCACATGTACACAGTGCTGATACATGCAGATGAAAACAACATACATGCGTGACATCATGAACATGCCTACTTACATACACATTCATACAAACATGTGAGCCCACACAACTGCATTTGGCATGCAAGCATACACACACAAGCACCATCCATGTCTCACACATGACAGCGCTTGCATGTGTTAGCCTCACGGTCCTGTACACCCCCACCCATACTCGGCCCCATACAAACAGATGTGCAACCGGCACACTACTGGCACATCACCACACGCACAGCTTACAATCATGATGCATGTACACTTACCGCTCGATTCCAGACGGGTCTGCCTCTCAAGGACCTGGACGTGGAGCGCTGGGGATATGCGTTCCAGGACCCTCATCTGATGCTCCGACAAGTGGCCCCGGCGCCCCTTAGCATCCGCTGCCTTCAAGAGGCGCCGGGCCTTGTTCAGGGTCCTGGACCTGAAGTCCTCCCAGCGCTTCTTGACATGTTGGAAGTCGTGGACTGCCACCCCCTCCACGTTGATGGCAGTCACGATGTCTGTCCATATCCGAGTCCGTCCTTCCTTGTCGGCGCGCACACTTCCGTAGAGGGCATCATACTGCCCCAGGACTTGCTCCACCAGGACACCAACTTCCCTGGAACTGAAGCTGGTGCCCCTCTGCCTATCTGGCCGGGGGTTGTCAGTGGTGCCAGATGTTGCAGTGCCCAACATGACAACCCCAGAGGCAGGAGTGGGTGGGCAACTGGGTCCTGGGGCTGGGCTGTGGAGCGATGGAATCCCAGTCGGGAGTCTCCGGTTCCAGCAGGGGTGGTCAAAGCAACAGCACCCCTGGCTGATGTGCAGGCAGCAAATGGCAGGGCACGTGGGCAGCAGGCAGTCAGGCAGCAGCAGATGGCAGGTGGGAGTGTGCTCGGGGCTCTGGAGGGCAGTAAATTGGCTTTCTGGGCAGGAACGTAGTCTTCCGTGTGCTTACACGTGGCCAGCTTGAATCGGAGTGATTTGGCACGTGAAAAGTCCTGCACGTCTGCGTGTAATTCGAGGAAAGGCCTTAGTGCTTAAGCGCATCTGCACGCATATGCGATT
This sequence comes from Ambystoma mexicanum, assembly GCF_040938575.1. Taxonomy (NCBI): domain Eukaryota; kingdom Metazoa; phylum Chordata; class Amphibia; order Caudata; family Ambystomatidae; genus Ambystoma; species Ambystoma mexicanum. The sequence continues at coordinate 315,511,311 of NC_090935.1, forward strand.
TCATTGGCCCAAAGGCCCCCATGCGCAGCTGCGACGTCACGCGCATGGCCGTAGAGAATGGCGCATGTAAAAAAAAGAGATATACGTCCAAGTGTCAAAGCGTGTAATTGGTGGAAATGGCCTCATCGCGTATGCGCGTCTGTGACATGTGTATAAAAGGTACTTGTAGAACGCCATTTCCTTGTACGTGCTTTTCGTGGAGAGCGAGTGGGTGAAATCTGTACTTCTTGTCGGTTCACACGTGATTTACTTCACGGCGTTTCCAGTACGTGCTCCTTGTTACCTCTGACAGCTTTTTCTCTTTTCCTCTTTTTCCTGGGCCTGTTTCCTCAAACAGCGTTCCCTTCTACTGTTGTCCTGTCTCCTCAGACAGCGTACAATTCTTCTTTTGGCGGGGGTGTTGCCAATGCGCACACGCGCATATTTTTCACGCTTTTGTTCCTGGCAGACAGTGAGTCACGCACGTATTTAACATCTGTGCTTGCCCCGTGTGTCGCGTACCCCTTCAGAGGTCATTCTAGGTTGTGTGTGACACGCATACGTTCATTCTTGTGTTTCTGGGTGCCACAGCGTAGTGCAGGTTTATTTTTCCACGCACGTGGTCTAGGAGGGGTTGCGTGCACCTTACTTCCCTTTTTTGGGGTGCCTGTGCGTTGCGTGACCCATCATCTTTCCCCAGGGGTGACATACAGCCTTGCTAGAGCACTAGGGTACGATTACCATCTGGTACCCAACCCCTTTGACCACCTATTGCCCAGGACAATAGTTCACATCGACTCCCATACGCACAATAACATCAGTGCCATGGCTGGGAAGGGAACAAGCCGTAAGGGTGGCAAAGGTGGCCGAGCCCCAAGTGGTGGCCATGGTGGATCCGGTAGGGGACGTGGCCGTGACTTGCAGGGTGCCCCTAGCCACCCATGTGTGGAGGAGCAGTCAGGGACACCCATGCCCCCCCCCTCGTTGAGGTTAACGTGGCTGACACCATCCATGCTCAGCCCGTATTGGACCAGCCCACTGTGGAACCAGACCTGGCACAGGGTGACTCCATGGCTGTCTCCAGGTCAGCAGGTCTAGGCTACGTGCGCACCGGTGAACATTGGTGTCATCAGGCCACGTGGATCAGGGGCAGCTAGGTCATCTGCTGCCCCGCGTAGGCAGACTGGGGAGGCTGCAGGGGCAGCTGCGGCTCCATCCACCCCACCTCTCACACACCCAGCCAGGACAGTGTCGGTCCAAGTCCATCATGCTGACATTCCCCCTGACACCATCACACTCGAGCTAATGCCTGCACCAACTCCCATGCTGAGTGTGCAATCCCACACTCCTAGTACAGAGTCCACCGGGGCTCCTGCTCCTAGTGTCCAGAACGGCGTAGGACACTCAGGATCCCCACCACCTTCCAAGCGGAAGAGGAAGAGTGCTCGTCCAGTAGAGGCTGATGCCCCAGACACGGCTACACAGTCCGGCCGGTCAAGGAAGCCCAGCTTCAATGAGGCCAAACTGAATGCACTTGTAGAGTATGTGTCCGCACATGACCGCAAAATGGTGATTGTTGCAGGATCCAAGACCAGACCTGCACAACATCAGGCACACTGGCAGACCATTGCGGACATCATAAGTGCCCTTGGAATCCTGAGGCGCACAGCTACTGAATGCTACAAGCGCTGGAATGACCTGAAGCGCAGGGCAAAGAATGCCGCAACTCTAGTGACTGGAGGTGGGTCTCCAGCAGACAACATAGAACTCACTCCCCATGAGCAGGTTGCTGGGACCTACGTCACGGAGGAACAGATCCAAGGCGTGGGAGAACTGGCAGATTACGAGGCATTGTCCGGTGAGTGCACATGCATGTGTGTGTCATCCATGTGCATGGTGTGTGGGGGAGGGCTTCTGTTTGGGTGCCAGGTGAGTGTGTGTGTGCCTGAGTGGTTTGGGTCACCCATGTGCCTCTTGCTATACATTCTGCGCACCAGCATTTGGGTATAGCAGCATCCCTTCTGCCAACATTAGACATCCTGCCCAACACCACGCCAGTTGCCCTTGAAGTGTCATCTTGCCACAACATTGTTGCTTATTTACCTCTGTTTATTCAGGCAGATTGTTTGCATACCACCACTTTTACTCTGGATTTCTCAGTCCTATTGTCACATGTCTGACATGGCTATGGTACAGTGGACTGGCTTTGTTTCCTGGACATGATTTGTTTAGACATGTCCCTGTGCCATAGGACCATTTTGGACTGGCAGCTGCGGGTTAAACATTTGAACTATTTCAATAAAAAAATCAATTTCATTAGCAAACTGGACTGAATGAACAATTGGTGACCTCCTCTCCCTCTTCACTTCATAGCTAGGGTACATGCCATCTGTGTGATGGCATGTGTATTTGACCTGCCAATCACTGGCCAATGTGTGATGCCACTGCTAGGCAGCATGCAGCAAATGTGTTCATCTTCCATCTTGGTGTCATCAATGTGTGCCATCTGCCTACCCTTCACACGCAGTGACGGTGCATGAATGGGAGGGTTTTAGTCATGTGGGACATGTGTCAATCAAGTACTGTTTCTGTAGCCTCTCAGCCCTAATTGTGTGCCATAGTGCTAATGCCGGTTTCCATTTGTTTTCTTTTATGTCTTTGCAGGGGATGATGCACTTGATACTGCTAGGGTTGTGGAGATGGTGCAGACCCAGGAGGGGTCTGAGGGCCGACCGACCACCAGTGAGGGACGTGGTGTGGTGGTGGGTGAGAACCCACAACTGCTGCAGGTCGTGCTCTCAAGGGGTGTCTCTGGCTGCACCTCCCCGAGCTGTATTCAGGCATCGATTCGGATGATGAGACCTATGTGCCGTCGCAGAGTGTTCCTGGGAGGGATTTTGTTCTGTCCGACCCACCTGCACCAGGGTTAGAACCCTCAATTGGGATGTCAGTGTTGGCAGGTACGCCTTTGGTGGTTACGGATGCAGGGTCACACTCTGCGACATCTGATCCTGTTCCTGGGCCAGCAGATCAGAGGGGGAATGCAGTCCTGCAGCCTCAGGCAGTGCCGGCACAGCAAGGCGCAGTTCGCCTTGCCCCAGACAGGTGTGGTGCCAGCCGACGTGGTGGCCGTCAGCCACCTGGCAATACCGCATGGGAGCAATCCATATACGGTATGGCAACCCAACAGGCAGCATCATCAGAGATGATGGCTCAGGCCATGGATAGGGTGGCCACTTCCATTGTCCCCCCCAAAAGGCTGATGGAGAGACTACAGCAGGCAACAGACTCCATCTGCCAGTCACACAGGGAGGACATGTTGGCGTCCGACAGGGACAGGCGGGCGGCACTGGCGACTCTGCAGGAAGCCATTTCCATAGAGTCCCAGGGCCACAGGGAAGCCCTGAGGGTGGAACTCCTTCACCTCAGGACAACTCTTGTTGAGCTTGAGGCTTCAACAAACAGAAGGACAGAACAGCAGCTGGAGCGTCTCACACGTACGCTCTCAGCTGAGATGCAGGCAACTAGGGCGGAGGTCCGGGCATCCCGTGAGTTGTTGCATGGGGACCTCTGCACAATTATCCTCCAGAACGAGACCTACCACACCTGCATGCTTGCAGCCATGGAGGAACAGACCAGGGCTTTGCGTGGGCTGCCTCCCATAGTGCCACCACCTCCTGATGCAGCTGCAGAGGGTGAGGAGAGCGACAGCAGTGATTCTCCCACAATAGGGTAGCCGTGTAGGCCATGAGACCATGGAGGTGTTTTTTTTCCGCAAGATCCACACAAGTGGGTTTTGGTGTGCACCCTGTCCTCGGACCCCCTGGGTGGCCTCCCCAACCCCCCCGGCCCATTAAAGGCCATTTTTGATATATATTGTATTTATTTATTTTGGGACAGTGTGTAGCCTTGTGTGGCTCCCGTGGGCATACGCTGCATTGTGGCTGGGCACATGCAGGCTTGTCATGAATTTGGTTCAGATGCTTGGGTTTTTGTGACACACACCCCTCCTGCTTCCCGTTTCCATGGGCTTGCAAAGGGTGTGCCCAAGTGACATTGACGTACATGGTGACATTGGACTCCCATTCGATGTGTGGGCAGTCTGTAGTCAATACTGTGTATACATTCATAGTGCATATTGTTGTTGTATTGTACACTGCATGGTGTATTGATATGTGCCTCTGCATCCATCTCATCCTCCTAATTTGCAGGTCCATTTCTCATATCTTCACAAGGCGGTCCACATTGGAACTGGAGTCCCTGTTGTAAGCAGTGCACCTACACTCTTGCGTGGCGCTAACACTGTATACTTGGAAGTGTTTGAAGTGCTGGCATCATCAGGTAGTGAGGCTAGCAAATTTTTAAGTCTGTAATGTCATGTTTAAGGTAGGTTGGAGGTTGTGTAGGTGATTGGTATTCCTGGTAAGTATTTGGTAATGTGTGTTGTAGGTCCTGCATTACTGTGAGCATTTCATGTGTGGCCATGTTTCCATTAGGGACACTGTAGCTGGTGACACTTAGGCATGTTGTGGGGAATAATTTGTTTGCTCTCACACTTCATGACATGCCATGGTGTGTTGTGTGGCCGTGCCGGGGAGGGGTTGGGTGACATGGCACTGTTTTCATGTAGTATTTTGCAAGTGGGTATTCATTTCTGCAGCATGGAAGTGTGTCTTTTGATGACACTGCATTGGTGGTGTTTGTGTAGGTAGGGATGCACACATTGTGACACTTCCACATGAACAATCTCAGGCTGCTATGGTTTTGACAGTTGACTGTCCCTTTATTTGTCATAATTGTCAGGTCAAGTCATCATTGCTTATCAGATGGTATGTGCCAGGGCTGTGTGCACTCCACAGGGGTGTGATTTCTATGTGAAGTAATTAGCCACCAGCTGCGTATGGGCTGCCTCACCCCATGCCCTCTCCCCTCCCATGTGCAGCAGGCGTGCATGTGGTTGGGGATGTGGGGGCACCACCATGTCCACAGCCAGGCCCCGGCGTGTTGCAACATTGTGCAGGACACATGCTGCCACTATGATCCTGCACACTACTGGGGGCGCATGTAACAGCTGCCCGCCAGAACAGTCAAGGGAGCGAAAGCGTGACTTGAGTACTCCGAATGTGCGCTCCACTATGCCCCGGGTTGCAATATGGGCTGTGTTGCATCTTACCTCTGGAGGCGTGATGGAGTTCCGAATTGGCGTCATGTGGGCGCTCAGAGGGTAGGCACTGTCCCCTGGTGAGGAGGTGATGGGTATCATTAGTGGGGTAGTGCCATAACTCTGCATCTGACATGCATGCATGTGCAGTGGCATTCATACTCGCCAAGCAGCCATGTATCGCCATGCCGCCCAGCTTCTAGGTCCCGGCTTAGGGTAGACATTCGGTAAATGAAGCGGTCGTGGGTGGACCCTGGATAGTTGGCATATACTGAGGTGATGATTACCTTGGCATTACATACTACCTGCACGTTGATGGAATGCCAGTGCTTGCGGTTCCTATAGATGTGCTCAGATGCCCCGGGGGGACGTAGTACCACATGGGTGCAGTCAATGGCACCTAGCACTTTGGGGAATTGTGCCACACCGTAGAAATCGAGGGCGGCAGCCTGCCTTTCTGCAGGTGTCCCGGGCAGGTATATGTGCCTACGGACGGGTTGGCGTGCAGTGATGATGTTCAAGACCTGGTGTAGGCAGCGTGACTGCGTGGCCTGTGACACCCCACCCACTATGGCACTTGTCCGCTGAAATGATCCTGTGGCCAAGAAGTGCAGTACATTGAGGACCTTCTCCAGGGGGCTGAGTGCTTGGGAGCACAGGGTGGGTGATGTGAGGTCATACTCCCACTCACTGACCACGTCCAGTATTATGTGTGGTGGAAACCTGTACCTCCCATACACCTGGTCATCAGGCATCCCAAAAAGGCTGGTTCTGGGACTGAAAATTCGGGCGCTCACTATCCTCCTCCTCCTCCTCCTTTGGTAAACCACGGCCACTGCTGCTAGGAACGGTATATTCATCCTGGCATCTGAGCTTGTTTGTTGTTTGTGCGCACTTTTATGCTGTGCGGGTCGACGTACACCTGCTTCATGCTGGCGTACGTGTTTCAGGATTGTACCATTCATTTTTCGGCGCGTCGTAGCGAACGTGTGAATCTTCCCGCCCACCCCAGGAATACACGTAACACGCTCTCCCAGGCCCAGTCGCGAGTAAATATTCCCGCCCACCCCTGTAATACACGTACCCCACTCTCACAGGCCCAGTCGCGTGTGGAAGTTCACGCGCAACCCGAAATACACGTACCCAGGGCAATCGCGTGTGGAACTTCCCGCGAACCCCGAAGTACACGTACCCAGGCCAATCGCGTATGGAACTTCCCGCGCACCCCGAAGTACACGTACCCAGGCCAATCGCGTGTGGAACTTCCCGCGCACCCCGGAGTACACGTACCCAGGCCAATCGCGTGTGGAACTTCCCGCGCACCCCGAAACACACGTACCCAGGCCAATCACGTGTGGAACTTCCCGCGAACCCCGTAAAACACATAGCCTGCTGGTATCGCGTGTGGAAGTTCACGCGGACCCATAATACACGTACTCTGATGGTATTGCATGGGAGACTACCCGCGCACCTCAGGAATACACGTACCCAGGCAAATCGCACTGCTGAGGGGTGGGGGTAATGGTAGACATGAGTGGGGGCCTGGTGGAGGCTGCCCCTGCTCTGCTGGGGGGTGGAGGTGGTGGTAGACATGTGTGGGGGCCTGGTGGAGGCTGCCCCTGCACTGCTGGGGGGTGAGGATGGTGGTAGGTAGACATGTGTGGGGGCCTGGTGGAGGCTGCCCCTGGTGGCTGGGGGGTGGGGGTGCAGGGAGACATGAGTTGGACATGAGTGGGGGCCTGGTGGAGGCTGCCCCTGCACTGCTGGGGAGTGGGGGTGGAGGGGGACATGAGTGGGGGCCTGGTGGAGGCTGCCCCTGCACTGCTGGGGGGGTGGGGGTGATGGGAGACATGAGTGGGGGCCTGGTGGAGGGTGCCCCTGCACTGCTGGGGGGTGGGGTGCAGGGGGACATGAGTGGGGGCCTGGTGAAGGGTGCCCCTGGTGGCTGGGGGGTGGGGGTGCAGGGGGACATGAGTGGGGCCAGGTGGAGGGTGGCCCTGGTGTCTGGGGGGTGGTGGTGCAGGGAGACATGAGTTGGACATGAGTGGGGGCCTGGTGGAGGCTGCCCCTGCACTGCTGGGGGGTGGGGGTGCAGGGGGACATGAGTGGGGGCCTGGTGGAGGGTGCCCCTGGTGGCTGGGGGGTGGGGGTGCAGGGGGATATGTGTGGGGGCCTGGTGGAGGCTGCCCCTGGTGGCTGGTGGGTGGGGGTGGTGGGAGACATGAGTGGGGGCGTGGTGGAGGCTGCCCCTGCACTGCTGGGGGGTGGGGGTGATGGGAGACATGGGTGGGGGCCTGGTGGAGGCTGCCCCTCGTGGCTGGGGGGTGGGGGTGCAAGGAGACATGAGTTGGACATGAGTGGAGGCCTGGTGGAGGCTGCCCCTGCACTGCTGGGGGGTGGGGGTGCAGGGGGACATGAGTGGGGGCCTGGTGGAGGGTGCCCCTGGAGGCTGGGGGGTGGAGGTGCAGGGGGACATGTGTGGGGGCCTGGTGGAGGCTGCACCTGGTGGCTGGGGGTGGTGGGAGACATGAGTGGGGGCCTGGTGGAGGCTGCCCCTGCACTGCTGGGGGTGGGGGTGATGGGAGACATGAGTGGGGGCCTGGTGGAGGCTGCCCCTGCATTGCTGGGGGGTGGGGGTGCAGGGGGACATGAGCGGGGGCCTGGCGGAGGCTGCCCCTGCACTGCTGGGGGGTGGGGGTGATGGGAGACATGAGTGGGGGCCTAGTGGAGGGTGCCCCTGCACTGCTGGGGGGTGGAGGTGGTGGGAGACATGAGTGTGGGCCTGGTGGAGGGTGCGCCTAGCGGCTGGGGGTGCAGGGGGACATGTGTGGGGGCCTGGTGGAGGCTGCCCCTGGTGGCTGGGGGGTGGGGGTGGTGGGAGACATGAGTTGGACATGAGTGGGGGCCTGGTGGAGGCTGCCCCTGCACTGCTGGGGGGTGGGGGTGCAGGGGGACATGTGTGGGGGCCTGGTGGAGGCTGCCCCTGCACTGCTGGGGGGTGGGGGTGGTGGGAGACATGAGTGGGGGCCTGGTGGAGGGTGCCCCTGGTGGCTGTGGGGTGGGGGTGATGGGAGACATGAGTGGGACATGAGTGGGGGCCTGGTGGAGGCTGCCCCTGCACTGCTGGGGGGTGGGGGTGCAGGGGGACATGTGTGGGGGCCTGATGGAGGCTGTCCCTGCACTGCTGGGGGGTGGGGGTGCAGGGGGGACATGAGTGGGGGCCTGATGGAGGCTGCCCCTGCACTGCTGGGGGGTGGGGGTGCAGGGGGACATGAGTGGGGGCCTGGTAGAGGCTGCCCCTGCACTGCTGGGGGGTGGGGTGCAGGGGGACATGAGTGGGGGCCTGGTGGAGGCTGCCCCTGCACTGCTGGGGGGTGGGGGTGCAGGGGGACATGAGTGGGGGCCTGGTGGAGGGTGCCCCTGCACTGCTGGGGGGTGGGGGTGGTGGTAGACATGAGTGTGGGCCTGGTGGAGGTGAACTTCCCACGCACCGTAGTACACGTACCCAGGCTAATCGCGTGTGGAACTTCCTGCGCACCCCGTAGTACACGTACCCAGGCTAATCGCGTGTGGAACTTCCCACGCACCCCGAAGTACACGTACCCAGGCCAATCACGTGTGGAACTTCCTGCGCACCCAGGAACACACGCACACGTTATTTTTCACACAGCGGGTGTCCGTGTTTGTCGGTACCCCTTTGCACCTCATTTGTCCTAGAGGGCCACTGTATGGCCCATTCATCATGGCTGTATATGGGTGCTTTTTGTTAGCGCACATTTTGGCGCACATTTTTTTCAGGCGCAGGGGCGCTACTGCCTGCTTTCTTGTGGCGTACTTGTTTGGCCCTGTGCGCCTCTTGCCCGTGCGCTGGTTTGCCCTATTCGCCTCCATGAATACGGGTTGTAGGCGAGCGTGTGGGAGTTCCGCGCACTTGCCTCCTGTACTTCCCCTGTGACGGCCATATTTTCACGCGTTGTTCCCCATTCCGAGTGTTACGCCCCGTGTTCCGCCTACTTTTGTGATGTCCGCCGCGCTATGTGCGATTTCGCAGTGGCCGTGGCGCACGCTGTTGGATGAACTGTGCGCCGGTGTGCGCGGCGCACATTTTTAGCGCACATCCAATGTTTTTCTCGCGCACAGACTTCCATAAATCGATGTGCGCTGGTTTCCCTGCGATTTTCGCACTTGCACTTCGATTTTCGCACTTTAACTGCGATTCGCACGTTTTGGCACCTCTCCGCGAGAATTTTCGGCGCACATTATTTCCATGAATCGACCCCTTTATTGTTATGTACCATTTGATGATTCTCTTGTGACTTGCTTTTGACGAGTTTAATTAAATATTTGAAATACGACAGAAAAAAAAAGAAAAGCATGGAGTCATCTTGACATCTTGAGAATGTGTCATTGATGTAGCAGTGTTATATCAGAGTCCCACTTGTTCATTTCTATATCCATCTTACATTCCTAGCTTCACTGGCCCATACTAATACACTCATTGACATAAACACTCTCCCTAATGATGTTTCTGTCTCAACCATTTCATAGGAATAGATCACAGGGCAGTGAGGTGTGAGTGCCATTGGTTTATTTGCTCACAATTAACATCGTGAGTTTAGGCTTTTTTTTGTCTTTTCAAAAAGGAGGTGGGCATTGTTGTGAGTGAAAACGCAGTTGGCTACTCTATATCTGACATGTGCCTGCCCCATGCTTGTCACTGTATACACACATTGTGCAGCTCTCTGGCAACCGGGGACCAGATTACAGACACTTTGCACTAGTACAAGTGCAAAGTTGCACCGTATTAGCATTAGGAAGAACGTTGCCCAATTGCAAAAAGCATTGAGGCCATATTAAAAAACATTTAATTTTTCATTGTGTAAGCACTAGGGCAAAAATATACCCCTAAGGCAAATAGCATGCACTTTTAAAGCATTTTTGCAACAGTGCAAAGTTTGCCCTCGTGCGAATATAGACTGGTATTAGCACTAGTGAATTGTTTGCCCTAGTGCTTATACCATGAAAAATGGCACCTGTCACAGCGTAAATGTTTTCTAATATGGCCCCAATGTTTTTAGAACTGTCCTAGTGCTAATACGGTGTAACTTTGCACTTTTACCGGTGTAAAGTTTCTGTAACCTGCCCCCACAATGGATGCTCACTGCGTGGAGCTCTTTGGCCAAAGAAAACGACAACTTGACATCTCTTGTGAGGAGCCAAGAAGAGTCGGCCATGCCTAAGCGTTCTAATGCATGAACAGTTGGAAATCTGTGCTGACTGGGATTCCCAGGCCCTCAATATCTCCCTTGAAAGTGGTGCTGTACTCAGCCATCTGTCAATAGCATTCCTGCGGGGCACTCACTGTGCATGGAGGGACAGCCATGTATTCAAACAAGGTTATTTGTCTTAAAAAGTCGGTCACTTAGTCGCACCTGCTTGCCAGGCCAGGGAACTGAAAATCGCAGGCTGTTTAAGAACATCTAGAAGCCATTATGTCTTTCTAATAGAGACCCCAAGGTTTAGAAAAAAGCAAAACACTTAAGCAAACGCCCCCGAGGCTGCATCAGCAGAGAGGAATTCCCTCCAGCCCAGCGTTATTCCTATCACACCACTTCACCCTATTCTTAAAAAGAAGTTGAAAGCTCACACATGTCATCGAGCTACTGTTTGACATAGTTAAGTTTAAGTGTGATTGTCTAGGGCGATTCAGAAAATAACTTTTAGTAATCGCTTTTCGCCCATTCAGTACAAAAGTCAGAGAAAACACCACAGTCCAATTTCTAGGCAGCCGCACCCTACACCAAAATTTCAGAACTTGTCAGACTGCTTCACTTTTTTTGGTTAAGATTGCACATTGAACAGCTTTTATTTAACATGGGTATTTGTCATAGGACAAGTAAATCTTGGCCCACATATTTGGCCACTTTGATTCTCACGACTTTTGGCATGTCCCTCACCCTCAATCTTATATGGAATTGAAGCACTGAAAAACATTGGTAAAATCGAGCTGGCCAATTTTGAACTTATCAATTTCTAAGATGCATCTATTATACAATGCCAAATATACATGTGGGGGGAGACCCCCCACAGCCCTCCACCTTACCCCTATACATTTTTTATTCACTTTACCTCCCCCCGCATATATATGTGCGGAAAATTGGGGGTCGAACTTTTGGGAATGGGTAATTTTGTACAATACCGTAAACTTCATACACGTATGTTTGTATGAAAACTCACATCAGTCAGGGCTGACTTAGAAGTCAGTTTTCATATAGAAACTTGAGGTTCAGCAAGGAGTGAGACAGGGATGTGCGTCGTCGCCACACCTCTTTTGCCTTTATATCAACAGACTCAACATCCTGGACTCCCCTGGAATAGGCAGCACACGCTTCCGGCATGTTTTGCAGATGACGCAGTGCTACTATCCACAACCCTGATGGGAATAAAGCAAACTCCTGCAATATTTGTAAAGAAATGTAGAGAACTCCTTTTAGAAATAAAGAAGAGCAAAAGTAAATCACTGGTCTTTAGACAAAAGTCAGCAAAGCACAGAACTGTAAACATCGAAGTTGATGGTGAAAAACTAACAGGTCATGCCATACGACTACCTGGGCTTACTTGTTCTGACTAAGAACCAAAACGTAACACAAGCAGTGGTCGAAGTGTTTGAAAAGAAGTAGTGGAACTATGTTCCCTGCTGGCCTTCCCCGCACCTCACAAACCTCATTGCCACACCCCCTCCCACACGCAATCTAAACCCCCAAACGCACCTGCTGTTTAAGGGAATGCTCAGTGCAGTGCAATGAAGTGCAAGTTTGAACTTATCCCTACACTTTTATTTTAAAACAAAACCATTCCGGAAAGGTTTCTTTTAAAAATAGAAGTATGAGAACAGTAAAAAGTAGAGGAGCACTGCTCCCGCCCACTTCGACCACTGAACACAAGCCTCTGTGACCTTGTCGAAAATACAGCACCGTAATTAAAAAATTCTCAGTCCCTTGCGGTGCAAGGGAGTGGGGACCGACTCCGGTCTTACAACTATTTAGGTTACGCGCCGTCCCAGCATCTCTGTATGGCACCAAGATCTGGGGCATACAAGATCAAAAGCCCTGACAGTGGTGGAAAACACATTTCTGAAATCCTGGTTGACGCAACCAACTGGCGCACCTAATGTGATTCTACATTTTGAATGTGACCTCTGTCCTATTAATCGTTCCATATCCTTCAAACCGCTACAGTTTTGGATACGCCTTTGGACATTGCCAAGTAAAGTTTAAAGAACTTCTGATTAACTTTTTCAAACTGTAAGTTAGCTGCTCAACTCCATGCCTAAAACATGCAAAATATTGGTGCAATCGAGTGAGACTTGGTGCATTGTGGGATCGACCGCCTGCCATGGAGACAGGCTCCAAGCAACTTGCCAACATTGCAGGCATCCAGGAATGTAGAAGAACCATGGAGGCCGCATGTTTCAAGCTTTCTTGTGGGCAACAGCACTTGAGTATTAAGCAAGACTTTGGCTACGAACAATATCTGGTCGATCTATGCCCGGTCACTCTTCAAGGACTTAAGAGCAGGCACACTGCGGGTAGCAGTATTTCCAAAGAATTTGCGTGAGTTAAACAAACCTGAGTGTCCGGTATGTGGGCCCCCTCTTGAATCTGTTCCCCGTGTTATGTTATGCCATGGCTACAACGATTTTAGAGCCAAGTACTTATGTCCCATTTTAAATTGAAGGGCATCCATAGGATTATTGATGCGATGGATCTCTTCAGAAAAGCTAGAGAGTTAGACATGACACTCTTTGTTGCCAAACACCGACCCAAGATAGGGTTACAGAGATGAAGAGTGATTTGTATTCAGGGGGTTACAATTCAACTATATGATCAATGGATCTGGATTTGTCTTTTTATCTTTATATTTTTATATTTGAATATTTTGTTTTTATATGGTTACGCTCTGTTTATTTTTATGAATGCACTATGATGGTGCGAACACCGAATAAACATGAATTCAATCAATATGTAAATGTGATGTACAAATGATGTACATGTACAAAATAGAAAACTCCTATATTCTGGTGCCACGATGTTTCTATGGAGTCCACCAGTGCATGTTGCTCTACCTCCAAAATCCATTGCTTGCCAGTCTTTTTCTGTTTTTAGAAACACCACGTCCAGACAAGAGAATAACCAGATTAATCAAAACCTACTCTCAGAAAAGCCACCTGAATGACAATATGACCGCAACACTGATCAGCTGCAGAGACAGGGAGAAAGGTTCATTTGCCACTTAAGTTTTGCCACCAGGCGGAGGCTGGCAATGGTGAGGTCTATTGGTGAGGTCTATTGGATCTGGATGAAGTGCGCCCAAACTGTAGGGAGAACCCAGAAAGAGGAGGCCTTTCCAGGAGCCAGTTCAAGTATATTGCTTAATCTCCGATTCCACGTGAAGATTTAAACAATGTTCCCTTAACACGTGCCAGCAGCAACCGCAAAACAATTCGAAATGGTGTAGTTTGGTTGCAAAACATTAGTGAAGTTGTTTTGCCGCGAGAAAAACATTTCGCACAACACTCTTTAAAAGGAAAGGAGAGATTTCGGATCCCACAGCCCTGCTGAGCTCTTCCCCTCTGTATAATGCCACCGATTCCGCATTCCCGGGAGCCTATAAACAGAGAGGGGCAGATGCGGATTCGCGAAGCTGCCAGTCATCTTCGCCACAGCTGCCACTTGACATCGGCCTTCTGTATTTTAGGCCGAGAAAAGGCCAGCTCAGTACGTCACAGCGAGCTCTTCGACAGGCGCCATCAAACACGCCTGATTTTGTTCCATCCCATGGCACATTTTTTAATAAAGGAACACAATAGAATGTCTGCCTCTGGAGGATCTTACGTGTCACCCACCATTGCACTGGACGAGCAATGTCCTCACGCTTGCTACGTTTGCAGTTACTCGAAAAGTTAACTTAATGTATGCTGAATATGTTTAACTAACCACATTGATGTGGAAGCCAACATTTTCTGGCAGAAAGAGTTCGTATCGACTCATGAAATTATTTGTGGCGAGGACTCCAGGCCTTGAGGGCTGGGAAACTGATGGGTTTTCAGGATATTGCTCATTAATATTCATGTGTAAAAATGTGTATACTTTTGGAATCAGTATATGCAAATTTATCGCATGAATTTTAATGAGGGGTGTCCTGAAAACCCAACATGGATTCAGCCCTAGAGACCTGGAGGTGGACAACCCTACAATAGAACACAGATGTTCTATTCACTTTACACATATTGAAAAATATAAAACTAAAGAAATGCAACAATCCACATGACAACATGCAAACCTTTAGGGCAGAGGTCAGTAAAAATTTGACTCTCCAGATGTTTTGGGCTACAGCTCCCATGATCCCTCACCATTCCTTGTGCTGCCTAGGGCCAATGGATGCTCTAGTCCATAGCGTCTCTATAGCCAAAGGTTGCAGACTCCCCTGCTTTATGAGAATGGAATTCTGTCTGTTGACGAGTCTACGTATTGCTGTTGATATCATGGATTTCAATAGGTGTAATATGTAGGGGGGGGAGTGTCGATATCATAAGGCCTGCAATCTCTTATATGCTTCCGTTTTGCAAGCAACTGGCAACCTGCTTGTTCTTGCAATAAATATCCTTTGCTTGGGTCACCTGCCAAAATTGTTATGATATTTTATTTATAGCGCGCCTATACACAAGTGTTTCAAGGCGCAACGAGGCAAAGGAAGGGGAACAAGGGGGGACAAGACAACAATCTTACTAGGCCCAGTGACATTGTCTCGCGCAAGTGCGAGGGAGAGGAAAAAGGGGAAAGTGCTTGGCGAAGGGGCGGAGGAGCAAGTGCAGGACATAGGATCTAACAATGAGACACAAGAAGTGCGGCCAGCAGGTGGAAGTGCAGGGTTAAGTGCAGACAGAAAGTGACAGATAGTGCAGGTACGATGGCTGTAGGGCTTGCAGATACAGCCCCAAGTGCAGGGTTGCCATGAGGCAATGCAGGTGTGCAACTGGGAGGTCAGGGAACTGGGCCTGTGGTTCAGAGGGTAGCCAGGTAACCAGTGCATTATCAGGATGCAGGAGGTCAGCAGGGAAGAGGAAGAGAGAAGGCAGAAGCAAAGAGGAAAGTCTTGAGCTGCTTCCGGAACCCGATATGGTTCTGCTCAAGTTTCTTTCAGAGAGGCAGGGAGGCTGTTCCAGATGGAGGTGCCAGCCGAAGAGAGAAATCTGTCCCAAGTTTGTTGCTTGGAAAAGCGACTAACCCTCAGGAAGTTGGAGGTGGAGGAGTGAAGAACTCGAGTAGGAAGTACTTCAGAAGAGAAAGCAGAAGATATTTTGGTCCCAGGCCCAGAAGGCCTTTTGGACAATGCAAAGGCTCTTGAACTTGATCCTTGCAGCCATTGGAGAGATTTCAGCACTGGAGAGATACGATCCCTGGGCTTGAGGCCAAGGACAAGTCTCGCAGTCCTGTTCGGGATGAGTTGCAGAGGACGGAGAGTAGAGGCAGGCAGATTTAAAAGGAGGCTGTTACAGTAGTGAATCCTAGAGAGAACCAGAGCTCAAGAAACAGTGAGCTTCTGGGGGAAGGAGAGGAAAGGAAGAATACCTCTGAGGTGCAGTTGGTAGTTTGACTTCTTAGAGACGTCAGAGATGTGAGGGGAGAAGGAGACTGTGGAGTCAAAGAGAACCCTGAGATTCTTAGCCTCACAGGTGCCAGCAGGAGGAGGGCCAAGGGAGGCCGGCCAGGGAGTGCAGGGAAAGAGGTTTGCAGGTGTGCTAATGAGGAGGATCTCCATCTTGCTGGCATTATCATTGGCAGCTCACGACTCTTGGATTGCAGACAGACAATCCGGGGTGAGAGAAGACGTAGAGGTGGGAGAGGGGAGTCTGAAAGCGAGCTGGTTATCATCAGCATAGCACTGGAAGTTGGAGCACAGAGAAGCAATGTGGTGAGTGAGAGGTGCCAGATACTGGTTGGAAAACCATGGCGAAAGTGTAGACCCCTAGGGAACACCCCAGGTGGAGATTGAGACAGAGGAAAGGAAGGACTCAAATTGGACCTGGGAGGGTCAGTCAGAGAGGAAAGAAGTCAGCTAGGCCAGTGTGTGATCAGTGATACCCAGGTTATCACAGAGGCGGTTGAGCAGGATGGCATGGTTGACCATGTGAAAGGCTGAGGAGAGATCAAGTAGGATGAGGACAGAGGGGAGATTAGAATCAAGGTTAGAGAGCAGGACTTCACGAATGTTCATGAGAGCAGTTTCTGTTCTTCTGGATGCTCTGAAGCCAGACTGATGGTCATTGAGACAACCAACAGATTCAGTGTGAAGATTACGCTGGGAGATGGCCTGCTTTTTCAGGAGTGATAGAGATAGGAGGAAAGGAGTGATAGAGATAGGGTGATAATTAGCCGGAAGGGAGAGGTCGGCTGCGGGTTTCTTGAGAAGAGGGTGCACAAGACAGTGCATCAGGGGGTAGGGTGAAGATTCCAGAGGCGAAAGAGAGGTTGCAGATGTCAGTCAAGGCTGGAGTGAGGGTGTCAATATGGTCCTTGATGGTTTTGGAAGGAAGAACAGGGAGAACCTGTTTTGATGAGGTTTTCATAGATCAGACTTTTCTCGAAACCTTGTCAAAGGAGAAGAGAGGAAAGGAAGAAAAGGGGGCCGGAGGAAGAGGAGAGACTGGAGGGAGAAGCTGAGCGGGTGGACAGGATGTACTGGGTTTTATAGATGAAATGAGAAGTCAGGGCCATACAGAGGGCATGGGAATGAACAGGAGAGTTAGCAACTGCGGCAGGATTGGCCAGCTCCATGCAGATTTTAAAGAGTTCGGCCGAGTTGTTAGATGCTGCAGAAACATAAGCTTGTATGTGAGCTCTCTTCTTAGTGAGGACAGAGAGTCGGTATTGCCTTTGGAGCAGGCGGCAGGTCAGTTTGTCAGAGGATGTACAAGATGCCAATCATTTCCTCTCAGCCACCCTACACTTGCGTTTAAGGGTGACGAGATCCGAGTCGTACCAGGAGTTGGACTTGGCTTTTGGCTTCATGCGGATCCTCATGACAGGGGCAATTGCATTAAGAATATCAGAGAAAGCAGAGTGGATTATGGAAAGGGCTGTGTCTGGGTGTTGAGTGAGCCAGAGGTGCCGGAGGGGGAGAGAAAGAGGCAGTGAAGGCATCAACGGACACGTGCTTCATGGGTTGAATGACTAAGAAGGTGGGTGGCAGTGTGGGGGTAGGCTTGGCCTGAGGGGTAGAGAGAGATAGATGAGAGTAGAGGAGAACGTGGTCACTCCAGGAGAGAGTAGTGGTAAGAGGGTGCCCTGCAGAGTGAGTCGTGCCAGAGGGAAGAATAGAGAGAGAAAGAGAGAGAGAGAGAGAGAGAGAGAGAGAGAGAGAGAGAGAGAGTCACAGAAGTCACAAAAGAGTCCTGCAGTGGGACAAGAAGCATCCAGGTGGATGTTGAAGTCTCCAAGGAGGAGGAGTTGAGTGGTTGAGACCAGGAGGGAGGAAGAGAGGACCGCTCACTCGGAGAGGTAGGGGGAGATATGACCAAGATGTCGGTAGATAGTAGCCACTGTGAGAGAGTTGCCAGGAGAGAGAGAGCCTATGGCGTTCAAAGGATGAGTATGCCTGCACAGGAATGATAGAGACAGGAATCCACTCAGGGAAGATCAGGGCTGCAACCCCACTGGAACGGTTGGATCTGGGCGTGGAGAGGATCATGTAGCCATCAAGAAGGAGAGTGTCAAAGCTCGTGACAGAGCTGGCCATGAACCATGTCTCGTGAGACTAGGAAAATCAAGGTCGAGCTCTCCCAAGAGACGGCAGATGTCAGAGGAGTGTTTGACAGCTGAGCGATCGTTAAGAGTGGTGAGGTGGAGAAGTTTGCCATCCTAAAAGGACTGCCGGAGAGGGGTACACAGAGGTACTCCCTGCAGAGGTGTAGAAGGAGCATGATGGAGGGCAAAGATGGTAGGAGAAGAGGGCTCCAGAGTAATGGCAGAGGGTCGAGGCAAGAAAGCCGAAGAAGGGAGAGATGGGATAGTGGGAGAGGAAAGGAAATTGATAAGGTGCAGGAAGCGTCTATCAAAGAGGAGGAGGTTGGCCTGAGGGCCTTGGACCAAGACGGTGCCATTGAGGTAACATTGATGATGATCTTAGAGGAGTGGAAAAAAGCCAAGAGGGTCTCCCACCGGGTGCCACCATTAATAGGAGAGGAGGAGTAAGGGGAGAGCACAGAGACCATATGAAGCGTCCATAAGTCTGGAGAAGGAATGACAAAGAGGATGTCAGTGAGGGTCTGTCTGGAGGAAGCGCCAGTGTAGATATCAGGCCTGGGTTGGAGACCAGGATTCATACCAGAATTAATGAAAGTCGATGGAGAAACCGTTGGATAAAATAGGAGAAATGGAGAGCAACATCGGTGAAGTGGAAGAGAGTGAAGGGGAGAGAGGGTGGGTGGGGAATGAGGGAAGATCGGAGTGTGGGTGTTGAATGAGGGAAGAGTGGAAGGGGTGGGACACTGGATGAGGACACAAGGGGGGGTGAAAACGGAAGAGACAGAACAAGACAGGAACAGCAGGACAGATGAATCAAAATGCAGCTACTGGGCACAGCTAGATTCGAAATCAGCAGGACAAATGAAAACACAATGGCATGAAGCCAACCTTTTAGTGTAGGTGCACTTAATAGAACCAATCAATCATTCAAGGCAGGATATCTCTGTATGTTTTCAATCATTTTGATCATGTTTAGTTTCTCTCTCCCTAAAATAATCTAATGCATACATACATATTTTTTGTATGAATTTTAAAGTTTGCGTGTTTATCCTTTGCTGAGACTCAGATTCTGTAGCCATTCAGTTAAAAGTGGAAAAGCACTCAGACGTTGAACAATAAAAGGAGAGCGAGGCGTACTTTGGCACTCCATTGGATCATCTCTCATTGCTTGGTTAAGATCAAGGATTAATTCTTCATGAGGTTTGGCAAATGGTGAGCACAGTGTAGCATAGTTCAGAGAATAAATGCAATATCCAGACTAAGGGTAATGTAAAAATAGCGGAAATTTAATATTTGAGTAAAGGGAAAAAGAGCAACTGGGTAAAGGATAAGCTTGAGCATCCCACAGTAATTTCGGATCGGGTCCCATCAATAAAGTTTTATGATCAGTAAACACAGGTTTGTTTCCTTAGGATTTTTGACAGGACCTGTGCCATAAGACATGCATGGTCGAAAGGGATCAGACCAGCATTAAACAGAGATTGGGTTCACAAAAAAAAAGTAGGCTTTGCTAGTTTTATGAAATTCTCAACATACTCTCATTCTTTTGAAAGTGCTCTGCCGTGCAGATGAGGAAAAGGTTCCAGCAAGAAGAGGTGTTGCTGGCCACTTAAGCAGGCTGTGTCAGCCTCTGATCCCCGTGGTAGTCACTCCACTTACATTACTCTGTCTTTATTTGATGTCCTTTCTGAGCGCTACGTCTGGAGTAGAAGCAAGTTATAGTAAGATACAAATGGAGGATCTGTGTCCCTGATGAGCCAAACTGATGACGTCAGCAAATAACTATGGACATGACCAACATGTATGTGCAGAGCTTGGAGATCAGTGTGGTAGAAGCTCCTGGGCTCAGATGTTCTTAGCGAACTGAAGAGTTGAGCTTTGTAAGAGAGATCTTATGAGAGTTCATGTATTTTTTCGAAGGACAATGGAATTCAGAACCCTAGGTTTCTTGGCGTCAAACTTTTAGGTGCATCTCTGTGGTTCTGATACAGGCCTTGAAGTACATTATTTATAGATTTGCAGAATGTTGCAACCGAATTTCCACAAAATCCAGTGACTGGAAAATCTTCCCGCCACTCTCGACCTGAGAGGCTGGGGTGACAAACACTAATTCTCAGGGTTGGCAAATGGGATTCCTGCAAAACAATTGGTCTCATACCTGCACCATCAAGCATCTAAGGTACATCAAATCACTCAGTTCCTGGGGCTTTGCCCAAAGATATATACCTCCTACCCTAGAAGTCAACATTAATCCTCAGAATTTGTTTCAGCGTAACTAGAAGATTGTTGGGCTACATTTCGACGTCTTATGAGACAATCCTGCTATCTTATTGAGTCTTGTTTAAAGTGACAAAACAATGAAACAGAGGATTCCTACTACACTGCGGTAGGCACCCTATTGCACAAGTCTCAACATCAGATAGAGGAACCAACAAGGCAGGGGATTACAATAGGCGTATGTTCATTTACAAATACTTGCTGCTTGAAAAACTGTGAATAAAAACCTCTTACAAATCTTCAGACCAGTGTGTTCAGTAGCTGCAACTATGTGTATCCTCTTATTGTGGTCCGATAAAATACTGGTTGCTTGCATGGAAAAAGTCATTTAAGGAAATAAATGATCATATTAAGTGTCCGCAATACAGTGCATCATCATTTTGTGAGGTGCCCAATACTTGTTTGCTTTTGAACTGGGAACAAAACGTCTTAGAATTACAGCTTAGAATTTAAGTTACTATATCTGAGTAAGCCATCTTATTTTGGCGAGAGAAATTCAGTGCAAGAGTTGGAATAACCATCATGAGTGCCAACATGCCTGGAGCACCTAAAATGTGCCAAGAGGAAGTACGAGGCTAGAAAGTGTTTTATGTCAGCCACAGCAGCTGCTATCCACTTAGGACAGACCAGATTTCTGGTGTGGTGGATCGAATGCATCAAAGTCACATTCAGTAGTGCCTGCTGCAAAAGTGCTATTAGAGCATGGTAAAGTATTGCAGTCAGAAGGAGAAGGAGGATCAGTTGACTGTATCTAGGTTAGAAGGAGAATTACGGATTGCCTCTACTGGTGAGCCAGGACAAAAAGAAGGCCGTCTAGATGAGCATGGTGAGCCAGGACAAAAAGCATGCCGTCTAGATGAGCCAGGACCATAAGAATGCAGTCTAGATGAGCATGGTGAGCCAGGACAAAAATGCACACAGTCTAGGTGAGCATGTTGATCCAGGATAAAAAGCATGCAGTCTAGATAAGCATAGTGAGCCAGGACAAAAAGCATGCCGTCAAGATGAGCATGGTGAGCCAGGACAAAAAGCATGCCGTCTAGATGAGCCAGGACCATAAGAATGCAGTCTAGATGAGCATGGTGAGCTAGGACAAAAAGCATTCAGTCTAGATGAGCCAGGAAAATATGCATGCAGTCTAGATGAGCCAGGACAAAAGGCATGCAGTCTAAATGAGCATGGTGAGCTAGGACAGAAAGCATGCAGTCTAGACGAGCATGGTGAGCTAGGACAAAAAGCATGCAGTCTAGACGAGCATGGTGAGCCAGGACAAAAGCATGCCGTCTAGATGAGCATGGTGAGCTAGGACAAAAAGCATGCAGTCTAGATGAGCATGGTGAGCCAGGACAAAAAGCATGCCATCTAGATTAGCATGGTGAGCCAGGACAAAAAGCATGCTGTCTAGATTAGCATGGTGAGCCAGGACAAAAAGCATGCTGTCTAGATCACTTGGTGGTAAAGTTGCCTATAATCCTCCTGCCATATTCTTTTATCATAAGTCTTGTTTTCTGTTGGTTAATGAGTAGGGTCCATCAATGCTGTGAAATTCTGAGTCGACATTACATAACTTTTCACACAAGGCTTTACCAGGGTAGCACATGGTACTTTCTGTAGGGAGTCAGGCTCTAGATCAGTCCAGTGCCAGCAGATCCACTTTGCCATGCAAATGCGAACCTGTACATAGAGCTTTGACTGCATGGCGGTGATCCCACATTGGGTGACCCTAGCCCAGTCAACTGAGATAATTCTGGATCCCTTAGTAATCCTAGAAGGTATTTGAAGGCAGAGGACAAAGTGGAGATGACATCTGGGAAAATGTGGAGGAGTTAGTCACGCAGTGGTGAAGGCCACGGCATCTACAGGTGGGCTTGTTTCTACTGACAGTTGGTTGCATATCCTCTCTGTCCTATGAATTGGCAAGAGCATGCATGTTCCCTAATTAGGATTAATCTTTTCTGTTATGGTTACACTTTTCATCAAAAATTGCCACCCGTTGAAGGACAGGATGATGATCAGTTTGTTCTTTAATTGGGGAAAAGTTATGCGCCAATTGCAGGTTCCCCGCAAGTTACGAGAGCTACACTTAACTGTATAGTACACCTGCTGGAATTAATTCTCCTTTGTACATATTGGAGTGGTTAAGTGAACGATGCAATTTCATCACCATTTACAACAGTCACAACCAGGCTTCAAATTGGGTGTTCAGTGTCAGCTGCTACCTGGTGTCATTTGTGCACCATGGCATTCTGAGAAGACCCTAAGCCTGTTAGTTTGCAGAGTGGATCACTTTGATGAACTACCACTAATCCATCCAACAGAAGGGCCCTAGATTTGACTGGGTAGGTGGATACGCACATAGCCTCAATAGAGAACACCACTGAATACAACTTTGTCCCACATTTCAAGATCAAAGTGGATGCTTTTCAGCTGCTGGAAACTTTGTGAAAAAGCAAAAGCAGACATTAAGATTTTTTAAAGAGAGCCTTGATGCAATTGGTGGAAATTAAGTTGCATTCCGTACAGAGTCAGGAAACAATGCAACAAGCTCTCTGCTCAACACACCGCCACCAGAGTTGACAAGAGCATTGTCTTCTTCATGTGGGAGTACTTTTGATCTGGTCACCTGTGCAACCCGACACATCTTCTGTGAACAATACTAACTATACTGATGGGCTGTTGGAAGAGTGCCTTTGTGTTACGCTCCAGAAATAGACAATGGGATCTGGTCTAAAGGAACAGAGTTGCTCATCAGAAGCTTGTTTGGAGAATGCATACCTACTTGATGCATCTCCCATGAGTAGAGATGAAGATCCACTACGGTACTGGTGCAGTGCGCAGCACATTTTGTGAGCGCTACCGGCAAGGTTTGCAAGAGAATCCCCATGCTACACCTGGACAGTGTATAGTCTGAGTGAGTCTTTAGTTTAGCTGGAGTTATTTAATCTAACCACATGAAAGCCTGCCAGTGCCCCATGTTGAAAAATGAATAATTAAAATGAACCATCGCTACAATGATCAAGGCACATAGTCCTAGGCTATATAACAGATCAAATGATGTAGGCCTGACGTCTGCTTCAAGTCCACAATAATTTGAGCTGGGTTGCTTAGTGGGGTGTGGCTACAAAATTGATAGCTCTAGTAACTGACTAAAGGCGTGGGTGTGACCGTCGGTGTCCAGTCAAAGTTTCGAAACAATAGTTTCGAATGGAAAATGTTTAGACACAAAAGTGCCGAAAAAGTTTTGCTTTTATTTATATTTAAGTTTTTTTTAAATTTCTTATTGTAAAAGAAGTTTAAAAAAAAAAAAAAAAAACTGTTGTTTGGGGGATGGGGGAAACCCCCCAAAAAAAATGTGAACGTTTTTTTTTCTGTACTTTTGTATCGGAAATATTGGCATTCGAAACTTTGACTGTCGAAACTATAACTAGGAACTGTGACTGTCATAGAATGACAAGGTGCTATTAGCATTTGTGCTATTAATGATCGGTTCTTAAGTCCTACTCCTAGGTCCTGCCCATGTAGTCGATGGTAGAGCATCCTTTCAACAGGGCTGAGAGTAGCCAACATGAGCATGTCTTGTGATCTCTCCACTACCCAAGAGCCACCATCATGGGAATTCTTCCAGTTCCCCACATGCTACACAGGGGAGAGCCAAACAAAACTTTTTCACATGGTCTTCCTGTTAATGTGGGTGGGGGATAAGATATGAACTGTGGACAGAGAACAGAATAACAGGGATACAAAGAGGATTGTTCATGGGGAGGCTTCAGCAAGCAAATAAACAGTTAACCACAGGGAGATTTGCTTGCAAACTGTCGCAGCCCCCTAGAAGTGTAGGTGATTGGGGTGGACAGCCAGATACAATGCAAGTATGTTTGTGATATGTTTATGTCATGGGGAATGAAGTAGCAATGATGGGGCATGACTTAAAAGGGGGTGAATTGCGAGAATGCCCAGGGTCAACAAGGGATAACTAGATTGTTAGATTTTAGGGGGCCAGGAGGAGGAGAGCAGCAAGAGAAAAAAAACAGTCATCTGGACAAGACAATGTAAACATATGTAATACTTGTTCGTCTTTTCCCCCTTTCTCATTTGAGTGGGTGATGGGCAGGCATCCGAGCATCCAGCGGCTGAACACCCACTCGCAGAGAGACAGATGTGCCTGCATGCCAAAACACACAGGCTGATGCTCCTGTATGAAGGCACAGCACCCTTACCAGCAGAGGGGAGCAGTGAGCACACTGAGGCAACACAGGCCTGGCTGTAGACCGCGCTGGTGACTCGGATTGCGCCTCAATTCTACAGCATGCCGGGGAGAACCCTGCACCTCTGGACATGCTGTCAGATGGCGAGGGATGGATCATTCAATGTCTGTGTACGGCACCATGAAAAGCCTTTAAGCATTTCAGTTATGTCCACTGCATGATGCTCTGCCCTGTGACCCGCTGCAATTCTTTATTTCAGAGCTTGCACAAAGTTGCCCACCTCAGGCAGGAGGAAGCACTTCAACATCTAGGAGGAGTCGTGACCAGAAAGTGTTGGGGCAGTACCCTTTCATGTGTCTCGCCCTCGGGCATGTCTTGCCCTCTCCACAGGACACGAGCCACCAGCATCAGCTCTGCTAGCGACTGGATGAAGTAGACGCTCTTTTTAAAGGATCAAGAGAAATTATGCCATTTCTCAGACTTCATGGGCTGGTCACTGCTGGGGTAGGGTATCGGGCATTTCCCTCTACCTCACCCCTCTCCCTTTCGGACTACTCACAAGATTACCTTCGATTGAAAGCAGTTGTCTTTAGCAAATAAGATGCGAAAATAGCATCTTCAAGTCCTTGCAAGGCTTCTGGAATCCTGGGACCCAATTGAAATACATGGATTATCTCTGAGAAATCCGTTCAGACAGTGATCACAAATGACTCTCAAACTCTTTTAGAATGTGTCTGTCCAAGTGGCTGTTACGGTCCCTTTCCAGGATTTGCTTCTTGGGGCATTCCCCATTCGAAATGGACCATATATTACCTTGAAAAGACATCATTGTATCTCCACATTCCTGGTGCCTGGGTCCATCCCAATATGCCGGCCATTGGTCTTGAACGTCAGGCTGGCTCTCTGGAGGGAGTAGTGCACATCCTTTCCTGAGGCATATCAGATACCCTCGCTCTCCCCTAGTGGCACTGAAGCTGCTATGTTACGCATGTAGGCTGCTTAGTTCATCCTCCCTAGCACTCCTTGGCTCCTTCATTTGGAGGAGGCTGCCACTTTCAACTCATAAGCCAGAAAAAGCGAAGTTACATGGCATTTATTGAATTGTCCGTGAGCACTTCAACTGAGAGTATTGGGTTGGCATGTCTGTGAAACGTAAAATCTCTATAATCCACAAAAACCCTCAGATGAAACCTACAAGCATTCAAGTCAAATACTGGTAACTTGGACTAGAGATTTCCCGTGGGCTAGGTCTCAGCTACTTCACCTCTAATACTGCCCGTTACCTCACGAGACATCATGTTAGCCATATTTCCACGGGCACGCCTGCATTTGTACAGATCCCATGGACACACATTTGTTTCCAATTCTGCAAGTCAGAGAACCTTTGTGACAACCTACAACAACCTGCTTGGACGCAAGGATGGTAAACCTATTAGGCCCCCCCCCCCACACTTATTTATATTTCTCCTTGGAATACATCAAGTCAAGGAGCACACTCACGTTATCTCGTCAATAGTGGGATTTAACAGGGGTTCCTTAAATAAATTAGGTATTAAACCAGACTGCTTTTACCCTGCGGTGTATGGGGTCAGGGGTAATTGTCCTGAAGCGCTCTGTGCTGTTCGGGAATTACAGTGCGCACTTCTAAACTTAGCCTTTTGTTCTTCGGATTGTTCCAATGTATGAGGAGTTATTTACTAGAGTTCACATCCTGGAGTCCTTCTCCCTGTAATGTCCTGGGCGATCTGGTCCTGAGGATTGGCGCAAAGCCCACAATTACTTGTGTAGGTGTTCAGAGGTTGACTTACAAACATTTGGCCTCATTACAAGTTTGGAGGTAGCCTTGCCTGTAATAACGGCAGGCTACCTCCAAACTTGAAAAAATTTCCGGCACCCGCGAATGGTCAATTAATCAGGTATTCTGGCCCTGCCGGACCCGGTAATTGCCCATTGGCGGGCGCCGGAAAAAAGATGCTTCACATTCCCATTCGGCCCCATAGGGTTCAATGGGAATGGGGATGGAGATGTTGGATGCACCGGCACCGTTTATAACGGTGCCGGTGCATCCGACATGCTGTGCTCACGGGTGCCTTTCTGCCCGCCAGGTCTGACCTGGCGTCAAGGCCCAGCTTCTATTCGGGCATTAGCGCTCAAAAGATGCTTGGACTATGGGTCTCTGGTTTCATGATTTACAGCCATCAGGATAAACAGCTTGCCAAATTATTCTTAGAGCAGAGGCGTTATATCTGAGTAGACCCCTCCAATCACCGCTAGGTGGGCATACCAGGCAGGATCTTCAACACTGTGGTCATTTTGCTCCCATGTGGGGAGAGCAAACGTGAAGAGGCTGCCTCCTCGCTGTCGTTGACACCCCATGGTGTCCAGCCAAATTAACGTATGAGTCAAAGCAGTGTGAATCTTGTGTGGCACTAAGGAAGCGCTGTTCTACAAGTGACCCCAAGGTCAGGACATTAGCCAATCATCTAGCACACATTAAAGAACTTAGAGTGTTTGGCACTGTACTGGACTTCCCTCCCACTGTGCAGACCTTCAAAGTGGCACATTTTCTCTGTGCCTGGCAGAGGATCTCTTAGGGCAGCCTTCAGTCTAAAGATGCCTGCCAGGCAGACCCTCCAGGTCAGAAGCTAGAGTGTTCCTCTCAGTATTACCCAAATTGACTGTTTACAATTGACCTTTTGTCCTAATTGACCTAATTATAGTTGTCCTAATTGACCTTCTGCACAATTGACCTTCATATTATTTTAGTTAGTGTATATATGTATTGGGTAGGTTTTGGATAATAAATAATATAAGGGTATTGGGTGGAGGGTTACGGGTGTTTTTGAATTGGGCAGGGGTTTGAGGGGGTTTCCCCCACATATATGTCCTAATTGACCTCTTAAATTAGGTCAATTCTCCCGAGTTCAATTGTGAAAAGGTCAATTAGTATACACCCATTTCTCTCCATAGGCCTTAAGCCAGCATGGCATCTGTGGAGTATATGCCTCAGTCTACTAAATATGGTGCCTTCATGTCCTTTGCAGATGCACGAGCACCACAATGGTCTTCGGTCACATGTTAGCACCCGTGGGTCAAAGATGCTTCAATTGTCCTCCAAGGAACGGTTTTGCTTTCATGATCCCACTTGCCAGATCTAACCGGACAGAAAACAAACTCAGTGGAGACAGGAAGAGTGGCCTGGAGAAAGCATGACCTGTATTGAAGGGCCAGATGCAGAAGAAACACTGCATTTCGTCACGAGGTAATATAAGTCTTCCCGAGTCAGGTTCTGGAGTGCACCATGGCTGGGATCAGCATTAGAGGAAAAGCTTTTCTAGGACGATTAGGATATTCAGTAACATCGAGCACAATCACAGCTCATGAGCAGCAATCAATTAGCAGGACATATGTAAGACAATGATGGCGAAACTAGGAATGGTGGCAAGGAAAATGTAAGAGGAAACAGCGGATAGTGCGATGCTATGCATCTTGCTGCGAGGAATTGCGATTGTTGCAATACCGTAAACTGATCTCATTCGCTCCTTTCATATTGGCGCACTCTCTGACCATTCATGCATTGCGTGGCCTGGAAATCCTCACCCATCAGTTGTGTGGGGGTATGGTGTTCTGTTTCTCAGTATAAGTTGTTTGCTCAATGTCAATTTACAGTAAACAAGTGCCCCACAGTCACCACCCACACGGCATATCCCTGCCATAGGCGTAACCCTGCGCACCCAGCAGTGTAGAGGTTCTCAGGCATCCTGCCGGCTCACTACCGGAGGGGAGTTGCCTGTGGCAAGCCTACCACCCAACAAGATATCCCAGATTCATTATTTTAAACCCATCAGCATGCTCAGAGAGGTGTGGTGTCTACTTGACATAGTGTAAGGGGTAACTGAAGCCACAGCCAGCACTGCAAATCCATTGCACATTGTAGACTAACAAGGCCATTCAGCCAAAGATGCCTTAAAAAGGAGAAAGAGTTCATGGTTAGGAATGACCTCCCAAACCACTACAGGCATGGGCGTAATTATAGGGGGGGACAGGAGGTTTTGTCCCCCCCAACTTCTGTGGCATGCAGTTTTGTCCCCCCAACTTTTGGAGGGAAGGCATGGGGGCCGCAATCATCAATTATGTAATTGGACAGTGTGAGCCTGGCTGGGGTGCCCAGCAAGGTTTTCTGTGTCTCATTACATAATGCTGAGATGCCTGGCAGCTGCGCTGCAACACATTCAGAGCCGGGATGCCCTGCATGGCTCAGTCCCTCACCCTGGCTGGCCTGACTCAAAGTCAGCAGTCAGGGTGCTCAACTGGGTGTTGCAGGGCCTGGCGCCTGTGCTGCCACAGTAGCAGCAGCACTTCCAGGTGCTGCGGCGCAGAGAATCGCTTACCGGCTTTGCCGTTGTGTGACACACAGTCAGGAACTAGGAAGCTCATTCAGCTTGCTGGTTTCTGTCTGGAGGTGCGTGAGTGCGAAGAGGTTAGGTCGGTGTAACATGAGATGTTGCGCGGGCAGCTTTTGAAAGCAGAGCAGAGGTACTTTAAAAAAAAAATGTTTGAATGTGTTTATGTATGTTTGTTGGGAGGCTGGGCTGTGGGCTTACCCTAGTGAGGGTTCGTGTCACATTTGGATAATGTGACCAGAGCTCATAGTTCACATTAATGCCCCAGGTTTGAAGACACACTGACAATAACAAATGGCCACAGCTCTGCAATGCCTCTAAAATTAGTCTTGCCACTTTTCAGATGCTACTAAAGCACCACCATCCTAATTTCAAAATGAAGTTGGCGGAAGGTGCGCCCTCCCCAAATAGAGTGGAAAGAGTCAAGCTGAGAAAACCTGTGACCCAAAACTGTCGTACTCTGCACATTTTGTGAAATGAATTTGAGTGCTATACGCCTTCCAAACATGGTGAACATTTGTTCAGCAGATTTTGCTCTAGGTGCGCACAAGGAACCATATGGGATTTTGTGTTAAAAGCACACTTTTAGGAGCCCTGTATAACTTTTCCCCCTGACGTCAAAAATAATCTTCATCAAACTGGCAAAATGTATTTCAAGTTGTGCAGACACTTTTTCAGGACGGTTTGGTGCAATTTAGTAAATGGGTGTCATGGTTTAGGTTACATGCCACCAAAAACTGCTTCACTTACTAAACTAAGCAGGGGAGTATCCTGTATTGTAAGAGTGGGGGGGATGTGTGCGCAACGAAATGCAGTGTGTGTAATTCCACATGGTCTCATTGGTGCCCCCAAACCGCCCACCCCTGCTCCAATCTACTTTTTTCGTAACATTAGTGGAAGATGGCATTTTAACACACAACAACAGAAATAAAACTGCAGGATCATTCCAGATGCAGGAAACTCAACTATTAGAGCTCTGTCCAAGCCCTCTGAGGCAAAATACATGCAAACTTCCTTATTATTATATGGATTGAACCAACAGAAGTGACTTCACAGAAAAGGACATTGCAAGGCTCATCATCAGTCCTTGATACTTGGAGGCACCATGGAAGTGACTTTAGAATAACTTTGTGGTGCAAAATACCTAAATTGCACTTTTGTTTCCCATTATAATACCATGATACATTAACATAAGCGTTGAAGTGAATCAGAGTCACTTGCAGAGCTGCAGATAAGGCACAATGTGATTACATGATTTGCTCAGGATCACACACTTGGTTACATGGTGAAACTGGGATGTGGACAATTTAAGCAACCGCGCACATCTTTCCAGGTTTAGTTGATATAGATATTTATTAAGGTTTTGCTTTACATTTCATGTGCTTAAATAATTATAGCAAAGCCTTGGAAGCAAACCACCTTACATAATAAACTAGCCTTTCATAGTAAACTAACCATACACTATAAACATTGTCATAGAAATATGTTGAGCAATGGGAGCATGGCTTTCGTTTTACTCTCCCCATTCTGCATGCAAAGTCACAATAGCATCATGTAGATTAACGTGAGCCTAACAAACCCCCCTTGGGTTTTAAAGCCATAGTCATTATTTCATAAAGCATGCAACATTATGCACCCTTCTCACTTCTGATCACTCCCTCCCATTCCCATTTCTAAAGGGACAAAAGTCCCTGCTAATAGTACCCCCGTCCCTCCCATCAGTGCCTAATCGCTCACATTGTAATGCTCTGTTGATACAGAGCAACGTGAGGACCCTCTGCGGCTCGGAGCTCCTTGGGACATTGTCCTGGCAGCGGGACACTGCTACCATCCGGAACGGGTAAGGTGTCCTGCTGCCAGGAAAATAAGTGTGCTGAGCAGGAATTGCTCAGCACACATTGTCCTGCCAGCGGGACACCTTTGCCATTGGGCGCCATCTTAGATGTGCCGAATGGGAGAGATGTCCCAATGAAAAGTGTCCTAGTCTGGCTCTTAAAAGAGCCACGCAGGGCAGCTTACCCCCCTCACCACCTGCCTCTCCCGCTTGGTACTCCACTGATTGAGCCATTTGAACACAGGAAACCATACCTTAATTTTAATCAGTCAGAATCTTGGAGAAAATAAATCTAGCAATACATACACATATAAGGTGCTGTGGAGAAGCCAAGTTTGGAGATCTATGGCATTAAAACATTGATACCAAGTATACTTGGTCATCAACTGCACTGCATAAACCGATGGCTTCTGACTTTGAATGAAAGGAAAAATCAAGGGAATTGCTGACATTCCAGTGAATCTGTTCCTTTCGGCCATGGCTTTATAGTTCAGCTAGGTCAAGTCAACTTAGCCCAAAATTACAGGGATCAGGGGGTGATAAAATCTGGTCTGCTCAAAGGACGTTGCGCCACTGTGTTCATGTGTTATTGTATATGTACATATAAATGTTGTGTGCACACAGTGTATGTCAATGGAAGTGCTGGGTGCATTTGTGTGTCAGTGAGTGTGTATGCAAGCATATGTTTGTTTGTTTGTTTATTGAATTTGTATAGCGCAGCCTAACGCTGAGGTAACTGGGCGCTCTTAAGCATATATAAAGTTACATACATTACATTTGCCTTTTAGAACAAGAGTTAGATATACTTGGAAAGGCACGGTAGGGGTAGAGTGTACAGGTACAATGCAGTCAACTGTTGTGGTATATACAAGTGGATAAACATAGGTAGGATATCATGAAAACAGATGATGGCAAGCATAAGTGGTAATAAATAGTTGGTGGTAAGCGGGGTAGGTGTGCAGATGGTCGAGGAGGCTAGACGGAAATGGCTTAGGGAGTGGATGTCAGGTTCTTGGTGAGGAGCCACATGATAACATTTCTTCTGAAATTTGAAAATAT
This sequence comes from Ambystoma mexicanum, assembly GCF_040938575.1. Lineage (NCBI taxonomy): Eukaryota > Metazoa > Chordata > Amphibia > Caudata > Ambystomatidae > Ambystoma > Ambystoma mexicanum. The sequence continues at coordinate 315,543,035 of NC_090935.1, forward strand.
CTGAATGGCTTTGATGGCAGGTGGGAGGGTGTTCCACAGTTGGGCCGCCATGACTGGGAAGCTGGAGCCACCAGATCTTTTTAGGTTGAATCGAGGTATCACCAGGCTGGCAGTGTTAGAGGATCGGGTAATTCTGGAGGAAGTTCTCAAGGTGAATCTTTCTGTTAAGTAAGGCGGGGCAGTCACATTCAATGCTTTAAGGTGAGACACAAGGTTTTAAGTTCATTTTTTTCTTTTATAGACAGCCAGTTGTGGTGTCTTCTGGTTGCTGAAATGTGCTCCCTTCTTGGTATGTTTAATGCTCTTCTCAGTGCATTATGTTGCATAACTTGAAGTTTGTTGAGCACAGATTTGTTCGCACCATGGTAGAGGCTGTTGTGGTAGTCCAATTTGGACATAATAAGTGCTCCTGCTAAAGTGAGGCAACTTTCTGAAGAAAGCAGAGGTCTTCAGGCCCTGATCAGCTTTCCCGTGTAGGCAGTAGTTGAGGCAGTCATATTTGTTTTTTTGTTTAGGTTAGATGTGGCGTCAAAGTAGAAACCTTGTGTTTTTGCTTCCTTCACAATTGTGATATTGTTCCCGTCGATATTATTGAAGGCATAAGTGGGATGTAATTTGTTGATGTGGGCAGAGGAGCTTACAAGAAGGGTTTCAGTTTTCTCGTCATTCAGGCAGAGGCCATGTTGGCCATCCATGCCTGAATGATTGAGTAGATTTCGTTCATGTTTGTGTATGCGTGTTAACTTTTGTGTCTGAATGAATGATAAATAATGCATTGTTTGTGTGTTCTATTGGAATTAGGTTTGTGAATGTTATGTTGTGTCACTGGGTGCATGGCAGGCCGACTGCAGATGTGTGGGGGCCCAATTGAATTTTAAAGACAGGCCACCAGTCTTATGAAAGTTATAACAGAGCGTCAGAAATGGACTCTTGTGATGCAGTAGTCTAGTGTTATCCCTTAGGGATTTAGGTTGTTTGTTCGAGGTACAAAATCCCTGCGAAATACGCTACAAATACGTTTTTACCTTGATAGAAAAACCAAACCCACGTCCCCCCAAACCGCCAGTACACCGATGAAACCCTGCTACTTACCTTTTCTCCATCCACCACCTCTCCTGTACCCTGCAGTGTCACATCCATCCATCTAACGCGGGTCAGCTCTGATGCTGAAGGTTCTTTTTTTTGTTGGGTGCCCTGCCACCAATGCTGAGGAAGCGGGGTACACCCCTGCAACTGCTGAAGTCCAAAATACCGAACATGCAGCTCTTCATGTTTGGTATCTTCGGCTTTGAACTAATGGTGGTGACCGAATTCAGTCAAATCTACCTTTCAACCATATTTTATCAAACTATTTGGCCGAAACAATCCCTAAGAGCCGCCCTCCCTCCACCCCACCCCTGTCCCCCCAAGATTCTCAGCAAAGTTACTCCACTGACTACAGGTGAAAACTAACGTTTTGGTGAGATAGTGTATTTTTGCCAAACTAGTTACTACGCCAACTAGAGCCTTATCGCCTTTAGCAACAAACTCACAGGCAATATATAATGCATCAGTTTGGGTTCATGATCACCCAAACTTACAGTATCAATTAATCCATAGTGGCAAAAGCTTAAGACCCTATGGCAAACTTTGTACAGCACGTCTTCTAAGGGCTGTCTACGTTATCTTGTCTCTAAATTCGACTTGGCAAACAAAAGTCTGTTTCTTCATTAACCAATCAATGTGGTCAGCAATTATGATCTAGAGTCCATCACTATTATGAAACTGTACCCTTCTACCTGTATCGCAAGAGTAGAATAGTCCACAGAGCCGCACATCAGCCATAGGTACAGTACAACATTCTGTGTGGGTTCCTTTAAAAAATCTAAATGAACCAAAGCAAAAGGGGTGAAAGGAACCAGTTCCCAAAACTATGTACAAGTCGCCTCTAGTGTGATCATTAAATGCCAATCAATGCACTCAGCTGGTATTGTATTGTAGTCATTTATATAGCGTCATTTCTCCAATTCTATGGCCTGAATGCGCGTTGTGGTTGGAACGCCCTTGGGGACCAAAGTCCAGGTATGGGAAAACATTCTAAGAGTGGACTTCAAGATGCGTGTGTGCCTTCTGCAGGGCTTAGGACTTGGGAGGTCTGGCTAGGCTCCAGTAAACAAAGCCGAGAGGTCAGGTGGGTAGGCATATTCATGCCCTGTAAATTGCATGGCAAGTGTGGGAGACCTGTGTATATCCGAGCACACAACCCATTCACAAAGGGTTGCACTGCTTTGGGTTTCCCCAGCCCTGGTCTTCCCTTGCCATGTGCCACACAGACTATAGGGCCTCATTGTGAGTTTTGCAGCAAACTATTACATTTGCTGAATAACCACATGTATTTACCAATACCGCCAGGCAGTCCTGTGAAATTACCATGGGATTACAAGTGGTGATAGGGCAGTGCAAATGGAGTTCATAGGACACCACAGGGAATTTTGGTGGATTTACAGTGGCCAGTAGTACCCAAATTTAAACATTTTTAGAGATAAAGTGGAGGATTTGTGCTGGAGGAGAATCCTCCACTTTACCTCCAAACTCAGACTTCAGCGGTGCAGTAAAAATAGCAGTAATTCCATGAATGCCAATGTGGTGGTAACAGAATGACCGTCACTTTTTTACTGCACCTCCAAGCTCGTAAGGAGGCCCCATGTTTTTCAGAGCCCTGCTGCAGACAAATCCCACATGCCGGAAATGCAGAGAAGAATGGGCAATAGCGCACATACTGTAGTAATGCCCTGCTGGACCAGGTGCAAGAGTCAGAAGGTGTCTAGTATAAGTATTATCAATGATCGTTTGGCCAGCGAATTGTAGCAGGAAATGGATAATCACATCAATTGCAGACACAAAGTAAAGTTTACTGCGAAAATGGGTTCTAGAGGATGTCCCGCCCTCTTAAAGACCAAAATGTGAAACTGAAACTCAGGAGCAGGGAAAGTGTAGACAGACAGGTGTCATTCTGACCCCGGCCTGCTATGCCCATTTGCGAAGGTGGAAATGTAAAACGAGTATTCCAGAAATCACAGGCCCAATAAAAGCTATCTCATGGGAAATAATCATACTATGGGCCTCATTACGACCCAGGCGGTAAGGGGTTAACGGCGCCGTAAAAGGTTGCGGCGCCGTTAACCACTTACCGCCTAATTACGAGGTCCCTTTGCGGGTCGCTACCTTAACGGCTGGTTTTTACTAGCCGTTAAGGATTGGACCCGCAAAGGGACTTTGGAGGTAATTACAGTACCTCAAATTGCGGTACTGTAATTACCGCCTTCCCCCATTGAGCCCTATGGGGACAAAAATGGGAATGGGGAAGGGCCAATGGTGAATGGGCAATTACCGCCCTGCCAACCTTGGAATGGGGCGGTAATTCCGCCATCCACCATGGCTCAATCGTTAAAATACCGGTATCAACCATGGCGCTAATAGCGCCATGGTTAACGCCTGGGTCGTAATGACCCTCTATGACATGTTAATATAGCAATGTTTCATGCCCGATTCCTCCCACCTCTAAACACTGTAATAACTAATGTTACTATTAACTTACTTAATTTGAAGACCTCAGAAGGATGAAAGGCTGAGTCGGATCTGCTGATATTAAAGGTTGAAAACTGTGTTAGCCCGACGTCTGATAAGTCCTAAGCTCAAGTGCACGTGTGCGTCTAATGCTTAGAAGTGCAGAGGGCGCCAGGCTACACTGCACTTGCGAGATTAGCGTTGTAACAAAAAGCGTGTCATAGTAGTGATTGCAACGAGCATGTTTCAGAGTGAAACCGCACACTTCCATAAATTTTCCCTCTCGGCTTGTTCACCCTGAGAAAAACAGCCAGCAACATGTACACATTCCAATTATTATGTGCTGTGTTTTGTAGCCTAATCAGCTTTTCAAATCAAAGGACCATGCAGACCCATGTAGTGCACCCTTGGTTTGTTGACCATTGTGTTCCATTTGCTTGTGTTTGGACATTACTTAACTTGATAACAATGACTATTAAACTCACGCTAATGTCAGTGTTTTTAGATTTGTACTTATTTATTTATTTTGTCATTTGTAAAGCGCCCCTAACCCTGAGGCATCTGGGTGCTGGTTTTTGGAGAGACAGTACAGCATAAGAAACATACATACATGCGTAACGATTCTGAGTAACGCAAACGGTTTGCAGTTCTGGTAACGATTCTGAGTAATGCATATGGTTAACCGTTCTAGTCACAGTGGTTATTTCAGGAGGATTGTTACAGAAAGCTACTTTAGCCTCTCTTAAGTGAATAGCCATGTTTTAAGGCTTCTACAGAAGGACCTAAAGGAGGCTTCTGATCTTGACGGTAATGGAAATGCGTTCCAGTGTTTGGCAGCTACCAGTGGGAAGCTAGGACCCCCTGCTTTCTGCCGTTTGAATCTGGGTGTGGTGAGTCAGCGAGCGGGTCTATTAGATTGGGTTTTGGTCAATTTGTTGGATAGGTACTTAGGGGCTGTGTTAGACAGACATTTGTGTGTCAAGGAGAGGGTTTGTGAACCGGCAGCCAGTGGACATTCCGTCTCGCCGTAGTGATATGTTTATTTTTTGGGATGTTAAATAGCTTTCATAGCTCAGAGCACATGAATCTGTGATAACACACGCTTGCATGCAAAGCGTGCACCAGCGTCTACTGTTTTATGCTTTTTCCTACTGCAGACAATGACATTTTCATTGGGGACTTTACAAGGCCTTGCAAGGATTTACTGTTTCTATTTTCCCACTGTGGCATTTCTCAGGAACATTTTGCAATTTGAGAAACCTCCTCAGCTGCATGATTTGTGGCTCGCTTTACCCCCTCCAGCAGATCCTGTTTAATGATTTGGAAGTTTAATGGCCCATGTGAGGGGGCCCCAGATATTCTTCAGGAAAACTAAAAAGTGTAGGGGCAAAGAGGGCATAAGCCAGGGATTTTACTAGCGACCGACAGCCAGTAAAATGCTATACTTCGAAAACTAGTAGTTTCAACTTTATTTCAACATACATGATATGATATGAATCAAAACAGTACAACACGCCCAATAATCCCAACCATAGGAAATGGATTGTTGCAAATGGAGCAAATATCTTAATATCAATTTAAGAGTTTTAGAATATTTGCCCAAGCCCTGGTCATCTCCCACTTGTGGGGTGGCAACAGCCTACTCTCAGGAGACAAGGAAGTGCTGTTCAGTAAGGGCTGTCTACGGCTGTCAACGGCTGGTGAGGGTGGTGGGGGCTCCCCTTGAAAGCCAAGCATGTGACAAAGTGGGTTTGTATTGCCTTTCTGTTTCATTTTCCAGAACGGCCCCTCGAGTGTGTGCTTTGTGCTCAGAGTTAATGACACATGACTATTAAGAACTACAAAACGATTGCATGCATGTACAAGTGAGTTTTTAGTAACACATTTTTCATTATTTTGGTTGTAGCTAACTGTGTGAATTATTTCGGTGTGTCTCCTCCTGTATTGACCTTATTGCCAAAACTGATACTCATGTCCATTATACCCCATACACTCAAAACGAACATGCCGCCAACGGCAATAGTGTAATTCATGGCAACTTACCCCAGTCCCCAAACACTAAGAAAGGTGTCCAAAAAAACCATCACGCTTACACCGGCAAACCAGAAAGCTCTGGTTATGAGTGACATCCGAAAATACTGTGTTGGTTCGAGTTTGTACAACAAAATAGCTAAACCTAATACAAAATTGCAAACACTTAGTTGTACAAGTGAACATGATGTTCAAACACCAATTACAACAGACTCGGAGCAGACGATATGCGGGAGCAAAACAGAAAAAGGAGAAAACTGTGCATCGAGAACACCAAGCCCCCCACCTAACTACTCTAGAACAAGGGGGAATAAACATAAAAGATACTATCTGGACCAACCCGAAACATCTTTATGCGAACCTCATTCTTTGGAAGAAACCATAGAGGCGATTTAATCGCCGGACACCTTTGTGTTTCCCACGATTGACTTAGCCCAGACAACACTATCTGATTTGTCATTACATGCAAGCTTTTCGGAACCCTTGCAGGGGCAGGATGTATTAAGCTCATCTGGAATCTCACAGATAGGAAACTCCCATTCACCTTCTGTTTCAGTATCATTTGTCGCCCCCACTCCGAGACGTCCTACAACATTGCCCCCACCAAGGGCGACGAATCCCCAACAACCGCTGTTAGAAATAACTCTTGCAGCGATTAACAATGCCTTAGTGAGTCTGGGTCGACTATTCGAAACTATGGACGCAACAATTATGCATCAAAATATATAAATAGATAAAATCACTGAATGGATGTTAAAGGAAAAACATACAAAGGAAACTGAAGTACGTCCACTCACATCAGACAAAAGCTGTGGGGAAGTAAGAACGGGCAGTGTTCCAGTGCAGGAGTTGCAGAGTGCCATAACTCTGGTTCCAGTTGTACCGATCGTTGATACAATAATTGGACCAGTTACAGAACAAACTACTGGAGCTGCCATTGGAAAAAAGATATGTGGAAAAACAGAGAAGCAGAACTGGAAGGCTCAGTGTCGATGCAAGTTTCTACACATGAGCTGCTAAACCAATTGGTTGTTGAAATATCCAAACAACATGACCTTGCACAGGAAACTGAATGCGAGCCAACTAATGCGCGAAAGCGGGCCAAATTGATAGTAAAGAACTTGACAGACAGGCAACTGAATCCCAAAGGAAAGAAATTCGAGAGGCGGTTGATGCATATCTAAGCTCCCAAAGAAATTAGCATATCCAACATAGGATTCCGCCAGAAAGTAATATGCCAGTCTGTGCCAACCACTCTCAGCACTCAGAATGTGGTTGAAACGACAAACAGCAAGGGGATCAACCTTGTAGTCAGCTATTGCAAGGGAACAAAGACAATCCATCAAATATACTGGCGACAACTAGACCTAATAATGAGCTTCAATTTAGCAATGCTCCTCCAAGTGTCACCTTTGAGCAAGCTTTAAAATGTAGCTGCCACCATCTAAATCAGCCTAGTCAAGCATGTAGTCAACTTCAGCATGAAGGAGGGTATAACATACCTCCGAAAACAGCAATGGACTTTTACAAGAAAAGTCTCATTAGCGGTGTTGATGGAAATTAGAAAAACATCAAACATACGAACATTAAAACCAAACCGGCTCAACATACACTGATTATGAAATGTCGTCCAGCACCCTCTAAACAATTCACACTGTGCCGTGCTAACGTTCTAAACAGCTTTAAGGACACTTCTACCCTAAATAGTATTGCTTCAGTTGATATTGCGCAAGTAGAATTCCCGAACCTATACAAACCAGAGACGGTTAGGCTGTGGATACTATCAGGCATGGTGGCTCAGGCAATATGGAATGCCAATCCCGAATTGTTTGAACTGGCCTTATCATTCTGCAAGACAACCAAGGCAATGAGCCTTTAACATGGTGAGACCAGCAACAGAAAAATACATCAGTGCTCAACATTATACAGACACAGAGTGGGGAACCCGCAAACATAACTTGGATCTCATAAACCAAGTGATCATGACAAGGATATCAGATTGAAACAGAATAGTTTAGCCAGCTGGAATACTCTTGGACATTCCCAACTCATTAAATCCTTGGGTAGTAAATTGGAAGGCTTTGACATAATCGCACTCCAAGAAATGTGGTTATTAAATGACCCAGTGTGGAATGACCATAATATTCTGTTACTTCCCGCGACTCCTGCCACCAAATGCCGACCTACATCAGGACTAATGGTGGCGACTAAAACCAGTACAGGATGTATTTTGCAACCATGGCTGACACCCAATAACTATATCCAGCTGGTCAAGATCTTACAGCACGAACAAGTGGTTGCACTGTTGAATATCTATAGGAATCCTGCCGGCATATCTGACTCCAAGTTTTATCAAGACCTGATAAATATGCTGGATGAAATTACTCTTGACACACAAGTGACCAGCACAATCTTGGTGGGAGACTTGAATTTACAATGTGTTGGCGAAGCTGCACAAAAAAGATCAGATGTGTCCAAGTGGACTGTCCTAATCAAAGAACGAGGATTGATCACGATGAATGGATCACTCCCTGGAGATATACCACCTAGACCTGCATGGTCCAGGGGCCAGTCAAATAGCATAATCGATTTCATATATGCTGACAAAGCCCTCTATAATCAGACTGTCAGATTTCAAGTGTTGGAGCAATCATTTAGTTATTATAACATCCTAACAATGATCTGGAAATCAAACTCGAGAAAAGCTCCTGAGGCAAGGTATTATTACTCTCACGATGTGGAGACAAATAGTGTAAAAAATAGATTTCGATGGAACAAATACAAGCTACGACAACTGAACAAATTAATATTACAGAATTTACTCAAAGATGGAAAGATCTCATACACTTTGGCTCTCTTCCCATTTAGATCTAATGGGACGGTGAGTGAGCCAAAGTATCAGAAAGCCCACTCCTTTGATCCAGAACACAAGAATAAGAAAGCTTAAATGAGAAGAGACAAAAAAAATACCTTCTCACTGCCTGAGCCTGATGGATCAACCACTTTACGTTCCATAAAATGTCGATACAGAAACTGGACACGCAGCCAGAGCACGATGAAACATCAACGAGATGGTGAGATAATGCTACGAGTCTGGACATCGAAAAGCACAGCTCTTATGTGGTCAATTCTTAACAAATCCGGAAACAACAAAAGACTGGTTCAGATCAATGGAGTCTCAGAGGATTGCTGGCTAGAACACTTTCAGGAGCTTTACAGTACAACGAAATGGAGCATGGTACAGGTTCCGATCACGACATGCACCACCTGGCAGTTGGATATATCAGTGGAAGACATAGTAGGCTTTATCAACAAGTCCTCCAGTTCATGGGCCCCGGGCCCAGATGGTTTAAGCAATGCTATGTTTAGAGCCTTCCCTCATGATTGGGCAAGAATTCTATATAGCATCTTTGTTAATGTCCTCAAAACAAAAACCATTCCGGAGTCATGGCGCAAACCGGTGGTAGTACCAATTTACAAAAGTGGAGACCATCTTCTCCCGTCTAATTATAGACCGATATCATTGCTGGATGCTGCTGGGAAGGTATTTGCACAATTTGTTCTGCAAGACTTCAATTTATGGACTATACAACATCAAAAAAGAGACCCCCGCCAAACTGGTTTTATCCACGGGATGGGTACAGGCATCAACTTAATGTCTCTCTATGCCATTAAACAGCAGGTCTATATTCTGAAACAACCATTGTATCTTGCATACATAGACTTCCAGGCCGCATTCTACTCTGTGTCTCGAGAGTTGTTAATCTCTAAGTTACAGAGGGCAGAATGCCCAACTACTATTGTAGACATTCTTCTACATGAGTTGGATACGAACACCTCATTACAGGTGAGAGTGAATATGGAGGGTCTCTTGTCAACATCTCTGTGGACCAAAAGAGGGTTGAGGCAAGGATGAATCCTTGCCTTGGCCCTATTTAACTTTTTTATACACAACTTGCCCGATAGCTTCCAAAATGTAATCATGGAGGCTCCAAGCTTGGGTCAGAGGCCATTGCCTGCATTATTATACACTGACAATTTTATTTTAATTTCGAAAACACCTACTGGCCTACAAAACGTACTACATGCTGTAACTACGTATATTAATACTAATCAGCTCACAGTGAAAGTTGATAAACCAAGATTATGGTTTGTAACGTTTGCAAGAAGAACTCTAACAGATACAAATGGGTTTTACAAGGTGCAGTGATAGAGGTTGTAACCAGGTATAAATACCTGGGAATGCAAATCGATGATTGTCAACTCAGCAGAGCACACTTAAAAACACTGGAGGAAGGAATGACGATGGCAATCTCGCAATCAAAGCTAATATTGCGAACCTATGGCATATTTTCTATAAATGCGGTCATTACCTATTACAATCAGAAGACTGTACCAATACTTCTGTATGGCCTAGACACATGGCCCAATCTGAACTTAAGTATTCTGCAAAAATTGGAGGGGAGATATTGGAGGAAAATTCTCAACTTGCCACGGTGCACGGCAGTTGCATGTATACAACATGAAATTGGCTTACTGTCCCTGCACGTTAGACTCCAGTGGTGACAGTGTGCTCTGCTGAGAAAATGTGTTCTTGCTGACAATCCCAATACCTTGTTGTTCTCTCTTGCATCGTACATTTTGAAATCAGCACCCGGTTTTCCGGTCAATTGGTGTAAAAGGGCGTATGAGGCAATGGTTGTTGCAGATGTCTCATTGCAGACCTTTTTGGAAAATCCTGATAGAGCAAAAAAAAACTATATATGCATGATTGGATTCAAACTAGACATCTTTGTGGCACATACAGAGATTTTAAAGACAACCCATTTGCAACTAAAAAGTTTGGTGATTGTGAACCTTCGGTCTCCATCCACCTCATTTCGCTCAGCCATACTACAATTTAGATTAAATTTATGGCCAACACGATCGTTAATGGCTAAGCAAAACCTAATTCGATTTTGTGAAACATAGAAGTGAAGGAAACTTTACGACATCTGTTTATGGAGTGTCCAGGGGTGTTGAGAGAGCGAGAACTATTTTTGTACAAACACTGTCAGCAATATTAAACTCTTGATCAAGAAGAGAGTTGGAGTATATTCTTCTCAACAAATCAAATACCTGTGTATGTAGCCATAATAAGATTTTTGGAAGCACTGTTAAAGACAGGATAATAGTATTATGGTAATATAAGATTTCTGGAACACTGTATCTTTATGCAACCGTAACTTTATATAAGTCACAGATGTGACTTTACTTGTGCTTGCTAAGTTTATGTAAATATTTTATGTACAGAATTCATAACAAAAGGGAATGTTTTAATGTGATAATATATACACGGTATGGACAAATTTTTCATAAGTTGTAAAGTTGATAATCAGCTAAAACAACTACTAAATAAAAAAAATACTCTCCGGAGTCCCAGAGGTCACCTTGGGCCCTCTGAAAGCCGTCCATCATGCTGCAGCATGCCCCATCACAGTGCTAAGAAAATCTGACCACGTCGCCCCCCCCCAGCCTAAAGGAGCTACACTGGTTTCCCCTTCAAGCACACATCTTATCTTACGGATACTTGTAAAGCGCAGCGTACGCCCAAAGGCATCACGGCACTGAAGCTACTCGGGTGAAGTCAGCCAGAAACAGGGACTAAAAGAAAAGTATTCAGAGCCCGACAGAAGCTGAGATGGTCCTCGATAAGGTGGAGACGAAGAGGAAGAGCATTCCAGGATTTAGCGACCGCCAACGAAAAGGCACAACCACCTGACCTTGCCAGTCTAGCCTGAAGGGGCTGAATAGTCTTCGAAGATTGTGAACGGAGAGGTCTGGCAGGTATGTAGAAACAGAACATAGCCTGGAGAAACTGAGCTCCAATTTTATGCAGAGCCTTGTGAACCAAACAGTGATTTGAATTCAATACGCTGCTCCACAGGGAGCCAGTGCAGCTGGCGTGAGATTGGAGTGACGCGAGCACGGAAAAGAGGATGTAGAACTGCTCTTGCTGTCATGTTCTGCACAGCTGAAGATGCATCATGTTCAAGGCAGCCTGCATCCCCCACAAAGCAGTCACAACCAAAACACGACTCTACCTGGCCAAGAAACTCACCTTCTCCAGAGGCCGTACACCACCAGAAGCCACAACATCGCTAGAATGGAAATTAAGAACCGGATGAGGGAAAAGATAGAAAACAAGACCTTTCCCTGCTGCAACACTGTGTCTCTAGGACAAGTTAGAAAAGCAAATAAAACTGGTCCCCTCCATCCTAAACTTCAGGAAGGACTTGCAGACCCTACTCCTCAAATAACAGAGTGCCCATCCCTGATTGCTCCACTCAACCCTACATCTCCCTCTCTGCTGCTCACCATTGCACTGCTCCCCTGTCCATTTCCACTGCTATGCTTCCACTGCACCCTTAAAGTAACCCCCTGGATGTGTCTGGTATGCACAATGCTCTATTGCTCCTCTTAATAAATCATATACACACAAGTCATTAGGCTAATAGAAAACTATTCTATATATCATACATTAATATATATACACCATTGGTACAAGATACGAATATTGAAAGAATATTAAAAGATGCGGAGGAGTAATTTTCTATACACAATGTACTTTTTGTGCCCTGCTCTTTATAATTCCAAAACAAAGACAGGGGCACGTTCAATTTTTTTGAGTGTAGTAAAGCAGCAATGTTGTGAGAATGAATTTTGATGCAAAGTTTTAGATGGACCAGCATGTTACACAGTTCCCCAATACTGACCCTAGTAAAGTACAGAGATGACCCCGGAAAGGATGGGCTGGGAGAAGATGGTCCTCATGGGGGACCTTGCGCTGAGTATATCACTTAGACAGATTTTCATGTAACTTGTGATGGCATAAAGGCTTGTATAAGAAGCTAGTTGTGATGTCGACATCAACTCATTAATAAACTCATGGATGGGTAGTCCTCATAATCCATTTACATAATCAAAACAAAAAACGAGAGACAGTGTCACATACAATAGATCATGGCCTATGAAGTATGATTACATACGATGGATGTCTCCACTCCTATTGAATCATTAGTTAGTCTTGACACTTAATGCAAAAACATCTGTACACACTTCATATTGTAAAACGATATTTCATCAAAGTATCAGAGTTCATCTGAAAAAAATCAAATATATAATAATGCCTAACATTTCATGGATGAATATACAGGCTCAATTGTCCTCAAACCTGGGTAGCCCCCTTTTTATTACCGTACAACTTGTGGGGTGTAATCAAAGGCAACAAATCAATGGAAATGAAGGGCCCACTAGAAAAATGACCTGCCAGCCTTCATAAAAGAACCTTCATGCTAGAAACTGGCCTATTTAGGCAGACTATCTGGGTGTCTTTCTGCAGTTGAAATCCAGAGAAGGCTAAAACAAAAATGTATTACAAGTGCAGATTGGAAAAGCACACCACATTTCTGGCTAAGGCATAAATGCAGCAGTTTCACTAAAACTGTCAACCAACAAAAGGTGGTGCACTGTGACAATTAAGACAGTGTTTTCAGCAGATAATTAAAAGTGTATTTTATTAATGACTGAAAGAAACATCCCTGTACTTTTAGTACAAAAGCAAAATGAACCCTGATCAATAAAACACATCGTATGTTATAAAATAAAGGCTGATGTTAGATAATGCAATCTGTGAGTTCCTTTCAGCCAAAGGCAATCAGTGTGTCTCCATTCATCAAATTTTCCAGTAAGTCTATTTTACATGTTTCATAGCACTGTGTGTCCTCCAATTGTCATAATGCTTTCTGCATGTAATGATTTCTGCCCCATACTACTACATCTCCTCCTTTATCTGTGTGTCTTATAATTATGGTATCATCCTTACGAAGGTTTTTTAGTGTCTTCATTTGTTCAGGAGAAAGATTTGTAGAAATCCCTGTCTTTTTGCTGCCAATCTCCTAAAGTCTTACTTGACTGGATCTTCAAACACTTCAGTTTTAGTTGTATTTATATTTGGGCAAAAGATGGACTTTAATTTCAGACCACTCTCCAAAGTATAATCAGTTTCAATGCCACATCTGGTAAGTATTTCTCTATTCTCCATCATCTCAGAATCATTTAAAGTATAACCCGTTAGAGGGTCAAGAGGGATCAACGCTTCTAGATCACTCGCAGTTAGATTATTGGGAGTCCATTTTCTGTGGTATCCTCTTGTTTATGTAGAAAGAATGTTTTCAATTTCCGAAGGAATTTAAAGAGGTCCATTTTTGTTTTGAACCAGATCAAATTGTTGATCAGGGCAAAACGAGAGACCTTATTCCAATATAGATAGTTCAGAGGGTGTTAACTGTTTATCTGACACATTGAAGACTGACTTCTAATTCTTGTCCCACCCTGCCCTCTCGGTTTGTTTTTCTGCCCTCTGGTTGAGCGTGTTGCCATACTTTGCCCTGATGTTTTTCCTTGATTGAGTTGCATTCTTCGATCGCTATTCAGCATTTTACTAAATGGTTGCAACACTCTATACAACAGTTTACCATTGTGTCAAGAGGGAACGATTTGTTCCAAGATGGCCCCCATGATAGCACGAGTTGCAATGCCACCTTCAAGTGCTCAAGTGATAGTTCTGAAAATATAGAGAGGAGAATGGCATAGACAATCCCTGCTTGCTTTTATAAATGCTTGTCCGTAGCATGATCAATGTATGCACCTGAGAAGTCCCGGCTCAGGGGACGGAACCAGGGGTGTTGCTAGGTCTGGAAAAGACCTGGGGCTAGGCTAATGTTGGAACTCTTGGGACTCGGGGCTAGCTAGCTTTTTGGTTGTAGCTCCTGAGATTCTATCTGGGGCTACAACCAAAAGACCAGGGGCTATAGCCCCATTAGCGCCCCCCTAGCACAGCCTCTGGACGGAACGCATGGTGAGCACTAAGTGTAAACTCCAGGACTACATGTCTTCTCATTAAGTCCAGGTCAGTTTCCTTTGATTATAACTGAGACAATAAGGCACCAGTGTTTTGAATAAAGTACACAAATGTTATAGCGCAAACAAAGTGCCCTGGTTCTTTCTGATTTTTGGACCGAGTGATGCTACCTTGACTATACAAGTCCGATTTCCTGATAACTATTTGTTTGTTAACATTTAGTGGTTAGCTTCTACAACCACCCAGGTGCACCCATAGAGGCTGAGTGCGGCTTGCAGAAGCAAGTGTGTGTATATATTACAGGGCCTGCGCGAGCAACCCGGTAGTTATGGTTAAGTTGCTCAACCCATAACAAGAGCTCATTTTGGGTGGCTTATAACTTTGCTCCTCCTGGTCGAATCCTTACCAAACTTTGCAAAAAAATAAATTACCCCATCTGAATTTTTCAGGCAAGTTTGGTGAGATTTCGTTAAGGGGTGCAAAGTTGTAGGGGGGGGCCCAAAACTTCTGTTTTTTCCATAGACGCAATGGAAAAAAATGTTGCTCATGCCTACAGCCCAAACTGCTGGACAGATGTTCACCAAATTTGCGGAAGGAGTGGCTGCTTGATCCCGAAAGTGTGGATTTGTAAATTTGGTGTAAATCCGTTCAGTATTTATTTTTAAAATGGCCCAAAAGTAGGTAAAAAGGAATTTGTGATATCTAGGTTTAGTCTGCGGCCCCACTTCCCTGTTCAGTCCACGGACAGGCATCTGATTGGCCTAGAGGGCGACATGATGTCATCAGACGTGCCCACTAATTGGATGGTGAAAAGCGTGAAGTGCGTCAGATTTTTGGAAATGGCCGCCATGTTGGATTCGCGGACATCGGCTTGTGTCCGTGAACATCGCGGTAAAAAAAAAACAACATTGCACTTGTCAAACTTTTCACTAAATCTCTGGGGAGGTGATGGGTGATGAGGTTGGGATATGGTCATTAGAAGCCAAAAAACTGGTGTTTTAAATCCGCAAAGTCTGCGATCAGTCCGGATGTTCAGGTACAGTCCTGTGATGTCCGTGAACACTTCAGATGTTCGTGGGACATCTATGCCTATTTCTGCATTACAGGGTTGTTGAAAATCAGTTTAGCTTCCACCAACAGAGAATTACACCATTGTGATCACAAGCCAACAGCATGGTGGAACGGTTCATGGTCATCAAAAGAACCCGACAGAAGGCCATCACCGACTAAACATCGGTATCCCAGGCGATATGTCAAATGTTGAGGAGCTAGAAACATGCCACACAAAGCAACGGGACGGACGCCCCTGGAGCTGATGGTAAAATACAAACCGCAGACTCGCTTCCCACAAACGGAGGACTACACACCAGAGAAAAATTCAGAAATCCGAGAGAAGGAGGCAGAAAAGAAAAGAAAGGCAAAGGAATGGGTGGACCAAAAGTGAAGAGCCAAAGAACATCAGCTCCCATTTGGCGAAGTCGTTCTAGTAAGGCAATAACAGCAAAAGAAAATCGACCCGAGATACTGCCCGAAGACACTGCTAGTGGCAGAGGTGAAGGGACTGATGGTCACCGCGATGGGAGAGGGAGGCGAGATAACCTGGAAGGCCTCCTTTTTTCACAAACTACACTACACCAGGAAGAGCCAGAGCTGATGGAGGAAAGAGTGGATAAAGAGGAAATACCAGTCGCCGAAGAGGCAAATGATCACCGAACCACAGTGGAGTCCAAAGAAAGCCGTGAATCACCAGGCCGCCCACGGCGGGTCACACGGAAACCCCTCCACCTCATTGAACAGATGTAAATGACAAACCTCCTGATAATCAAGGGGGAGGTGTTGTGACGAGAAACAGATGAAACTCCTTTAAGAGGGACAGATTCTGAGCAGGGGGCAAGAGGCGGGAGGAGGGAGGAAGGGGAGGGGGGAGAAAGGCAGAGTTGGTTACATGCGAGGAAATAAAGGAGTTAGGACGCAAGTTACCGAGGCACCTGTGTCATATTGGGAGGGCAAGGAGGGATCCACAAAATCCACTTACACACAGTTTAAATACATTCATTTGTTATTTCGTATATTCGGCATGATAAATAAATATAAGCAGATATAGAATACTGCATTTGAGGTGTTAGTTCATTGTGCTACTGCCTTTAGGGGGAGTAGAGTTTGGGTACATTGTTGCATAAGTAATAGCTTTGCCCATTTTCTTACTTTACTTGATTAGGTCTGTCAAGCTTGCTTGAGGCCATAACCCCCTTCCAAACTCGATAAAGTGCAATGTGGACGGATGTATTGCCCGTGTTAAGGCAGTATTCCCAAAAACCATTGCATTATCCCCTTAAGTGCCAAGGATGAGTATGCTTGTCCTTTGTCATCATAACTTGCAGCAAAGGGGCCTAACAGATTCATTTATAACAGACCAAATTCACTACATTCTGTCAAGACATATCTGGCAGACTCTGGTTTATCCTGAACCCAACAGTTTCAGCAGATTCTTGCCTCTCTTGGAATGGACAACTCTGGCCAATATTCACCAGCACAGGCAGTTTATTGACTTGCAAGAGTAGCAGAGATTTTCAAATAAGGCTGTGGCTCTTTATAAGTGTGTGACAGGAATGGCCACAGCTCTCCAAAGCTCTTTAAAGTGCTCAGATGAGTAGAGTTGGTGCACCAGTCCCAATTCTCTAGTTTAGTAACAAACTTCTCTCTGAATATAGTAGCTCTCCTCCCAGTGTTATAAGGTTAATGGCACAGCTTTATTTACTTGAGACAAAGTCCTGTATTCAAAATATAACACAGAAGTCAAAATTAATCCCAAACTGATAGTTTTCATGGTCATGTTTTTGTAAGTTTATCTGGATGGACTTCCCAGGTAAAATATCGATGAATACATTGTCAGTTAGTAATGGAAACTTCAAATAAGCAGATGCCTGCATAGAAGTGGACCTCTGACATAGCAGAGCAATACGGACTCATGTAAAATGTATCTGTTATATGAAAAGTGCCCTGTTAAATGGGTCTTGTTCTGTTGATAGCAGTATCATACCAGCGCATTAAATTCAAAGCTACTCTGTACTGTAGAATGTGCAGGAAATCATGCGTTTTCACCTATAACTTTAGAATGATGTGTAAGAGTTGAAATATAACAACAGATCAAATTCAGCGGAACAAGTGGAACAGCATGCACATAAAATGATTAAAATGTTTGAATTAATAGATTTGCACATACATATTCCAGTCCAGTGTTGACTTTAAATTCCTACGGGAAGGGCAGGAATAGCCCAATAGAAGCAAGAAAATTCAATGAGCTGATCGAAGCAAGGAGGACGACACAAGTGGATGTAAATTAAGAGAACTTACACAGGCTCTGTCCATTCCAGCAACACTGCATTAAATGGTGATGCATCGGTGGAGTTTTCTGGGTATTTAAATACTCAAACACATAGAAAGAAGGGAGAGTTTTGGGAAATGAGAACAGGTGGAAAGATCATCCGATAAGTGAGAAGCCGATTGGGAATTCCAATGGGCATAGCTGATAAAAAACCTCTGTAGAGGCCTTTTCCAGATGATACTGAATGTAAAGGCCTTTCCCAAGACAGAACCAGATTGTGCACAAGGATTTTTGGGAGCAGGTGGACCAACTGAAAGGAAGAGCCTATGTGGCAGTAATGCCGGAATCCGGATGGGGTCCCTCCCTTTGCTGGACTTTTGAAAGACCAACCAAGATGGAGTACAATTATCCCAGAGCATTTACACAAATGCCCTAATAATTAATTCAATCCCAAATAAAAGTATTTTAGTGGAACCTTGTTCACATACAAAGCCACTGATGCAAGCACTAGTCCTTTAAATGATAATATGCAGAAGTGTATTTGAAATAGATTGTACTAGAATCTATAATTTACAGGGTATATTTGTCTTTGACAGTAACACATTATTAAATCTCTGGGTTTTCACAGGAGCACATTAGATCTTGGCTTGCTAGTGTTATATACACAGATTCACAGGGATGGATACAATTCTTGACACGTGAAAGCCATAGTTTACATTAAAAAAATCCACAAAAGAGTTTTCTACTCCTTCAAGTGGAATAGGAAAAGGGGTTTGTTTCTCCCCTTTAGTCGCAAGAAGAACATTTCAATTTAAATAACCAATGCAATTTTTCAAGTGACATTTTGCAGGAATAGAAAGATTCTTCCTTAAAATGTACTGATCATGCCAATTAAAATTAATTTGATGATTCCTCTTGCATTTCAATGTTATAATCACATGCTTCTGTGATACTCCCCAAAATAAAAGCTTTGATCTGGTAGTGATTTCCATATATTTCAACAAGGAAATTCAAGTCATTTCCAAAGGCCTTATGTGTGCTACAGTGTGTAGTCCTAGTTTGGAAGCAGGACAAGCTCCTTTCCGGGGCACTGACTTGGAGCAGACTCATTACAGCCAATAAAACCTGGCTGCAGCACAGAGCGCATGAGGTGTGCAACAGTGTCTAGTCGCAGTTTGGCAGTTTGGCTCCGGAAGCTTGGGAAAACTCTGCCTTATGTCTATGGATGTGGACGTCCATATGGGCGCCCAAATGTGAGTGAAGCTTTCACTTACTCCATTGTCACTTTTTTGCACTCGTGTTCAGGTTTATACTGTGAGAAGGGAGGCGTGATTTCAGTCGGCCAGTGGACTGATCAATTGGCTGTAGAGGGGCTTTCTCAGTTGGTACAATGAGTTTCCAGTCAACAACTTAACAGCAACTTTTATCTCCTTTCCCTCCCTCCTATGTTTGACATCCGTGCGTTAGGAAGCTCTTCAATACAAGACAGCTTTTACGTATTCACTGGTCACTATTACCCTGACTGTGGGCTTTCTATTACATCTATCAAATGAGCGCTTTTTGGGGTGGATTGCCGTCTCTTCCACTTATACCTCCAACTGCATAGAAGAAACTCGATAGCTACTATGGTCGCTTCAGCATCTGACCTATTGACTGGAGCTGGTCCTTCTACCAGATCCTCCTATATAGAACTGGCAGCCCAGACAGCCGGTTTGTCGAGAAGGATGCAGGCAAAAATTACCACATTTTGCGATATATTGGAAATCCCTGAAGCAATGGCTGGTTCTGCAATCCGTTGCTTGTTACTTCAACTGTCTCTGCTCCTACAGTCTTAACTACCATCTCTACAACTTCCTGCACAATGCCATTGGTTACACTGCCGGCAACTAAAACCCCAATCTCTCAAATCTCTGCGTTAAATCCTTTGAATGTCAATCTAGCCTCTGAGAAAGGGGATGCAGTGCAGTGTGTTGATTCAATTATTCTAGACACATCTTTTGTGCGTTTGTGCAGATACTTAGGGACGGAACACACTCTTCTTTTGTGAACAATAATGCTGCTTTACAAAAGAACGGGTCTAGATCGTCCCCTTGTTCCTTACTGCTACAGAATTGTTATTAAAATGAAGCTCCTAAACTTCCTTGCCACAAAGACTATTTCAAACCAAGGAATGCTCTATTGTGGCGCGACTCCAACATATTGCCCAACCCAAATACGCTGGGTATGGCTTCTATTTCGGCTTTACATCTTGTGCTGGTATCACTCCTTAGGCTATATGACAATATCAAAGAAACAACCTCCTATGAAGCTGGCTGTTACCACCTCCGATACTGGAGGCGCTAGATGTTTTAATTTGGACCAGGAAAGCCCGATTATTTTTGAAGAACGTACCGCTGCTCAACAATTGGCTGTTGACATCCCTAACACGCTGTTGGATTGTTGTAATATGCTGAGTGACTCTCCAGTGTTATTCGACTCTCCCCTAGAGAGGAAGAAGTTAGACGTCTTGTTGCTACTGCTGAGTACTTGGATGTTTCAAACTGTCCACGTGTGAATTCAGTAAGAAAAATCAAAAAGGAAAAAAAAACCTAAGAAGGTACCTAACATCAACAACAATAAACGAAAATCGTCCTTGAATTTCTAGCAATCCCTTGCCAATGAGTCAGAGATAATTAACCTAAATCTTCAGGGGGGTCAGGAGACGGGGGTTGATGATTCAGTGGCTAGCAGTTCAATTGCTTCTGAATCTAATATCATGAAAAAGAAAGGGGTTTCGTCTAATTAGAAGAAAATGTCCACCTTTCTTCATTGAGCAAGCAAATTACCTCTACGCCAAAGATTGGCTCCAGAATTGCAGTTTGACAATCCTACTAACTTAAATTTGGTTTCTAACCAACCTACAATGAAGCATGTACCTATCTTCCTTGGTGTACCAACAATATGGGGCCATCTTTGACCACTGAAAGAGGTTTAGCAATCAGGGTCACAGATCCAATATTGACTCTGCAGTCAAAGACACTGTCTATTTAGAGTTTTTAGAACATAAAAACAGCGGGCTGGGAAAATATAGTGCAAGTCAGAGGAAATGTGAAAATTAATAGAGGCAGGATACTGGATGTCTTTTCTGCAATTTCAGCACTTCACTCCTTACATTCAGGGGTGATTGATTATGTTGCTTTTCCTTCAGAAGTGCCTTCTTTCTGAACAACTCCCATAGCCCAAGTTGTTGATAACTCAAGTATTCCTTGTAAACAGTCCCTGGTTGAAAGTAGTCTTAAGGCTCTTAACATGGTAAACAAAGTGGGTGGTTCTAATGATAGCAGTACTCGCACTCAAGATTGGTCTTTGTTGGCAGCTGCCATAAAAAGGTTCACTACTTCAGTTGACTAAGCAACCAATCTTTAATCCCTTAAACTTGAGATTCCTTTGCTGGATCAAGTGCGGTTTTAACAACATACTGAGGGCGTCCAACTCAGAAACTGTATTTTGGATCACCACATTTTACTTTTCCAAGAAAAAATGGCAGTCGACCAGTTTGACTCAGATGGTTTTAAAGCATTTTCTAGAGTAACATCCACGGGGTCAGCTGGTTGCCCTTTGGGTGGATTGGTGATTGCAATCGACTTAAATCTTTGTGCATGTTCCTGTGAAATCCGATCTTGGAACAAGGGTGTCTTGGCTGTGGGAGTGTTCTCCGAAAAACATCAGCATTGGAGCTTCCTATACAAATCTGTACTGGAACCCTGCCAAGATGTCCTATAACGTCTTGCAGGCGGCACTGGACGAGATCATCACTAATTGGTTGGAGCAAGGTCACCCCCATAACCAGGGGTGTTAGGTCTGGAAAAGATCAGGGGCTAAGCTAATGTCGGGACTGGCGGGACTCAGAGCTAGCTATAGCCTTTTGGTTGTAGCCCCTGAGCTTCTATCCAGGGCTACAACCAAAAGACCCAGGGCTGTAGCCCGCTCGGCCTCCCCTAGCAACGCCTCTGCCCATAACATCATAATGGGAGAGGTTTCAATGCAGATTGGGTAGAGGTAGCTAGTTTTTATGATTTATTATCAACTACCAAGCTCTCCTCTGTAAATCATTCTAATGGGGGTGAACATTTGGATTGTTTATGCAAAATTGGGACATGGTGTTGTGTTTACCACAGGAAAGGTTATCAGGTGTTCGGGATTACAGTTGGCACAGAGGTTCTCTTTTTTTGGGGATACATTATGTTTATGTGTCTTTGGGTCTAAGGTTGTTCTGCTTTTCACTTGTGTTTAAGAACAAGAGGCCTAAGTGACCATTTAATTCTGTCTTTCGGCCTATATCTCTCTGTGTCACTAGGTGCTTTCCAACCAAATGTGGCTCTGTTTCACCTGCCAAAAGGGGCTTGACTGTGAAATGGAACGAGTTTGTGTCTAACAAATGTACTCATCTGCTTGGGCAACTTTGAGATAACTATGATTGTGTTGAAGATCAATTTTTTGTTTAGCACTGCTATTTAAATATTTTATACTGTTTGAAGGTGTTTATGGAGAAAGGGCAAGTTAGGGCGATAAAAAACTTTAATCGCAGTTATGATGCTAGGGGTTAGCATTAAGAAAAACAAAAATAAGCTGCTTAGAAACCATGTGCACAAATGTATGATTCTTGCAGGGAGCAGGGGATACTGTGTCTTGTCGTTAGGGATCTCATTCCCTTCCCCTCGCTTGCCTCCCCCCAAGGTAGTATTCCCTCATGTAACCACACCGGGGTCAGGCTCCCGTAGTATTGGTCTTTCTCAGATTCTCTGAGAGGAGGATATACCCAGGAAGGAAGTGAGGATGCCCTCAGTTTCCTCACAACAGCAAGGAGTAGCTTCTATCATACTCTCACTCCATTTTATTGATTTCACCAGCTCTATAGTCCCAGACGGCATCATAGAGTGTTCATCCGGCAATCCCTGTGATTTATCTTACTCCACTAGTTTCACATTATATATAATGAATTTACAGTTCATACAAGCGACGAAAACTTAGGCAGGTTATTACTCACAAATAAGTCTTCGCCTCCCCGCCAAACTACCAAACTACCAAACTGTCACAAACCTTCCAAGACACTTCATACAGGTTCATGTGCACAGGCATGCCACCACGAGATTTATAATCACCGGGTGCATTGTGGGCGTGTTTCAGTTCCAAGTGTTGGGGTAGCTGGGAAGGGTCCCCATCATTACGAGGGTTTCATTTTGCACATGCCACAAAAGTCTGGGAGGTGCAGCAAACTGAGCGCTGTTTACTTTTTGATACATATTAGCTTGCACACGTGCAGAAAGATGAAGTATTAAATCCACCACATGTAAAATCGTATATGTACATTAATATGAATACCTGTGGAATTTGTGAATCTAAATGTAGGTGGCCTTTTCACAATGAATCAGAACACAGTGGTTAGGGCTCTCTTGCAAAATGCACTTTAACTTCTAAACATGTTTACAGCTTGAAGAAAGCAGGTAAATGAGTAAGCAGGTGCAGAAATTGCCTTGAATTTGTATGGTCTGCT
Source organism: Ambystoma mexicanum (assembly GCF_040938575.1). Lineage (NCBI taxonomy): Eukaryota > Metazoa > Chordata > Amphibia > Caudata > Ambystomatidae > Ambystoma > Ambystoma mexicanum. The sequence continues at coordinate 315,566,372 of NC_090935.1, forward strand.
TAAGTCTCATAGATAGTAGATATAATCTCCTGCTGTTTGAGAGCATGACCAAAGGAGTTTCATTGTTTTTGGTCAGTAGTAAATACGGGGTAAGCTAAGTGGTAAAGGGTATTTAGGCGTTTCAATTGTGTGATAAAGTGGGAGCTTGGTAGATTGGAAAGTTTCAAGGGAACAGTGACCTGGGAAATTAGATAGTATCATGGAGAAAGAGAAATCGTTCACCCAGCCTCCTCATGTTATGGGAAAAGTTCATGCAACAATGTGCAAATCAAGAGTTAGGTTTAAATGTCTCATTCCAGTTATTACTAGTAATGCATTATGTTTTCAATATCAATGTTCAGCCATGTGTTGTCGCCATGACCTACTATGGACGAATCATAAGAGCTGTGTTATGAATATAATCTGAAGATAATTATTGAGATTACCCTGGCCAGTGAAAATATAGGAATTGGGAAAACATGGGATTTCTTTGAAGAGGTTTGTGTGCAATCATGTTTGGGGGGTGGATTGCGATACAATATTTTGAGAGTGTTTTAACTGTTGCATAAAATTATCGAAGATGTGAATCTATTACCCCAAGCAACAGTTGTGTACTACACTGGAGCAAGTGTTTTTGGGAGAAATCCCTTTTCACTCTCAGGTGCTAATATGTACGAGGAGTAGGACAGCCCACAGGGGTCTCTGATGTGTCCAGTCCTGTCCATTACCACCGATCTGGAAGTGGAACCCCAGATAAGTGTGCACGTAGGTGACCAAACATTTTCATTCATGGTTAACACAGCGGCTGCCAAGTCTTGTATCAACAAAGACGAGTTCCCCTTGTGAGGCAAACAATGGGCACACAGGGATTTCTCTGGGGCTATTGTGTCGGTTCCTTATACGGAAGATCTGTATATCAAGGTCAGAATTAAAAATGTATTAGCCCCTTTGTTGCATTGTACGGACACCCCAGCAAACCGTCTGGGAAGGAACATACTGAGCAAGTTGCAGATGTCGATTTCCTTCACGGGGGAAGGCACTGTATACTCGACCCCCGGGGTGCATCTGGTGAGGGAAGCAGCATGTTTTCAGACCTATTGTAGAAACAGATTTATCAGGGGGGTTTCTGTTTATGCTGCATTGTTTCTTTATCGGGTGATGGTTTTGTTGAGTTAAGTCCCAGGGATCGGAAATCAGGCCTGGCAAGTACCATTTAAGTTGTATTTCGGCCTGATGTGCCACAGGAAGTAATGCCAGGTGCCATTGTTATGATACTCTTAGAGGCCATAGAAATCAAGAACAAGTGATTCTTTCAGGCAAAGATGAGGAAGGCGAGGAGTGGTGCATCGATCTGACCTTATCGATTTAGGACAAGAAACATCGCCTGCAGAAAGGAAGGTAATGCCAGAGAGCCACTGCAGTTCAAAAAATACCTGAGCAAGTCAAAGTGCAACACATGATATTGTTCACCATTGCGTCAAGTATGAAGGAGAAGAGGAAGAGAGGGTGAATGTGAAAGAGGGTGCCGTGGATTGGGGTGAGGTGATTTTTGTTGTCGAGTCTTCAATCATCAACCAGGAGACGGGTGAGTGGCATATGGGTGCAGCTGTCATGGGTCTTGTGCATGGAGAGTACCAGGTCGGACTTAAGAGATGGTTGACTTCTACTCTGCACTAGCAGCTGAACTGGTGGCACTTAGAGGCACTAGAAATGTGTAAGGGGAAGGCAGTCTTGTTTAATTCTGACTCCACATACATCACCTCCACCATCCATTCTGGGTTATCAACATGACAGAGAAGAGGGTTTAGGATGTCTGATGAGTCCCCTGTCCAGCATGCTGTGCTGCCATCCCGGCTAATTGAAGTGTTAACCTGGCCAGTAAAGAGGTTCAATAGCTCTCGGAAATGATGCCACAGACAAGGGAGCGAAGGAAGCAGCATATTTTTCTTTCACAGAATCCCAGAAAACAGGTACATTTACCAGCCTTGTAAACCTCATTCCTGGTGCCCCAGATAATAAAAATGCAATGGAAAGCCCCTAAAGAAGAACAGGAGCTATGGAAAAAGAGAGGATGTGTTATCTTCCACACAGATTTGCTTTGGAGACAGGAAGTGACAGGAAATATAGGAATGCCTGTAGAACTGTTTGTTTTGTCTCTAGAGCAACTACATTACCCATCACATACATTTCAATGACAAATCACAGCAGAGCTCCAGGAGGATTGGTCCATCCCTATCCTACATGAACAGGTAAGTAGATTCATAGGGAATTGGATAGTGTGCGAGGCATTCAATCCCGGAAATACCATGAGGTTAGTGAGGGGCTGGGGCGGTCTTGCCCACACCCTCTGGTCCTTTCAAGGAGCTCCACATAGACTTTGGAGACATGATAACGAGGTGTAGTAACTTCACATATCTAAATGTCATGGTGTGTCCATTCTCCCGGTGGCTTGAGGTTGGTCCCTGTGTATGAAAAGTGTTAAGATTATATCTTCACAGGTTGTCTCTTCTCACCAACATACAACAGGAGAAAACCGCAAGACTACCGGCGATCAGCACAAGACACAGCTTCTCCCTGGGACCTCATCTATATCTGCACTTTCATGCATCATTGGAACGTACTGCATGTCCATGGGCCATACACAGTGATCTGCACAGCTCCGGAGCCGTGAAGGGCGAGGGCAACAAAAGATGAATCCACCTTGGGGACACTCAAAGGGATACCAGCAGACTTCCACCTGCACAGGAGCAGGCATAGACATTAAGGACACCCTGGAGATTCACTGTTTGTTTCAGTGTAAAGGGGGCTGCAAATAAAGATCTGGAGCTTAAATCATTTTTGTATAGGGATAATAATGTCTAAGATTGTAAATTGTATAGGGATAATAATGTCTAGATTGTAAATTATGTAAAAAATAATATTATTGTGGTTTTCTTGGTTCTTGGGTCTGAAGATGACAAGAATAAAAAAGGAACATTTAAGATTGTCTAGTTTTATGAGGTCCGTAGAGAAAATGTTAAGAGTGAAAAGAAATGCCAAAAATCATTATTTGATAATAACGATGGTGAATTAGATCCTACAATTAATGCACATGGTTTTGCAGCAGATAACATATCATATAACCACATGAGGAGGGTGGGGAGAGAGATCCATAGCATGTTGCTACATCTGCTCTCTCATCCCCCATCTATTCTGGTGTTTGTAGGGTATTTATCCTGAGTGAGGTAGAGGTAGCAGATGTGCTATTCCTAGTGCTCCTAGCCTTGTGCCGGGTTCGAGGGCTGTTTAAAGGGCAGTCAATTATGACATCAATCATACCAAGTGATGAGGTGTTCAAATGCTGAGCATACAAATATTAGGTTTGTTCAAAGAGTTAAATTGACCTTTGAAGGAGCTATATTTGCTATGAAAATTGATGGGAGCAAGGGGTTAAAAGTTGCAAAGCTGGAGGAATGAGGGGATTCTCAGAAGAAGGGGTGGCACAAACTAATCAAGAGTTTGGGATAATATGGGAAATCATTTGCAGTATCTGACATGGCTCATGGAGCCAGCAAAACCTGTTAAGGTACAGACACTTACCCTTTTGTCTCTGTGTTTAAGGATGATGGCAGGGTGCTCATTGGCACACATCGGAACTACAGTTGCACGCTTTGCATTCCAGATCTGACTGGAGGTACAGCTGCTCTTTGGGATAACTTCTGGACCTGTGGGATGTATGCATACAGGCAGTTGCCTCCAGCCTGGCGAGGTGTGTGCAGTCACTCTACCCTTCATGTGCCTGTCTTCATGATCTCCGAACTGGCTCATCCAATGCCCGAAAAAACCTCTGTGCCTCCTTTGTCAACTGTGCTCCTTGCGTCCTTTTCATCACCTTATATTGACAAAAAGACTATGTTTGACAGCGAGAATAAGAAACAAACGCAACATAGGAGAAGATCAAAACTAGATTTCAGCAGCACCATCAAAAGATTTAACAGACATTTCTGATCAATACCCGATGAGAAAACGGTAGTCTCATCAGAACTTTTGCTGCTTTGCATAAACTGAAAGTGATCATGGAGACTGAGGCTTAGATCACAACAAGTCATGAATCAACTAATTGTTCTCTTGAGTACCTTCTTGGTTGAGCATTGATGTGAAGAATTTCTTGCCCATTTTTGTTTTTCTTCTCATTCTTTTCTGTTCTTGCCAAGTACTGTTACGATGCTGCTCTACCTGAGTACTGACAGCTGTCCCTATAATAACTGTAACCCTGTCCAAGGCTAGGGTCACCATCCCTTCATCCCACATGGGTAGTCAAACTAAAGGTGTCTTATGTCCTTCACAAAATTAACATGCGTGTGTTGAGCAGCGGGTGGATTGCGGGAATGGGGGGGGGTGATCAGTTTGTTCAGTGGAGGAGTATGCCCATATTGAGACCGGTGTGAGAGATCATTGTAGGGATGTTCCCCCAAGAAGATGATTATGATTCCTTAGTTAAAGTATTAACTAAAGGGGAGCATATTGGGGTAGTCAGGTAATCTTTACGAGAGATTCATATTGTGCGCACCATATTAATGACTGGGAGTGAGACCAACTGAGCGCTGTTTACTTTTTGTTTAGAACTGATACATATTAGCTTGTACACACACAGAAAGATAAAGAATTAAATCCACCAAATGTAAAAACATACATCTACACTAATATGAATACATGGGGAATTTGTGAATCTAAATATATGTGGCCTTTTCGCAATGAATCAGAACACAGTGGTTATGCATACTGCATTCAAATCAAGTGGCTGAAAGTACACTAAATTGTTAAAGTCATTTTTATTACAGAGGCAGCACATGTATGTCTCCAAAATAAGGCATTAACCCTTGGAGGGCTACTTTGTGCACACAGTTGATGTTACTGCTTAATGCTTTTTTAAGCTTGCTCAAAGAAATCCCAAGTGGTTGTGTTTCGGTAGGAAGTGGGTTGAAACGGCCATACAGATTATCGTGGCCATGGGCAGTCAGTGGGTGGTTAAATACCCAAACTACACTTACAAGCTTTGTGTCCACCCTAGCATCCCATCTCCCTCCTACCTTTACTGTAGAATTACTTAAGATTGCTCTTGATCAGCTGCACCACCCAGTACAGACATTGAAAGAAAGTATTGCAGCTCATTTACAGGCAGAGTGGTTCATCCCTAACTTGAATGAGCATGCAGCAGAATGTATTGCAAATTGCCTAACTTGACAGTGACAGCGATTTACTATGGGGCATGGGCTAAAAACGACTATCAAGGCAACCTTATCTTGCCCCTCAGAAACTTTCTGCCATTTGCATACTGACTACATTGATATGTAAAATAGGTGCACCAACTATCGCTAGGTAATTGTTGTGGCTTGTCCATCCTTTCATTCGTTTGTGGCAGCACTGTGTGTCCACTGTGATCTAGATCAGCAGCTAAGTTGCTCATGTAGGAGTTTTTCCCACATTTGGGAGTGTGCGAAGTGTTGAGGTCCGACAACAGCCCTAACTTTTTTAATGACCTATTCAAAGAAATAACTTCCCTATTAGGCATCAAAACCAAGCTTTGTTCCATTTATCATCAGCCAACAGTCTAGTGGAATGTCTCAAAGGCCTGCTTAAGGGGCTGGCTCCACTACTTGCCACTGGCTATCTTTGCTCTGCGCAATCAGCCAGGGTCTGATCACCATCTCACCCCACATGAGATTGTGACCAGCAGGCAGATACTTACTCCTCATGCCCCTGCACAAAATGTTCACCCTATCTCTGATGCTCAGATTACTGCTGACATATTGGGCGAGGAGTTTAGGGGCTACCTTAGGGAGCTAACTCGATCTCTCAGATGTATCTCTCTTCAGAACGGGCCCTGACATCATCGGGTGGCACCATAATCGTCTGAGGCAACATCAGAGCCAGCAGAACAGGATGTCCCACCCCTACTGCAGCTGAACCCTGGGACAGGGCCTCGAGCACAAACTTTACCAGAAGCAAGTGGCATGAGGCCCAATCTTTGGGCCCCTACACTGTCACTTTTGCGGCCCCACCACCATAAATGTTGAAGGGATGAGTAAATGGGTCCATCTCTCTGATATCCAATGGGCTCAAAAGCAATCCCCCCCGCAGAAGAAGAAGGCGAGGGTGGCAAAAGGGAAGTTCCTGCCAACCAAGTATTTCTTTGTGGTCTTCCTTATGCAGCTTCAGGGGATGGAACAGTCTTTTGCAGTGGGGCAACAGAAAAGGGGGCTGTTGACAAATGTAATGTATTGCCTTGTTTTTTCTTTTTGTTTTGTCCATCTTCTTTCTTTCTTCACTACTTCTCCTTTCAAGTGACTGGTCTGGGATTTTTGTATATAGCTGGAGGGAGGGTAATAAGGGAAGACCATTTAATGCACCCCCAGCCACTGACTAAACCATGGCATGATAAAAGAGACATGCGTCACACCCCAGGTTGTTTTTGGGCCAGGCGGGGTAGATGGGTGGGCAACCTCACAGTGACTCTGGTAATATGTTGTATGATCACATGGTGACACTAGGGAGAGAGAGTGAACAAAACATGTTATGTGTGCTCACTGATACCTATGGTGATGGGAACACTCATAACATCATTCCAAGGGAGGTGCAGGCACAAAAGGCACAGTGTTTACTTCATATGGTGCTGTGGAAGGTTACAGGTATTTTCCAGGGCAGGATGATGATGGTACAGTGGGTGGAGGAAGGGGAGATATTGCATGATGACAACTACATAAGGATGAGGCAGATGGCAGAGAACCCTGACTTGAGGGACATGGTATTGCACTTCGAGAGGGAGGGACCACAAAGGTGGCAGAGGTCATTTTCTCAGCACACAACACAGACACATGCCTCAATGGGTCAGGGAACTCCATTCCCTGGCGTATGTGATGAATCCTGCAGACTCATGACTGATCCCCAGCCTAAAATCTCCTCCCATGTTGCCTGGGAAGACAGCCCCTACCTGATCCTGACCCTGCGGGTAGCACGAAGGAGGAGGATCACATGGGAGGGATTGGCTGTTGGGGAGAAGTGGTGACTCCCTTGGGAGAGATGCAGTATGTTTATTTCTCTGAAGATGAAGATCCTGTTCTCCCCAAATGATGGACACCATGTTACTGCGCACGTCCCTTCCATGTTGAAACCCAAAGAACTTTATATGAAAAAACCCATAAACAGAATAAGCTTTACACTTTAGAAACACATGGGCCACATTTCACTACACCTGATGTTCACACAACTCCCATTTCTGACAAACTCAATTCCAACAAGAATTTGAAACAATATAGCCTTGAAAGTTTTTAAACAATATGGACTTCAATTCCCATAACATCTATGGTTCTGGGATGAGGAAGAGGAGCGACAAGTCAATGTGGAACAGGAACAATCTTAAGCTAAAAATGCAGACTAGTTGTTTTAAAGATCACCAGGTGATTTCAAAATGGTGCGTCTTGTCATGCACCGGGTGGAAGGAGAGGAGGAGGTGGTCGCAGTTCGATGGAAGGAGAAGTAGCTTAAAGTCACAGAGGACGCGTAGCGAGAGAAGAACTTTGAGGCAGAGTCACAGTGGCAAGCTGTGCTGAAGGAGGATGACAACCCACACATGCATCTGCCTGGAGGCGTCATGTGTTGGAGGGGAAGGACTCTGGCGAAAGTCCGCTGATGCAGGACTGGATGAAACACGGTATTGCGGCACGGCAAAGGTTCCATTGGCAGAGGCAAAAGAGACCAACACAGAAACCAAGAGAGCCTTTGTGTAGCGGGGGAAACCGGCCCAACAATGGTTCTTCAATATTGATACACGTTAAGCCGATGAGTCAACCAGAAGGAGTTGGGGGCCCTGGGACGTGCTACACAGTTGAAAGACACTTGGGGAGGAAATATGAATACTGACCAAGTAGAAAAGAAGGGCAAACCAGGGTACAATTACCCTCATACCGGATGTCAGTTTGGGGAAACTGGGAACCCACATTGCCACCAGCCAAGAGACTTTGAAGAAGAGATAGAAGGGCAAAACGGGTACAATTCTCCTCACATGAGATGTCAGTTTGATCAAACCTGTAACCTGCATTACCACTAGCTAAAAGACTTTGAAGAAGAGACAGGCAGGCATATAGGGTGCAATTCTCCTCACGTGAGATGTCAATTTGAGGAAACTTGGAACCCACATTGCCATAAGCAAAGGAAACGGGCAAATATTGTACAATTCTTCACATATGAGATATCACTGTGGAGAAACCTGGAACAAACATTGCCACAAGCAGAGAGACATTTACAGTTGTTCAAAGTAGAAACCATTCCTGGCAGGGTGTGAACCAGGAAAGAACTAGCTGTGTGAGGTGGGATCCATTCATGGCAGGAGAGTAAACCAGGAAAGAAACAGTAAAGGAGAAAACTGTGTCATTATAAATAGTGATATGGAAATAGAACCTTTGCTTTATCATGGCGACAAACTATTGCACAACATAAGACATTTGTTTTGCCATTCTGACAAATGTATTCTTCGAGGGAAACACATACTTTGACCTCCTGAGAAAAACCTTCTATGAAAGAAATTCTTGTATTAACATCTTGAGGAAAGTATTATATAGTACAGACAGTCCTAAATAATCATTTTGACATCTGGAGAAGAATATTACAAGTGTTCTATGGAAGAGACATTTACTTTTCCAACTTGAGGGACGTGTTGGATGAAAGAAACACTTTTCATTGAACCAAAAAGAATATTGTTGGAACAACTCTTTCAAAAGCCTTCCTGAATTGATTCAGGGGAAGGGAGTTAAATCCTGGATACAAGGAATGTTTTTTTGGAGTTATACTTCTGTACATTTTTGTTGAACTGGAAACAGATACATTTACCTTGCACATGCTGGTTGTATATGTTAGTGTGAGGGTCAGGTATATTTGGACATCAGGTCAATTTTCTTTAGCTTTAGTATGATAGGCAAGAACATTGTTAGGCTAGGGATAGAAAGTTCTTTATCCCATCCCCTTTTTATGTTAATAAATATGACAATTATTGAGGAAATTACAACTTTGTGTCTGTCTCTCAATTATGACCCCTATCATGTACGACTCTGCCCCTTCAATGTGAATTTTTTCAGTGGGGAATGGGTAGAGTAGATGATGAGCTGCCGGGCAAAGGGTCTGCTGAGGAAATGGCAACCGCCATTAACACATCCTGTTTGAAAACATGAAAGGGACTGTGCATGCTCTCTCTTGGATAATGAACGACAAAACACCTGTCACAATAGAACCACTCACACGTCCTTCTTTGTGTTTCAGAGCATGGGGCACTATCAACTTGGGTGAGAATGAGAAATGTACCAAGACGATGGTGCTACCCAGTATGCCAGAAGGGGTGTCTACCATTATGGATTTATGGTGTGTCTGTGGGCCCAAAACCCGTCTCCTTTTGGCACCACGTTGGGCCAGCTCATGCTCCCTCATAGCACTACACACTACAGCATTGGTAGTGCCTCATTCAGAAGTTGCCCCTCTCAATGTCCACACTGTTGCTGAACTTTCTATCAATGCACATTCTGTAACTGAACAGTTGTTTAACCGACATTTAAGTACTAATACCTTGCCTACTCAGAAGGCTATTGGACATTTGTACCCTAGGCATACCATTGAAGGCCTGTCGAATGCTAGTTACGGACACTCCAATCCAAGATAATTTTTCACTGGTATTTGGAATGATAGCTATGTTGATGCTAGCATGGTGCAGGGAGGAGGGGGAAGAAGGAAGAAGGAAAAGGAAGAAGGAAGAATTATACATCTCGAAAATCATCCGAATTGTTGTATGAGATGCAAATGGAGTTTAGATTATTTTCTTTGACCGCAAACTTTTTTGCATCTCTTTTAGCACCAGGTTTTCTGGCAGCTGCAAATGCTAAATGGCTCCAGATCTCTAGGCGGGAGCTTTTGCAGCTAGCAAATGCAACGGAGAGAGGTGTTTAAATTTGAGAGGACCTCAGGGCAGTGAGGTTGATAACTCTGCGAAACAGGTACGTCATGGACCGGTTGACAGCTATGGAAGGTGGCGTTTGCGCAAAGATTGGTACAAGCTGTTGCACCCTGCTATCAGCTAACGATGAACAAAACAGTAGTTTAACAGCAGCTATAAATGCCTTGCACAATCTACATATGAGGATGCAAGAAGTATATAGCAGGATCATCGAGGAAGACAGGTATGACTCAATTATTTTTTTGCTGCCCACGTGGTTGGCTAAGGTGCTGAAGGTATTGGTCCCTGTCCTTGTAGTGGTGCTCATCATTCTTTGCACCACCCAAGTAGGACTGGATTGTTGTGCGCAGGTGGGAGGGAAGCTGGGGAAGAGATTACGGAGTGGATTTGGGAGAGGAGGGGGAGAATGTTTAATATGAGAGTGAGGAAGGAGGAGGGAAAGTGGGGGAGAAGAAATGATAGATTCGTAGGGGTAAGGAAAATGGTTAATAGCATGGATCGGATCCAGACAATTCTGAAATGTGCTGGGTGAGTTGCATTGGGGGCAATGGGGGACTGTGTTATCCTCCCCGATTCCCAGAGAGGATTTTGATGAGGAGGTCTAAAACCTGGAAGATCTCCAGAAGGTGTGGGTAAAGAAGAATGATAAGAAAGAAGGGTGGGGAAGGAGTGATTTGGTACCGACGTAACAAAAGGGGGGAGTGTTTAGATGCACGTTTCTCAGGTACCACCTGAGAAAGATCATTTAACAAGGCATCAGGGCCCCGGCAGTGCCGTAGTTACCCTGTGCCATGAGAAAAGTAGCAGGGCTCATAAGTTTAGGTTAACAATTGAGAGGCTATAATATAGCACACAGTATTAAATGTTTGCTTTTTATATAATACAGGCAGTGATATGATAAGGCATTTTTAATGCACCTGTACACAGTGGTCGCATTTTGCTTTTGCCAGCATTATGGTACCTAACATAACATTGCATTGCATTGCTTGCATGCACTGCCATTCATAGAAAGGGTATGGCACATCATTGTGTATGTAGCACATTGCCCTGCGTCTGAGCAATACCCATGGCACACAGCATGACTTTGTATTTTTCACCCCCGTCTATACGATAGGATTACAGAAACACCTGGTGCATGGTGTCATATTCCTTCACGCATTTTAAGCCATAGAAAAGACACAGCACATTGTGTGACACACCTGCCTGTAGCCCAGCTCATGGTACCACATTTACGAGTTAAATGGCAGCTGGCCAGAAGCTGCACAGCACACAAGCACATTCTCATTATCTGGCGCAGCGCTATACACACATGCACACACAGAGACAGCACACCATTGTTCCATTTACTCATATAACGACGGGCATTTTTTGCTTTTGATAGTTTTAGAAGCATATGACACAGCATAATTATGTCCTGTACCTGTAAGGATGCTATGTACTATGAGCAAGAGATCCACCATTTTTTAATAGGTCTCAGTCAGAGTCACTAAGTTGCTATATTATTGGATTAAGACATAGTTGTTAGCGGGCAGCACTTGATTGAATTTCATCTTAACCTTCAAACAGCCTGAGAGCCCAAAGACAGGAGGGGGAGGGTTTTGAGGTAATTGCCAACTTTGCATTGCAAAGGAAGAGTTTCTCGTGGAACGAATGCCTAGTCCCAGAGAACAAGCATTGGCTCATCAGATTGGGAAAGACAACAATGTTTGTGAAGGCCGCAGTGAGGGTTCTCTGGCAGCCACAATTAGAAATGTGCTGAATATTTTCAATCAAATAATGCCTTTATACAATTATTGCATATATTATCCAATCACAAGCACAGCAAATTACAATTAATTCATGAAATCCACAACAAGGTTAATAACACGGTACTTCACATACTTCTCATTTCATTCTGTCAATTCCGCTAAAATCTCAAATAATTTGCAGTAGAATTTCACATAATACAAAAGATTAAAATCATCTTCATTCCTAAAACCATTCCATACGTCCTCAATTTTAATTACATGTATATCATCCCTATATTTTATAAAATAATGTTCCCAAAGGAGCTCCAGGCTCTCGCATGCTGTATGCGGATGTTTAGCAGTTTCTCTTGCACTACTTCCGCATAGCCTGCAATGAGCTGAATAATATGGAGAAAATAGCAGAAATGATGGTGCAGGAGCGGTGATCAGCAAAGGACCGACCGGTCACATTATTTCTAGGTCATTCATTGCAGGTAGGGCACTAGAAGGCAGAGTACCAGGACTGGCAACATGTAACAAGATGGGGAGCTACAGAGGGAGCAGGTGCAGACAGTGAGAACGGGAAATCAGTAGAGAAGGTGCTTGCCGTTGCAACCCCAAATGTCAGAGATGACATGGTCCAGTTAAAATGAAGCTGTTTATCAATCGGTTTCCCCGAGATGGGATTGGTGCCTTTTTCGGGCTGATCAATGGGCGTGTGACCCTGTGGGTGGATAGTAATCTTTTTGGGATGAAATGCTACTTGCCAACAGTTTCTTATCAATGTATAGAATTGTTTGGTGGCTGGTGCCGACCAGCCAATCCGAATGTTAGGATATTTTTGTGACACTTATACTGAGAAATGTTAATGTTCTGTTCATGGCTATAAAATCTGGAACCCGTAATGGGCGGGGTCGAAGATGGGCCTGTTATGTTCATCTTCCCAGCTGTGATGTACAAATAAATGTTGTGTTCTTCCCTGCATGTGGCGCACTCTTTTTTGAGTTTTTGTGGATTTTTTTTTCCTCCTTTCAGGCTTGCGTTGGGCACACCCCCACATCTACAAGTGCCAGAAGAAACGAGCGTCTCAGTGGTCAAAAAACAAACTATGTATTTATTATTCAAGCTCTTGACTGACAACCATCCCTATAAAGGCAGCGATGCTTGAGGTATGTGGCTTTGGCCTGTGGTGTAATAACAATGCAAGCTAGTAACAACATCCACTCCTGCGCAAAAGTGAAGAAGCTGCTGTTAATGATACGTTCCATCAGATTGCTGAGTTTTATACGTGCCTTTGCTGCCCTTTGCATGGTGTCTTGTCGCTGTATGAAGAGAACTAATGTGGTTTGAGTTCCAATGTCGTCATTAATCTTAAAATGCCCTTTAGGAATTCGGTGCACCGTGTCTGTGGTCAATGAAGAGTCAGAGGTGTACTCCATGGAGACTGCACAAGCACCCATACATCAGACGCCTCGCTGCGCGTGAAGGATTCAGGAATGCAAATGGCGTCTCCCCATGCTCTGCATTTCCTACACCTCTCACACTTAGGGAAAAACATCCAAACACCCCTATGTTCTAAAGGCGGCTGACGTTGATGCTATAGGCCGAACTGTACTTGCTCTCTGAGAGGCGTGCCGGCTTCTGCACTGCCAGGGCTCGTCTGTCTGATCCAGTGCAGCCGGGCGCGCTGTGGTGGCCTCACGCGCCCATTCTGTTAATGTCTGTCAGGGCTCTGCTAACAGGCGCTAGCCTGGGACAGTCACACACTGCTCCCCTGCCCCTGGACTATTCATCAAGTCAAAGAACTTGACAGAAAGAAAAGCCTGGCGGGGTTTGTAACGATGCCTGGAGCATGTTATTGGCACAAGAGGAATTACATTACTACCCCTCCCACCGCCCTCTCTGGATAGAAGTAATTGGGTAGGGGGCGGGGCAGGGATCAAGTGTTGCTTCATAAAAAAGTATACAGATTATTTCTGTTTGCTATCCTTCCAACATTTAGTGAAATGATAGGATGTGATATGGCATTTATAACGCGCCTATACACAAGTGTTTCAAGGCGTGAAATGGTATTTACATGGTAAATTACCACACTAACAAATTCATTGAGAAAAAGCTAATGTTAAAATGTCCAATGTACATTCGAAATTTACCTACGTGTAAACCATTTAGAAGATAATTTAGAAATCCATTTATTTGTGATGGTAAATTCATGGAAAATGTTTTCAAATTGGTTGGACATTGAAGTGCACTTTGGTTTGTAGTTTCACTGATTCCTAAGTCTTTGATAAAGTACGGACCTGGCTCCCAGGAGGAGTAGAGCTCATTGCAGGGCACATTTGGGAGTTGGAGCCACACGCTTGCAAACAATTGACATCTACGTGTAGGGGGTGGAGGCATTCGACTGAACGAAGTGCTGCATTCCACACATTTAATGTGGGTGTGAGCCCCTTTACCCCCCTGGCATATGCAGTAGAGCATTGAAAAAGGATCCAAACAAGGGTAAGCTTCAGAAGGCAGGGGAGAGTATGGATGCTGTGATTCACCTGGTCCCCCAGGCATGCACTGCAAAAAATGTATTTATTGTTTGCTTGTGAGGTGCTTATACAGGAAGTACATACTGTTTCAAAGGGCCCACAGAGCAACAGGGTGGGGACAAAAAATGAGAAAAAATTAAAATACATTTAATAAATGTACAAAAATATTAAATACAGTGGGGGGGACAAACCTGCTATGCAGAACGACCAAGTGCACAAGGGAAGGTGAATGGAATACGTGCTGGGTTGCTCATGGGAGAGCAACTGCTGAAGTGCAATGTAAGGTAAGTGCGAACCTCCAGGGTGGAAGGTGAGCGGAGGCAAGTGCTGAGGATAGGCAGAAGCTGGGGGGCGACTTGTGAGGGCGGTCAGGGACCCGAGGTTGCATAAGAGCGCTGAACACCAAACTGGCAACTGTGAGATTAGCAGAGGAGGGAAGGAGGGAAGGAGGTAAAGAGGAATGTCTTGAGGAGCTTCTGGAATTTCAGAAAGTCCTGCTCAAGACGAAGAGGAAGGGGTAGGCTGTTTGAAAGAAGGCCGCCAGCTGAGGGAAGTGATCGACCTCCTGCCCTCTTCACACACAAAGAGTTGGTGCCAGAGGAGCGCAGAGGTCTAGAGGGGGAATATTTAGTAATAGAGTGTTGTAGATAGTGTGGTCATCCCTCACCGCAGACAGCCTTGTGGATGATACAGAGGGATTTGAATTTAATCCCTGAAGACACCGGGAGGCATTGAAGACATTTTAGGGCAGGAGAGAGGTGGTCCCTTGGCTTGAGGCCAAGGAAAAATCTTGCTGCTCTATTCTGGATTAGCTGGAGGGTTCACAGAGTGGAAGAAGGTGGATTCAGGAGGAGGCTATTGCAAATATAGAGGAGCAGCTGCATGCCTCTACAGGAAACCCCGCCCCCTTCCTCCCATATGTTGGAGATATGAGACCGTGCCATGTTTGACACCAGCAGTTGTGCCAATATTGCAACATGTGTTCGAAAGAAAATACCCATTGAGACAATCCTACCAAATGTATCCCCGAAGTGATAACAACCTAAGGGAGGAACACCCTGAACGAATAGGAGAAAGAGCAGAGAAAAGAAGCCAGTGACGTCATACAAAGTAATGCAAGACATCCCAAGATACTGACTGTAGATATTATATAGATCCTAAAGAAACTAATAACAAAGTGAAGGATCAAGTGAGCCTTTAAATACAAAAAAGAAGATTACACGTGCACAAGGTGCTGTAGAAATTCAACCGTTCAATACATGTGCAGATGCTGAAACGCAAGGTAGACTAAGTCATCATAGAACCTGGCTATATGTAGTGAATAGAACGCAGGCAAAGGCACCATTATATAGAAGCTGGACATCAGTATGGTAAATTTAGTACGCGAGTACCCATAAAGCGGGAAAGCGGGAAGGGAAAGCTGTGTTGCAGCAAGAATAAGCAGAATCGTGGTGCTGCAAGATGAAGCTGTCTGGCCTGGAATCAAGAATGAAGCAGCCAAGCTCAGTTATCTATTCTGGAAATGAGCTAACGTGCGAAGGATGAATCATCCCTTGTTAAGGTGCAAAGAAAGAATACCAAGAGTGTCAAGTGTAATTCATTCAAAGCATTTAAGAGCTGCAAAATGGACCAAATCATGGTCTCCTGTCACGTGAGCCAAGTATAAAAATAGAGTTCGAACTTGAAAGTTCCAGAACACGATAACAAGTGCTCTCACTCTCATGCATTCTAAATGCAAAGATACTTTGCAAGGCAAAGCTCAAAGGCAATCTTCATGACAGAAGGCATGGGTGATGAGAGATGCTGGGCTAATTGGAAGGTGGGATAGTGTCATGCCCCATCTATTTGCACCTGGGTCTGGGTTTATGTGCTGCTAAGTGAACCAGATGTTCCAGACCTGTCACAAGCATGCCAACCAGTTGTATTAGTCCATATAACAAAGGACCTTATAGTTTAAAGACCAATGAGAAACTGTGTATGTAATGTTTCTGAAGAGGACATGTTTTAGAGGTAGGCAGATGTTCACCTGATAGCATGCAGCCAATCACAATCCTAGTTCCTATAAAAGTATACTTAGATGTTCCCCTTAGGCAATATCGACCCTTAATAGGTTTTTCATTATTGCCACTTAGTATGACGTCAACTTTGATGTAGTTTTGGAATAACGTCTATGTTTTGTGACAACATCGCTGACAGAAACTGGGTTTACGTCTGTTGATGTTCGTTGTAAACTCCCCGTTTTAGATAATTGTTAATAAAACAGTACTTTTCCTTCTTCCTGAGTTGGTTTGGTTATTTGGACTCGGAATTAATCTGTGTGATCCGATTCATTACATTTGCATGTTCTTAAAGGGCCCTAAACTCACAATCGTCAAGCCTAGAGAGAACCAAGGCTCAGGTAACAATGACCTTCTGGGGGAAGGTGAGAAAAGGTAGATTTCCTTTGAGAAGGAAGAGCTGAAAGTGGGACTTCTTGTCAATGTCCCGAGTGTGAGAGAGGAAGAAGAAAGGAGTCCAAGAGGACTCTGAGGTTTCTGGCTTCAGAAGAGGGAGCCCGGGCAGAGCCCAAGGAAGAAGGCCAGAATGATGGGAAGAAGTCAGGAGCAGGGGTCCCAATGGGAAGGATATCTGTTTTGCTGGCATTGAGGCAGAGATTGTCGAAAGTGCACCAGTCTTGGGTGGCAGAAAGGCAGTAAGGGATGATGGAAGGTGTAAGAGGGCCAGCAGGAAGTTTGAAGAAGAGTTGCGTGTTGTCAACATAACACTGGAAGTTGGGGGAGAAGGAGGAGATGAGGACTTCCAGATGAGTAAGGTAGATGTGAAAGAGCCAAAGCGAGAGGCTAGAGCCATGGGGGACACCAAAGGTGGAGAAGGAAGTCAGAGAGGAGAAGGTGCGCAGGATGACTTAGGAAGAACGGTCAGTTAGGAAGGGGGCCAGTCCAGTGCCCGCTCAGAGATGCCAAGGGTGTCATGGAGCATTTGTATGAGGATGAGTGGTTGACCATGTCAAATGCAGAGGAGAGATCAAGAAGGTTGAGGACAGCAGGGGAGTTGGAATCCAGGGATGCAAGCAGTTCTTCACGGGTGTTCAGAAGAGCAGTTTCTGTGCCTCTGGATGCTCGGAATCCAGATTGATGGTTGTGGAGACTACAAACAATGTTCAGTGTAGGAGGTGATTTGGGACAGGGCCAATTTCTCTAGCAGTTTTCCCAGGAAGGGGTGATGGAGATACGGTGGTCGTTGGCTGCACAGGTAGGGTCTGCTGACAGTTTTTAAGGAGGGGGCACACAAGCAAATGCTTGAGGGAGGAGGGGAAAGAGCCAGTAGCAATGTAGTGGTTACAGAGATCAGCGAGTGCAGGGGCAAGACAGCCAATGTTATCCTTCATGGTTCTGGATGAGCAGGAGGAAACCTGTTTGGAAAAGTTCTTCATGGAGCCGACAACTCTGGTGACTACTTCCAGTGAGACAAGGGGGCGAAGGAGGAGAAGGAGGAAGGACAAGGGTGAGTAGCCAAGGGAGGCAAGGGGGGAGAGGGATGGCTTGGGAGATTGAGCAATAAGTCTGTTTAGAATGTCCTGAGTTTTGGTGGTGAAGTGAGTGGCGAGTGCATTGCAGAGGGCCTGAGAAGGAATATGCGGAAGGGTTGGCTTCAGATTTTGAACAGTTCAGCTGTGTTGTTGGAAGTGCCAGATAAGGATGTGGGCCCTTTTCTTAGCATGGATAGAAAGTCTGTATTGCCTTTGGAGCAGGCAGCAGGCCAGTTTGTCAGAGGCCTACCGTTTGCCACTTCCGTTCTGCAGCTCTGCACTTTCGTTTCAGGTCTGCAAGTTCGGAGTCGTACCAAGTGTTGCACTTAGAGGGGGGTTTTAAGCAAATCCTCATGACAGGGGCAAGAATATCAAGGGTTTTGGTGATGGCCAGGAGGAAGTTGCTGAGAGCAGTGTAAGTAGTAGAGTCGGAGTTGGGAGGATAAGGGGGATAAAGGTGGAAGTGAAGGAAGCGTCTGACACTCCTTTCATCGGACTGATGTTCATGAATGAGGTTGGCAGGGGTTTTGGAGGAGTTGTCACAAGTCCATAGGGACCCAAGTGGGAGGAGAGAAAAGAGTGGTCAGACTAAGAGAGAGGGATGACCAAGGTGATGAGAGACGGATGTCGAAGTGGATGAGGGCATCATGAGTGTGTCCAGCAGAGTGGGTTGGACCGGAAGAGAGAAAGGAGAGGGATAGAGAGGTGCAGAGTAGAGAGGTGCAGATGTCAATGAAAAGAGTGGATGCTGTGCCAGGTGAGTCCAATTGGATGTTAAAGTCACCCAGGAGAAGCAGTTTGGAGGAGGTTGAGAAAAAGGAAGAATTGAAATCAGGCCAGGCAGGTAATGTCTAGAGGTGGTAAATGGTAGCAATGGCCGGGTGGAGGAGGGAGAGAGAAACAATTTGCATACCGAGCTCTCAAAGGAAGAGTAGAGCTGAGTGGGTAAAATGGAAGAAGGAACCCACTCAAGGAAGATTAAGGCAACCCCACCGCCAGCAGGGTGATGTCAAGGTTTGAAAATGATCTTAAAACCATGAGGTAGGAGGGAGTCAAAAGCAAAGACTGGGCTGGCATTGAACCATGTATCCGTAAGAGTGAGAATGCCAATGTCAGTGTCTTCAAGAAGGAGGCAGATGTCAGCAGAGTGTTCGTTGGCTGAGCGGATGTTGCCTTTGAAGGTTGGAGTACAGGGGCCTGGTACTTCAGTCAGAGATGGGAGGATTGTGTGGGGAAGTAAGGGGAGAGGCAGGAGAAGGAAGAAAGTTAATGAGGGATGGCAGGATCCAGTCAAAGAGAAGGAGGTTGGCCTGAGGACAATGAACAAGGAGAGTGCCAGTCTGGTAGACATTAATGATGCAGCGTGATGAGAAGAAGCCTGCCAAAAGGACTTCCCACTTGGTGCCACCATTAATGGGAGAGGATGAGAAAGGGGAGAGAGTAGAGATGAGAAGTCCATAGGTCCTGAGAGGGAGCAGCGAAGAGGATATCAGTGAAGATCTCTCTGGAGTATACACTGACATAGGTAGCTGCAATGGGAAAGCCAAGATTTGCACCTAGGATGTCTTTTTTGTGCTTTTTTTTCATCCAGATTTTGTGAGAGAGGGAGGATAGGTGATAGTGTAGCAGTTGTAAAAGATTGGTGAGATGGAGAGTGCCATTTCAGTTGCAGAGGATATATGCGAGAAGGGAAGAGAAAGAAAGGGGGGGGCTGCAAAGCACAGTCCTGGCCCTAACTCATAGGCAGCCTAGTAGTTAAGGAGGGCAGAATACAAATTCAGAGCAATAGGTGGGGAGCAAGAATCTTTTTTTTTTTTTAAACGACTACAATGCAACGTGCACAGGGATGCAAGATGTGAAAGCACACCCACCTAGATTTCAGTTTTAAAACAAGAACACAATTCAGTGCAGCACAAAAAGGATGCAAGATGTGAGCACACTCTCACCTAGATTTGAATTTTAAAACAGGAATAAATGCAGTGCAGCACAAAAAGGATGCTAGATGTGAAATCACATCCACCTAGATTCGAGTTTTAAAAGGAATACAATGGAGAAGGTCCAAGGAGAGGCACTATAGGAATGGCAGAGTTACAGTTCAAGGAGATAGCTGGAGGAGGCAATCGAAGTTCAGCCATCACTCATGTTTTTGCAAAAAAAAAGAGGGCCATGGTTCGAGTTCAGGGGCAAGATGTGCCAAGGAGGCTGCACCATTGTTTGTGGGGTGAGGACAAGGAGGGGGAAAATCCAGGCCTGGACAGGCACAGACAGGGCCTTGGATTGTGGGACTTTGGATGGAGGCTGGTTTTCGCCTGCCAGCTTCCTATTGGCTATATGAGACAGATGCCAGCCAATCATGGCACATCAGGCTGCCTCCAGGACACAAAGGGCTGCAGGTTTTCATGGCGGCCACGTTTGGCACCTCGAATGGTATGGGAAATATGCCTCAGGATATAAGAAATGTGCCAAAACACAATGATGTCCAATAAAATCATTTATCACTTTGTAGCATTAAGAAAATGATGCTATAGGGCATAAACTTAGGTATGTTCACAAAATATGAGTGTGCACTGTCCCTTGATCACCATTTGTTGTGACAAAAGACTGTGGCTGGGATAGTCTTTATAACGTGTGCACAAAAGCCAAAGCTGCTGAATAAGTCAGTGTTACTTATTGGAGCCGATGGTTCTAACAAGTGTTGCTGTACATGTAACAATGTGGTGAGTGGGGTTTGGTATGGACACCATGACAGAAATCCAAGTGTAATAATGAGGGGGTGAATATTTAAGTGGGTCATTCCTCGACAGTATGCGGTTATTGATTTTTTCACAACAACTTTACATACATTTACAATTTGAGATACAATGAGACAGCAGTTTGGTCAGGATCACTACAGTGAGGACCACCTGGACAATACAACAATTGGAAGAACTCCATGGTGTCTCCAAAATACAGTTATTTAGAACATTACCATATAGCATAGCAGTTGACCACCGAAAAATTCTACCAAGACCATTACGGTTCATGCATCAAGTTGCTAAGGAAAGTACTTTGAGAATGACCTCTGGGTTGAAACATGTGTCGGCTGACCATACCATGATTAAATCAAGACATTAAGAAGACTTATATTGAACATTTCAATTTATTTCACTGATAATATCAGACGTGATTACCCGAGAAGGCAGTGCGCGTGTCACTTATATTCAACCTAATTCATAGTCAAGTAACTCATTAGACTGGCCCATTGACCAAAAAAGTGGCACACTTAGACCAAAAAAAACTTGCCCACACCAGTATTTTGTGTTTTTAGTTCGGCCATGGGCCTATTGTCCTATAGACCAGTCTGAGCCTGACCAGAACAAACAACCAAGATTTTTGATAATTCATGGGAAGTGAAAATGAGGTGGCGGGGGAAGTGCAAATTCAAATTTGTATTTCATGGGAACATGTAGTTGCCCCAGTGAACCGAGCAGCGAGGTCTTGGGAAAAAGTAACCACAGCCCTCCAAATCAGGGCTTCTGATTTCACCTCAGTCGTCATCTAAATTCACTGTTATGTGATGGACAGTAGTGACAGGTCAGCAACAGGGACAAGGTCAAGATCAGAGATGGAATTGGAGGTATGTTTTCACACACAATACCACCTGACATGCTTGTGCATAGTGGCATGAGATATCCAAGAATATACAGGTAAAACCAAACCATAGCCAAGCCAGGGGTTCTTACTTGACTCCAATAGCCAAAGTCGAGTCAACCAGAGACTCGTACCTGGCATCCTGTCTCCCCAAAACCAAAACACAAAACCCATACCTAGCATTCTGCCTCACCACACCCTCACGACACAAAAGTCAAACATGGCTTCTGCCTCCCCAACCTCACAAGACCATACCTAGCTTTATGCTTCCCCATACATCCATGATACCACCTGATCCACTGCCCCCCTACTGCCACATAGCAACCACCGCTCTGGACTCCTGTTTCTCCACCCCTTTAACACAAGCTTCCTGACACACAAAAACCTTGACTGTCATCACTCCTACACCCAGAATGATTGTAAAGGTGGTGTCACTGTCTTCCATTACAATCTCTAATGTCAGCATTGTACCCATTCCCCACAGACCTATAGACTCCCACACAAGCATGGCAACGCCACCCTGCAAACATACCCACTCCATATGCTTCTTAAACACTCGTCAAAATGATAGAAATATTAGTCTGGGACATGGAATTTGGACTTCTGATGAACTACAATGTTGAAAATTCCACTTTCTAGTTCCATTAGTACTGATGAACCCATATGTCTGAATTGGACCTAGTAGAAGTCATGTTGTATTGTATTGTTTATTTATATAGCGCCTATACACAGGAAAGTTGAGACACAGCAAATAGGCCTGACAGCGATTCTGCAATTTTAACAGTGCAAGGGGTGAAGACAGGGGAGAGCAGGCAGACTATCTTCAGGCAGGTTGCGTTTGGATCGTACAGGTGCAACTGTTGAACTGATAATTAAGCTATGGCCGTAGCACACCACTCTCTTCCCCACCCCCCCCTCTTGGACCCAACATAAAATCTGCCCGAATGCCCTCTGCACAGTGAACAAGGCCACGCCCATGTACATTCTCAAGTGCTTTCACACAACAGTACCTGCGGGGCAGCAGCACCTCCTGCAGCTTTAAAAAAGTCCAAAATACTCAGTAACTCATAACAGTGACAAGGCCCGCCCAGGAGTCCTGAGTAAAAATGAGGGTAGCAACAATAGAGTATGACACTAATTCTGATGACGAATATCCAGCAATATCACACACTTGGCAAGTAAACTACCCAGCACAGATTATATCAGTCTTGATTCAGACATGTTTTTATGCTGGACTAATGTTTACATACAAAAGAAATAGGATACACAAATCCCTGGGCACACAATAGGTGTTTTCTTACTTAATTATCCCTCTGTAACTTGAGGAAATCATATCTTTGTCGTAAATGGGTGTTTGTGGGTGATCGAAGTGGGTTAGTGTTTTTCCTCTATGTGCATATTTGGAATATCCTCCTATTTTCTCAGCAACAGACAGCAGGGATAGAAAGGGCACGGACCACAGGCTGAGGAATTGCTAGACACCAGAATGTGAATAACGGTGTGCTGTTCGAGAGTTCACACATTTACATTTCACAAAGAAACTAGGGTGTTGGGCAAATAAAGTGTTCAAATTAAGATCACAACGCCCTGAACAAAATAAGAATATGGCACGTTACCCTGTTTAATAAAACACATTAAATGCATTCATTTTCTTTTTACAAAGAACACCCCTGCCCTTAACAAATCAATGGCATCAGCAGAATGAGGCCAGAGGTTCTTACCACTCTGAATGTATTGATAATTCCGGTTCACCATCTTTTGTTATTAATATTATAAATAATAATAATAGTATGGTATTTATTGAGCTCAGACCTAGCTATGGTATGCAGTTAAGAGTTTTCCAGATCATAGAGGGAAGGGCACAGTGAAGGAAACAGATACAAGGGAGTGGTTATCTAAAAGCAGGTGAGAGGAAGGGGAAGCAATTTGGAAGGGCTCTACAAGCAAGCAGGGAAATAAATGGGAGGAGCAGATCACCCAATCTCAGGTGGGAATTCGAGGGTGTGTGGACCTAGTTTTTAGGGAGGAGCCATTTCTTGAAGGAGAGTCTTAAGATCTATGCTGAAATGTAGCAGCAACGTGGAAAGTCTGAAGTTGACAGGGAGGAAGTTTCAAAGTCTGGGGATGTAGACAGAGGCCTGGTTCTTTCCTTCATGCACTGGCTGAGTTCAAGTCTGCACCTCTCCTTACTTCTGGTGGATCGCAGGCCTCTTAAGATGCTGAGTTACTCAATGAGGTTGATTGGGGACTTAAGGCCAACAGATTAGTAGATGATAAAGCAGGATTTGAAGATGATACATGCTTGTAGCTGGTGCCATTGTGGTTTCATGAGGTTGATTTCACAGAGTTCTTTGATTTGTGCTGCAGCATGCAGGACACATCTTGCGGTTGCCAGGGTAGATGGCCGAAGGTATTCCAAAAAGGAATTGCAACCCTCCAGGCGAGAGTGGACCAATGTTTGGCCAGAAGATCTGAAGTTGTTTTCTGAGATGAAGAGCTTGATTTTCTGCTGGAGAAAAGGTTGGTCCCGGCCTGTTTACTTCTTCCTTGCTATGCCCCGTTTGAAGGAGATGTGTCTGTTGATATCAAACCCAAGTGACTTTGCGCAGGTGGCCAACTGTGGTGTGAAGCCCTCAAGGTTCTTAGTTCACAATGTTCACTGTTGCTGGTCAGCAGCAGGATTGCAGTCTTGGGGGAGTAGAGCATCAGGTAAGCATTGGGAATCCAGGACTGGATCAATATGAGGCAGGCTTTTAGTCTGTGGATGCGTTCAGTGGAAGCTAGCTTGATTGAGGTAGAGCTGCATGCCAACTACATATCGTTTGATGTGGGTGCTGTGTGTAGCAAGGAGGGTTCTGAGCAGTCCATGCAAGAAGTGAAGAGTGCAGGACAGAGGATGGATCCCTCTGGGACTCTAAAGGTGGTGGGTAGAACAGGTGATCTGGGGCAATCCATTTTTAGGAACTAGTGGTGGCTAGCAAGGAAGGATTTGAACCAGATGAATATGATTCATGAATCCTGATGAACAACTTTGGTTTGGTGGTCTACTGTGTTGAATGCTGCTGAACGGTCAAGGAAAACCTGGAGACAAGCTTGGCCATGGGAAAGGATTTTAAGGCTATCATTAATCACTTTATTGGTAGCCGTTTCTGTGCT
Organism: Ambystoma mexicanum; assembly: GCF_040938575.1. NCBI lineage: Eukaryota > Metazoa > Chordata > Amphibia > Caudata > Ambystomatidae > Ambystoma > Ambystoma mexicanum. Next base: position 315,590,906 of record NC_090935.1, read on the forward strand.
GCATCTGGCTATGAAGCCAGATTGGTAGGGCTGAAGAAGTTGTTAGCTTCAATGTGTTGAAGGAATTGTGTATCTACTGCTTTCTTCTCAATGATCTTAGTTAGGAAGGGAAGATGGGTGATGGGGCGATAGTTGCTGAGGTCGTTACGGTTTAGTGTTGGTTGCTTGAGAAGTGGGAGGATTTGTCTCATCCTAAGGGTTGAGCGGAAGGTGGCTCGAGTTAGGGTGCTTTTAATGATTGTCTTTTGAGGGAGGAGTGCTTCAGTCAGATGTGTCTTGAGTACAAATGCAGAGAGGAAGTTTTTCATGTATGTATGATATGACCTTGAGGAATGTTAGGATGACAATGAGGTCTTCCACAGTGAGTGTCTTGAAAGTGATGTTTGGAATTGTGGTTTTGTGAGATGCAGCGTATATTGTGCTGTCATTTGTAATGTTGGTGTCTGTGTCTATGTGTTGGCAGATCGTGCTAAACTTAAAGAAGAAAGAGTTGATGGCAGAGGAATTTTCTATGAAGTTTCATACGGTTGGGTCAGGTATAGGGTTAATACTGTGTTTGATGTCTTTGAAGAGGGCTCTGCTTTCATTGTAGGCCTTGGCTGTGGCGTTTTGGTAGTAGTTGGCCTTGGCAATGGTGATAAGTTGTCTGCGTGTAGAACAGAGTTCCTTTACCAGAGTGAGGACGAATGCACCAAGTCTTTACTTATTTTTTGATGGTTCGTAGTTTTCAGTGTACCAGGGTATTGAAGGTTTATGTTTGAGGGTGATTGTTTCACTGGAGCATGGTGGTTGATGTTGGATGTGAGGGTGTGAAGTTCTTGAGAAACAAGTTGCAGTCCTAGTTTGTCTGAGGTAGATCAGCGGATGTGAGATAAAGGTTGGGGATTCATATCTTAAGGGATTCCTTTTAAGAGGAAGCCATCTACATTGGCGCAGTCCTAGGAGGTCCAAAGTACAGTAACAGGGAAGCTATAGACAACAATTATATCCCTTGGATACACCGCTTTATGTGGCTGAATTTGCTAGGTGCTTGTCAACTGAGATGAGATAAGTGGTGTGAAGTCCAACACCCCCCCCCCAATCACCTCCTTATCTCAAATTATTGAATCTGCATGATCAGCCAGTTAATCTTGGTCCCTAAAAATAATGGCCTTTCAAAGTCTGCTGAATTCCACATTGCTGCAAAAGTTAAACTTTCCAATAGGTTGATGTGCCCCAGTCTGCTCATCCACACCTGAATGGAGGGAGAAGACCTAGTCTTCTGTTTTCATTATGAGCATGCATCTCAGCATAGGGGAGGAAGAGATCCTTAGGTTCCTGAGTTACGTATCCAAAGAGATGGAACTCGTGTCAAAATGTGATATGAATCCTGGTAAGAACTCTATGCTTCCAACAAGCCTCTTCCCTTCTATCTAACTAATTGGGCAATCACACCAGGCAACTGTAAACGAGGCTGTGTCGCCACAGTCCCTTCAACAAAATCCAGATTCTGGGGTATAGAAAGTAGGGTCAAAGTTCAGATGTCTGGTATGCCAGTAATGGGCACTTCAGAAGAAGTGATGTCAGCACACACCCTGAACCTTGACTTATACCCTAAACGCTAGTATGTAGAATATGTATAACCAAGTAATCCCCACTGAAGATTCTTGTATCTATGTCAAAGCTAGAAACCCACTGTATGCAACATTTAAAAGGTAAATCAATTCTGTTAAACCATGGTTTTTATCTAATGCTAACACGTGTCAATGGGTTCAATGAAGACTAAGCAAATTGCATTGTTGTAAAATTAATTTAAATATTTTTTTAATTCAATATCCAATAAAAATATGCATGTTTTTACTGGGGGGAATTTTATTCTGTTGTCATGAATAGTTATTCGGATGTGCTTTTATACATATGGATGTTTGTATTTTGAATGTAAACAATAGCAAGCTCATAGCAAACAGACTGTTTTACCTTTCTATAGACAAGCTGCCTGTATGTATGTGTAATATTACGGGGACGTTCCTGTCGCTGACAGTTAGATGATCACCTTACATTTCTTGATGTATTATTCTAAATGAAACAGAATATGAACATTAAAAACAACCAGTTTCTACTCCCAGATATTGTGGTGAGATTGCCATATTGGTGTGGGGGGTGTTGGATGACCTATATTTCTCAATAAAAGACTAAACATTGAAAATGTAGATATATTCCATAGAGTTAAGTCATTACATCTGTGAGTCTTGAAAATAATTTTTGAAACCAATTAAGGATAATGTTCTCTATTTTGTCATTGTTTCCGAGCCTGGGTTGGAAGATTAAGGCATAGGAAATGGCATTTCCATCCTAATCTGCTCCGACTGTTTTGAATGCTGTGTTGCGGTAATGAAAACTGTACATTTGTTTACAATGCTCTATCTTTTCAAATCAAAAGCAAAGGTTTTATAAGACTGTTTATCGTATACATCCATTTGTCTGTTACATGATCCATGGTAGTTCTGTGGATAAGATATTGTGATCTTGTTGTACCCTTTAGATTGTTATATTTGTTGCTTTAAAAAAAAGTGCCAATAGGCAGTATGCTTTCACTGTAGTTTCACGCCAAAGAGAGAGAGGCCTGTCACCTACCAATACTAACGGCCGGATGGACACCATAGAAATAGAAAACCTAGCAAGAAACTGACTATGCAGACAGTTCTGGGGACAGAGTATGCAAACACACTTCTAAAAGTGGTATTCGCTATGGGCAGGTGGCAGCAAAGGCCTCATTCAACTTATACATTTCTAACATTCGTTGCCTCAGCAAATGGAAGGGAGCGTGAACAGAAGCCTACTCTCTCCACTGACATGTACCCGTGTTAGGAATTTTCAGCAAAGACCGAGAATTATGTGATTGTCCACGTGGTATTTGGGGCCCTCTGTATCCCTACAGTCCAGTGTTGATACTGGTCACTAAATAATTAAAAAAAGATACATAAATTGTTATTTCAGTGTAATAAATTTCAGTGTAATATACTGATCTAGGAAAATACTTCCATTCTATAAAATCCTACAAATGTTTGCGGTCACATATTCTGGACATTAGTAAAGACATGACCCCGATTATTGGTCATGGTCTTAGGTCTGTCCGCGAAACATAAGAAAATGAAGTGTAATGTAGTGCAGAAAAGAGGGGGGGAAATTATTTCATAGCTTGTGTGTAGAATAGACATGTGGCCGAGGCTGCACTGTTAAACACCTGATGCAGTGGCATAAAAACATGTTTTATGGTAACTTGGCTTTACATAGGGTGATGAGATTTTCAAGAAGAAAAATATGTACGGCCAACACCATAAAAGGTCTACCTTCTCACAGCCCACCTCCCACATTCCCCCACCTCAGCACCCCACCCCATCCCATCCCATCCCTCAGTAGTCCCAGCACTACTTATAAACTCTGCAATTTGTCTGTGAATGTAAGCATGTTAAATAAAAGATTTATACTGTGGCATTGTTGTTTATAAATTTCCCAATGGGTCTCTATGGCGCAATCAGTAAATTCATGTGAGCTATTCCCAAAAGATTGGGGGTTCGAGCCCAACATGTTCCAACAAAGTTCTGAGAGTACCATCATTATAATTTTTACTTAATTTGTGTGGGGATTAAGTTAAACTGTCAGCCTCTCTTCCTCCAAAACCGGAACAGTCACTCACCCTTTCCGTAAACCCGGAACAGGGTTTTAAATAGCCTCTGCATCCTCCATTCACACCTTTTGAAGCGCTGCAAAGAATAGGTGTACTTGCCGGGGTTAAGCGCTCGCAGTGGTGTAGGGGTGAAGGGCCTAACTTGCCACAATGACAGTCTGCAGTGCAGCACAGGGGGACACATGCCGTAGTCCCTGTTGCATAGGGTGTGGGCCCATATTGTCATGGGCCACTGCTCTCGCCTCCGACATGAGGTCAGCCCGCACCCATTAAGCCAGGCTCAACCCTTCATCCTTCCAAAGGCGTACACAGCATACCACTAAATTGAGTAGAAACGGGCAAATAGGTGTAAAAAAGAAACTGGTCTTAAAAGATTGGAATAGGACAATTGAAAGAGTAAGAACCCCTAAGCTGCTTAAGAGCAGGTCTGTACTTGATGATCCATTGGGGTCCCTACCTGCATCCCTTTAAAGATTCCCTAATGCATCTTGGAGGGCTCAGTCGTTGTGGTTGATATTAAACCTTCTGTTAAGTGGGGAAGTGCCAAAGGCTGGATCCCCAGCTGTGGGTTCCAGCGTCTCAGGCGGGCATTCTGCAAACAATGAAGCAAGTGTTGGTAGAATGCCCAGCGTTGAAGGTACAAAGAACCAGATCACTGACTTTATATGTTCACACTGTCGGGGCTGTTGGATACAGATGACACGTTTCTTAGCATTACTGAGTGGGAGGTAACTACTTTGACAATTATCTGTATTAAATTGTTAGGCCATGCAGGAATTGTTAGACTTAAGTGGTGAAATAATTGTATCGTATATCTTTTAGAATTGTTAATGGGTTTTATGATTGATCTTGTAATGCAATTGTTAATATGAACTTGAATGGTAGCATGAATGTTAAGATGGATATTTTTTTTTCATTATTAATTGTTAAAGTTGATTATTTTTTTCTATGGCGTCTATATGTGTAAGGATGCTTGTGCAACCGATTGCATAATACATATTTACAGTACATCCGTCAGGAAGCTTCTATAAAACAAATACTGTATTGCGTTTAATTATTGGCCGTGTAAGCATGACAGGGTGACCCAGCCCTGCTGAACCCTGAATACACTGAAAATGTGGAAAGTAAACATCCTTGCATAACGAAATTAAAAAGAACTCTGGCATCGGGGTGTGCAAACACACTAGCACGCAAAGGGTAAACGAAAGCAAGACATGTTTGCGTGCTATAAACTTGCAGCGAGATCAGACGTCTTGATTGAGGGGATGACTAGGAACTAGGCATTTTGTTTTCCTTCTGAATAAACAGCGTGCTTATTTAGGCAAATCCTGTCGGTAGCCGAATCTGCTTTCAAAGCATCTCCAAGTACCAAGAAGATTGATAGATGTGGAACTTTCCTTTACAAGCCAGAAGCTGGGACGTTGCTCATGTTTTCCTCGCATCGCAGGGAGGACGCCACTTGTGCTGTGTCGAAAGATGAACTCGGCTCACTTGTGGCGCCGGTACAATAGGCACTCAGGGGCGCTGACCAGCGTGAAGTGGCGTTGCACTCTGTGCTCTCAGGCGTCACGCCAAGGAAACACTGCCGCCGATAGGGGGCCTTTCAACTCCCCTCTAGAGTCCAGAGGGGGTCTTATTCCGTGGACCGCGTGTGCGCAAACAACCTGCAAATTGCGACTGCCCTTACGAAAAGGGGTTGCTACATCAAAACGAAGTCTAACAAGAAACTTGAATCGTTTAGACCGTGTTCGTTGTCACTGCTTGCACAACCTGTCTGTGCCCACAGCATTTATAATAAAAGCTAGCAGCCTTGGCGAATTACGTCATGGATAATAAACTAAGAATCAATCCAGCCAGATCTGAGATCCTAATCTTACAGGATCTCACAAGAGCTAAGAGAGTAATAAGAACAACGACCCGAAATGGAGATTGAATGATGAAGTCCTGAATTGTGTAACTAAGGTCAAGTACCTTGGTATGTGGCTAAACAGCAACGTAAATGACGCCCCGTGGGTTGAAGATGCAAAAAACAAATGCACACAATTAGCCTGCCAAGGTGCTATCATAACTAAACAATATGGAACATTTTCCTTGTTACCTGCATTAATCCAGAAAGCAGTTCCAACTTTAATTTATGGTGCGGAGAGCGCCCTAGGGGCGCCGGCCAACCTCTGGTCTCAAATGGAAAATCAGTACTGGAGACGTGTCTTACATTTGCAAAAAAGGTATACCAGCCGCTTGCTTGCATTATGAACTGAACCTGGTGTCAATTAATGCGAGAATTATGTGGAACAAGCTGTCAGTCTACCGTAAAACGAACATTGACCAACGGACCCCACAGTTTGAGATATTGGCCGATCTTGGTAGCGGAATCTCGACCTCAACATCTGTTAAATGGGTAAATTAATGTAAAAATTACCTGAAAGAGTTATCAACAGATTGTGAGACACTGAAAACAAATCCAAATCTGGTGAAAAAGAAACAATGGGAACGAGACTGGTGTGCAACGGTAGACGAAAGGAACCGCAATAAAATAATCCAAGACGCACCAAAGGAAGGGAAAAACCAGAATAAGCTCCCACAATATCTGATGAAATCTCCAAATGCGAATTTCCAAAAGACTTTCATGACATTTCGGCTGAACGCATTTGACACAAAAGTGAGCTTAAATCTGAGACATAAAAAAATAAAAAAACTTTTGTGAATTTGTCATGTCGTTTCTGTGGGAATTACCCTGAAATCTTAAAGCACTTAACATTATATTGTGCAAGCCTGAGATCATTACGAACAGTGCATATGGCTCAAGTGATAAATCTCTACCCGACATTATCTGGAGAAGACGTGGATAAAACTCACCAACCCAAAAGAAAAAGAAACCTATGGCTTGATAAACTTTTTATGTAATTTAAACCTAAAGTTAAAAGAACACGAGGAATTGGAGAGCAAAAAGTAAACAGCCAACACTATGGAAGTAGGGAGACTGATGACAGACCGATAGTAGTATGAAATGTGATATCTGGCTGAGGCCCACTAACTTTGATTTGTGGATTCCTAGGTAGAAGCTGTTACTCTTTCCTAATTTAATGAATCTGCGAAGATGCATTACTTTGGGTTGGCTGGGATGGGATTGTATATTGATTCCTTTTCTTTTAAAAAGTTTGTTAAAAACTAAATGAAATAAAAAGTTTTTCTTAAAAAAAAAACTTGTTTTCAACTACACCAATGTGCATGGAATTTGTGTATTGTCTGAAGAATGCTCTCAATCATAAAAGACCACCCCAAACCAATGTTTTTCCCCTTTAAGTCACCCCAAAACGTAAGACCACCCCAAACCAATGTTTTTTCCCCTTTAAGTCACCCCAAAAAGTTTTTAAAAAAGTAAAACTAAACCCGTTTTTACTTTTGTTTTCCTGACCACGTTTGGCTGCCTGTTTTTCCTGCTAGGCCTGAGTTTTCATTCCATTGGTTCCATTAAAGTGAAACAACACAACAAGTTTCCTTTTGTATTCCAGAGTCTTGTGATAAGGTTGTGGGGGCCTTGGGCTGCCTTGCATACCGCGCTCGCACGCATCCACATACAGTGACTCGGAGACGAGGCTGCTGGCTACAAGGTCTCGGCGGCAACTGCCGTTTGGGACGCGTTTATTATTCAAGCGCTTGTGTGAGCCCAAACGAAGCTCACGCATGTGTACACGCTTATTACTTTGTAACATCCCTCCTTTTCTTTAAAACAGAAAGATAACACCAATATATAACAACAATATATAACATAACTGTGAATCAACATGAGTCCCCTAACCTTGGCTGCTCACAGCTCAGTTCTCTGAGTCTCTGAGTCCATGATATGGTCTTTAAATCGAGCAGGGTGTTGTTGACCCTGTCTGTTCGGGTACCGGCTGCTAATCCCAAAGGTCGGCAGTGGTGCCTCCTCACCAGGTCCCTGTTCCTCTGGTCCTCCTGCCTCTTGTGGAACTTCTCTTGCCCCTGGCTCAGATGTCCCTTCCGGCGGCTCATTCCGCGAGACTCGAGTCAAGTTTCTTAAAGAACGACTTGTTCCTGGTTACAGTACCTCGCCGATTGGCTGCTGTTATCATTGACCTTCTTACATGTGTTACTCTCCAGGGTTGCGGCTCGTAGGTGAGTGACATTTTCCCCTCTGGATGGCTGCTCTTGACCAGCACGGTGTCACCCACTGCCACATCCTTTTCTAGTAGATGTCTTCTCTCGCTCTCCTTTTCATTCCTGGCCATCCTTTCCTGTTTAACCCGCACATCATCGATCACTCCTGGTGCTCTCCCTTCAAGCTCGGGGATGAGACGTCTTGGACATCGTCTGAATAGGGCCTCCGCTGGGGACACCCCAGTGGACTGATGGGGGGTTGTTCTGTACTCTTGTAAGAACTCAAACAAGTTTCTCCTTAGTTCCCCTCCTCCATTTGCAGATATCCGAAATGTCTAGTTTAAAGTCCTCATAAATCTCTCTGCTTCTCCATTCGCCGTTGGCCAGAGGGGCGTTACCTTCCTGTGCTGTATTCCCCTTTCCTCCATATACTTTGCAAACTGACTGCCTTGGAACGGTGGCCTGTTATCTGAGCATAGGACTGTCGGAAACCCATGAGACGCAAACATTTTCTCTAGCGCAAGGATGGTGTGATCACACGCAGTGGATTCTACCAGTTCTACCTCCGGGTATCTTGACCACTGGTCTATGACGGCCAGGAAGTACATTCCTCTGCCTGTCGAACAAAAAGCCGCATGGACTGTTCCCCACGGCTGCTCGCTCCTCTCCATGGATTTGATGGGGGGGTGCCCTCTCTGCTGGACTTTCGGCCTGACACGGCAGGCATCTCCGCACATGTTCATCCACTCTCTTCCAGGTCGGGAAACCACACTCGGCCTCAGCCTTGCTTTTGTTTTGGCGGACCCCTGGTGACCTGTTTGTGCCAGTTCAAGCACCTTTGGCACCAGTGATTTTGGGACCACTATCTGTCGGCCACGTAGAAGCAGGCCTTCCTCTGAAATCGCCAGTTTGTGTCTCACCTTCCACAACGCTTGCAAGTCCCGTTGCGCTCTCATTTCTCGCCTTGCGTTGTTGCCCAGCATCTCCTACCATTCCTCGCTTCCTATGGCCATCCGAATGACCCGGAACACTTCATCTTCATTTGACGCTCTGACGATGTCTTGTCGAGCCAGTGCCACTGGCATGGCCACTTCCACGACGTTGTGGATTATTTTTTGACACGCAATGATCTCCCCTTGGCCTTGCTCCCGTCTTTGGTTTGGATGGCGGGACAGGTAATCGGCAGGATTGTTTGTACCCAGCCTGTACTGGAGCTTCACCCCGTAGCCTATGAGTGACAGCATCCAGTGTTCAATGCGTGGGGGAGGTTTCAAGGATGCCCTGGCCATAATGGGGATCAGGGGCTTGTGATCGGTGACCACCACCACCGGTTTCCCAAGGATGTAAACGTGGAAGTGCCAACAACCCCATAGTATTGCGAGCACTTCTCTTTCTATTTGAGAGTACCTTCTCTCCATCTCGGACAGAACTTTGCTTGCATAGGCAATGGCTCACATGTTGCCTTGTGTGCCTGCTTGCAGTAGTACGGCCCCCAGGCCTACTGGGCTGGCATCTACCACAATTTCTGACTCGATTGACGGATCAAAGTAGGCCATGGTGTCCTGATCCGACAATGCTGATTTGATGTCCTGGAACGCCTTTTGTTCTTTCTTGTCCCATGTCCAGGGTACGTCATTTTTCGTCAGTGCTCGGAGAGGTTCCGAGAGCGATGCAAGTCCCTTGATGAATCAGCTGCAGTAATTCACCATGCTGAGGAAACTGCAGACTTCTGCTGGTGACTCTGGTGCTGTTGCCTCGCGAATGTCGCAGACCTTTTCTGGGTCGGGTGAGATTCCTCCTGCGTGAAAGACAAACCTGAAAAATTCTATGCAGTCCTTGAAAAATTTGCATTTACTTCTGTGCAGCATCAAACCTAGTTTGCTCAGCCTTTGTAGGGTCAGTTCCAGCCTCTTCATGTGCTCCATTTCTGACGACGCAAAGACTAGAATATCGTCACTCATGTTGAGGACCCCTTTTAAACCAGCAGTGATCCCCTGATAGTGTTTTGAAACACTTCGGCATCGGATGATACACCAAAACTCAATCTCTTAAATTGATTATAACCCCTCATGGGTTGTGAAAGTTGTGATGTACCGGGATTCCGGGTGAAGTTCAAGTTGGTGGTACCCGGAACGCAGGTCCAATTTTGAAAATACCTTGGCACCTTGTAGTTCACTGATATCATCCAGCATCAGGGTAATGTGACGTTCCCTCATTATAGCCGCATTGGGCAAACGCATGTCCACACAGATGCGGACTGCACCTGGTTGTTTAGGTTTAGGTGCTACCACCATTGGCGATACCCACGGCGTGGGTCCTTCTACTTTTTCTATGATGTCCATATCTATCAGTGTTTGTAGTTCTTTCTCCACTTGCGTTCTTAAACTTAAATGGAATGGGATCCTCCTATGCTTGAGAGCGGTGGGCCTTACAGTCTCGTCAATGTGTAGGCGTATCGGTTCAGCTTTTAGGTTGCCTACTCCCTGAAAGAGGCTTTCAAACCTGTTCAGGAGTTGTTCAATGTCTGACTGGTACACTGCTAACGTGAAGTGAATGATATTCAGGGCTTCTGACGCGGCACAACTCAGGAGAGAATGGGGGCTGACATCCGTCACATAAAATTGAGCTTTGATCGCATTGGGGCCATGGGCAACTGGTGCAACAACGACCCCTTGGATCGGTAATGGAGTGTTGCCTCCGAATGTGTAAATCCTGGCCTTTGAATTTTCAAGCTGCGGTGTGCCCGGGAGGGCCTTGTAATGTTCTGTAGCCAGAACGCACACCGATGCACCTGCGTCTATTAGGACTGGTGTGGGGATGCTTTTAATGTTTACTACACAGGTAGGTTGCCTTCTTTTCCTGGCCCCTGTAGCTATATTGGAGATGAAGAATATCTCTACGTCCTCTTCTTCCTCTTCAGCCAGGTTGAGTTTCTGTATGTCTTGTTCCACCGTGGCCATGTTCCGTGGTCTCCTGAAATTGCCACTACTCGCCCTCGCAGGGCCCCTGTGGGTCGTCACTGGCGCTGCAGCTCTGCACATCCTGGTGTAGTGGCCTGGTGTGTTGCACCTGCCACATACTGTTGACTTTGCAGGGCAGTCCTCGGTAATCACAGTATTGACATGCTACCGGGGAGCCCTGAGTGGTCGATGCCTCTTGACGCTTTTGGCTCCACCGAGACTTCGATGGGGTGGACCTCCCTAGGGCAAAAGCATCTTCACCTTTGCTTGGTCAGACGGCCACGTCCATCTTTGCCCCTCTGCTTTCTGCTAGTTCATATACCCTGCCAGTGTCCAGGATTTGAGCCAAAGTCATTCCGGGTTCCTGCAGGATCTGCATCTGCAATTTGCTTGAGTTGCACCCCTGTATTAGCTGGTTTCTCACCATCCCTTCTTCATTGTCCCATCTGCACATGCTTGAAAGTTGGCGCAGTCACGCACAGAATTGGCCCAGGGACTCGTCATCATGTTTTTCACTACACATCACGAACCTGTCAAAGTTCGCATTTGACAGCGGGATGAAATGGTTCTGAAAAGCAGTCTTGACTGCGGCATATGTAACCACCTGAACGTTCAATGATTCATAGATGCGGAGTACCTCAGCCCCAGCTGAGTACAGCAGCGTCGCGACCTTTGCATCATCGTCGTCTTCCCCAGTCGCTCTGAAGAACATGTTGAGCTTCTTGATCCAGATAAGCCACTTGGGCTCCAGCTTGGAAGGAGGACCTGATGTGTCGAATTGTGGCATCAGTGCCAGAGTACCTTGTTGTCTGCACGCCATTTGTGTTGGTGCTGCTGGCTCTCCTTCCTGGTCACTCATCTTCACAGGTCTCACAGGCACCTCATCTGCGTGCATGAGGCCGCAAACCTTACCCACACAGACAGCACTTCATCACTGGTGAAACTTGTGGGCAGATGTGGTCTTCTTGACTTGTCACTATTGACCGTTGACCTCCTTTACAGCATGCAGCCACCTTTCCGCAGCAACTCCTTCTTGTCTGGTCACCCAGACTGGATTATCAATATTGACCACCACGGCCAGAAATCATGGCTCCCCACCAAGGGAAACCATGAAGAGTCTAAAAATTGTCCAATTGAGATTACGTGGACAGCGCACGAGTACCCTCGCGGGCTGCTACTGTCTCACCCAGAACTACAAAATGGCCGACCGTATCTGTGTCGGATTCGAGCCTCGTAATGAGATGTAATTCCACAACTTGCAGGTTGGGGTGTTGCGGCTTACACTCTCTCACTACATGCTGATTGCCTCGTCGCCAATGTGATAAGGTCGTGGGGGCCTCGGGCCGCCTTGCATACCGCGCTCGCATGCATCCACACACAGAGACTCGGAGACGCGGCTGCTGGCTACAATGTCCCGGCGGCAACTGCCGTTTGGGACGCGTTTATTATTCAAGCGGATGCGTGAGCCCAAACGAGTCTTGCGCATGCGTACATGCTTATTGGATCGCATGTGCAAACACAGCCTGCAAATTGCGACTGCCCTTACGAAAAGGTGTTGCTACATCAAAACAAAGTCTAAAAAGAAACTTGAATCGTTTAGACCGTATTCGTTTTCACTGCTTGCACAACCTGTCTGTGCCCACAGCATTTATAATAAAAACTTGTTTTGAACTACACCAATGTGAATTGAATTTGTGTATTGTCTGAAGAATGCTCTCAATCATAAAAAGCCGCTCCAAACTAATGTCTTTTCCCCTTTAAGTCACCCCAAAACGTTTAAAAAGTAAAATTAAACCCGTTTTTCCTTTTGTTTTCCTGACCACGTTTGGCTGCCCGTTTTTCCTGCTTGGTCCGAGTTACTCATTCCATTGGTTCCATTAAACCCAGAGAAAGTGAAAACAACACAACAAGTTCCCTTTTGTATTCCAGAGTCTGTAAAGCACATGAATGTATATGGTCATTTCTTTCTTTGCATGGGAGGAGCACAGACAACCTAGCTAGTGAGTAGAAAAGATAGATATTACACAACACGGTTAGCCACTGTGGACACCATAGTGAACAAGCTGTAAGATGTGGTAAGAAAAGGGTTAATGTGTACAGGACTACACATGTAAATGCAAAGAGCGGGTATCTTTGCCACAAGCTCATCTTGGCATCACATTAAGTGTAAAAAGCACTTAAGGTAAAAAAGAAAGGGAGGACATGGTTCCCCAGCACTAGTATCCTTAATGGGGGGAGTAGGGCTACACAAGGAAATCACTGGGGGCAGGGCCCCCTGTACTGGTAGCCATAGGGACTAACTAATGCACCCAACATTAAATGATTTTAGTGAGCGAGTGAGGTTGAAAAAGGCGTTTGCACACTAAAAATAGGACAAGATAAAAATATAAAATCAGGCAGCGGATATGCTGTGGGTCCTATTGAAAGGTATTGGAAAGCTAAAAGAAATAATTCCTAGACCTGAAATAACTTAGGATAAAAAAATGACAGCACTATAATACCTAATAAATCTGACCCTCAGTTGTGTCAAATCTTAAAATCGTTTCCTATTTTACAATTAGTCTATTTTGGTACCCGGTGAGGGACAATCAGATTGTTACAAATTATCTAATTGGCTCTCGCCGGGTCGTTACCAGCACAAGAAAGAGCTACTTGCCTTCAAGGGCCATGTGCTGCATCCCTCAAGTTCCTTCCCTTTTCTTCAACTGACTGCCATTTTCTTTTCTTCTTTTTTTCATATATTCTTAATGGCCATTATGGAAAGGGACACGCCGATCCCTGGGGAGTCTTTTTTTCCTTGAGTTGTGAATGCTATTATTAACCTGGTATGACGTGCCAGGGCACTAATAGCAATAAAACCCTCATCGGGGGGCATTAGCAGTCAGGTAATGGCCCTGGGCTACATTACAGCCTTTACTTTTCTCGGGCTTGTAACTATCGCACTGGGGGCAGCACCCAACTAGTAATGACCCCCCTCATTGGGTTCTATAGCTTAAATAAATACTGCAGCATCATTGGGAAGCATTAGATTTTATTGTTTTTGGCTTGATGGTGCCAATACAGAAATGTGCAAACTATCGGCAAATCAGTCTTGACCAAGTCAGCAAAGGGAGTGAGCTAGGTCCCGAACTTAAACTGCATCTTATTGGTGAGGGCCAATCAATCAGATCAAACCCCAGCTGAAAGTGCATCCAATACGGTGCAGAGGGGACCTGGAATAACACTGCAAACCGGAATTACCCCCGGGGCTGTTCAGTCCAGGCAGATCTGCTCAAGATAGTCTCTGTCCCTTCCTTAATGACACAGATGTGTTGAATAATCATGGAAGGTAGGAGAACGCCTAGTGTATTTTCCAGTGGTGAGGCAGCACTGGATATTCCATTTCATTCCACCATTTTTCTTCTTCTTTATAAATGTACACACTCCCTTTCCCTGCAATGTCTTCTTATACATTGTGCCTCCCATGCAGTCTGGGCTGCTGATTCTGCTCTAGGTTTGGTAAATGAGAATCCAGCACCTTCTTTGCTCGATTCCTCTGAGCTAGTATTGCTTCTACCAAAAGCATGACTGTCAGAACCCCTTTCATGCTATCTCTGCAGTCAGCAGACTAAGTAGCAGCAAGCAGCCTCTTGGAGGCTGGAAGAGTGGCTGGATGGCATGTTCAAGCCATAGAGGCAGGGCCTCTTAAAATCAGCTGTTCCATAAGTATGAACTAGAGCAAATGTAAGAAACCGCTGAAGCACTTTTTCATCCAAAGAGGCTTCCCAGGCAGGTCACAAAGGAGCAAAGCAAAAGATCATTGACCCTCCCCAAACCTCCACCCCACCGCACATCCTGGAAGCACCCGGCAGAAGCAATGCAGGTGCATTAATAGTCACCTTGCCATCTCTCAACAGTATATTCCACTTATGCAACCACGGACTACTGGCCACTGCTAATGCTTGCCTGCCTTGTAAACAGGCATGTATTCTGTACTCTGCACCTCCCTCACACCTTGCATGCGATCCCCATCTGCCCTTAATGCTCTCTTTGTGCTACATTGAGTACAAATGCCAGGGTCTCAGAAATTGATTACACCATACCACATATCTGTGATGTCAATTTCAATGTCCCATTGGTCCCCCTCCCAGAATGGGTCTCCTTTCTGTTGCTCTGAGCTTTGTTGCGTGCTTCGTGACCTCCCCCCCCCCGCCACCCCCCCTCCCCCCCCCGATCTCTTCTATTGCCTCCGGCTCCTATTTCTACCCATGTTCTGTTTTAGAATTAACCGATCTGGGATTCACTGACCCCAAAATATCCTTTTTATTTCCTAAAGCCTAAATGTATCCTGTTTCCTTCATTGAGGTCTTTGCATGTTTATGCATTTCTACGGAATGTATTTACACTGTTAATATATGTATTTCCTTAGGAGGATAAATATGTTGAGTCCAGGCATTAAGTTCCATCTCCTTGTGTTGATACAGGCGGATGTATAATGCAACTAAACTAATCTTTCAAATTGGCTGGCTCACTGTAGCGCTGCTTTAATTGCTCTCGCAACTTGCAACATAGTTTTGACAGGGTGCCTTCACTTAGTTTTATAGAATACATATGCTTCCGCATTTTCAACCCTTGACCCGACAGTAATACCAGCATCCTCATCCCATTAAATTGTGTATTGCAGTCAAGTACTGTGAACCCTAATTTCTGCTACCATAATCTGCAGTGGGGTGTGCTCTACTTGCGCAACGCTTGCGGACCAGCTGCAATTAATGTAGTGCAACAAGTAGTCATTAGGTGTTTTCTTATATCAGAGTGCATCTTTACAGAAGAATTTACTAGTTTGGGGGCCATCATGGCTGGTCGAAAAAAATAGGTGAACAATCGAACTGCGTTTGCAGCAGTAAGGAGGGCAATGGCAGCAAAGCTGTAGGCAACAGGAACCCACGCTGGAGCCGGAAGCGCAAATTAGATACCTAAGAAAAGATCGGTCTCGTTGCGGCATGTAACCACCACCTTGCGCCCAGTTCACCAAAAAGTGTTTTGCAACTTTTGCCAATTGCAGGTGCAGGATGTAAACATGGCTCAGCAAGCCTCTTGCTCAATGCACTGGGGAGCACTGTCCCTGCACCCTGCGGGCGGGCTGCTGGAAACTAATGCATAGCCATGTTTCATCCATGATCACAATTCTAAGGGCTCTTGAGTTGCACACTTCTGGGATTGCGTATATATGCACAAGAACAGGAGAGTTGCTAGGTCTGGAAAAGATCTGGGGCTACACTAATGTTGGGACGGCCGGGACTCGTGGCTAGCTCGCCTTTTGGCTGTAGCCCCTGAACTTCTATCCAGGGCTGCAACCGAAAGACCCGGGGCTATTACACCCGCCCTCCAGTTAGCCCCTGGCGACGCCTTTACACAAGAGTTGTCTGGCACTGCGCTTGCACCGTTTACACAGGCATCCCACAACTGGCAGATCCACTTATAAGAATAATGATGCAGGCAACGTGTGTGTAAACGAAGGATTCAGTTGCACACACGTGCACTTCATTACCCAAACAAGAAGATAGGTCTTCAAAATGAGGCTGGAAAATGAGGTATAGCTGTCAGGCTGTACCCTTTGCCCTGTACGATCGGGATCCCTGCCTGTTTAGCAGTAGTGTGCGGCGGAGTAGATGCTTTAGCCGCTACTCATCTTGTACTCTTGACAGCCGTAGTCATTTCACCACAATACATTGCTGGCATTTTAATTAAAGGCTGTAGAAGCATTTCAATGTATCGGGCAATTGTACCTTCTATTGTGGTCGGTTCCCATTGACTAGATTATTTTTATTCTAGGAAGAACGTAAAGCACAGATATAATGTATGCATCTGTGCTCATTTTCTGCTTGCGCTGAAGCACAGCTGCATATTTATGTGTGCCTCTCGTTACGTTTTTGGTTTTAAGCATTCTTAAGGGTACCGTGCGGCTTCCATTCTTACGAGAGCCAATGGTTGGTCATGTTCTCCCCCAAGCCTCTAGGCTGACGATCCAAGTGCAAGGGCTTAAACTTCCAAGCAGCCTCAAGACTCTGCACCACAGGTCCAGCTAATATGGGATGAAATAACAAGGCTAAATGACCAGATTTGAAACAGCTGCAGCCATCAGAAAGATCTCAACTGGAAGAGGTCTCAATGCATCAGTTACCATAGGTGCTAGAATCATCTTTGCTAGATGCACATAGTACAGAAGACCTCCATCGGAGGCCAGAAGGCATTTGAGATTTTTGGGAGGCTCCGAGAGACTAATCTGGATCGGCACCTGATTAACCAAGGAGCATCTCACAGCTTTACATTTTATTTTTCACTTGCCAAAGTACTTCCAATGATAAGAATCAGGCCTGCATTCTCTGCTTATGGCGGACAGTTATTGAATGTACGCTTAATTAAGTGCTCTTAGTGCCATAGACAGAGTCAAGCAGAATGTCATGACTTTGGCTCCACTAGACCACTTTGCTTTACATTAGAAATCTGAAAAGGGCAAACAGGATCATTGGTCCCTTAACTTAAACGTGCATTGTCTAGCAGCATGCACCATGCCCTGTCTTCATGCACCTTTATCTGGCCGTAGGTGCAACCTCTGCTGTCAGTCTCAAAAAAAGTACAATTCACAAGAACACCCATCTCCACCATGAATACCTGCCCTCTCAAAAGCACGCATTTTTATATTTTCTATCATAAACTATCATTCGGTTTGCTTTTTGTGACTGTCAGTAAACAGATTGCTAACTTATAGAGGCCATGGCCTGAAAGTGTTTAAGCAGTGAAGTCTTACAATAGTGATCCTTTTACCTGACTGCATATTTTGTTGGGGGGGGAGGGGTGTACAGTTTTGTTCAAACGTGGTAACAATAAAAGGGTAAGCCTTTGGCAGGAGTGTGCACAGGGCAGTTACCGGGCAACATAGTGCTGTGGGCATTTTGCTGAAACGACGTTCCCGCTTCCTTTGCTCGATTACTCTGAACGTGTTGTGGTTACTGGGCAACATAGCACTGTGGACAAACGACTAGAATGCGCCCCTATTCTACCAACCGCACCCTGAAACTCCCCAATATTATCAAAGGCTGACAATAGAATCAAAAGGCAGTTTTGATGAAAGGAGAAGCAGATCGCTCTACACATGGCCTGTGCTCAAGGAAAATGCGGAATCTCTTGTGTGCAGCACTATATACAGCAGCAACTGTTATTAGCAACTTGTAATTAAAGTACTTAAACGAAATAAGTAAACAGTGTAAATTAGACAATATTGGAAAACGGAATTCACTTTCATTGTCCGAGGTGTACTTTCATTGTCAAAAGCACTATATCCTACGTTTTGCTGCTGCAAAATCCATCTTTGCAATCATGTTGCACTCAATTGAAGGGCTGACTGGAGGCAATAGCAATAGCCTCTCTTCAGCCACTAAGAGCAAAGACTGGGCCTCATTACACGGTAGGCGGTAACCATGGTGCCATTAGCGCCATGGTTGCTGTCGGTATTTTACTGTGTCCGCCTTGGTGGATGGCGGAATTACCGCCCTACTCCAAGGTGAGCGGGGGCCGTTAAAGTCAGGTCCCGCAAAGGGAACTCGTAGTAAGGCGGTAAGGGTTAACGGCCACCGGTAGCATTACCGGTGACCGTTAACCCTTATCACCTTCCGTGTAATTAGGCATTTAATCATGGTTGGTTTACCAACTGTCCTCTCAACAATCAGCAACAGCACATGTGACCAAGATCTTCAGGGTGACCCACGCATTTGGAAACACAAACTATTTATGTTTAGGTTGATACATTGCAAAAAAGAAAGCGTTAACTATCCACAAGTCATACCTGTTGGCTTTCTCAATAAGCGTAGTCTAGCAAACAACGAGTTGCTTTTTAACAGCACACACTGCTAACTCAACCACTTCAGCTATGGAAGTGAAGGCACAGCAAATGCACGTGATTTGCCCATGGTCACACACTTTGGTTATGTGGTGAAGCCATGATTTTAGCTCATTCTGCTTTTTAGGCTCTAGACTACATACGTGCCAGGTACACAGTGAAACAAATGCATAATAAGGTCACCTGATGGCAGTCTGTTTTGTTATGCACCCCTGCCCCTCCG
Organism: Ambystoma mexicanum; assembly: GCF_040938575.1. Lineage (NCBI taxonomy): Eukaryota > Metazoa > Chordata > Amphibia > Caudata > Ambystomatidae > Ambystoma > Ambystoma mexicanum. The sequence continues at coordinate 315,609,754 of NC_090935.1, forward strand.
CTTTCAACTCACTCGCTAACAATAGTGGCTCCCAATTGCACACTCACAGCTAGCTGTGCCGGCAGTCATCTGCTACTAATCACTCCCTGTTCAAAATGCTCCATTGATGACAGACATCTTTAAAACATATCCGACAAACGGTCGTCCTATTTCATTCTTTGTAATTTCAATGCAAAGGAAAAAACCAACAGGAACAGAGATCATAAATTCATCCGAGTGTGGGCTAGGCAGGGGCTGATCCTGCTCCCACAAACTGCCGGCTGCACACCAAGAAGTCGCCCGCTTGGCACACCCCGAGTACTGGCCCAGAGTGTCCATTTGGTGGCAACCATGTACAGAAGCAGAAAGCTACAAACACTCGCTAGTCAACTGTAACTGCAAATCTGTTCATCCTGGACTTGTTTTTAGAGTTACTGCCGGGTGCCTTTTTGTATTGCGTTTTCCTGCTTGCACGGACTGAGTGATGTCATAGAGAGAATGTTCAGTGAGTGACTGGAATGTTGATGTATGAGTGCATGTTTCAGCCAGACAGTTGGATTCATGGAGCCTGGGTGGTGGGAGCCAATGGGCTCCGCTCCAGCCCCTGTCCTGTTCCTATCCTGAATTGAAATAACATGAAAAAGCTGAATAAAAGGAACTTGTTTAAACCTTGGGGGTCATTATGAGTCGGGTGGTAAGGAATACCAGGCACCGGTTAGGAGATCGGTGCCGGTAATCCCTTACCACCCGATTCCGAGGTCCCTTGGAGGGAACCGTAAGGAACATGTGGTCTGACCACACGTCCCTTACAGGTCCCGCTAAGGGACCAGGGCGCTAATAACGGGCTTGCCATTCGCGAGCCCGTTATTAGCACCCTCCCCATTCCCATTGAGCCCTATGGGGGCTGAAATGGGCATGGTTTGTTCAATGGGGACTTACTGGTCCCGCCAGAGTCGGACTGCACCGGTAAGTCCCCACTGAACAAGACCGGACTCGGTCACGGTATGGGAGGCAGCCATGGTGCTAATAGCACCTATGGCTACCGCCCATCTTGTAATGACCCCCCCCTTATCTGTTGCCTTCAGGCTCTTACTTGATAACCTGCCTTATGTAGCAAGGGCTACTGAAAAGGAGCGGGATCTAAAGAGACGGTGTGGAGGTGCCACTATTTGTTGCAAACACAAGAGCTTTGCAGAGGCAGACTTAATAGTCTCATGGGATTTTATCCTATCGGCTGAGCTGCCATGTGCACTTCTAATCTCCAGCTTGTTTGCTTAACATCACTATTACAATATGTGTGAAGTTTGTACACTTCTCACTGCGCCCATTCCCCAAGGTTCACCTGTCAGCCTTTCACCTTTTACAGGGTGGTGAAATGAGTGCCATCATGGGGGAGAAGAGCTCCTCTTGCTCCTCCTAGGAATGGCCACAAGGGAGTTCAGTTCAAGTAAACTTCACAAATTCTATTTCATCGCACTACTCCCGCGGCCTCTAGAAAGTGCTGCATAGAACGATAGGCATCAGCAGTCCTCCAGCACTAGAAGGACGGTGCACTTTATACAACTCGCCTAGTGCCATAAAATTACTCAGCTGTTAAATAATCGAATCTCAGTAAAACCGTGCTGCATGTCTATTGCCCTGCCACAGGCATCCGTGTGTAGCATGCTAGTAAGATAGCTCAGCTGGCTAATGCATCTGCCGAAGAGATGTACTCAATCACCTGCTCTCCTAATAATTGCACACTGCGGAAGCATAATCCAGCCCTGATTTAAATACAACCTGGAGGAGGATATTCATGATGCATCATATATTAGGTACATACATTTCAGTCAATTTCAATTCTTGATATTCTGTCGCCAATTGCTGTGCTTGTATAGATTCCTTGCTAGCATTGTGGCTAGTACCTTGAACACCATTCATGTAAAGGTGTTATTTATTGGCCTCGTGAGGAGATTAAGGAACAGCTTTTGGATTGTTTAATGCAGCTTCGTAGGTCTCTCTTGTTTAGTGGTGTATTGTTTTGTCTTATATATACCAATCCTAAATGTTTAGGTAGAATAGTTTAATTTAATAACATTTGATTAAAGCTAGAACTATTTTTGTTTCACAAATCTCTGCATTATAAAAATGTGCTAGAGTAACTGAATGCTAAACGTATAATTATTTACAACAGGGATATTCCTAGGGACCCAATATGCTAGACCAGATAACATTCTGCTTTGTTAGAATAAAGAGACTGGAAAATCTTGTTAAAATGTTTCTGATCCTTGAATACTGTGATCTCTCCAAGCCTGGCATTAGAACCCAATAAGCTATCACGTCGTCCCCCACCTTTTGGTTCTGGAGGTCAAGCCACCGTGGGCAACAACTTTCTGAAGTGACCCACTCACCTATAACACCTCTTCAAGTACACTATGCACACATCTGATCCTCACACTGCCCTGCCTTCATTTTAACCCTTTAAGTAGTAGGACTACCTCACAACTTCTACAACATGTCTCTTACCTTCCCTACATCTTGGATTACTAGAGCACCCCTTAAACATCCAAGCACCTCCTGCAGAGTCAACCATTCCAGTCATGCGTAAAACCTTTTCAAACACTATGCTGTAATGTCCTCAAAAATCCTTAAAACAAACAGTATATACCACATTGACTCAAAATAGGAGGGGTTAACATCATAGACCCCAAAACTATACCAGCTCTCCGACCAGCTGTTCTCACATACTTCTGGTGAATACCTGCTCCCTCAAACCCTGGATCAGCCAGTCACGATCTCCTTCACAAGATGCTCTCAAACGGAAACCATTATACCCACCCCAACATATTGCAGACGTGCAGATACAACACACTTTAAAGGCTCTTAAACAGGGGAGGAGAACGAGAAAATGCTGTGCACAGGACACAGATGCATTGACAAAATCTGCTACCCTGCCTCCCCATCGCAGGCAACACATGCACGCGGACCAAATCCCAAAGCACCCTGCCTGGACAACCCACAATGACAAACCACACCAGGTGCCTAAGGGAACACAGGGAGGGGTGTCGCTAGGCCTGGAAAAGATCTGGGCCACACTAATGTCGGGATAACTGGGACTCGGAACTAGCTAGTCTTTTTGTTGTAGCCCCTGAACGTCTAGCTGGGCTACAACCAAAAGAACCGGGGCCATAGCCGCCCTCTAGCCCCTTCTAGTGACGCCTCTGACCACAGGGTACATATATTGCTGCCAGTTGCATTTAGATTTTGCTTGAGACTACAAGACAACCAGACAGCCATTTTCCCATCCTTTACACTCATGCCTATGTTGAAAAATCATCCTCCGGTGTTATAGAAAATTGCAAAGCCCGACCATCGTGAGGAAAGTGGCCTAAGGGGATACATTAGACGTGAGTATTTAATAAGCCTACAAGTCTGGGTTGCATCCATGGCCCGGGCTAAACAGGGCAGCCCACATTGGCCTCATCATAGTCTTGCTTTCAAAAACAGCTGTCAGCACCAAGGGGCCACACATAGGGTACACGTTTTTCTTTACAATTACCATGCAGCCAGCGCGGCATAATAGAATCACAGGCCAATCTTTCAATGGACCTTCCTTTCCAACGCAAACACTGCTAGATAATAAGCTTGGTCTACGCACGTCATGCTTTTAGCTTTTATTGCGTCTCTTTGTACCGGTTACATGCGATTTTATTGAAACCAAAACAACGAATTCCAAAATAACAAATTCCTTTTTTGTTGTTTTTGGGGGGTACCCAATACATTACCACCACCCCCAGAACCAATTTTCCCACTCCCAGCCCCTTTTCTAGTTTTTTTCCAAATTTGTCATCTTGGAATTCGGTTATTTTGGGGTTGTTGTAATTGGATTCGTTGTTTTGGGATTCGACATAATCACTGCATACCTGTGTACCTCGTCATATAGCCTCATGTAGAATACTCCAATGCTGAAAATATCCATCTCACCAGAATATCACTGCCACAATATCTCGCACATGCCGATAAGTCCTGCTTTAAGTTCCTTATTCCACACAATATGCAGAAGACCTCAAAGCTTAATAGAGGGGTGCCACACATAAGGCCGGTGGGCTGACTGGGCCCTGCACATTGCTTTCCCTGGGCAGAGCAGAGTGCTCTGCAAAGAAAATGTGGTTCTACTGCCGTAGCTTCAGTTTGCATATTGTGTATCTAGTATTTTTATTTTTTTTGTATTTTATTTGTCATTTATATAGCGATTTACGCCAAAGCGCTGAACAAGGAAAGACTGCCACCAGTAGCTGATGCTCTGTAGATTGCCTGGGAGCAGCACCATAATAAAACAGCCAAAGCTGATGAGATAATAAGCAGTGGCGAGTGAAAATGTTGCTAAACAAATAAAAACTGAGAAAACAACTGTCACCTAACCTTTTAACAGTAGCTGACTTTGTGAGAAAAACCCAATTAGTATTTGTTTCTGCAGCCATCCCATAAGAATTTGGTACCATTTATAAAGAAAGAAGGACATTATTTAGATGTCAACAAGAAACATAAAAAGGCCTTCGAAGACATCACTGTAGCCTGGAGCATACCAGTAGAAGGATGCCTGAAATCATTAGAACATTTGAAAGAATATGAATCTACAATACTAGCCCACATTCCTTCCGGAGTCTATGCAGACACGCCAGTGAAGTGTCAATTGCACAATTACTTCCTCAAATCATGATTAAACCAGGCTACCATGCATGCAATTCAAATCGTAAACTTATACCATACAATGAAATTCGCAGTTTGAGATACAATTCTTCCAAAACCATTAATATTCAAAGATGATGTAATGCCTACTTGCTCCCCCCCCCATTTATGGTAGTGCCAACTGTATCAGGCCCTACTTCAGTGAGGATAAGAGAAACTCCTAGAAACTGACCCTCCCACATAGCTCAGAGTACTTCGAGCCTGCATCCATCAATACCATCAAGAGTGCACCCTCCATCTCCGACGGGAGCTGGAGGACAACTAGAACACATCCAAAAAGATGGTCTGATCAGGAATTACTTTCAGCCCCAAGAGTCTCTTTTGGCTGAAAATAATGCCTGATGGGAACAAGTCCATGCATCAATACAACAGCAAAACTATCTTGCATTTCCCACCCGCCTGTGTGCGCATGGCAGCAGAGCACAGCAGAGGTCCCAATAACAGTACAGATCCAGTGGTGGAGCTGCCAAGAGGTGCATTGTGTGTCCAATTGAGTTACAAATCAAAAGGCAAGGTTGCAGTCTCCCTTGGCATCCTCCACATGCACTGTACGGATCACATGGTGCAACTAGGGTTATCAGCACACTGATTTTCAAGGAGTTCCCGTGGAATGGCTGCATTGCTAATCCATGTACTGCACAACACAAATCAGCATTCCCTGCACATCTAAATCCTTGGCGTGTATCCAATGCGTATAATTAGATTGGATCCAAGCGGCCATGTACCTGCTGACATCCCTGTAGAATGAAAATCAAAATAATGAGGAGGTGCTGCTAGCCAGTATAGGTCCCAGCCCGCACAAACTATTAACAGAGCAATGAATGGCTTTCAGAGAAATCCATTCTTATGTGGAGGGGACCGATTATGAATACACATTTGCGTAGGCAGGTCCCCTCCACAGAATGTTTAAGATCTGCATGGCGGAGTGTAAAAGTAAAGAGCCAAAAGATGGCATAAAGGTTTGTACGCCACCCATTTGCACTTTGCTGTGCAAATTGAGTTAGCGCCTCCTGTATGTACACACAGGGACTCCATAGGCATCCACAGCATTTGCACCAGCATGAAAATACATGCCGATGCAAAGGCATGGAGTATTTGTATGTTGGAGAGGAAGGAGGAGGCGGATCCAAAACTTACTATAACCCCTACTTTCCCCCATACACATGGATGAAACTGAGGCACATCAGTAACTGAATGCGTAAAAGTTCTTCTCAGGACTCTTACGCATTCAGTTACCGGCACACCAGGAACAAGAATGAGCTCTGTAATGTACCACACTTGCAGGATGAGTGCTGTAAAAACAAGAGAGCATTTACACTTCGAATGAGACAAGAATTGGGAGGTTTAATCTGACCAGAAAATCAAACTCGGCCCCATGTTTAGGTGAAGTTAGTTTGGTAAACATTCAATAGCACGCACTGTGGATGGAACACAGGGACAGACACTAGAAAACTCTCCAACAATCCCGACCCCGTGCTACCTCCACCCTCCATACAGCAACTTATATAGATGTTCAATACTCTGAAACCAATGTAGCCACAAAAGAATTAATACAAAGAGTACTCGGTGTGGAGACGAAATAGCTCTGGCCTTTCCACGTTGCTCTGGTCACCTTCTAGAAAGGCCGGCACAGATATCCAATTCAATTCACATTCTCTTACCAACATTCTGTTTGAAGTAACTGTGTTTGTGTGCATGTGTGTGTTTCAAGTTGCAGCAAGCAAGGCTATGACTTTGCTTCTATTTGCCAAATCATGACATTCCATTCTGTCACCAATCAAAAATGCAATTTAAAGTGGAGTTTCTCTAACTATACAGGGCAAGTTCGGGGAATAGAAGGCCTAGTCTTCTTAAATCAGTACATGTCCCTCTTTATTTGAATTAATTTACAATTGCATTTCAATCTGCTTTCTTTTAAATCTTCATTTCATAAAACTGCATTTTTTTCCAACAATCAAATGCTGGGCCAGTCACCCAGGCACTAGAAATTACTCCACCATACAATTGTTTAATATGTTTGAGTTGATACATGTGGACACTCATTTAAACATCAGGCCACATTACAGAAATGTGGTATCTGTGCAAGTGCAATTTTGCACAGCATTAGCACTAGTGCAAAAAGTGCAAAAGCATATTCTTCAATGCATGTATGCATCAGGACAAAGTTTGCCTTAGTTCAAATATGGTTTCATAACAGCATTAGAGAAAACACTGCACAGTTTCAAAAACGTATTGAAACACTGCTTTTAGCACATGGGCAATTTGTGCCACAGTGCTAACCCTTGCACCAGTAGAACGTTTCTGTAATGTGGGACATTAGGATAAGCAGAGTTGGTTCTGAATTGTTCTTCACAAGACTTGTGCCAGTGTCAGAAAGCACGGTATTATACAGTGGGAGTATGTGAGTACAAACACGTGTACACTTGTGTAGCCCACAATTTACTCAAATGTCTTCAGGAGATATATACAAATCTGCAAAAAAAAAAAAATCAAAATAAAAAAAAAGAATTAAAAAACAAAGCACTAAATCTCTGACACTGCTCACACTATTGCAGTTCCCACAGATATCAAATAGAGGACACACCCTCCATCAAAACAAAGTTTACCTAATGGCTGGGCTATGAGAACATTAAAAGAAACATCCTAGCAATTAAAATGCAATCTCATCAGAACATCTGGCTGTGGGCTGTGCGTGCAAACACATTGATCTGAAAGGAGCAGCGGCAGGGAGGCGTGATGAGTTTGAGATGCAATAGATTTTGCTGCAAAACATGCGAACATTATTAATTTGGAATGTCAATGATGTTCTCATCATGTGTAGCCATATGCCCCCCTCCCCCCGCAGTTCATGTCATACGTGTCACTTTCATTGTGTGCGTTGGGTGCTTAGAGTGATTTAGTGTACACATATGGCACACATATTGCACATGGTACTGAGGAGGGCCTTTCTAAGATGCTTCCACCACATAGTGGCAGATGATATTGATATCAGGTGGCAAAAGGCCGCAATCTGCTTTTTCAGAAGGGTTTAGTGTTTTTTTCAAGTGTGCTGTGCACATGGAGCAAAAGGCTCACAGAAAAGTGTGTGTTTGAGGTAAACAAGACGGTAACGGGAGGTTTTGCTGCAGCAGAATTGATGGAGGGAGAATTCAACGAAATATTTTAAACGGTTTTTGTCGCAAAAATATGCGGGGTGTGGCTTTAGGTTAATAATTAATGTGGGTAAGGCCTGTGGGGGGGGTCTCTCCCACGAACATTTGCGGCAAAATCAAAATAAATCTCTCGACCAATTGTTTTCGATAAAATCGCATAGAACCAACAGGACACACGCTGGAGCTTAGTGCAATCAGCATGGCCACAAGCAGGTGAGCTGCTCATGCGCAAGCGGTGGAGCTTAGTGCAATCAGCATGGCCACAAGCAGGTGAGCTGCTCATGCGCAAGCGCTGGAGCTTAGTGCAATCAGCATGGCCACAAGCAGGTGAGCTGCTCATGCGCAAGCGCTGGAGCTTAGTCCAATCAGCATGGCCACAAGCAGGTGAGCTGCTCATGCGCAAGCGCTGGAGCTTAGTCCAATCAGCATGGCCACAAGCAGGTGAGCTGCTCATGCGCAAGCGGTGGAGCTTGGTGGAGCTTAGTGCAATCAGCATGGCCACAAGCAGCTCCACAAGCAGGTGAGCTGCTCATGCGCAAGCGGTATATGGAAGGTGGGCTTCATTCTTACATAACAGCAGCAGCATAATGTAATGTCTGCTGGGTGTATGCTGGACGAGACCCTCTCACAGGCCCCACCCACATTAATTATTAACCCAAACCCAAGTCTCGGGAGGATAGCTCGGCGGCAACGTGCTCGCCTTGGAAGCAACACAGGTTCGATCCCCGGGTCCGTGCTTAGAAACCTCTGGGTATTAAGCGCGTTATAAATAACCTATCATATCATATGCCTGTGCCATCACACGGGCACACACATGGCCTTTCTCTTTGTTCGCCATAACACTATAAGTCTTAGGATCTCCCAACCTCTGATGTATATCAAGCCTTCCCTGTCCAGTCATTTTCAGTTAGTAAGGTGCCGTCATTCCTTTCAGTTCACTGGTGTCAATTTCAGCAGGGACTATACATAATAATTCTCCCTCTAGGAAGACTTAACAGAGACTCTGCACCCCAAGCGCTTGCGTGTGTGCTTTCCGTGTGGTGCTCAGACCACAATTGTTACTGGACCTGTAGTCTTGCTAATACACCATGGACCTAAGAACTGCATAACGTGTTCAATTAAATGAAATGAACAATAGCGGCCCCAAATCAATTTGCTGGCTGCGGTCATCCAACTCCTCTTCTAGCTAGGGATGCAGGCATAAGTTCAAGAACCAATCCTGGCAACAATTTGCCACTGTGTGGATGGGTGGCGTGCCCCTCTCTGGTTATGCAGGTTTACAGCACAGGGGCTTGGACCCAGATCAGTCGGCCATAGGAGTAGAGACATTTACCTAGAGAACTCAGAGAGGTCCCAGATGACGCTCATGACATCACACTCTACACACTCTCCCCCACTCCATTCCTTAAGTGGAAAATAACAACGGTCTGTGATGCACTTCCCTCACGTGCAGGCAGAAGACTTTAGCTCCTGCGGTGGAAATGTGCGCGAGCACAGGCACTTTGCAATGACTCCCAAGTGGTGGTGCAAGCTTTCAAACGGGGGAGTAGACATCAGACGCAGGGTCAAACACCTTTTAGGGCTAGTTTGAAAAGAGGGGCTAATACATCAGGGTCCTGGGTTTGAGGGAACAGGGTGGGCAACCTATTAAGAATTACATTGGGGGAGTGTGACAGACCAGGCTACTATCCTGTAGGTAGAAGGCACAAATTGAAGGAGCAGATAAGGAAGGTCTGGGAGAGACATAGGAAAACTTGGGAGAAAAAATATCACGTGCCTACTGAGGGTCATATCTCAGATGCAGCGAAGGCTACACTGAGAGGAACGGCCACTGTACAAAACCCGCAGAGGGTCATATCTCAGATGCAGCGAAGGCTACACTAAGAGGAACGGCCACTGTACAAAACCCGCGGAGGATCATATCTCAGATGCAGCGAAGGCTACACTGAGATAAACGGCAACTGTACAAAACCTGCGGACGGTCATATCCAGATGCAGCAGAGGCTACACTGAGAGGAACGGCCACTGTACAATACCTGCGGACGGTCATATCTCAGATGCAGCGAAGGCTACACTTAGAGGAACAGCCACTATACAAAACCTACTGAGGGTCATATCTCAGATGCAGCAAAGGCTACACTGAGAGGAACGGCCACTGTACAAAACCTGCAGACGGTCATATCTCAGATGCAGCAAAGGCTACACTGAGAGGAACGGCCACTGTACAATACCTGCGGACAGTCATATCTCAGATGCAGCGAAGGCTACACTGAGAGGAACGGCCACTGTACAATACCTGCGGACAGTCATATCTCAGATGCAGCAGAGGCTACACTGAGAGGAACGGCCACTGTACAATACCTGCGGACGGTCATATCTCAGATGCAGCGAAGGCTACACTTAGAGGAACAGCCACTATACAAAACCTACTGAGGGTCATATCTCAGATGCAGCAAAGGCTACACTGAGAGGAACGGCCACTGTACAAAACCTGCAGACGGTCATATCTCAGATGCAGCGAAGGCTACACTGAGAGGAACGGCCACTGTACAAAACCCGCGGAGGATCATATCTCAGATGCAGCGAAGGCTACACTGAGAGGAACGGCCACTGTACAAAACCTGCAGAGGGTCATATCTCAGACACTGATAGTTGTTATAGACAGAGAAGGTGCAGGTCAATACGCCTACAGGGAGCTACTCCCAAGGAATAGGGAGGAGTCCGACAACAAAACAGATTATGGTTTGTGACGGTGACTTATGGGTGATGGGTACAGAAACACAGCCGACCATAAACCCTACGCAAGTGGGAAGAAATATTTGCGGGTAGGAGTGTGCAAAGGGTATCATCATCAGCCCAGGCGGGCGCCGCAGCGTGAAGATGATAATATTGGAGGATGACATAGCGAGATAGGTGCTTCTTCTTAGGTGATGTAAAGATGAGAGTTGGGCGCTATAACCCTAAAACAGTTGTTTGAAGGCCAAGAAGAGTACCAAACACCATTCTGGAGACTGTATACGAGTTTGGGGGTGTATGGGCAGGTGGGCAACTCCCTACATAGCTTCCTCCATCATGCTGAGATTAACTCATCCAGAGACCTTCAGTATTAGTGTCCTTCATTATTTTATGATTGCATCCCAGAGTCACCATCAACGTTAATCTCGCCCGCCCTGGTGTGGAATGGGTTGAACCACACCGATGACTCTTGTGTGTTCTGTTCCCTTTCTCATAGTATGAATGCATGTGCACATGTTTGAATGTGTTGGGTTTTACACAGCACAATGCTGTGAAGCAATTAAGCACTCAACAATGAGGGGTGCATTAATATGGTACCATAATACCTACACAATACAAGGAAAAAGAAAGCAATCTGGGAAGTTAATGCCATAAGGACAATATGGAAAACCCTGCAGGATGTCTAAGTGGACAACGTCTAGTTTGCGGGAATGTATACCCACCCCAAATCAGGAGCATCATTTTTTTACATTAATTTAACAAAGTTATTTTTTACAAACCTGGGATCTGCCAGTTTAAAAGTATTGAATCCCTACAGACACGCAGGGTTGCACAGAAGGTCTATTTACTAATGAAATAGAAATAATCAACCTAATTCAAAAGATAAAACAAACTGGACATTTTTTCCATTCTCTATGAAGTGCAAATGTATATGGTTACCACAATGATGAATAACCAAATACTGGTTAACTGTATCGCCAAAGCTGCATTTAACTTGAGTGTAGACTTTTTAAAACACACATCACCATATGTACATATTTACAGTTGGTTAATCGTGATCGCACATTCATCATGCGTTCAAAAGAGAATGAGGATTATATAAAGCTTTTTATCTAAACAAAATAAAATAGATCAAAACATCCCTGACTCCCTAAATCCCTCTACTTCTTATCTACTAAAGAAAATTGCTTGCAAAAAGAAAGATGCATATTTTAATGAGTAGATTTGCTAGATTTCCTTAAAGGGTGTTCCTATTGCATTTAATGCATAGGTAATGCAAAGTGAAAAAATGGGTGGCAGTTAACAACCCTCTCCCTTTTTCCTTTAGTAGTTCATAGCTAGTAACAGGGCCCGTTCAGGGAAACGACTTCAATTACATGATTTTTCTCAGTCATGGGCTAAGTTTGATTGATTGATAGATAGATATTTTATTTCTATCGCGCTCATACACAAGTGTTTCAGAGCGCGACAAGGCAAGGGAGGGGAACAGGGGAGAACAAAACAGCGATCTTACTAGGCCCAGTGACATTGAGAACATGCAAGTGCATGGGAGAGGGGGAGGAGGGAAAAAAATGGAAGGGGGGAGAGGTGGAAAGTGCGAAGCAGAGGAGAAACAGATAAATAACAATAAATAAATAATAAAGGCAACAAACAGTGGTAATGTAGCCAGCAATTTGCAAGTGCTAGTTTTAAGGCTGCAGACAGGTTAGGTCTGATAAGTGCAGGAAAAAAAAGGGGGGGCTGTATGGGTACAGATACAGACCCCAGTGCAAGGGGTGGCCTGCAGGCAGTGCGGGAGGGTGGCAGGATGAGCAGGTACCTGGGCCCAAAAGACAGAGGGTGGCCTGGTGCACGGTGCCAAGAGAAAACAGATCAGCAGGGGAGAGGGGGAGCGAAGGCAGAAGAAAGGTGGAAGGTCTTGAGGTGCTTCCGGAACCAGAGATGGTTCTCCTCAGGTTTTAGAGTGGCAGGGAGGCTGTTCCAGTGGGAGGCTCCAGCCGAAAGACAGAGATCTACCCCAAGCTCGTTTCTTAGAAAAACGACTGACCCTGAGTGAGTTGGAGGTAGAGGAGCGAAGAGCTCGAGAGTGGAGGTATTTGCGGAGGGATAGCTGAAGGTATTTTGGGCCCAGGCCCCAGAAAGCCTTTTGGACAATGCAGAGGGTTTTGAAAATAATCCTTGCATCCACTGGGAGCCAGTGGAGAGATTTCAGAGCTGGAGAGATACGATCCCAGGGCTTGAGGCCAAGTCTCGCAGTCCTGTTCTGGATTAGTTGCAGAGGGCGGAGAGTAGAGGCAGGTAGATTTAGATAGAGGCTGTTACAATAGTCCAAGCTAGAGAGAACCAGAGCTTGAAATAGCTTGAGCTTCTGGGGGAAGGAGAGCAAAGGCAGAGTACCTCTGAGGAGGTGCAGTCGGAAATTTGACTTTTTAGAGACCTCAAAAATGTCGGCGGAGAAGGAAAGGGTGGAGTCAAAGATGACCCCGAGGATCTTAGCCTCGCAGGTGGGGGTAGGAGGAGGGCCAAGGGAGGCCGGCCAGAGAGTGAGGGGAAAGGATGGTGAAGGTGTGACGATGAGGAGGATCTCCGTCTTGCTGGCATTCAGACAAAGATCATTAGCGGCACACCAATCTTGAATGGTAGTTAGGCAATCAGAAATGAGAGAGGGAGAGGAGGTGGCAGAGGACAGCCTGAAAATGAGTTGAGTGTCGTCAGCGTAGCACTGGAAATTTAAGCAGAAAATGGCAATGCAGTGGGTGAGAGTTGCCAGGTATTGGTTGAAAAGCCAGGGCGAGAGGTTAGACCCCTGGGGAACACCACAGGTAGAGCGGAAGATAGATGAAAGGAAGGACCCAAGTTGCACCTGGGAGGGTCGATCTGAGAGGAAAGAGGTCAGCCAAGCCAGAGCCTAATCAGTGATACCCAGGTTTTCACTGAGACGGTTGAGCAGGATGGCATGGTTGACCGTGTCGAAGGCAGAAGAGAGATCGAGGAGGATGAGGACAGAGGGAATGTTAGAGTCAAGGTTGGTGAGCAGCTCTTCATGGATGTTTAGGAGAGCAGTTTCCGTGCTTCTGGCAGCTCTGAAGCCAGATTGGTGGTCATGGAGACAGTCAACAGAATTGGAATGAAGGTTAAGCTGAGAGATGGCCAACTTTTCCAGGAGTTTGCCAAGAAAGGGAGTAATGGAAATAGGGCGATAGTTAGCTGGACAAGAAGGATCAGCTGTGGGTTTCTTGAGAAGAGGATGCACAAAGGAGTGCTTAAGAGGGGAGGGGAAGGATCCAGAGGCAAAGGAGTGGTTGCAAAAATCAGCAAGGGATGGAGCGAGGGTGTCAATGTGGTCCTTGATGGTTTTAGAGGAACAGGGATGAACCGGTTTTGAAGAAGCTTTCATAGATCGGACTTGTCTAGCAACCTCGTCAGGGGTGAAAAGAGGAAAGGCCGAGAATGATGGTCGGAGGGTGGCTAAAGGAGGGTCAGCAAGCACAGATTGAGAGGGAAGAGGGAGTGTGGGTGGAGAGGGTGGGCAGGATGTCCTGGGTTTTTGAAATTAAGTGAGAGGCAAGGGCATTGCAAAGAGCCTGGGAGGGAACAGGAGGGGTAGAGACTGCAGCAGGCTCGACCAGCTCCTTGCAGATTTTAAAGAGTCCGGCCGAGTTGTAAGATGCCGCAGAGACATGAGCTTGAATATGGACTGTCTTCTTGGTGAGGACAGAGAATCGGTATTGCCTTTGTAGCAGGCTACAGTCCAGTTTGTTAGAGGATGAACAGGAAGTCCTCCATTTCCTCTCAGCTGCCCTACACTTACGTTTAAGTGTAGCTAGGCCAGAGTCATATCAGGAATTGTACTTGGCTTTGGACTTCAAACGGATCCTCATGACAGGGGCAAGAGCATCAAGCGTATCAGAAATTGAAGAGTAGAGCAGAGACAGGGCTGTATCAGGATGAGAGACAGCCAAAGGTGGAGGGGGGGGAGAAAGTGGCAGCAAAAGCCTCAAGTGACACACGCTTCATGGGCTGGATGTCCGAGAAGGTAGGTGGCAGTGTTGAGGTAGGCCTGGCTTGGGGGGAAGAAAGGGAGAGATGAGATGAGAGGAGGGAGGGATCGCTCCAGGAGAGGAGTGGTCAGAGGGATGGAGAGGGGGAAGTCAGGGGAGATCAAGGCATCGAGTGGGTGCCCTGCAGATTGAGTCGGGCCAGAGGGGAGGATGGACAGGGAGAGGGAGTCTATTATATGGCTCCCATTCAGTAGTTGCCCATTACTCAGAAAATGAGTGAGGGATATCCCAATCTACACACCATACGAGTCTATTTTCTCAAATCCAAAGTTTCCAGTGGCAAGTTTCTGCAAAATGTGCTAATTTCCTAGGGAATTCATCAATATACCCACTTCAGTAGTTTCACAAATAAAAACAGATGGGGTTTAATTTACTCACCATTCGAGTTTACCTCTCCTCAGTATTATATTTCCCCTTGTCATTATACTTGCATAGGAATTTCATTTTAACCGTCTCACAGACAGATGGGTACTCTCTCCAAGACTATTTCAATTCTCCCCTCATACTAACATGTGGGAACCAGTCTGAAAGGTGGGTTGTCTTCTCTCCACAGCCTGGTTTCTCTTCTACATGCAGCCAGTTAGTTTATTTTCCACTGAGAAAGGCCTGTGGTTTAACTCCATAAAAGCCTCTTTCACAGTGGTCATAGTCTTCCAAGCCTCCAAGTGGGTCTATTCTCCTTCCTTTAATTATTCTTTGCATCACATTCTTGCTTTCAGTCCATCCCAGGAGGTGAGTGTGTAAGTGATTCCCCTTCAATCTCTGGGTTTGGACATTTATAGATTAGAAACCACTCCCTTTAGAGGTGCACATTATTTCTCTATTATGATCGGTGGGGCTATGTGATTGCATGGTGTTTCAAGAGTGGCATCACACTAAACCATTCCTTTCTACTCATTGGGCGTAGTAATGAAGATGGCAGTTACTGCAAATAGATTCCACACGCCTCAACCCCAATTCATGTGATGTCATCGAGGAGATTTCAAAATTAAACAAATGAGATTTTCTAAAACAGTATTTTCCTCAAATGTGATTAAATTACTAATTAGTTTGCCATATTGCTCTCACTCGGACAACCCGAATAATGCGAGTTGTATTTCTACACAACATATTGTGTGTGGGACAAAAATGTTTGTTTATTATAACCGGTACGTTCACTCAAGAAGCCTTGTCCCATCTGAATAACAGCCTACCCAGCACAGATGTATGAATCACTTGCATGCAACGTTTATACAGTAGTCTAATTTGCACAATTCAACAAATGTCAAAAAATATAATTTCACATTCAGCTGATAGAGTTTTTGATTTTGAACATTTATTTTAAAAATAAGTTCTATGACATTTGTATTAGAAGATAAACTAGAAAATGGGCCCCCACATGTAAAATCTAAAGAGGCATTTTATTCTTCCCATGTAATCGGTTTGACAACATATTACATAGCATTCCCTTCCCAGGACTGGCAATGACCATATGGTGTTAGTCCTATTGAGGCTCAGAGCTGGGCCATTTATGGCCCCTGAAAATCCTGGTTGTCATGGCAACATATGCCAGCAAGTTCTTTGAAGTTCATCTTCTCAGGGTAACCGGTTGATACAGCTTTGACACCTTGAGTGATTCCACCATGTGGCTGTCACAGAGTCCAGACATC
Organism: Ambystoma mexicanum; assembly: GCF_040938575.1. NCBI lineage: Eukaryota > Metazoa > Chordata > Amphibia > Caudata > Ambystomatidae > Ambystoma > Ambystoma mexicanum. The sequence goes on from NC_090935.1 coordinate 315,626,059, forward strand.
CCATCTCTGTAAGCATGAATGGCATCTCTGAATGGAAGACCTGTTTCATGAGAATGTCTGATTTTTGAAGAGAGACCTAGTTCCAAGGTTTCATTTTTCAGGATATATTCCTTGTATTTGTTGGGGCCTTTTTGGTTGGCTCAATGACAAATAGGGTTTATTAATTAATAGCATTTGTTTTCCTCCGAAGACCTATTCCCAGAGCAAAGCAAACATTTGAATCTTTGGCGGTCTAGGCAGTGTCATAGAATGTATAGCTGCAAAGCCTTTGTATTCTCTTTTCTTATGGGAAAGCCATGCCCTAGCACTGTTGCAATGCCCATTTAACTTTCTAACCCCCGATACTGCTTCATTCACAAATGTAGCATTTAAAGTCATTTCTGTTTCCCATCGTTCCAAACTGTAGATGGGGCAACATTATATAGTTTTTTTAATAATCAACCTGCTGTTAAAGATTTAGAGTTCAAGTCTCTATTATGTTTCTTTATACAAAGCTGATTATCTACTTTGCATATTCTTTGGTGTTTCCATGCCTTGTCCTATTCCATCTACTTTGCATATTTTTTGGTGTTTCCATGCCTTGTCCTATTCCATCTACTTTGCATATTCTTTGGTGTTTCCATGCCTTGTCCTATTCCATCTACTTTGCATATTCTTTGGTGTTTCTATGCCTTGTCCTATCCCATCTACTTTGCATATTCTTTGGTGTTTCCATGCCTTGTCCTATCCCATCTACTTTGCATATTCTTTGGTGTTTCCATGCCTTGTCCTATTCCATCTAGGATAACCATCATACTTTTCCTTACTTATCTTCTACTCGCACCTGCAATCACTGCAATCTTTTCTGCCCTCCGATTACTTCTGACGCTTTGCTCTCCGTAATGTTCCCTCTGTCTGCAACAAATCCCACTCAATTCTTGCTTTATTTTTTCGCTCCAACTTTCACTTTCTTTGTTTAACCGAAACCTGGGTTACTCCTGATAATTGTTATCCCCGTCACCTTACATACTGCTTCTACTTCGTTTTCTCACATTCCTCACCCATCTAGGCGTGGGCGGGGGTTCTGGGGTCTCTAACTCGTCTGGGACTCCTACCATTCCCCTGTTGCCCCCAACATTTTCCTCTTTTGAATACCATGGTTTCTCCTTTTCTAATCCCTTTTCTGTCTCGCTTCTTGTTGTTTATCGCCCTCCTGGTCTAGATACTGATTTTTTTGTACATTTAGATCTCCTCCTATCGTCTCTTCTTCCTTCACCTCTTTTTCTTGTTATGGCATTTAATCTCCCCTCCTCTAATTCATCTTGCCCCTTCTTGCTTTCACTCACTGATTCCTTCCATCTGCATTTCTTTCCGTCTCCCCATTCCCATTAGTCTGGCTCCTGCCTTTTGCTGTGTCTTCCTATGCTTCGATCATGTTCTACTCTTGGTTTACTCACTACTTCCTCAACTCTCTCTACTTGTTGTAATCTTTCTTACTTTGACTCTGTATATTTTCTTTCTTCCTTGCATTCTTCTCTTCCATCAATATCCATCTTCTCCTGATATGGCTACCCGCACTCTGCACTCTTCTCTGCTATCGGTACTTGACCCAGTCTTTCCTCTGCACCCCTATTATCCTACTTGTAAAGCTCCTCAGCCTTGGTTTTCTCCTGAGCTTATCCTGAGCTTATTCACCACCATCTGCAGAAATCTGAATGGCATTGGAAACATTATCTACTTAGGATCTTACTGTGCTTTCAGATCGACACTCTTCTTTTGTTTCTGCTTTACATGCTGCAGAAGAATCATACTTTTTGGAACTTACACTTCCCCTCTCCCATCACCCTCAAAGTTTATTAACTTCTTCACAATATCTTGTCCTCCAAACATCCTGATTCATCTGCTTTTTCGTCTTTCTTCCATTGATTTGCCTACTATTTTACATCCAAAGTGAAAAATCTTGTTCAGCCTTCACTCCCTGTTATTCTTCTCTTTCTCTCCAAGGCTATCCTCACATTCCTTTTCCTCAGTTTCCCTCCTTGCCGATTCAGTCACTTCTGTTCTTCTTACCCATGCCCATCCTACTGCTTCTGATCCTCTTCCTTCTACTTGTATCCCTCAGGGCGATCCTCATCTTCTTCCTTATCTTACTTCTCATATAAATTCTTCATTTGCCAACTCCTGGCTGCTTGTAAGCATGCACCTATTCTACAGATTCTGAAAATAATCTACTCTTGACCGATCTATTCCTGCCAACTTTCGACCTATCTCGCTTCTCCCATTCCTTTCTGAAATCGCCGAGTAGCCCGTTCACGCTCGGGTAACTCGTTATCTAAATATTCTCTTTTCCCACCTCTTCAATCCGGCTTTCATTCGACTCACTCCACAGAGACTGCTCTCTTATATGTCTCTAACTCTCTTCTCTCCTCTTGTCACTCTAAGATTTCTTCTATTCTCACCCTTCATGATCTTTCTGCAGCATTCAACACTGTTGATCATGCTCTTCTTATATCTTCTCTTTCAACCATGGGTATTTCTGGGTCTGTTCTTGAATGGTTCCATTGCTATATTTCTCAATGGTATTACTCTGGGCTGGATACTCCTCTTCCTCATTTCCTCTTCTACATGGTGTCCCTCAAGGCTCTGTACTTGTTCCTCTCCTCTTTTATTTTTATTCTGCCCCTCTCTCTGCTCTTATTTCTTACTTCAATCTTTCCATTCATCTGTACACAGATGGCACTGAGATCCATTTCTCCTTTTCTTCCCTTGATTCTGCTTTGCAATCCACTCTATACAACTGTCTTTCCGCTATCCAAAACTGGATGTCTTCCAAAATTCCCCACCTCAATCCTTCCAAGAAAGAGGTTCTGTTTTTCCCTGCTTCAACTATTCCTCCTCCTTTTCTTCCTCTGTCTCTCTTCTTTCCTCCTTCTTTTCTGCCTTTTCCCCCCATCTGCGCGTAACTTGGGCATTATTTTTGCCTGTCACTCTCATTTTCACTCTACATCCATGCTACTGCTCGTTCCTGGCATTATGCCCTATTCAACATCTGTTGTGCTCACCTTTATCTCTCCTTTCATGCTACTAAACATCTCTTTTTCTCTTTGGTCTTTTTCCACATTGATTATCGTTCACCTCTCCTGCTTGGTATCCCTGACTCACATCTTCTTCCCCTTCATTCTGTTTATAATTCTTCGATTTGTCGTCTTTTTTCTTTATAGACGTGTTCTTCTATTGCATCTGCCTCACTTTACATTTCGTTGCTTCCTTTTGAATCATGTCTCCTTTATCACTTTCTCTCAATTGTCTTTAAATGTAACCATGTTTTGGCTCCTCCACATCTTTCCTTGTTAGTCTCGTTTTATGTTCCATCTCGCTCCCTCAGATCACAGAATGTATTTCTTCTTACTGTTCCTAAAGCCCCCTTGGTGCCTCTTCTAGTTTCCATTCCTTTGCTCTTCTAGCTCCTAAACACTGAAACTCTTTCCCTGTTTCACTTCGCTCTGCAACATGTCTTTGTATTTTTCAATTAAAGCTCAGCTTCTACCTTCTTCCACTTCATTTTCTTTACTTGTCCCCTACTTTTACTCTTCTTGCATTATCATGTTATTGTACCACTCTTTTGATAATTTTTGTTCATGCTTTTGGTGAAGAGCGCTTTATAAATTTAAAGAAATTAAATAAATTGAACGAAAAATTATCAGTCCTGCAGAGAAGAAAACAGACAAAATCCAGGCCCCAATTCGGTGTATTACTTTTCTTTAACGTGGTGTGCTTTTTCATCCCAGATTTCACTATTTGCCCTTTAAGAAAGGTTTCTGGATTCTTTCAAATGCTGTGCGCAGGATGCAGTTCATAGGTTTATTTTTCATTTGCATCCGTTCCGTTTGTATAGATGTTCCTATAGCCCACCGGCAGGTAAGATTAAGCAACTAGGAACTGGGAAGGCTGGGATACAAGCGAGAGAAACAATCATGGATACCTTTGGAGGGAGTGTGGGGAGGAAAACTAGAGAAGAGCATTTCTTGCTTCCAGGACAGCAGCATTTATTTTGTGGCCAATTAACAAAGTCTATTGAACGTTTACTGGGCTGTAGCTAATGTTGGAGTAACACTAGAATTCTCGTGCACTGACATTCTTCAATTCTCTTTTCACTGACTCGCTGGAGTGCATTTTAATTTAAAAAAAGAATCAAAAAGATACAGGGGTAGGAATTCAATAGTAATAACCATATTAGAATTCATTCTAACCATTGAACTTGTGCTCTATCAAGATTATGATCTACTGTTCACCGTGGCGGCAACACTTTTTGTCCTAATTTGTACACAATATGATATGTTTTTATATTGTGCACCGTTACGGCACCCTTCATTCATTGGTATCACTGCTGAAAGAGATTACTGCTGCACTGTTATTACATCCCTTTGCATGTATCCTCGGCACCATTCTAGAAATTGTGGTGCCACCCTGTTATTATCATATTACTGCTAGACTATCATCAACTTTCGATACTATCCAGATTTAGCCACTGCTGACAAAGCACGTCCTGTTCCTACTGTAGCGTGTTGAAATTAATCTGTCTCTGAGATTAGCCTACTTGAGTCACCCGCTCTAATTGTACCCTCACACTAGCGTCTTGTGCCAATTACAGAACATATGTTGATACACTATACTCCTGTCTGTGCTGTCTTTTTCAAATACACCAATGATTATTTATGCAGCATAGTTGAATAGCCATCCTGAATGATGATAAAACAGAGCTTATCATTCTAGGGACTCACACTAATCTTAACAAACTAGGCCAAGATTACTCCTCTTTTGAGATGGATGGTAATATCATCAAGGTGGCTAAGGAGGTGAAGGCACACGGCTTCTACCTGGACTCCATCCACCCTCTCCTTCGACAAACAGGTGAAATCCTTGGCCTCTGCCACAGCATAAATGTGTAAGCTTATTAGAGCAGGTAAACATTTTCTCTATGATAACAATTGCATTATCTTAGCTAGGGCCTCGATTCTGTCCAGGCTTGATTATTGTAATGCTCTATACATTGGCGCTAACAAAGCTATCAGCCACAGAATCCAAATCCTACGAAATAATGCCTTGAGACCAGCTCTTGGCCTATCCAAAAGAAAGCACATATCGAAACTCAGACATGAAAATAATTGGTTGTCGACCCAGAACAAAATCTACCTAAAGGTTGCCTCACTTGTTCACAAAGCCTTGAACAATGCTGCACCAGCTATCTTACAGATAAATTCACAAAGAGAAGTTCCTCTCGACCAGTAAGAACCACCAATTCCAATAGCCTAATTACAGCTAGATTTAGGCTGGAGAAGGTTGGTGGTGGCAGTTTCCAGGTCCGAGCGGCCCAACTATGGAACTCACTGCCTTCTCATCTACGTGAGGAACAGACCTTTCGAAAATTCAGGTCCAACTATTTGAATCTGCTGAAGGAGACCGACGACTAGTTGTACACTAGCTGGTTGACCTGCCTGCACCTTACTCACGATTTCCCCTACTGTATATCACTCACCTACTGCCTATCCTCACTCCCACACACTCGGGCTATTGATGTGACTCCCAGCTGGCGCCTGTATATAGTCTTTCCTTTTGCAATTTGTAACTGTGCATATTGATGAAGTGTGTAATCCGATTCTAACCACTGACTGCTTGTATATATATATTGCTATGTATGTATTTGTAACTTTGTAACCTCAAGTTTTGCATATGCTGTACAGCTGTGTCCGGCTACCTTTGGGTTTGGGGCGCATTATAAGTGAATAAACAAACAAACAAACAATAAGAAAGAGAACAAGAGTGAACAAGCATTAAAGACAATAATGTAGAGGGTATATGTACATTGGTGTGTGTGATATGGAGATAGAGTTTGAACAATTAGAAATAGAGAGTTAATACCTGGAAGTATATGATAGAGAACTTAAGGCAAGTAGGCCATCATGTGAGAAAGAGTAAGTAGGAGATGAAGTAAGACCAAATTGAGAAAAAGAATTGAAAACGTACAGGGATAAGTTAATAACCACCCAAGCACAGCACAATAATAAAGTATTTCTGAACTTACATTTTGAAGCAAATTGAAGCTCTAGCACCTTGAAGCGTCTCTTGTGCTAGATGGAATTACCAATAAAGATCTCAGACCAAATAACAGGACAGACTCAAAGAATATGGCTAAGTGCTACTTTATTCTGAGTTTCATAAAGCAAGGTAAACTGGAAAACATCAGACGGATACTTACACACTCACACACAAACTTGACTACACAGAAGTCTTATATCACAATATGCCTCATCTATGAAGTCATCCTATGTGGCAAACCATAAAACCAATTAGCGATAGGGATTGGTTAGGGGAGCATGTCTGCTTATAGAATGTATACGGGTTAGTACTTCATTGGCTGTCTTATCTGTACGACAGACCTCTAACTATTTCTAAAGATATATAATACTGATTATAGCGAACAAAATGACAGCAGATTGGTCTATGCAACATTGTATAGCAGGTTTCCCCATCTACCCGCTGATTGGTTGGCATTCTCACCCAACCTTGGACTTTTGGCTCGGCTAGCAGCATGTAAGGAAACCGAAACCCAGGTGCTTGGATCATGCCATATTACTCCCTAGTTTCCCAATTAGTCCATCATTTCTCATAAATCCGGCCATGAGCCAAAGTTTCGTCTGTAGTGAAAGCACATCACTATTTTTTATCTGAGGCTTCATGAATAGCCCTTGTTTTCGATTTCTGAGTAACATGTGAAGAGACCACGAATGTGTCAATTTCAGCCTCTTATTTACTGCTTTTGGATTTAATTATACTGGGTGTCATTGCTCCTCTAGAGACTTGGTCACTCTACCTTGTATAGATTTTATACACTTTTAATTGTCCAATACTTCGCTCTTGCAGATATTTTCTTCTCCTTTAATCTAATAGAAATAGGTCTTGTTCTTGGCTTAACTGCCTGCCTCCCTTCATGTTTGGCAGCTATTCCTTAGAAATCGCATCCTTGATCCAAAGCCAACATTGACTCGTATTTGTTTTGCACACAAAGCTGTTCTTTCAATGTCTCCTGACTCTACAACCCTGATCTGATTCTGAGATAGTTGAATTGAATGTTTACATGAGCCGGCGTCCATTTTCCAACTATGGCCATACTTGCCACGTTATATATTTCTCTATAGCAAGCTTCAATGTATCTTTTCTACCCTGCATTACTGCGCATATACAGTTTTTGGTCAGGAAGTTACTTTGTCTTCTTTTACATTCATGGTTAACTATCGTTTTGTACATGTTTGTCTCATCGCTTCAATTACATTGTCACTCTTAGTATTTCAGTACGTCCTCGTATAGCTTCTTTATGACATCACTCCATCCACGTCAGATTTCACTCACCGCTCCATGATGTCCAATGGTGCGTGCTGACATCCTTCCATGCTTTCAATGCAAGGGTACATTCGATACGGTTGTCTGAGTGCCTATCGTCTCTCATACACTAGATGCAGCATAGGCATAACACATGGAGTCTAACATAGGGCCTTTCCTCTGCTGTTCCAGTATGATGGCGGTAAGGGGGCGGGAGTTAGGGAAACCCATCCTCCTGCTCCTCTACAATATCTGGTGATTCTGCTTAATAGATGCAATTAAAAAAATAGTCTTTACTCAAAGCACTCCATTCTGAGAATGAAGGTGGAATTCCTGGTATCAGGAGATTCTATTTCCTAGAACAGCAGAAAGCCGGGCAACCAATGAGAAGAATGCATACCTCCCAGCTAGCCTGTGCATTTCCAAACCTGCCACAGCACTACATGCCCTACTTTATCTCTACAGATGTTGCCTCCAGCACTCCTGCTGCAGGATGGCCCTTGCTTTACACACTCGATATGTAAAGAATTCCCTTAAAACCTTTGTTCTCCACACCTCCCTCGGCTCCTAACAGTTGTTGTCTTCGGGAGGAATAAATATTGCTTTTATCCTCTGCCAAAAATAGCGTCAGCATCTGTACACGGTGAGACGTCTGCAAATGCTTAATCCCCCTCGTGCAAGAAGGCACTCAGGGTTCTTGCATAGAACTGCTGACATGCTCAAATTGCCTGCACAGAAAGTGTGCTGGAAAGGCAAAGCCCTATGGAGAGCAACACGTGGGGGCATTCATTTATAATAGAATGCACGTGCTGAAAACACAACCTAATTGATATGGGAATAAACTGCGAGCAGATTTTCATTTTATTCATTCAGCATTTTATAAAGCGCTGCATGCATACAGGATACTTTGGAGCGCACAGCGGGTGTGGGACAGGGATAAGACCAAACGAGAAATATCCATAAAATACAAGCAAATAAGAGCGCTGAGTAATCAGCATATTGCCATCTTGATAACCAACAATGTTCACATGCAGCGTGACCGGGATGAACACAGAGAATGACAGAATGGTCTATTTCTCAAGAGGGGAACATTTATTTACAGATCAAAAATGGGAGATGGGTTCTTGAATAAAGGTTTGTGAGCAATTAAATGGTCTCTTACAAGGTTCTTGACATAGGCCTGTCCTGGTCGAGCTTCAAAATCCAATGGAATACCCTGATCTTTATCTTCAAGTGTGTTTTTTTCAGAATCGAAGATCCGCTTTCAGACTCTATAGTACGGGCCCTCCCAGGCCATCGTATTGTGGTCTTGGAAAAGTTTCAAGTGCTCTTCCAGAAGTCTGAGATGGAGGTGGGTCGATTCCAACATTGATCTACACTTCCAGGATCTCAGGAAAAAGCTGGGGGGAGGTTCTCTGTCCCCAGACCTCTTCCCAGTTCTAGGTCCTTAGTCCCCGGGAGACACCCCTCATTGCTACCCCTGACATAACCTTCCAGCTCTCGGTGAGGTTGCCCCAACTTGTACCTCCTCCGACCTCTAAAATCTTTCCCAAACCAATCTTGTTGGCTGGATCCTCCCTGGTCTCACTGGCTTGTCGGGACACCTGCTCTCCTTAGGTCTCACAACAATATCTCCCCCCACTAGATTTTCTCCATCATCTGGCACTGATGGCAATGGTTCTCTTCTTTCCCAAACTCCTACAAAAACACATACAAGTAACAAAAGTCAGTCATAGGTGCTTGGTGCTTTTCATATAATGTATGAACTAGAGCAGGGTTGTCCAACTCTAGGCATCGAGGGCTGGAATCCCAATGGGTTTTCAGGATATCACTCATTAATATTCATGAGGAAAAATGTGCATACATTTAGAATCATTGTATGCAAATTCATCTCATGAATTTTAATGAGGGGTATCCTGAAAACCTGACATGGATCCGGCCCTTGATGCCCTAGAGGGAGACAAGCCACTGTTTGCCGCACTTTTTCATGTTACGTGTACCTTTCAGTCCTTTTGGCACAGTGTACACTCCACTGCACTTTCAATGATGATGGGTGATATAATGGTAATAACTTCAATCAAGGCACATGCTCCTGTCTGAAGATCAAGCTTTAATGTTGATGTATTAAGTCAAGATACTGGGATAGTCACACTACAGTGATGCGGTCGGTACGCCAAAATATGCTCCCTAATTTTTAAGAGCTTGTGTAGAAGTGTTTAATAAAACTTAGCAAGATGAGTTATGTGCCTCTTCACAGATGAATTGTTGCACTTTATAAAAGGAACGAATGTGTTGTTCAAATGATGTTCCAACAGGTGTAGTTTTAAAATTATCCATTTTGACACCCGTATTATGTGGTACTGTGGCATGATGAAATGATATACATGTCTTTGCGTTTTGTACATAGATATGTTTTTATAAAACAAAAGGGCTATAGCTTCATAATGGGACAGGATGGATTTGATGTCTGGTGAATAATTAAATCTTCGACGAGGTCATGTGTTTATCTGAATATAGAGGAATATAAGATTTTGTGGAAATAAAAACAAAATCTAGAAACTCAGCCAGTCCTACTTGTTGTATTAGTGGCGATACCTCAGTCGCCCAAGATTAGGCCCATGACTTAGTTGTTAGTGCAATCAGGAAAGTGCAAACTGTGTGTCATCATAGAGTTATTGAGCGATGCAGTAACTTCATTAGGATCTGGGCAGGCCGCTCTAAAAAGTAGGGGGTTATTGCTTTGCTGGTGGTTTGGTGAAAGCCTTCGCTCCGGGGTAAGAGGATTGCACAGCTCTGGGCCAGCAGCTGGGAGCTGCCGCACTCTACATGCGGTCAGTCTGCATGGAGCAGGCAGAGAGTCTTAAAAGGTGTGTGCGTGATGCAGTGACTGGTGAGCTGTGTTGGCCCAGCATTCCATGCCGCCCTTTGAGTGATGCGTAAGCACTTGCAATCTTATTTGGGACCGATCAGGGAGCCCATGCAGGTTTTAGAAAGCTCCAGTGACGCGAGCATCTTCCTTGAGGCCGAAGACCAGCTGAGCTGCCCGTCTGGATGTCCTGAAGGCTAACTATACGTTTCTTAGGAAGCCCGATCACCAGGCTATTATAGAAAGTCAGCGTTCTCATGATCAGAAATGGGTACTTCCTCTCGCATGGTGTGTAGGCCACCAAGGCGTGGTATGGAGATATTTTAGAGAGACAGTTGTCATCCTAGACTTATAAATAAACACATATGTTACAGAACATGAATACTCCATCCATTTATAAGTGAATAGTTTTATATAAATTGGAAACGGTTCCAGTAGTTGACGCCTGTGATTTGCACATAGTAACAGTCAGAGAAATGACAATAGCAGAAGAGCTCAAAAGTAAAGATGGTTGTACTATTTACCAAGCAAAGCAGCCTTTAAGATCACCAAAGGCATCAGTGAGAGAGTTAATTCAGGTACATGGATAAGGATGTAATGAGCGTTGCAATGGTTTTCTCAATACTGTTGGGTGTCTTGACCCACGTGCAAGTAATCATGCTGCAACATTTGGTGCTGTGGGCTTAGAAAATTCAAGATGGCGGAAAACCCACATGTGCGCCGAAATCCAGGAAAGCTGCGCAGTTTGTGCGCACACCAAAATGGTTGCCTCACTTGTCACCCACCAGTGCGAGAATGAAAGGCCGGGTTGCCATGAGGGAAATGGGTTGCCAAAGGAAAAACAGTAGCGCCGGTTAGCTTCAAAGCGCTTTAAAATCACCATTGGACTACCCGCACAGTAGTCTGAAACCATTGGGAATGGCAATGCTGATTGCCAAATGCAACCTAGAATTGTGGGGAATTCATTTGTTAAATCCCAAAAATGGGTGCAGTACCAGTACTCACCACTATCCAAAAGCCGGCGTTTTAAAACCACCCTGTGTTTCTCTGAAGGCAGGCTCAAAATGCCTATTTTCAAACATTACAATATGTGCAAAATATTCACTGAACACCAGCAGACATTTGGCAGAATGGAGTTTTGTGTGCCTACAAAATCTGGGAAATGAAGAGCCCAGAACAATGCTTATAACAAAACTGGCTGAGCTATGGAGTCAGCAGTTTAAGTTGCACTGGATTTAAAGACACTAAAATCGAAAATGTTTAGATTAAATGAGTGACCTATGTTTGGTGTCACATGCCTTTTTAACTGTTGAAATGTCATAGTTTTGCACTTAGAATCAGCATTCTAGCTGCATGTGTAAAATTGCAAGTTAATTTAAAAAGCAACAAAAAACATGACAGTTAGCTGAAAGTCTGGCTTAAGGAACTTGATTTTGCTTGACAACTACCCCCATCAGGAGTGAAACTTGAGTCACAGCTGTGTTCCCAGGCCTATCTGCCTTTTTGCTGGCCACACTAAGAATATACCATCTATCTGATAATTGAATTACCTGTGCTCTGCAGGAGAGTGAACAATGCAACTCCCTTCACCCAGGCAGAGGGTTTATTGAGAGGATCATAAATGGCTTCCTCTTGAACAATGAGCCTTTCAGGACCCAAGCAAATCTTATATTGCAGGGGTCGTAAAAGTGGCTTACTCTTGGCAGAAACTGGGAGGGGGAGAAACTGGAGACAGAAGCTGGCTTGGCAGAACTGGATAAACCAGTATTTCTACCTTGTGCTGAGAGGAAACCACACCCCTTTGGAGCCAGAACATAACTTTAAAAAGATGGATCATTCATAGAGCGGACATGTGAACATTTTATAAATGATACCATAATTCTTGTGATTTTTCTGCCCACAGTTTAAGAGGTTTTTAGAACCGGTGGTATGTTCAGGGGGGTGTCAGCGGAAAAGTGGATATTACTCTAAATGTATGCATGTTAAAAATCTGAAACTTCATCAGTTAATGTCCATACTCCCTGCGCACATGTATGTAAAGTTGGGTCAATGTCAGAAATTGAAAAATCAGTTAAAAAGTCTATTATGTGCCATTTCTGAATGCAAGCTCTTAGAAACAACAGATTTGGACAGAGACATGGCTAAATTCAGCCACACCATGTATATGTAATTTCAAGCAACTGTGTAACTGTGAAATATGTCTTTTGTTATCAAATATAGAATGTGTGCAATCTGACAGAGGAGTGTCCTATCTGCAAGCCATAAAATGACATCACTCTGACACAACTTAGCTTCGCCAATCAAGTGAGGAATGGAAATTTGACCAATGACAAGTGAGAGGGGCAAGTTTAGTTATGACCAACATACCCACCCACTCTCAAAACACATAAAAGCAGACAGACAGGACAGATGGGGACCTTCAATTCCATTTGCTGCAACGCGCTCTGCCGGACCATACAACATCCAGAGATCCAGACTTCAAATTCATCAACCTCCAGAAAGCCAAACTAGAGGCTTCAATCTATCCAGAACTAAGAGACCAGACCAGAGAGAGAAAGCAGTGCTGTACCCAGAGAGAAAGCAGTGCTGTGCCCAGAGAGAGACCAGAGCCCAGTCTAAAACCCTGACCAGATCCGTGATGAGGCCCATTTAATTCAAGAATATAGTGTGAGTACCCAGCACAACTGTGTAGAACCAATCTCTTAGTTTAAATTCATCTAGTTCAATCTATTTAACCTAAGTAGAACTAACTGATAGCTCCAAATCTGTCACCTGTCATTCTAGCTGCAAAATCTGTCACTTGTCATTTTGAGCTTTTAAAATTTCAAATCTGAAAAACGACCTTCACAAAATCGCTCATATCTCTGCGACCGTTTGTCTTAGAGACTTGCAATAACTTTCATCTGAAAGCTTAGAATCGTGGCTTTCATACAAACCTAGAACCGCATTCCTACCCCTTATAGTTTTACCGCAATCGCGGAACACGCATCCGCGAATTTTGCAGCGATTTGCAAATTTCTTCACGTGTAAAAAATCGGCTGCTGCTTGCCTTCCATTTGCCAGAAAATCGTTTGCCTCATAAAAACTATCCCTGAATCATTGCAAGAGTGAGCCTGAGCTAATATTAACTAGATACCACTCACCCTGAACCTCTGAAAGGGAATTAAAAGCATTTTAGCATATTTTTCAATTCATTGCCAGCACATATCAAAGCAATTTGGGCCTGTGTTTTCAAACTTCTGTAGTCTAAGCTTGCTGGGGTGAACTGAATCACATTTGATTGTATTTCTGAGAACTGTGTGTTTTCCTTCCATTTCCTTGCCTTGCATCAAGGGGGGGAGGGGATTGCCAGAGAAAAGTGATTACATTGTTTTGTTGAAATCATAGTGAGTATTTTCTATACTGCATTTCATTCATTCAACATTTCATCCATTTGAACTCTATAAAGCATTCTCTATCACATTATTCTTCTTTTGTTCCTATTTACCAGTGTGCTATCTCATCCATTTCATGTCAACTCATTAGTGATTATAAAGAAGTGTGCTAGTGCCAGATTCTCCGTTGTTAATCATTATCATATCAGATTAAGTGTGATATTCAATTATTAATTTATTATAAGGTGTGATATATACATCTCTTGTTTAAATTATCAAATAAACCTTTTAACTTGCAAAACAGAACTACTTCTTGGCTCAGTGGGGTCAGGGGGATTCCAAGAGAGGGGTGTTATATAGGGGTAGTCATCCAGAACGCATGAACTGGAAATAAAGATATATCAATAAGGGTTTTCATTCAGTATTATAGACTAGGCGTTGACTTAGCTGTAGTGTTGAATTGAATCCTCTTACAAAGTGGGGGCTCGTATCCGGGATTCTGGGTTAGAATACCACTTGTGCAGATTAATACAGTGTGCCAGCTGACCAGATACACATATCCGGTCTGATCACCACGCTGTGTTACGCTGTAAAGCATTCCTCAAAAGGGACACTCCAAGAAAAGTTCTGTTCTGCAAAAATAAAATACTAACTTCTGTAAGTCAGGACAGAGACCAATCTCTAGAATGACGACCTTGGTAGATATGAAAATAGCCAGAGAGCACCTCTTGCATAAGCTATTTGTGAGAGGTGAATGGACCAAACAGGGCCAGGATGTCTGGTTGCAGGCCATCACGCGACAGGTCACTGAAACAGGGTCAGACTTATGGAGAGATCAGGGTCCATTACATGTGGCCCTGAGTGAACTATATATGGCTCCTAAAGCCAAAGAGGAACACAATAAGATTGCCAGGATAGCAGCATACCTGTACCTATATATGGGAGACATGCAGGATAGATGTGCTGAAAGCCAAAATCTGGCAAATAGGCAACAGATGGCGTTAGAGAAGGCCCAATCTGATCTGGACTCTTCTGAGCAAAGGCTGCACAGAAGCCAGGTGTCAGAAAATGAGACCAGACAGTACATCACTAAAATGAAGGAGGATATGGATGTGCTGCAAAAGGAAAAGTCAGAACAGGATACCAGATTTCTGGCCTTGCAGAAGGAACACCAAGAAGGTTTGGACTCCCTACTGCAAAGCCAGAAAAAGCTGGAGCAACAGCTAGACTTCAATAGGGCATGTGCTGAGCAGGTAGTCACCCTGCAAAGCCACCTAGATAGAGAGAAGGCAGAGAGCAATAAACTGATTTTGAAAGACCTGGATACCCAGACAGAGTTTGACCAGGAGCGCCAGAAAGCTGGTACCTTCCAAAGGCAGAGGGACGACCTGGCGGCACAAATGCAGGCTCTTAGTCAGGAAAGAGACGCCATAGGCCAGGAAGTCTGCCATTTAAAAAGGAAAATGGAAGAAAATCACTTGGCCCTCCAGGGGCTGGGTGATCTCCAAAAAGAGCATGCAAACTTGTTAGAGCACACCAGAAGGGTGGAAGATGCTCTGGCAAGAAAGGAGCAGGCCAGTAGGGAGGGGAATCAGGAGGTAACCCTCCTGCAGCAAAGACTGGCCCAGTGCTCCAGGACCAACCAGGAAGCACAGAGGGAAAATGAGGCCCTCTGTCAACACAATGATAGGCTCCAACAACAGGTAGCGATGCAGGAGAGACTGATAGAGTCTAGTAAGGCCTTAACTGAGGAACTGAAGGCACAAATGCAGGCCCTTGCATTGCAACAGGGAGCAGGGGCGGATAGAGATGAGGTTCGCTGGGAAATGGAAACTCCGGAGCATAACCTCAGGAGCCCTAGTACCAGAGGCCCTCATACCTCTCAGTCCCTGGACTCTGCCACCCCCATGTCCCCTGGCGCACGTGAGCACAGGGCCACAGGGATGGCAGATTACTATCCAGCTAAGAGTATGGGGCTCATAGGCCAGTACCACCCAGGAATGGAGGGGTGGGCATCCGGGTATGGGCACCCAAGTACAGTACAGTTTAGTGGGGAACCCCGGGAGAATAGGCCTTTAAGGGCATCCTGAAAACCTCTGCCCAGTTAGGTCAGTGGGGGGGTACCCATCAAATCCTGGCAGCAAGGAGGAATCTGAAGACTCCTCTGAACTGCGCAGGACACAGGAGACCAGGTCCCCACATTCTGCCAGCCATTCCCAGGCTCGCAGAATCCGGGAAAACCTGGAAGAACAGACGGGAACCTCTGGGAGCAGTGCCTCTGAGTCCGAGGACGAATGGATAAGGGTTACCCGAACCAAAAGGGCCAATAAGGCAAAAAGGGCCTTGCTTAAGGACCCCTTAAAACAGATTAAGGCGATCAGGAGCGTCATCACGCCTTACCATAAGAACGCTAAGTATTCTGTTTGGGAGCACTTAGAGTTGTTTGAACAAATGATGGAGACTTTCCATTTGAAGGACAGCCAAAGCTGTATTCAGTATGTAAAGTGGACCTTCTCCCCGGAATACTCCAGTTTCTTTGCGGGGCTGGAGGACCAAAATCATTTAAGATGGTCCACCTATAAGGCGGCCATCTTGAAACATTTTTCTGTTCACAGAAATCCTCAAGAGGCTCGCAAGGCAGCCTACAATTTGCAATGTGGGCCCCACAAGAATTTGTGCAGGAGTTAAAGCGGGCTTTTGCACAGACCACAAGAAGGGTGCGCACGGATAGCAGGGAATTTATTAATACGTTTTTCCATGCCTTGCCCAAATATATCATGACCCAGCTCGTGAGGGATTTTCACGAGAAAAGATCTTTAGACTGGGTCATTGAACAGGCTACCCGGATCTATGAGGTGCAGAAACCGATAGATAGCAAAAGTAATGCCCAGAAAAACCCCAAAGCCAACAGCACCCCTGCTGCTGCCAAGGTGGCAGAGGTAAAGGTCACCCCCGTTTTGGATTTGGAGATGGGGGGGCCTAAAAACCTACCTGCACCTAATAATGCTAGGCCCAGGAGGTCCTCGGGTCAGTCACAGACAGGGAGCCAAGGAGGCAGCCCCACAAATGGGGTCCCTCGCTCTCCTGATTATGTAAGTCCCCGTTACAAGGGAAATCGACCCATCCTGGGTTATGTGTGGACTCCTCCAGCCCAAGGGGGGGGATCCAGCCAAGCACCTAACCCAGGGAACTTCCCTCCAAACTTCCCACAGGAGGGCAGAAATTTACCAAACCCTGGGCAGAACTTTTTCCCCAGATATCTACCCGACTTTCTGCCCCAAAACCATCCATCCTTCTTTCCCCAATTCCCTGAGCCCAGACCACTGAATCCGGGAGAGGGGAGGCCAAGGGTGGAGGGGTACCCAAATCTTCCCAACCCGGGGTATTACCAGAGGAGGGACAGCTACCCTTCCCGGGATCAGCCCAGGGGAGAAAACAGGGCCCCTTATCAGCCTGAGCGGGTTTCCCAGTTAGAGCGCCAGGTTCAAAACATGGCGCGGGATCTGGGTCACATACTGAGGGCTCAGCAGAACCCTCAGATGGGCGTGCCGGTGCAGAACGCACCCAACTCTGGACCTGGTGCTCCAGAACAATGACGGGGGCAGCACCCCGATAACTCACCGGTTCGCAGGGAGGAGGCACAAAGGGAAGGGGGGTGTAAAGCCTTGGAGGAAGCTTCCTTCCTCACTTGTAAACAGCCCCTGGAAACCCAGGAACCGGAAACAAAATCTCTTGCCCCTGAAAGTCTGCCTCCTAAGGAGCAGAGGGGGGGTAAGAGAAACAAAAGACCCAAACAGACTCAGTTTGAGGAGGAGGTACAGGTCTTCCAATTTGAGGGAGAGGGATCCTCAGAGGATCCTGGGAAAAGGATCTTCTCCTTCAGAGAGGGGGGAACTCCTCCCAAAGAAAAATGGGTCCCTAGGAATGCAAATCCAGACTGGGGAGATGTGGAAACTGAGCTACCGCCGCCCACCATCTCATCCCAGAACCAACAGCAAGAAAATCCCCGGGTTCAAACCCATACTGGGGACTGCCTCCAAAAAGGGGGGGGCGGCCCAGAACTGGAACCAGGGGAACCCACAATGGCTCTGATCTCCAGTTGCCAAATTTTTCTTTCAGATTCCCAAGACTCTCCACAGAATTCTGCCCAAATCTCTTCGCTAGCAATGTCCAAAACCAGAAAGTTAGCCCACCAGTTGTCCAAAAATGTACATTACCTGTGCCCCCTTGAGGAGAAGGAGGGAAGATATTATGCCCCGGTACAAGTACAGGGGCAGGGTACAATCTCGGCACTGGTGGACACTGGATCTCAAGCTACCCTTCTGTAGAGAAGGGCCTTTGACGAACTGAATGCAGGAAGGGGAGAGAATTACCAAATTCCTCTCACCTCTCTTCCGGGACAACTACAGAACTTTGACGGGAAGGAAATTCCCGTTGAGGGGACTGCAGACTTGGACATTAAAATTGGGCGACATAAGTTGAAACACCCGGTCATAGTTGTGACCCCGGAGGGCACCCCTTGTTTACTAGGGAATGACCTCCTGAGAAGGTTGTCACCCCTAATAGATTGTGTAAACAAGGTCCTCTGGACCCAGACTAGCCGACCAATAAAATTAAAACAGAGTGTCAACCATGTTAGTTTAAACGGCACATGCCACATGGTTGAACAAAAATCTGACCAAGTAGAATTTCACTTCCAGAACAACCAGATTCCAGACGTGACAGTAATAGCAGTAGGACAACAGACTAGTGATGGGGGGTCCTCTCTATTTCTGAAAATCAACCTTCCTTCCAGTTTAAGGTGGTATTCCACGCTGGAAGGAAACACTCTGAAATTCTATACCAATCCACAATCTGAAACTCCCACTCCTATAGTCCAGAAAGATGTGAAATCAGCTCAGAGCCTGGCTGATATTCAGCAAATTGGAGAGCAGTTGTTCATCCCTGTTCAGTTAAATGATGGGAAGGACTCTGTTCTCGCTCGAGTGTGTGTGAACAACGGTAAGAGCTTCATCAGCGAAGCCATGTTTCGCCAACTCCCAAAAGATCCAGCCATTCCCACCTTCAAACTGATAGACAAATGGGAAATGGACCTGGAAGCGCCTAATTCCAAACATCTCCTGCCAAGCAGGTGTATGCTCAAAATCTCCATTGGCAACAAGAGCATAGTCCACAATTGTTGGGTCGTGCGAGACGTCCCTGCCGCCTTTTACTTAGGCAGTGACATTCTCAATCGCTTTGCCATTAGTTTGGACCTAATAAACTTCAAAGCTTGGTCCCGATTAGCGGATAATCCCATGGGCTTTGATGATCCAGAAAAAGCATTTAGGTCAGCTCAATTGCTACCTTATGCAGTTGAAATTCAGGTTAAAGAGGAAGTCACCATCCCAGAAAGGACCCGACAATTCTCCCTGGAAGTGAAAGTTAAAAGGGGACAAGAGTTGAAAAACCCTGATGCTTACATACATCTAAATGCTTCTCTCCAACAGCAAGGGTTGGGGGTAAACCCAACACCATTAGTCAACATAGAACATGACACCATTCCAATAGAGGTGGATAACAGCGACTTAAAGAGCATTACTCTAGCCGCAGGCACCATTATTGGAATGGCGGTTGATGACCGACATTTCTCCATTGATCTTAGAAATGAACTGTTAGGACCAATCCCCAAGGACTGTTTTGACAGTGACAGTGAGGACAATACAACACCAGACGGGATTTTTACCCGGCATGGGGGGAACTTCCTGGTGTACACTTCCTGCCCTTATGGTAAGGAAGATGTGACTTGTGAATTCAGGAGGGATGAGGTGATTTTCCAGGTTCATGAAGGCTGCCTTGCCCACCTGAAGCCTCCGGTCCAAATCAGCACTCTGACCAGGGACTTCTCCACCCAGCTGGAGGAGGCCGCTGAAATAGCCAAACCAGAAGTCTTTCCAGGCTTCAGGCAGATGGTGGAAGAGAGAGTCAACCTAGCTGATGCCTGTGTGACTCTGGAACAAAAGCAAAAGTTGAAACAAGTTTTCTTGGATTTCCAAGATCTCTTTGCGGTAGACTCATATGACTGTGGCCGCACTGACATCCACACAACAACAATCCCCACGGACCCTGGCATGACTCCAGTGTTTGTGAAGCAATATCGCTTGCCTCTCGCATCAATGGAGTCCCTTACTGAAATAATTAAGAACCTTGAGTCCCGGGGAATAATCCGTCCAGTCCACAGCACCTTCAATAATCCGGTGCTGGGAATATTGAAGCCAAACGGCCAGTGGAGACTCTGTGCTGACCTCAGGGAGCTCAACAAACGCGTCCATACTTCCCGATGGCCTCTGCCCTACATTGACCAAGGGCTGGCCCAGATCCAGGGGTCACAGGTATTCACTGCAATAGACCTGACCAATGGATACTGGACCGTGCCTGTCAGTAGGGAGGACCAATACAAACTGGCTTTTACCTTTGGGGGCCAGCAGTACACATGGACCCGGACTCCCTTCGGATACCTTAACTCCGGTAATGAGTTCAATATTTTCCTACATAAGGCCATGCCTGACCTGGGTGCGAGGGGTAACCTGGCTTATGTAGATGATGTCCTCATCAAAAGTTCATCTGTGGAGGAACACATAGCGGAGATCCGTTATGTTCTGACGCAGTTGAGGGCCGCCGGAGCAAAACTTTCCTTTCAGAAAGCACAGTGGTGTAGAACCCGTGTTAATTTCTTGGGGCATGAGATTACTCCTCAGGGTCTCTGTCCCCAGGAAAAGAAAGTGGAAGCACTTCAGAAACTGAAAGACCCCACAACTCTGCGGGAACTAAGGAGCCTCCTTGGACTGACTAATTACAGCAGAAAGTTCATTGAGGGCTACGCAGAGATCACCAGACCCCTGATTCATCTCCTGAAGGGGGGGGTCAAGTGGGAATGGGGTCCAGAACAAGCCGAGGCAGTAAAACAACTCAAAAGAAGCCTCTCACAAGCGCCTTGCCTAGCTTACCCTGTCAGAAACAAGGAGTTCTTCCTGGAGACAGGGTTCTCTAATACGTGCTTGACGGCCGTATTATACCAAAAGCATGACAAGGTCAATAAAGTAATCTCCTATGCGAGCAAAACTTTATCCTCTGTGGAGGAAAAATTCAACGATTGTGAGAAGGCACTCCTGGCAACGGTGTGGGCATTGAAGAATTACCGCCTGTTTATCCAGGGGGAACACATCATAGTGGAGACTCCACACCAGCCTCTGCAATATCTCCAAAGTGACAGAATCCGGGCCGGAAATGTGAGTAATTCCCGAATTACTTCCTGGATTCTGTCAATGCAAGGCTTTCCTGTGGAGGTCCGATATGGCCAAAACAAGAAGAGTCCCCTCGCGCAACGTCTGGCTGACTTGCATGATTGTGCCATAGAAAACTGTCTCGAGGAGGAAAGTCTAAAAATAAAGGACAACATGGAGGCATACCTTAATTCCCCCCACAAAGTCTTTGAAGAGGACAAGTGTGAGGGAATGCCCACTGTCTATGTGAATGGATGCTGTTACCATTTTGGCAACGACGGGGAGAAAGAACTGGTGGCCGGCGTAGGGAATGCATGGGTGAATGAGTCCCCAGAACCCTCCGCTGGATACAAAATTGGTCCCCGAAGTAGTCAGGTGGCAGAATTGATGGCTGTGCATCAGGCCATCCTCACTGCTGTCCAGCATCAACTCCACGAACTGGTCATAATCAGAGATTCGGATTATGTACGGAACGGGTTCGTGGAGCACCTGGTTAATTGGAAAACCAGAGGCATGTTATGTGCTAACAACAAACCCTTGAAACATGGGAAGTTGATCCAAAACATTGATGATCTGGTCACATCGAATGGGATGACCATCTACTGGAAAAAGATCAAGGGTCATTCCAAAGTAGAGGGACCAGACAAAACTGGAAATGACTTAGCTGATCAGCTGGCCAAAACCGGGGCCACCCAAGGGGATCTAATTGAGATTGAGTCCCTGTTGGGGGAAATCCAGGTCACTGCCATCACTAGGTCCCAGACAAATGCTCACAACGACCTTTCAATTGCACAATGGAGTAAGGAGACCCCTGATGCTGATTTGATTACTGCTCAGAAGGGCGATCCAATTATTGGTAAATTTTACCAGCACCTTGAGGACCCTGAGAACTTTCCCCTGACGGATACCGATTACATTGGGAAAGAGGACCTATGAGTGTTGATGAAATGTCCAAAAATGTTCCGAATCCAAGATGGTTTGTTGGTAAGGAAATCCAAAGCTGGCCACGATCAGTGGGTGGTTCCTACCTCATTCCGAAGCCTGATGTTAAGTCACGCCCATGATGCGGCCACCGCCGGTCATAGGGGGTTTCACACAACATTGGAAATCTTAAGAGAGGTTGCATACTGGCCACACATGGGGCAGGACCTCGACCAATACTTGAAGGGGTGTCTTGTGTGTGCACAATTTCAGCCATCATCCCTTACGCACCGGGCGCCTTTACAAAAGAGGGGAATGACACTGCCATGGTCAGATTTACAAATCGACTTTGTAGGCCCTGTGATTCGCTCGGCTAGGGGGAATAAGTACATGTTGACTGTGACATGCTTGTTTACCAAGTGGGTGGAATGTCTCCCAGCCCCAAACTGCAAGGCAGAAACGGCAGCTGCCTTGATGATTAACCACATCTTTTCCCGTTTTGGTCTACCTCAAAGGATTGAGTCAGACAGAGGTAGCCACTTCACCAGTGAAGTAATGACAAAGATGTGGGAGGTACTGGGGGTCAAGAGAAAGCTGCATATTGCTTATAGACCAGCTTCTTCTGGGGCAGTAGAGAGACATAACCGGACAATTGTGAGCATATTAAAGAAGTTTGTGGCAGATTCTGGGCCAAGTTGGGATATCCGATTACCTCTGGTCCTAATGGCCATCAGATCTACCCCTTCATCTGCAACCAAAATGTCACCATTTGAGTTGATGACTGGGCGCAAGATGGTGCTTCCTCAGCATTTGCTCTATAGGACCCAAGAGCAGACACTGATAAATGCCTCCACTACTCATGAGTATGTAGAGAATTTAAGGAAACACCTCCAACATGCTTTTGCTTATGCTCAGCGGAATCTAGAAAGATCAGCTGATAGCATGAAGACCCATTATGACATGAAAACTTCCAGGAAGGAATATCAGGTGGGAGATCGGGTCTATCTATACAACTTCCAAAGGAACCAGGCCAAGCAGCGCAAATTTTTGCCTACATGGAAAGGACCCTTGGAGATCATCGACAAGATCTCCCCTGTGGCCTACAAAATCCACATCCCCAAAGGTCCTTTGGCAGAGGGAGAAGACAAGTGGGTCCACATAAACCAGTTGAAATGTTGCCATCCCAGGCACACTCTGCAACAACTGGAGGAATCCTCTGGAATCCTAGCGGGTACTGTCTCAGACTAATTCTGTTCCAATCATAAAACATACCACATCTAGTCTCTAAAATATTGTGATTTGCATGAAACTGTCTCTTAGTTATACTGTTTTTTTTTCAAAATAAGAATGTAATGTTTCGTTATGATGAAATGCATATGCTGCCCCACTATCTCAACAGTGGTGGAAAACCGTCTATGAGTAGGTATTGCCGCTCTTCCTTTGTCGTCCTAGGAGAAAGAAATCCTGGAGACGGGCCAAGGAGGGCGATCCGGAGACCGGGAACGAAGATCCAATGGGCCCAGTG
This sequence comes from Ambystoma mexicanum, assembly GCF_040938575.1. Lineage (NCBI taxonomy): Eukaryota > Metazoa > Chordata > Amphibia > Caudata > Ambystomatidae > Ambystoma > Ambystoma mexicanum. The sequence continues at coordinate 315,649,363 of NC_090935.1, forward strand.
GACCGCCCAATACTCCCATCAGGACTGGCGAGGAGAACCGATCGATCCGACCGGATGGAGGAAAAGATGCTGAACTGTGCCATCTACCGGAAGAAGATTATGCGGACAGACCGGTGCGTGGGTCAAAACCCTTGTGCACCCGACTCCCCATCGACTCAAATTCAAAGTGCAGTCGCGTGGGGGGGCTTGTTGGGTGTCTTGACCCACGTGCAAGTAATCATGCTGCAACATTTGGTGCTGTGGGCTTAGAAAATTCAAGATGGCGGAAAACCCACATGTGCGCCGAAATCCAGGAAAGCTGCGCAGTTTGTGCGCACACCAAAATGGTTGCCTCACTTGTCACCCACCAGTGCGAGAATGAAAGGCCGGGTTGCCATGAGGGAAATGGGTTGCCAAAGGAAAAACAGTAGCGCCGGTTAGCTTCAAAGCGCTTTAAAATCACCATTGGACTACCCGCACAGTAGTCTGAAACCATTGGGAATGGCAATGCTGATTGCCAAATGCAACCTAGAATTGTGGGGAATTCATTTGTTAAATCCCAAAAATGGGTGCAGTACCAGTACTCACCACTATCCAAAAGCCAGCGTTTTAAAACCACCCTGTGTTTCTCTGAAGGCAGGCTCAAAATGCCTATTTTCAAACATTACAATATGTGCAAAATATTCACTGAACACCAGCAGACATTTGGCAGAATGGAGTTTTGTGTGCCTACAAAATCTGGGAAATGAAGAGCCCAGAACAATGCTTATAACAAAACTGGCTGAGCTATGGAGTCAGCAGTTTAAGTTGCACTGGATTTAAAGACACTAAAATCGAAAATGTTTAGATTAAATGAGTGACCTATGTTTGGTGTCACATGCCTTTGTAACTGTTGAAATGTCATAGTTTTGCACTTAGAATCAGCATTCTAGCTGCATGTGTAAAATTGCAAGTTAATTTAAAAAGCAACAAAAAACATGACAGTTAGCTGAAAGTCTGGCTTAAGGAACTTGATTTTGCTTGACAACTACCCCCATCAGGAGTGAAACTTGAGTCACAGCTGTGTTCCCAGGCCTATCTGCCTTTTTGCTGGCCACACTAAGAATATACCATCTATCTGATAATTGAATTACCTGTGCTCTGCAGGAGAGTGAACAATGCAACTCCCTTCACCCAGGCAGAGGGTTTATTGAGAGGATCATAAATGGCTTCCTCTTGAACAATGAGCCTTTCAGGACCCAAGCAAATCTTATATTGCAGGGGTCGTAAAAGTGGCTTACTCTTGGCAGAAACTGGGAGGGGGAGAAACTGGAGACAGAAGCTGGCTTGGCAGAACTGGATAAACCAGTATTTCTACCTTGTGCTGAAAGGAAACCACACCCCTTTGGAGCCAGAACATAACTTTAAAAAGATGGATCATTCATAGAGCGGACATGTGAACATTTTATAAATGATACCATAATTCTTGTCATTTTTCTGCCCACAGTTTAAGAGGTTTTTAGAACCGGTGGTATGTTCAGGGGGGTGTCAGCGGAAAAGTGGATATTACTCTAAATGTATGCATGTTAAAAATCTGAAACTTCATCAGTTAATGTCCATACTCCCTGCGCACATGTATGTAAAGTTGGGTCAATGTCAGAAATTGAAAAATCAGTTAAAAAGTCAATTATGTGCCATTTCTGAATGCAAGCTCTTAGAAACAACAGATTTGGACAGAGACATGGCTAAATTCAGCCACACCATGTATATGTAATTTCAAGCAACTGTGTAACTGAAATATGTCTTTTGTTATCAAATATAGAATGTGTGCAATCTGACAGAGGAGTGTCCTATCTGCAAGCCATAAAATGACATCACTCTGACACAACTTAGCTTCGCCAATCAAGTGAGGAATGGAAATTTGACCAATGACAAGTGAGAGGGGCAAGTTTAGTTATGACCAACATACCCACCCACTCTCAAAACACATAAAAGCAGACAGACAGGACAGATAGGGACCTTCAATTCCATTTGCTGCAACGCGCTCTGCCGGACCATACAACATCCAGAGATCCAGACTTCAAATTCATCAACCTCCAGAAAGCCAAACTAGAGGCTTCAATCTATCCAGAACTAAGAGACCAGACCAGAGAGAGAAAGCAGTGCTGTGCCCAGAGAGAGACCAGAGCCCAGTCTAAAACCCTGACCAGATCCGTGATGAGGCCCATTTAATTCAAGAATATAGTGTGAGTACCCAGCAGAACTGTGTAGAACCAATCTCTTAGTTTAAATTCATCTAATTCAATCTATTTAACCTAATTAGAACTAACTGATAGCTCCAAATCTGTCACCTGTCATTCTAGCTGCAAAATCTGTCACTTGTCATTTTGAGCTTTTAAAATTTCAAATCTGAAAAACGACCTTCACAAAATCGCTCATATCTCCGCGACCGTTTGTCTTAGAGACTTGCAATAACTTTCATCTGAAAGCTTAGAATCGTGGCTTTCCTACGAACCGCGATTTGCAAATTTCTTTACGTGTAAAAAATCGGCTGCTGCTTGCCTTCCATTTGCCAGAAAATCGTTTGCCTCATAAAAACTATCCCTGAATCATTGCAAGAGTGAGCCTGAGCTAATATTAACTAGATACCACTCACCCTGAACCTCTGAAAGGGAATTAAAAGCATTTTAGCATATTTTTCAATTCATTGCCAGCACATATCAAAGCAATTTGGGCCTGTGTTTTCAAACTTCTGTAGTCTAAGCTTGCTGGGGTGAACTGAATCACATTTGATTGCATTTCTGAGAACTGTGTGTTTTCCTTCCATTTCCTTGCCTTGCATCAAGGGGGGGAGGGGATTGCCAGAGAAAAGTGATTACATTGTTTTGTTGAAATCATAGTGAGTATTTTCTATACTGCATTTCATTCATTCAACATTTCATCCATTTGAACTCTATAAAGCATTCTCTATCACATTATTCTTCTTTTGTTCCTATTTACCAGTGTGCTATCTCATCCATTTCATGTCAACTCATTAGTGATTTTTAAAGAAGTGTGCTAGTGCCAGATTCTCCGTTGTTAATCATTATCATATCAGATTAAGTGTGATATTCAATTATTAATTTATTATAAGGTGTGATATATACATCTCTTGTTTAAATTATCAAATAAACCTTTTAACTTGCAAAACAGAACTACTTCTTGGCTCAGTGGGGTCAGGGGGATTCCAAGAGAGGGGTGTTATATAGGGGTAGTCATCCAGAACGCATGAACTGGAAATAAAGATATATCAATAAGGGTTTTCATTCAGTATTATAGACTAGGCGTTGACTTAGCTGTAGTGTTGAATTGAATCCTCTTACAATACAGCATATGACCACAGGGGTCCCACTATTCAAGCCATGTGCTGTGTCCTGTGGCCCATTTCTTAGTATCGCCTATATCCTGAAATAGGTTTCCCCACAACGCTGCATACATACCCATTAACCCTAGTTCATCGTGCCCATTACAACGCACCTGTCCATTTCTTCATCGACTGTCCAGAGCAAACTTGAACATTCTTTTTGGGATGTCATTGAGACTGTCCAATCAATAATCCAGATGTGTGATTTCTAGAGCTTATACCAGACTAGCCAGCAGCAGTGAAAAGGCCACCGAATCAACTAAACATTACTAGTCAACTTCTAATGACCAAACGGGGATTTTCAGACTGTCTAAAATCTTGACAAATATCAAATGTACAACACACAAGATCATGCTCCCAACTTTCCTGAGAGGTTAATCAGACAAATTACAAAACATAAGGAAAGACTACATTAACAAATCCTAAACTTCAACATAGACTCTCAAAGCATAAAAAAATAATGGGACTATAAACAGATGTATAGTGCAGAACTCATGAGTAAAGGAGGAGGCCCACTTTATATAGGGGTTACGCTCAATGCAGCCACCTGGGGACTCTTTGGGGCTCATTAGAAGTTCACCGGTCAAGAAGAAATGCCGGTAATTCCTAGACCAGCATTTTTTCCAGACCGGGGTAACACAAGTTTGCTGGTGGGGGCACACCTGCCGGTAGCTCTTGCCCCTACCAGCAAATAAATGAAGGCATTTCCAGCACTACCCGTGTCGATAATTCTGGCAATCCCATTACATGGAGTCCAATGGGACGAAGTGGAATGGGAACTTGCCGCCATCTCCGCCACCCGTAATATCCTGGTAATGCTGGGAGATCAGGTGGCAAAGATGGTAGGGGCAGTTTCCCAGTATCCCGCCAGAACTACCGGCAGGATACTGGGAAACTTGTAACAAGCTGGTTTGTCTTAGAAGCAGCCATGCTCCTGGGTCTTCTCTCCATTAGCGGACATCCCCTCTCTGGTGAATCTCTTTCCCAATGGGTGTATTTCCTACTCCCCGTGCCTTGTCTTATCATCTCGAGAGCTGCAAGCTTGAGGGGAGGTAAGCTCAGGTGCACAATACTGATGTGAGAGGATCAGCTTCTTTCTGCCGCAGCCACTGCTGACACATGGCCATGGCCACAAGACCATCCTGTGGGTCCAACTGGGAAGTTTAAGGTGGCTGGCCAGAGGTGGAGCTTCAAGGCTTGGCTCAATAAGAAGGTGTAGGCCTCTTGGGTCACAGCTGATCCGCCCATGACTTCTCTCCCTTATCTGGTGAATGTCCACATGATTCCAGAGATCAAAGACCATCTCCAGTTCCAGAAGCCTCCTGCCAGATGCAGGAGGCTCGGCCTCTGTTCATGAGGGAATATGAAGTCTGCAGAATGATCTGTTTGCATAGAAACTGACATTTATCTTAGTTCCCCCATTAAGGCCTGCACATGCAAGATGAGTATCCTGTATGATAGCTCCCCTGTCAGATTCCCGCATCCTTAATAAATGAGTGACCCAAGTAGTAGCTCGAACATGTGGAGTCAAGGTCTGCACATCCCTGAGGCATAGCTCTGCTGACTAACCCTAGAGCCTGCCTGCAGTATAGGCCAAGGGAAACTTTCCATGTCCAAGACCCGGGTCCACAAGATCGGTTTCACTTACCCAGACAAACATTAAACCTGGATTCAACTATTGTATTAGAGCAGAACTGTCGATCTGATGTGAAATTGAAAAATCTATGTCTGAATGTGGTAATGACATCAGTTTCTGAGAAGCTGTGTGGTGCTACAGCATGTGTGGGGCTATAGCGCTATAGCATGTGTGTGTCAAAAAATAATGTCTGTTCTGTTCTCTGTGCTGGATTTGCGGGTTAGTGTACAGGGTGGGATCGAAATGGTGTGCCATGGAATAAATTAATGATATCAAGTTTGGATCTATTTTATACACATACACTTATAGCAAAGACATAACATTGCGCGCATCGTGACATTTTCCAGATCCTCTACAATGCCTCATCTCACTTCCAGCTACAATAAGGCATGTCTAGGTAGCTGCCTATGAGGTCTCTAGCAGAGGAGCATACAGAGTGCCATGCAGGTGTTAAATAAATTAGAATGGCTCTCATTATGGAACAGTAGCGCATCAAACCCAAACCTCTTGCATCGGCTCTCCTCTTTTGCCAGGACCTCAAACATTTAGTTATTTATTTTATTTATTTAGAAAGTGCTGAAAGCCCAAGGGCATCAGAGCGCTACAACAAAACAGTATATTACAAACCAAACAGGACATAAATCATCCACATGAAAACAAACAGAACAGATACCAACATCCTGTGACGTCCTAAACACTCTTCACAAGGGGTTAAAAATCAGAGTTCCACCCACTATAAGATTCAAGTTCGAGGAACCTCTAGGCAAATATTTAGACTTAGTTAATTGGAGTGTGGATGGAATTGCACTAAACACTATTAGACTATATGACAACAATTCAGCCGACACGTGTTTCGACACTTGCGTCGTCTTCAAGGCAAAAAAGATTTGCAAATGACCAGTAAATACAAGAGCCCACACTGGGCTTTAAAGGGTGAATACCCGTTGAGAAATAAATATCTTTATCCAGTATCCAAAAGCCTAATGGCTAGCACGCATATATCGCTCGGCAAATCGAGTCAGGTACAAATAAAGGGAATTTGGGATTTGTTTCACTTTATTTGTACCTGACTCGATTTGCCGAGCGATCTATGCGTGCTAGCCATTAGGCTTTTGGATAATGGATAAAGATATTTATTTCTCAACGGGTATTCACCCTTTAAAGCCCAGTGTGGGCTCTTGTATTTAGTGGTCATTTGCAAATCTTTTTTGCCTTGAAGACGACGCAAGTGTCGAAACAAGTGTCGGCAGTTCTTCATCTCATTAAAATACTGTACCTCAATTGTTGTCATATAGTCTAATGGTATTTAGCGCAATTCCATCCACACTCCACTTAACTGTTTCTATAATATCCACCTGTGTGGCCAGGTTGACCAGGATTGGACTGCTGCTTACACCACCACTGGAATAAATAAATCTATCCTTTTTTTCTTTAAAGTTCAACAGTGATAACTCGCGCATAGGTCCTGTGTGGCGTGTCCACAATATTCATACTCAGAAATATTTAGACTTGCTGAGGAAAGCTGGCAAGTTGCTTGTGCCACAGCCGACCAGAACACAGTCCTTGTTTTCCTGGGTACACCATTCGTTGATCTCAAGCCTAGGCGGTATCTTCAAACCTAAATATCTAACCAGACCCGGCCCAGTTCTTTGACGCAACCAGGCCAGGACTTTATTCTTTAGTGCGTTGCTCAGTTCTTTCCCACCTGGCTTCTCTACATTGGTGATAACAACATTTCTGTCATCCATGATAAAGACTTTTAGAGTCTTGTCCCCAAGAACCGGCATAGTCAGTTTCCTTGCTCGTAAGTGTCTTAGAGTAGGTGGTAGAGTACAAGCTTGTGTAGCTGATGCAGTGAAGGCTATCTCCCAACCGTGCAATCTGGGAAGTGCTTTATTTTTTCTTGCTTGGGATCTTATCGCACTTGTGTTCACATCCCTAACCATCAAGCTGGTTTCATGGAACCAAGATGTGATTTTGGGGTGCTGTCTTCCTTCACCATACTAGCTACGAGTAAACGCTAGAATGATTTGAGAGCCTTCTGAACCTTAAAGGTCCTCAGAGGACGGCACTTCAACCTCCACGGGACAGCATGGTCCTCTCCTCACTCATCATAGACGACAGCCCTGCATTCTGCTGATCTTGACTTTTTTGAGGTGGCAGAGTCTGGTATCTGACCTTAGTGGGCAGGTCTCTGGGCCAATGCTATGGACTGCACTGTATGGGCAGACTGTACTATTCATCTTGTTTTCACTTAGAAAGTCTTTGAATAACGATGCATAATTTAGACATCCGTCACTTTAACTGCCATATGTTAGGCCTTGATTTTCCATGAAACCAGACAGTTCACAGTTGATTCAAATTACATCACCGTAATGCACAAAACGTGACAATATATACTGCTGTTCTCGCAGAAGTGAGGCTCGAGTGGTGGTCAACATGAAAATCTTAAGCTGCTTTGGGGATCAAAGGGGCTGTGAATCCAGCCTTCTCAAATCCCGTACGCAGAGGATTTGCTTCCAAATTTAGCAGCTTAAGTTGAATTCAGCAAGAGCTTTGTTGAAAAATGGACTCTAAAGAGCCCAGAATATTACTGCACCTACCTGCAAATGCTTTGAGTTGAATTAAGGCAGATTGAAGGCCTGATAACGATCATGTTTCCAATGTCTCTTTAACGGCTACAGGATTTCAACAGAACCTTGCAATAGTTATTCTCACAGCTCAGCATCAAAGGCCATAAGGAATTCAGCTTAACATCTGCAAGATGGACTTACTCCAAGCATGGGTCTATCTTTAAGAGCCCCCAATTTTTAGGCCTTTTGTAGGAGGTCCTTTCTCCTTTAAGTTTCTTTCCCACCTAAGAGAATTCATCAGAAAGCAACTGCTTGTGCAAATCCCTAGTAGTCGCCCTGACCATGTTTCAGCCTTTGAATTGGAATAACAATACTTGCAGCTAGAAGCAATCCCGGGAAAAAAAAAACCTGATCAGATCACGATTCATTGAACACCAATGCCTGCCCTGCATATTCCATTTGGAGAGTCCATGAACCGGATTCCACCATTAATCCTATGCAGTGATATCTTGCCCACAATAGAGGAATGTCCCATTGGAGCTCCTAAAGGCTTCTATCAATTATAGGTAGGGATTGAAGGGCAAGCAGCAAACAATCGCCCTTTATGCTAAGCATAGACCTTCTTGGTAGAGGCCAAGGTCTGGAAACCAGATATCAAATCTTTCAGAGGCAAGGTCAGCATGACGGTGAATGATGATTTTCAAGACTCAACTAAACCATGCTCAATGTGTAAAGCACAAGAGGAAACTGTGGCAATAATTAACTGGTTAGATCCGACAGCCATGTGCACCAGCACTGAACTACATTATGCATGACTAGATAATGTACAAGTGCATGCGCAAGCCAAAGCTCACCTGCAGAAATGAAAACATTTGGCTCAGTATGATCTGTGTCAGAGGGCCGGAAGTTCTTGCTATGTCTTATTATCCTACTCCCCAAACATTCCCTTCAATGAGTCAAACACTGTTATGTTTCAAGTGATGCCTATAAGTTTAGCTTAGTGGAAAAGTGAAATTGCATCAAACTTTTAAGCACCACCAACCTCCTAGATCAACTTTGATCTACAATGTGCATGTTTTGTTGAATAATGGCTTACTTGATGGTGGTTTACCAGGTTAATCACTACAGGTGTCATAATGCAGTTGTGTTTTAACCAACCACCTGAACCTATCCTATCCGAATCAACGCTGAACCCGTGTCTGTGTCCAAAAAAGTTGACCATCCCGTAACAAGCACTGCACGTGTACTGATGTTCTCAGGCACATGGGACCAGATTATTCATGCTGCAAATGCACCTGGCATAATGCACTGGTGCTTTGCCTGGTGGAACCTTTGGCCTTACTCCCCATTACAGAAAGGAATGTTGCATTAGAGTGCAATTACTGCACTCAGAGGTGACCCAGCATGTTTAACATGCTACCGGTCAATTTGATCTGTGCTTATGGTGCTGGCAAGACCAACATCAAAAATGGAGTACACGCTTGAAGCGAGCAGGGCCCCAACAGCCCACCCCCATGGGTGGTGCCTAACAAACCTAACTTTACTCCTCCTTCAAGTGGGAGTGGGAGAGGGTGAGTGGAAGAGGGAGAGGGGGAGGGGGGAAAGAGGGAAGAGGGAGACAGAGAGGGAGTGACAGGTTGACAGAATGTCATCTGATGAGAGCGGAATAGCCTGAGATACTTTGATTTTTATTTCATAAAATTATGCTGGTAATTGTGTTTCAGAAATGGATGTCTGCTTGTCAGACACCCTTTCATAAATGCTTCATGCCAAAATTATAGTGCACAAAAGTGCCTCTGAGACAGTCTCTTGACTCCCTCAGCACCCGTCCTGCAATGGCACAGGGCAGGTTCAATGGTCACATATGCATTCCTACACACCTGCTAGAAGACAAAGTGACAACATGTATTGGTGGCTTTTTACCGGCCAGTGCCTCTGTTACCAATTCCAATATGTGTGTACCTTAGTCAGCCTGGTGGTATATAAACTTTTACATATATTATTAATAGGTTTATTGTGTTCTGGTCTTAGATTAAATCCTTTCACAAAGTCATTGCATAAAACATTAAAATTAAGAAAAATAGCATATTGTGCAAAACATTTCCAAAGCTCATACATAATCAAACATCATTAAAAACCTAAAAAATGATTCTTCAGCATCTTCCCAATACTAATGCTCAGTAAAATCAATCCTGCAAACTTAAGATCGATTTTGTTTGTGCAGAGATATTACAGAACAATGCAAAGATGTATTTTACAAATTTAAACAAAGCAATCAATCACGAAATATACTTGGTACACAGCAACCGTCTCCACAAATTCTATTAGAGCACAACAGAGGGCGAGTGTATACAATGATTAAAATAGAACATGTGTCTTGGAATCAAAGTCTCACATTTTACAATTAAATGCTGCATGGTCTCTACCTCAGCCCTCTTGCACAGTCTGTAAGCCCTATTAGAGGCTAACAAGACTAGGTAAGACCCTACCACCAACAAGGAATGCATGCAGTTTCATCTGAAGTGTAAAAGCCATGTCCTAAAGTCCCTTGAGAGGGCCCTTACATATGGTTGAGCTACTGTACCACTCTGGCCTATTACTGCCTTATTTATATATTCCCTATAGAGCTTATGCGGGGTGTCCCAGTTCTCAATATGATCCTTTGTTTTAATTGTTTAATTATTACGGATTCCTTCGATTCTAGGTTTGTAGCTACTTCTCTTAGAAATTCAGCGCAGACCTTCATAAACTAATTTAGGGATGTGTCCTTTTCTTCTCTAAAGGGCTTCCTCATTTCAGCGAACAAGTTATAGCCTTTGCCTCCTTTAATTTTACCCTATAATGCCAGTGTGTTCACTTCTGTAAGTGTCACCAAGATAGATGGCCTAATTCGATACAAATTGCTCCTATGGGGACTGATCGGAGCAAGTTAAACACCAAATGTTCCCCCAAGAGATATTTAGTCATGTTTTAATACTATTAGGAAGCAACTCAAGATCTTATAAAATCGAGAGAGTGACTATGGGCCTGTAAAATTCCATCAAAGGTAATAAGGAATAAAAACTGAATCTTCGATGGATTAACTTCATTTGGAGAATAAAAGCATCTACTTTTACTTCAAATGTATCCTTCACAAGGAAAAGCTGCATTTGGTTGCAAAGATAAACCCACAAATAAGTTAGATCATCAACCTCTTCAATCTTATTATTTTTTTTAATTTGCATTTAAAATTCTAAATGACATTTTTTTTAGCAAACTACCAATGACAAATGAACACATGTCAAATTAAAATAAAAAGAGGAGGAGCATAAACAACATGACAACAAACGACCGTCAGCCACAATGACACCACAAAACAACTGACAAATGATACCAAGTGAGTCAAATAAAACAAAAACAGCACGTAAATCAATTACACACGTTTGGGACGTCAATCAGGTCCAACAAACACAAAACACACTGGTATCCACAGTATGATGTGTCCAAGTTTCAAGTTCCATTATTTCCAAATGATCACGCCCTAGGTCGTAACCTGATACTGGATCTTTACATAATGTATACCCCATTATTGGTCCAGAAGTAGGGGTTGTAGATATTTTATCATCGCAATCACATGTGTTCTTTTGTTCCCCTGCAATCAGAGATGACCAACATGCATCCATGTCCTGTTTTTGAAATTCAGTGAATAGATTGTTGGCAAAGGGTGGCGCGCCTCTCAGTAAGTGCGGGGCAGGCGATAACACAATGCTTCAATCTCATGTGCATTTTTGCAGTAGCGACAAGTGTTACTCGCACAGAGCCTTCGAATTAATCGTACTTCATTCCTTGGTTGAATATTAAGTCGTGTGCGCAGGAACTGATCTCTTAATTTTCTATCCGGCAATCTAATTATTGATGTACCAATCAGAGTGCTTACCATTAGCCTTTTTCTTGTGTGCCATAATATGCGATTTATTTGGATTAATTAGCAGATTATTTTTTGCAGTATCATTTTCCATGCAAGTCAAAGTCAGCCTTCTATGTAACCCTAAGAGGGTAGCATCCAGAAAAATAAAATCATCTGCATGAACCATCCAACCCATTTCCAAGGCCCCAACATTTGGTGGAAAACAGGAAACCCTTCTAAATGCCAACTCCAGGTCGGATACGTATATAAATTGAAAAGCGTGGTGGCCAAGACAGACTCGTCTTAAACAAGACTCTACCCCTGTGTTCCGAGACAATAAAACTGCTGAAATCAGTCTTACCTTCAATGCATTGTTAGAACGGAACAATAGGAGTATATTTAAAAATCTGTCTGACATACCCCAATTAATCAATGTAGCCCATAATAATGAATACACCCTATCAAATGCTGATCACATGTCCATGGTAGCCAGAAAGAGAGGTATCCTGCTGCCAACTTTCTGAGGCCATTCCAGAAAGTTCTCATTCCCCTTTTCAAACCTTTAAATATAAGCAATGTCTCATTGCGGCATTGTGGCTACTAAGATGTCAGAATTACAAAGCCACACCAATTTGATATAATACATTTTCAGCTCTGTGAGCAGGGCCCAACTATGAGAGGGCAAGGCGTATTAGCCATCTGGCCTGCATGTCTCCATGTCCTTGGTGTACAACAGACAGGATGCTCCCTTTTTGATCCCCATGCAGGAAGGAAAACACCTTCCTCAAGGGCACAGGACCACTCCTCATCATATCTCCTAGGAACCGGTGCCTCAAAGGCATCATTGACATAAAGCCACAATCACTAGGGGGAGGACACTGTAGACCCTTTGAGGTCAGCAGGCCTGGTAAGGGGGAGGAGCTAGAGTTGCCCAGAGTGAAGGGTAAAACATGGGAGGCGTTCCACCATCTTGGTTTCTGTTTTTCCACCACTAGTCCCCTCATTTACTTCAGGACAATGCCCTCTGGGTATTATGTTTGAAGGGAAAGGACACTTGTTACAACAGTCTGGATTGGGACCCTTACAGCATGCTTGCTTTGGACAAATCCATAATGCCACTTTGCCTTTAGAAGGAAGTGGGCACCCTCTCCTTCTTTGCTTCATCTTTGGACTCTGAAAGAAGACGTATTGTTCTGGACCTCTGTTGGGCATATAGTCTATTCCAAAATCCTTTGCTATAGAGGGGAAAACAGAAGCTTCCAATGCAGAGGTGATCTCTGCCCCTGATCCTTCCCAGGGAACAGTGGAGGTGGCACTACTGTTGGATTAAGGCCCCTTTGCTGACTGTACACTGGAACGAGGATCCTCCTCACTGGAGGTGACCAACCCCCTGTAGGTACCAGACAACTTCCTACAGTGGAAGAGCAGAACTAAGGACTCACCTTGTCTCTACAGAACCTGGATTGGGCCTCCAAGTGATCCAGAAGTCAAGGAAGACCTATTGAGCCTGATTCCCGCACTGAACTGCTTGTGAGTTACACCAAACCGGACATGGCTGGCCTGTCCAAAAATTCTTTGTGCCACATGCCTTTGCTGCTTGGATTGCACTGCGTGTTGCACCCACTCGACCAGCTCACCAAACTGACACAGAATCACTGCCTCAGGATGATCCTAGAAGTCTGGTTAATGCGGTTGAGCCTCAAAGACAAGAAACCAAAGAAGCATTGTGCCTGTGTCCACTTTTTGGGACCACACAGTGACTCAAGTCCCCACCACCCCCTTTCTCTACAAAGAGATATCCTTCTATATTATTGACATTGTTGCCAAGTCTCTTGCCAGAACACCACTGCTAATAAACATAGTGTCCTTTCACACAACTTTGTGCATTCTCTGTGTTTCCATTAGAGTGTTGGGTTTGTAGTGTTTTTAATTAGTTGGGGAATTATTCTTTTTTATAGCACCTTGAATAAATATTCCTTTATTTTGGAACAATTGTACTAGAGAGGTTTGGGTTGCTACTGATCTCTGCTCACAGCTCAGCTGATGACATAGCCTGCACTTGGCCTGCGCTACCAAAGGAGGTATACCTGTCAGGAGCCCGACAGACAAGGGGTATATCAGCCACCTCTACTCCAATAAAATATGCAAATACTCTCCAAATATAAAAATGGGGAGTAGAAATACTCCCAACAAAAATAGGACACAGACACATAGGAGCCGGTCATCCTGTTTTCACCTGCACAACTCTGTGGATGTATTTGGATTATTAGTGCACATATTCCCACAGGGAAAACGAATCTACTTTTATTAAAGCCTGATCTAACGAGGATAAGTATCTTTCAATGTGCATGAATAACTTGGAATCAAGAAATATTTTGTACAAATTATAGTTTAATCATGTTTTTCTTGCTTATTTAATACTCCCATTGTGTATGAGACTTACATTTTTACTCCCCAAAAATAATCCTCCCAACCTTTTTTTAAATGGCGAGTACAATACTCTCACTTTAACATCTTATCTGGAAGACTGCCTGTCAGAATGGTGTAGTACTAGTGTGGGTCCAAGTAGGTGATTTGGCTACTACTAATCCATGTACTGCACGGCCACATCACATTGCACACCCATGGCATTGCAACACGCACAGGGCCCGTTTCTCCATGTGCATTCTTTGATAATACCGCGCATGCCAACGGGCTGAAGGCGTCCTCCAACTGGATGAGGGAATGCTGCATCCAAAGAGCACATCTGCGCAGATAGAGGGCATGCTTGCAGGATTGCCGAATGGACTGGATTTCCTTATGGCCACTTTTGGGATACTGATGTGCCCCCCGTGCAGTAAAAACAGCACTGTTGGTGCAGGGGGGCCACGGGGGGCCTGTATTGGGACCCCAAGTGCATGTTCACACGGAAGAACGAATTTCCCCTAAAAAAAAAAAAAATAAACACTAAGCTCACATGCATACGTTTTTTCTTTTTTTAGAGAGCACCTCAGCGGACCTGGTTGGAGTTCATTTTTCCTGTCATGAACTTTCATTTAACGAACCACCGGTTTTAATTGTTTAAACCCATTTTAAGTACGACAAGACTCCAGCTCCAAGAATAGATTAATTTGCTAAATGAAAACCTATGGGCCTCATTAGGAGTATGCTGGTCCATTAAAAATGCCGGGAAAAAGGCCAGCAATTCCAGATCCAGCATTTTTACTGGACCAGCACACTCAGAGTTTGCCAGGAGGCACATTGAACTACCAGCAGGCCTGACCGGCCAGGAATTCAGGCCCCTTCCTGGCAAATAATTGCCCCAATCACTGGCACCAGTACCGTGATTGCAGCAAACTCATATCATGGAGTCCTATGGGACTACATGGATTGGGAATTTACCGCCGTTGCCGGCACCCGTAATATCTCAGTAACACCGGGATATCGGGTGCTGGTTACGATAAGGCGGGCTAACCACCGGTATTATAAGTGGGTTACCGGCAAACCCAGCATGAGGCACTGTCCTAAAAGTGGTGCGCCCCCAACAGCTGGGAAAACCCCGAATCAAAGGTTTCTATGGAATTAGACTTTCCGGTGCAACTCATTTCACTGGGAGAATTCTTGGAGTAATTCTGCCGCTTACCCACACAAAAACCCTGCCTGTGTCCTTGGACCCGCAATGGCCAGAGGCCTTGCAGGTAAGAGGTCCCAGGTGTTCAGTGTGCGAGACAGGCAGGCTGCCTACGCTAAAACAACAGAATAATGGAACAGGCCATTCGGGAGGCTTTGGTTTACAATTCACGGGGCCGCGGTGAAGGCTACAATCATATAACATCAAAGGGAAGACTGGTCAGGTAAGGAAAACAGAAGGAAGGGGAGGGGCTAATCGAATCAAGGCAGTGGCGACAACATGACACACCCAGTGCCCAAAGGCGTTGCCTCAGGTACTGCAAAATATAAAAGAACAGCGTTTTTCTTATAAGCATTAGACTTTGTCAATCGTGAATCGTGCCCCTCGTGGAAGCCTATTGGCCAAGCAGAAGAGCTTTTTAACAAATCCCCCATACCAGCACCCCTCCCACATCGGAGGAAATGTATAAATAGAAATATGGAAGAAGTGGGAATAAAAGAACGGCAGCCAGAGTTTTAATGGCAAAAAGATGTTCAGGAATCAAAGAGTAAGTGAGAGAATGACGAAGCAGAAATGTAAAGAGGCAAACCCCCAAAAGGTTAAGGAGAATGACGGGGTGTCAGCAGACGGAGCAGAGCGTGGTCTTGACGTCAAGGGCTACGGAAGCGGCGGCATGGGTCAGAGCAAGTCCACCTCCAAATAAGTGATTGCCAGCCAGACATTCGAGTAAAGGAACAGCCTGGTGGAATAGCAGGTCCCGCTCGCTGGGACCTACGGGGGCCTGGGAAGGACACCAGAGCAGGGGCGTTGCTAGGGGAGGGGGGGGGGGCTAAGGGGGCTATAGCCCCTGATCTTTTGGTTGTAGCCCCGGATAGAATCTCAGGAGCTACAGCCAAAAGTCTAGCTAGCCCCCAGTCCCAACAGTTCCGACATCAGCTTAGCCCCGGGTCTTTTCCAGATCTAGCAACTCCCCTGCACCAGAGCTTCTCACCAGTGAACGGATGGCACCGGGACGGACGGCCCGAGTTATGAGCTCTGCGGGTCCAAGACAAGCAGCTGGCGGCGCGAGTTCGGCTCACTCTCCCTGACCAAGCAGTGCCCCCAAAACACACTCTCCGAGTTTGCATGTGTGTAGGTTGTAATTAATAAAGCCTGCGGCCAATTTGATCCACTACTTAATAGCATCTTGTCCTTTGTATGTCTCAGGCCTCATTATTTCTCCCATGCAGTTTTGCTCCGAACGGGCAACGCAGTCGGGCCTTCTCACCACCCAGTATGCATAGGGTCGTTATTGATGTATGCAGCTTTAAGTGCGCATTCCACACACGAGCAGGTCTTTGGAAAATGTATGCAGAGCTCTGCCAAAAGAATTCAACAACAAAAATGCAAAGCAAATATTTCTTTCAGATGTTCATAAGGAAAAGTATTGCTCTCCACACGTGAAACATGACATCCCATTTTTGATCAGCGGCCCCGGAATTTCCTGCCCAGCAGAGGAAGCATCACGCACTGCCAAAAGAATGCCCCTGTCTGTGCACGGCCCGTGCAGTGCCAGACAATCGAGAGGCCCATCACCACGCGGGCAAATGCACATCAGGCCATCCAATCGAGAGGCCCATCACCACGAGGGCAAACGCACATCAGGCCAGGCAATCGACAGGCCCATCACCACGAGGGCAAACGCACATCAGGCCAGGCAATCGAGAGACCCATCACCACGAGGGCAAACGCACATCAGGCCAGGCAATCGAGAGGTCCATCACCACGAGGGCAAACGAACATCAGGCCAAACAATCGAGAGGCCCCATCACCACGCGAGGCCCATCACCACGCGGGCAAACGCACATCAGGCCAGGCAATCGAGAGGCCCATCACCACGAGGCCAAATGCACTTCATACCAGATGTACAAGAGGCACATCAACATGCAGGCAAACGCACATCAGGCCAGACAATCGAGAGCAGTGCCTTAAGTGGCACTGCAAAATGAGCCGGGGCTCATTGAGGGGGCGTGGCCTAACGGCAGGGGTCCTGCTGGCCCATTAGGCCATGCCACCGATGGGCCCCGGCTTAATGGGCTACCGGCACCCCTGCCAGGCAGTCTTTTGTAGAGATCACTGTCAGTTGGCCCACATTGTTATGTGGGGCCGGCCGCCTTTGCGGTCTGAACATTGCGACGTCCAGGACGTGACATCAGGGGAAGGGGAGGGAAGGCATTGCGGCAGTTGCTGCCAGTGTTTAATAAAGAAGGTTGAATAGCACCACTGGCTCCCATATCTTATTGTGCCTGCGGTTTGTGCCCCGCGCAACGCCTCCCAGGGAGGTGTTCACAATGGCGACGAGCAGGTGAAGGACCCACCAGTGCTGTGCTGATGTCTGCAGCTGAGCTGTACAGAGCGTCGGCGCGCCTCGGACACTCCTGCACTTGGGAGTCGTGCACCACCCGCAGAGCAACGCGGACCGGCATCTGCAAGCTGACGCCGGAAGGGAGGGGCTCGAGAGAGAAGCGCCCGCTCCCCAAAGTAAGGAGCCAGGGCCCGCTTCGCGACGTGGGTGTCAACCTGACAAGGCATCGACAGGCCGATGCCAGAGGCAAGGAGCTCGTGAAATGAGCGCCCGCTCCCCAGAAGAGCGAGTAAGCACCCGCTCCAACACGCGATCCACGGCTGCGCGGAGGGCCAAATCAATTCAACGGGCGGCAAGCTAAGTTGATTCAACGCGGCCCGTAGCAAAAGAAGACATCACGCGGGTATTCACCGCCCACAAACAAACTCCCCACAAGGCTGACACCTGTGTAGCACGGGCATACAGCACCATAAAGGACAAATTGAGAACACACAGAGTACCCACAACACGGAAAAGAGTGCCAGAACCCAAACCAAACATATTAACATTCCACTCAAAACCAAAATCATACCAAGCAAATAAGGATGTCAGACTCGGCAAGCACTACAGCCTCGTCATCTGGAGGGGCAAGCACAGCAGCATCCTCGGGAAGGGCAGATACCATTCAAGACAACAACCAGCCCGCACAAATGGAAGGAGGAGCCTCCCAAGTAATGCATATGCCAAACCCTTTCGAAATACGGGACACCTCAAACTTAGGACCTCGATGGACCATCTGGCTCAGAGATTTCAAGTTCTATGCTGGGGCCATTGGACTAACGGATGACAAGACTGAAAAACACATTGTTTATGGCAGTCGGACCGACAGTAAGAGACATCGCAGGGGAATTACTCAATGTAGACACTGTCACATATGGCAAACTTCACGCCAAGTTATCAGACTACTTCGCGCGGCACACGAATGTGGACTATGAACGTCACATTTTTTACACAACCAGACAAGGGAGAGGTGAATCCATAGACAATTCCGTCATATGCCTTTGTATAAATTTGAAGATCTGCGAATTTCACAAATACTCCAATGAATAAGCGCTCAGATCGCAGGTGATTGCGGGATGCCTGTCACAACCATTCCGCAAACAACTCCTACAAAAACAGATCACTGGAGGAAATTCTAGCGCTGGCCCGCATGGAGGCTGCAGTTGACTCACAATTGGACAATTTGGTCAAGGTCTCCATTTAACAACAAGGAGAACACACAAACTGTTAACAAGCTATTCACGAACCCCTCGCAAGGAGGAAAGCGCCCAGAGGCCACGTTCTACAAATGTGGATACGAATATCCACATGCAGGAGAATGCCCGGCCATGGGGCAACAATGCGCTGCATGTGGGGACATGGACCACTACAAGGCAAAAATGCACCAGTACGCGCACAGGGCAGGCTTCGAACACAAGAGAGACGCAGATACATCCGTCAAAGCCCGCCTAGATCCAGAGGAGAAAGCGACTGGAAACCCATGAGAAGAGAGGACAGTGAGCGGAAGAGTCGCTACACACATGATGACAGACGCTCGCGGGAGGATACGAGACGCTCCCACAGAAGACGCTTCGTACTATACATTGAAACATGGTCCCCCACCAGCAGTGAAACCCCATCCCCGGAAGAGGACCAAAGGAAGAAGGAATATGTATGGGCCATCAACGACAACACCGCGGCCACGCAACACAGCCCCATACACACGCTACAGGTCAAAAACACCCAACTGAAATTCCTAATGGATACCAGAGCCACAGACAATATCATCAATGAACAAGCTTATGAATAGCTGGCGCCGCCGCCCAAAATAAGAAAAGCGGCTGTGGACATTTACCCACACGGATCCACGACCCCTCTGCCGTGTAAAGGCACGATCACGGCTTGGTGCTCCCACAAGGAACACACAGCAAAAATCCCTCCACATCATAAAAACGGAAGCCAACAGTGGGTGCATTCTGAGCTTCAGAACGGCAGTGGAAATGGGCCTGGTACACATCCTCTATCAACAGATGGCTCATAAATATTTCACCAAACCCGAAGCAATTGAAAATTCATTTCCGAAACCATTCACCGGCCTGGGAAAGCTAAAGCACAGGAAAGTACACCTGCACATAAACCCACTCATCAAACCGGTAGCCCAACACTACCGAGGGATCCCATTCAATATTCAAAGGCAGGTGGAAGAGGAACTCGACAAGCTAATCAAAATGGACATTATAGAACCCGTGTCGGGGCCCACCCCCTGGGTATCACCCATCATCCCTGTCCCCAAAAAGTCACCAGTTGGGTCCATCCGACTCTGCGTCGACATGCGCAGAGCAAACATCGCCATTGAAAGGGAGAGACACCAGGCACCCAGGATCACGGACATGATCCATCTGCTCCACGGATCAAGAATCTTCTCGAAGTTACACCTGACAAAAGGCTACCACCAGATTGAAATTGCGCCTGAGTCTCGATACATCACCACATTCGTGACCCACCTTGGCCTATTTCAATATAAAAGACTCAGCTTTGGCATTTCCTCAGCTGCTGAAATTTTCCAGGAAGAGATTCACAAAGTAATTCGACATGTCCCAAACTGTTTGAACTATTCGGATGATGTCCTGGTATACGGGAAAACACAGGAAGAACACGACATGGCACTACACAGAGTGTGTCAGGCAATGGAAGAAGCAGGACTAACCTTAAACAAAGCAAAGTGCACATTTTCAAAGGGATCCCTAAGATTCTTCGGGCACATTTTCTCAGACAAGTGTATGAGGCCAGATCCAGAAAAAGTAGAAGCTCTCAACTCTGCCACCCCCCGCCCCACTAACACGACAGACTTGCGCTCATTTTTAGGCCTGTCCAGCTACTGCTCCAGATACCTAAAGGACTACGCCACAGTGAGCAACCCGCTGCGCCTGCTCACGTCAAAGACGCACCGTTTATCTGGTCCAAAGAGTGCCAAGAGGCATTTGAAGCGATCCGAGGTGCCATATCGCGGGCAGAGGACATGGCGTACTTCGACGCTAGCCGCGACACCGAAATAATCGTCGACGCCAGCCCAGTAGGTCTCGGTGCCATACTTATGCAAAAGGACCCAGGGGAGCCACGCAACGTCCACATAGTTGCATATGCCAGCAGGAGCCTGACGACCACGGAACAAGGCATACTCGCAAGCAGAAAAGGAAAGCTTGGCGGTAGTATGGACCTGCAAGTATTTTCATTTATTCCTGTTCAGTAAGGAATTCACGGTGGTCACAGATCACCAAGCTCTACTGACCATCTATGGTAACCCCAAAACCACAATGCCACCGAGAATTGCCAGATGGGGTCTGAGGCTGCAAGACTACAAATTTACAGTCAAGCACCGGCCGGGGAAAGAGGAGAATCCAGCTGACTACCTTTCCCGGCACCCTACGACATCTACTGCATCTCAACCATCGATCACGGACGCATACATTACCTGTGTCATACACCACCTACAACCGCTGCCAGTAGGATGGGCAGAAATAGCGGCACAGTCATAATCAGACCCGGCACTCCGAATCGCAAGACACTGCCTGCAGATGAACAAGAAGGCTTTCATGAGACAACAAGCAAGAGCAGAAACGGATATGACCGGAGAGGACGTCAAGTGGCTTGATCAAGTCCGAGACGAATTAACGGTGGTGGAAGACAAGGTATTGCTAAAGGGATGCAAAGTAGTCGTCCCCAGGGCCCTCCGAGAATGGACAGTATACCTGGCCCACGAAGAACACCGAGGAGTGGCGGCCACAAAACTACTTCTCCAACAAAAAGGGTGGTTTCCACAGCTCGACCGGCTGGTAGAAACCGTGGTGGGGGGCTGTCACATCTGTGCACAGGTAGCTCCACCCCCGCACCCTAATCCGCTACAAATGTCATCACTGCCAAATAAAGTGTGGGAGGAGCTCACTGTAGACTTATTTGGGCCACTAAGTGACGGCACACATGTGGTGGTACTCTTGGACGAACATTCACGATACCCTGACGCACAGATCGTAGAAAGCAGCTCAACCTCAAGTTTCATCCCGGCACTCGATCAAATGCTGTCAGCATATGGGATTCCCAAGGTCATAAAATCGGACAATGGTCCGACGTTCGTAAGCCATGAGTTCCAAAGATTTGCAAGATACATGGGATTCCAACATCGACGGATAACCCCTCGCTGGCAACAGGCAAATGGCATGGTCGAAAGATTCATGGCCAATGTCAAAAGGACATTACAAATCGCCAACATTCAAAACAAACCATTTGAGCAGGCCCTCAATTAATTGCTCAGAGAGTACAGACATACGCCTCACAGCACGACAGGGTTATGCCCAGCAGACCTGTTATTCCGGAGACCGGTTGTCATGAGACTACCAGAGGACCCGAGACCGAAAGAACCGACCAGCCTAGAGCAAGAGGCCAGAGTCAATGACGAAACGAATAAGGCTCAAATGAAGGAGGTAATGGACCGAAAGAGACGGGCTCGTGAGAATGCCATGCAACCCGGCTATGAAGTATGGCTCAGTCAACCAAAGAACAGGAAAAAGGAAGACACCTTCACACCCACCCCCCTCATCGTGAAACACAAGAAAGGAACTATGGTTATGGTGCAGAGGACTGACTGCTTGTCAGTAACCAGAAACAGCTCACAATTCAAACGGGTGATGCCGAACCAACGAAGTCGGTGGGAGTGGGACAGAGACAGCGAAGACATCAATATGCGCGAGGAACTGTACCACGGAGAGGGCGAGGAGTCGGAAATTGAAATACACATGGGAACATCTGAACTGGAAAGGACGACCCCGGCCCCGCCGAGGCGCCCCCAGAGGAGCCGCATGAAACCACTTCGCCTCATAGAAGAAATGGGGTAGAAGAAATGGGGTAAGCAGAAGGACCACAGTCCTCTCATGTTAAAAAGGGGGGACATGTCAGTTGGCCCACATCGTTATGTGGGGCCGGCCGCCGTTACGGTCTGAACATTGCGACGCCCAGGACGTGACGTCAGGGGAAGGAGAGAGAGGGAGGGGGAGGCGTTGCGGCAGTTGAGGCCAGTGTTTAATAAAGAAGGTTCAATAGCACCACTGGCTCCCGTATCTTATTGTGCCTGCGGTTTGTGTCCCGCGCAACGCCTCCCAGGGAGGTCTTCACAATCACCACCCGCTCCCCATGTGGGAGAGGGTGCTGATCTCTGCCTTTATTTTCTAAAGGCTTGCCTGGCAGGGGACAGCGCCTTGTCTTTTCAGCCTTAATGGTGGTGCTGCCCCTCGCCAGCTGGGGAGGGGCAGCGTCACTATTAAGGCTGAAAAGGTGAGGCCACTGGAAGGAGAGGCCCTGTTCCTTAAGACTGAAACTCCCGCGAATCCGCAGGAGCTTCAGTATTAAGAAAGCAAGGCCTCTGCTTCCAGCGGCCTCACGTTTTCTCCATAATGGTGGCTCCGGCCCACGGGCATCTCTTGCTTAAAGGGATGCCTCACAGGTGCGGCGCCACCATTATGGGTGAAAGTAATTTTTTTCTGAAGCCTGAAGCTCTCGTACATGAGCGAGAGCTTCAGGCTATAGAAAAAAAAATGCCTTTTCGTGTAGTGGCCGGGGCTGCCAGAGGAGATTAGTGGTCCCCGGCAGGGCCCCGCCTCAAAACGAGACAGCCCATTTAACGCCCTGATTGAGAGGCCCATCACCCCACGGGCAAATGCACATCGGGCCAGGCAATCCCGAGGCCCATCAACAGAAGGGAAAACGCACATCAGGCCAGACAATCGAGAGGCTCCATCACCATGCGAGGCCCATCACCATGCGGGAAAACGCACATCAGGCCAGCCAATCGAGAGGCCCATCACCACGAGGGCAAATGCACTTCATACCAGATCTACAAGAGGCCCATCAGTACGAGGGCAAATGCCCATCAGGCCAGGTAATTGAGAGGCCACCACCACGTGGGCAAATGCACATCAGGCCAGGCAATCAGGAGGCCCATCACCACGCGGGCAACCGCACATCAGGCCAGACAATAGAGAGGCCCCATCACCATGCAACAATGCATATGGAAGCCTACTTGGACTTTTGTACAAAAAGAAGAAATTCGACCTTTACCCCTCACACCTGATAATTCCTGATACCTTTGGATGGGATATCATCGTGTGGGATTGAGGACTTATGTTACACTGTGGATAAGTTGTAACTCAGGCTATGAGCAATGAGCCTGTATTTTGGACTTTGTATTTAAGTTTATGATTATATTTGCAGAAGTATGTTATGAAATTGACAGATTGATTTGCTGGTTGTAATACAGAATTTTTGAAAGTATACCTGAAGAAAAGGTTTTCAATGTTCACTGTTTTGCTGAATGGGTGTTATTTTATTTAAATACAATGTAAGAATTTATTTTGTGTTGATTAAATCAGATATTTTGCTTTACATACTTAGGTGATTGAATGAATCTTTGTGTATTAATGACTTAATGAAGTTGAATGAATGGTGGACTCAGAAATCACATCTAGTCCCCAACATATACATCATTACTAGCTGTGGGTTTGGAGGAACCCTCTAGAGTGCATCATGGGGGTTACTGTACGGTGACGCACAGTTTTGGTTTTGCTTCAGGCAATCGAGAGGCCCATCACCATGCGAGGCCCATCACCATGCGGGAAAACGCACATCAGTCCAGGCAATCGAGAGGCCCATCACCATGCGAGGCCCATCGCCATGCAGGAAAACGCACATCAGGCCAGGCAATCGAGAGGCCCATCACCATGCGAGGCCCATCACCATGCGGGAAAATGCACATCAGGCCAGGCAATCGAGAGGCCCATCACCACGAGGGCAAATGCACTTCATACCAGATCCACAAGAGGCCCATCAGCACGAGGGCAAGTGCCCATCAGGCCAGGCAATCGGGAGGCCCATCACCACGCGGGCAACCGCACATCAGGCCAGACAATTGAGAGGCCCCATCACCATGCGGACAAACGCACATCAGGCCAGACAAAAGAGTCCCCATCACCACGCGGGCAAACACACATCAGACCAGACAATCGAGAGGCCCTATCACCACGCGGGCAAACACACATCAGACCAGACAATAGAGAGGCCCCATCACCACACGGGCAAATGCACATCAGGCCAGACAATAGAGAGGCCCCATCACCACGTGGACAAACGCACATCAGGCCAGACAATCATGAGGCCCCATCACCATGCGGGCCACCAACAGGGCAAATTTACATAATAGCAAATCTGCAAGAAGCCCATCACCACGAGGGCAAACGCACATCAGACCAGATCTACAAGAGGCCCATCACAATGAGGGCAACCGCACATCAGGCCAGACAATCAAGACGCCCATCACCACGAGGGCAAACGCACATCAGGCCATGCAATCGAGAGGCCCATCACCACGAGGGCAAACGCACATCAGGCCAGACAATCAAGAGGCCCATCACCACGAGAGCAACCACACATCATACCATATCTACAAAAGGCCCATCACCACGTGGACAAATGCACATCAGACCAGATTATATTGAAGAGGTCACTAACAGGAACATGCACATCATACCAAATCTACAAGAGGCCCATCACCAACAGGGCAAACGCACATCCACCGAAATCTTCAAGAGGCCATCACCAAGGGAGCAAATTCACATCAGCCCAAATCTACAAGAGACCCATCACCACGAGGGCAAATGCACATCACACCTGACATTCAAGAGGCCCATCACCAACAGGGCAAATGCACATCAGCCCAAATCGACAAGAAGCCCATTACTAACAGGGTAAATGCACATCACACCTGACGTTCAAGAGGCCCATCACCAACAGGGCAAATTCACATCAGCCCAAATCTACAAGAGACCCATCACTACGAGGGCAAATGCACATCACACCTGACATTCAAGAGGCCCATCACCAACAGGGCAAATGCACATCAGGTAACATCTACAAGAAACCATGACTAACAGGGCAAATGCACATCAGCCCAAATCTACAATAGACCCATTGCCACAAGGGCAAATGCACATCACACCAGACTTTCAAGAGGCCCCATCACCAACAGGGTAAATACACATCAGCCCAAATCTACAAGAGGCCAGTACCACGCGGGAAAATGCACATCAGACCAGACATTCAAGAGGCCCCATCACCAACAGGACAGATGCACATCAGACCAAATCTACAATATGCCATCACCAACAAGGCGCATCAGGTAACATCTACAAGATGCCCATCACCAACAGGGCAAATGCACATCAGGTAACATCTACAAGAAACCATGACTAACAGGGCAAATGCACATCAGCCCAAATCTACAATAGACCCATTGCCACAAGGGCAAATGCACATCACACCAGACTTTCAAGAGGCCCCATCACCAACAGGGTAAATGCACATCAGCCCAAATCTACAAGAGGCCAGTACCACGCGGGAAAATGCACATCAGACCAGACATTCAAGAGGCCCCATCACCAACAGGACAGATGCACATCAGACCAAATCTACAATATGCCATCACCAACAAGGCGCATCAGGTAACATCTACAAGAGGCCCATCACCAACAGGGCAAATGCACATCAGGTAACATCTACAAGAAACCATGACTAACAGGGCAAATGCACATCAGCCCAAATCTACAATAGACCCATTGCCACAAGGGCAAATGCACATCACACCAGACTTTCAAGAGGCCCCATCACCAACAGGACAGATGCACATCAGACCAAATCTACAATATGCCATCACCAACAAGGCGCATCAGGTAACATCTACAAGAGACCATCACTAACAGGGCAAATGCACATCACCCCAAATCTACAAGAGGCCCATCACCAAGAGAGCAAAGGTAGATCAGACCAGACATTCTAGATGACTCATCATCAATGGGACAAATGCACAACAACCTAAATCTACAATAGGCCCCCTCAACTAGAAGGCAAATGCACATCAGACCAAATCTATGAGAGGCCCATCACAAAGCGAGCAATTGCACATCAGGCCAAACATTCTGGAGGCCTCATTATCAACAGGGTAAATGCACAGGGCTCATTTTGGAGATATGTTTTATCTCTACTGAAATCCACGCCAGTTAGAGCTAGGTTTAACATCTTTATAAACACAAACAATTTGGAAGAGTCTCTCCTTCTCCCAAAAATGCTTGACACCACCGATAGAAGGAGGGTTTACATTACTGAATCAAGCTACCTGTGCTGGAAGTAATTCCATCCTGGAAGAATGGTGCTCTAAATGCATTGGAATTCTAAATAGCCTCGAGCGGAACAATAAGACACTAATAGAAATCCCAGAGAGTGTCAAGAAGACTCTTTTTGATCAGGATTAGGTTGAGACATTTGATGCAGCTATTGAGTACAAGCTGTATGGAAAATATTGTACAGACAATAGAAGACGAGGAAGAACTTTACCCTCCCTCCAAAGTTCCATCAGATATTGCTCGCTCTCAACTCCTGAGAATACATTTAAATGTGCTCCCAACTATGGATTGATTTGAGGCCAGCAAACCAGCGACATGCAGGGATTATCGCTGTAGACTTTGTTGCTACCTGCGGGAATCGCTCTACCATTTCATCATGAATTGCCCGGGAATTAAGGATGTAAGGATTAATTTGATGAGAACATTTTATTCAGACTATAGAACATTAACAGAGTTAGAAATCTGGTCTCAGTTGATACAAGGGACTAGAACTTCTGCGACATCTGCTTTGCTGGAATTTGTTAAGATTATATTTGCGAGAATTGAAGCAACAACCAGCCGATAAGTGCATATAGAAAGTGCTGCTCCTGATTTGTGTTTTTGTTATTTTTCTACCTGATGTTATTTTTATGTTTTTTCTCTTTTTGTTTTTCTTTTGTAATATTGGTTGTTCTAAATATAGCTGAAAGGTTTCAATTGGAAACTGTATGCTAATAAAAAAATATATATATATTTTTTTTTTTAAACGCACTTCAGGCCATGCCTTCAAGAGATCCGCCCATCAACAGGGTAATAGTACATCAGGCCAAATCTACAAGAGGTCCACCACCAAGAGGGTAAATGCACATCAGACCAAATGGTTATGAGTCCCCATCCCGAAAAGGCAAATATAGAACAGTCAGCATCTTCAAGAGACCCAACAACCAAATGAGCATTGAACATTATGCCAAATCTTCATATGGCCAAATAAGCAGCAGTGAGAGTATACTAAAGGCCCCGAAGCAAGAGGCCTCGTCACAAACACAGACAACGTGCATCAGACCAAACCGACAGGAGACCCCATCACAAATAGGGCAAATATACAACCGGACATATATTCAAAGGGATCGATCAGCAACACAGCAAATGTGAAACCTTCAAAAAGGCCACATCACAAGGAGAGCAACTCCACAGCAGGCCACATCTACAATACTTGAATATACTATGGGAGATTCCAGAGTATTTGATGAAGCAGCAGGAAGGTTGTCCCTGGTAAAACAAGCTTCTATGTAATAGAAAGCACCCTGGACTGCTACTATAGGTAGAGTCAAACAATAACTTTTAAAAACGTAATCATCAATAAATGATTTTCAGATCACCTGTCAGTTTTTCCTGAAGGTATGGTTACGAACATACAAGACCAAATTAAATACATCTATACCTTGAAAAACCACATTCTGATAAAAACATATTTAAAGTGCAATGTGCAAAAGTTTCACTGTGCTGAATACAACCAAGTGTGTGAAACTTAAAAAATGTGCACATATTGCAGTTAGTCTGTGGACATATATAAAGTGCAATGTGCAAAAGTTTCACTGTGCTGAATACAACCAAGTGTGTGAAACTTAAAAAATGTGCACATATTGCAGTTAGTCTGTAGATCTCGTTAGAGATCTATTTTCTTATAGTTGCCCAACATGTTTTGTCCTCTATGTTCAGACAATCTGTGGAACCCAGACAGGGGCTTGTTAACCTTCCTAGAACGTTGTACCTCTATATGTACTAGGGTGATCCTCATATTCACTGCCCCTTTGTTTAGGCAGATCCTTGTTGCTCTATGCTGCTAACAGCTTATGTGATAAACCAAAGGGTGTCTCACTCACCGGTCCTCAGGGACTTGTCATCCAGGTGGCCAGGACACTGCCATCGCTTTTGGATCCAGTTCCTGAGGGTGGGCCAGTGCAGGAAGATCACCTGGGTGAGGGGTCCTTGGGGAGTGGAGGTGAGGCAGACGATGAGATGTGGTATTCTCCCCTTTTCTGTTTTCCTATTTTAGGATTCTCTGATGTCCCAACTCCCCCCGGCTCCCTTTCTGCACAAACACTGGGCCGAGGAAGAGGGTGACTGAGAGTAACAAGAGTAACTCTTATACCATGCACTGGGCATGTCCCATTAATCAAGTCAGGCAAAGCCAGGCAATTGACTTTAAGTGCATACACCCGACACCAATTAGCTTGCCTCACATGGATAAAAGGTGAAGCCTAGAGACACACTGAGCAAGGTGGAACATGAGTACGAGCAGAACTTCTGTGTTGAAGGCAAACCTATTGGAGCAGAGCGACAGATCAAGGGACGATAGCAGCCGGTTGAGAACCCCGGGAGTTCCCTACCGGAGGTTATTGCCTCCAAAAGACTGCGAAAGACATGTGGAGAAGACCAGATGCCAAAACATAAGGCTGCATTGTGTTTCAAGGATGCCAGCAACCCTCCAGGGTGAATGGCATAGTTGGGGAGGGGAGGTCAAGCCTGTGGTACTAACCTTGACTCATGAATTGGAAGCTGTAAAAGAAGAAAGAAACGCACCCAGCCGGTGAGTTGGCAAGTGACCTGAGAGACCGGTGTGTGTTAAAGAAAGATTGAAGTGGCAACATTAGATCCCAAATGAAGGCTGCAGGCATGTAGATGAGATGCGAAGCAAGGCAGACCTATCAATCAACTTTGAAGTAAAGACAGCTGGGAATCAGCGATACTGAGTAACGGAGTAGTCCAGCGAAGGGAAGTAGCACAAGTCTCCATGAAACATGCATTGTTTGTAGCGATAAAGTGAATTAACTGTAAAAGTGAAGTGATCAAAATTAACCCTGAGAGAAGGGGAGAGTAAAAAGCTGAACATTGAACTTTGAGTCGAAGTGTTCCTGCGGAGGTCAGTAAAGGAAGCCACCCACATTCGAAAGTCGTCGACATCCGAAAGAGGTCTGAGCCCGACCCGAAGTGTAATAGGTTTGGGGAAGAGAGCCCCTTGCAAGTATTGTTGAACTTTTGTTGTGACAGGTCTGAGCTCGGCAGAGGGGGACCGCTGTGATTTTTTGTTGAAACATTGTTTGAAAGTTTGGAAAGAAAGACTAACATGGAAGGCCAGATGGGCCTCCATCCACGTTTTGAACTGTTTTGTGTTGAAAACCCGAGCCAGAGTGCGTCATCCTGCCTACGGGGACTGCCTTACTTTGTGCTTTCTAATGTGGAGGGAGAGCTGATTCAGCCACATTTATTCTTTATATTTGAACACCGATTTTCCTTTACATACATATCTCCATTATACAATTTTTGTATAAGAGATAGGGCAGGCAGGTTTCATTAGCATAGGCCATTTTTATTTGACGGACTACACTAAGACTGTTTATTTATAATTTGATGGTCAACACTACTTCAATCCTAGTTATAGGGCAGAATAGAACTTTTTCCAAACCCAGAAACTTTAATAAAAGGTTTTACAAAGGTTATCTTTTGTGTCAATGTCATACTTGTGATACCATGCCTCCCCTACACTTCAATCTCTTTTCCCCGAGACAGAGTGAGGGGGGCAGAGGAGGTTTGACTCTTTCTCCAATACACAGTTAGGATAATTAAATGATAGTCCTTTAAATTTCTTATTCAATAAAGAGCCATTTGTATTTACTTCAGAGTGATAATTTCAAGAAACGCACAGACGTGGTAGAAGACAGTTCACTGAGCTCCATAACCATGTGGACAACAGTACTGTTATAGCAAGTAAGTGCTCATTAGCAAGGAAAATGTGATGGAGGTCAGAGTCACTTGCAAAGCAGTTCGGCCTCCGTGATACAGAATACTGTGTATTATATCACATTAATGTGGTACAACATAGATAGGCAGAAAACAACAACTAGATCTTTATCTATGTCTGGTTACAGGTTCTGGGTGTAATTCCTCATATAACCCACAAGAGGAGTTTAGAAGACTGTAAGTATGTCAATAGTCAAAAGTTTAATCTACACTTATATTAGTGAAATGGTCAATCGCATCAGAGTAGCTAACTGATTTTTGCATGGTTTATTTACAGAGAGTAAGGATCGGCGATAAGCAAGAAGCTGGACGTCGTGCGGAATTGCATGGCCAACCAAAAAGTGATGCTAAACATAGAATTAGGCTGAAGTTTATTAACTATGAAATATAAAGGGCTATAATTTAATTACCCCAACTGTGTTTAGGAGAAAGAGTCAAACCCCTCTACACCTCCCCTCGGGTAGGGGGAAAAGAGGTTGTAAGGATCTTAACAACCTAGAGCTAAAAGGATCTGCCTAAACAAAGGGGCAGTGAATATGTGGATCACCCTAGTACATATAGAGGTACAAACATTTTAGGTTAACAAGCCCCATACGAAGTTCCACCAATTAAGTCTGAACACAGAGGAATGAAACATGTTGGGCAACTATAGGAAAATAGATCTCTAACGAGATCTACAGACTAACTGTAAAATGTTTACATTCAGGGGTCGCCAGAGGTTGCAAGTGCGACCTCTGTGGTCTCCCTTGCGACCTCTAAAAAAAAAAAAATTATAATAATACTTTTTTTTGTATTGTAATGCAAGCTCCTGGGCTGTGACCAGCACCATGTGGCTCTTTCATTCTGGAGTGGCTAGCTTTCTTGTTCAGGCCCTCGAAAAAAAGAAGAAAAATAAGAACAGGAGTGCCACATGTCTAACACTTTCAGCACTGACCCTAAATAAGAAAGAATAGGAATGCCAAAAAATTTGTCTTTCTGGAATTCTATACAATAATTGCTAGACTCTGATCTGATCATTTATTTTATGTATATAGCGCCTATACACAATGTGTTTCAAAGCACTCAAGGCAAGGGAGGGAACAAGGGAAAATACAACCACATTCTTACAGGCCATGAACAGTAAGGATGCGAAATTAACTATCGTACTCGGCCTGACGACATTTCAGATAGTGCAAGAGCTAAGACATAGATAAGGAAGGGAGGGGGAGCGTGGGAAGGAAATGGAAATAGACAGGCGACTACCGTACTAGGCGTGACGACATTTCTGGTAGAGCCGGAGAAAAACAAAAGGTGAGGGAGAGGGGTGCAGAAAGGGAGGGGAGGAACAAAACAAGCGACTATCATACTAGGCCTGACGACATTTCAGATAGTGCTGGAGGCGTGGTGGGGAGGAAAAAAACAGTAATGGGAGGGTGGAGGAAACAGACGAGGCTGCTATCATATTAGGTCCAGGGACAATTCTGATAGAGTAAGTGCATAGAAGAAAGTAAGGGGAGGAGATAGGAAAAGGGAGAAGGGAAAGGAGGAGAGAAAAGAGAGTAAGCAGTCAAAATGAGTGGAGAAGCAAGAGTGGAGAGCGAATACAATTGCAGAAGTCATTGGTAACACATAATGTTGCAAGCCAGGATACAAGATGAAGATGGGAACAGCATGATTCAGGGCCACCATGAGTACAAGATGCAAAGGAAGTCCAGCATAAGAGTTGAGAAAGAGTGATGCACCGTGAATGAATGAAGTCCATAAAAGTTAAATCCAGCATTGGCCACAAGACAGTGATGGTGATGGAAGGCACCGGGTGGGCGGGGCTTGCTAAGTGGTGAAAAAGAGACGGAAAGCAGGAAGGCACCATGTGGGCAGGGCTTGCCAAGTGTTGAAAAAGAGCGGCAAGCAGGAAGGCACCAATTGGTGGAGGCTTGCTAAGTGGTGAAAAAGAGCGGCAGGCAGAAAGGCACCAGGTGGGCGGGGCTTAAGCCAGGTGACCTAGATCCACTTGCACCTGCTCCCCATCTGCAAAGGAAAAGAAGCTGGAGGGCTCCTTAAGTAGGGAAACAGAGCGGCAAGCAGGAAGGCACCAGATGGGCGTGGCTTGCTAAGTGGTGAAAAAGAGCGGGAAGCAGGAAGGCACCAGGTGGGCGGGGCTTGCTAAGTGGTGAAAAAGAGCGGGAAGCAGAAAGGCACCAGGTGGGCGGGGCTTGCTAAGTGGTAAAAAAGAGCGGCAGGCAGGAAGGCACCAGGTGGGCATGGCTTGCTAAGTGGTGAAAAAGAGCGGCAAGCAGGAAGGCACCAGGTGGGCGGGGCTTGCTAAGTGGTGAAAAAGAGCGGCAAGCAGGAAGGCACCAGGTGGGCGGGGCTTGCTAAGTGGTGAAAAAGAGCGGCAGGCAGGAAGGCACCAGGTGGGCATATCTTGCTACGTGGTGAAAAAGAGCGGCAAGCAGGAAGGCACCAGGTGGGCGGGGCTTGCTAAGTGGTGAAAAAGAGCGGCAGGCAGGAAGGCACCAGTTGGGCGGGGCTTAGGCCAGGTGACCTAGATCCACTTGCACCTGCTCCCCATCTGACTCATTAAAGGTTTATTTCAGGCACACTTCAGGGGGTGAGTCACTGATTTAGTCTGTTCTTAAACGCCTCAACTCAGCCTTTCATCCTTCTGAGGTTGATAAATGGGTACCAACACAGGTTGGGTGATATTGGGTGTATATTTCTTCTATTTAAAGCGCTTAAGCATAAGTGCTATATAAATACACATCATTGTAATTTGGTCATGGACGCCTGCTTGCATTCACAGTAATTTGGTAATATGGGCCTATACACACTGATCTTAACGATACACATGGCGATGCATTATTGTATTCAATGTACATCACATTATAGTGATATCGTAACCATATTTTTCGTAGTGTACAATGCTATGTGATGCCACTTCCTGTTTTGTCAACAGGTGAAAGGTTGTGTTCCATCGCTTCCCGCGATATCACATTGGGGTGGGGTCAAATGACACCACTTCCTGTGGTGTCATCAGAGGTCAAGGGTCGTGTGATGTCACTTCCGCTACCCCTGGCATTTTAGTGAAATGACGTCCCTGTGTACATTGCAGGTGTTTCTCCCATTTGGTTACATTCAGCACAGTGACACTTTTGCACATTGCACTTTATATCTGGTTTTATCAGAAGGGGGGAGGGGTTTGAAAGTATGATGTATTTAATTCTGTCTTCTGTTTGTAACCACACATTCATGTAAAACTAACGGGTAATCAGAAAATAATTTATTGACTATTACATTTTCAACAGAATTGTAATTCTTGGGATAAGTCTATTGTTTGACATCTACCTATACAAGCAGTCCAGTTTGGATCTGGAAACTGGCAAATCTACAATGCGGCACATTCCCAAGCTATCAAAACTCCAGCAGGTCACATTTTCAATGAGTCTCATCCTGAAAAGTAGATGGAGTTTGAAATCTACAGCCCATCGGCTCTTTGGCGAGTCTTTCCTGGACGAGGTCAACTATAGAACAGGTGAACTCTGCCAAAAGGCCCCATCTGCTCAAAGGCCAGCTCGCCCAGAGCTGCAAGGCAGAAGTAGGAACCGCGCAAGAAGGCATCCATCCTGGACAGTTCTCTCCCCACTCTTTCATCAAACCAGCAAGGAAGCAGCTCAAGCATATGACAATCTGGCCAAAATGTCTAACTCACCAGTGTCAAAAGGCGTTACTGAGGGACATGGGGGCGGAGGGGGCTATAGCCCCGGGTCTTTGGGTTGTAGCCCCGTATAGAAGCTCTGGTGCTACAACCAAAATTCTGGCTAGCGCCGATCCCCGACAGTCCCGACATTAGCGTACCCCCGGATCTTTTCCAGGCCTAGCAACACCTCAAGCACATAGAATGAATGCAGCGCACGCGCGACCGTCTCACGTGCTTTCCCAAGCCACAGTTCACTGGCAGAAGGTGGTGGTGACGGCAACAGCACAAGAAACTAGAATTTCAATTGCACTCTTACAAAAAGGTACTCCTTGCACCCTACATGTTCGGAGGCGTCAAGAAGTTCATTCAGTAGGCAAAGGGTCGTTACAAGAGTGTTTACAAGTGCTAAACGGACACGTGTGCCCCTGGTTTCTCTTGCACACGTGCTCCCTCAGTGCAAATGCACACGAGCAACTTTCCGTGAAGAAAGTGCCTCTTTCCACCCACCCCGAGCAGCACAGGAAGGCGCGTCTTACTTGAAGCAGGTGGTGAGCTCTCCGGAGGGCTTCAGGCACGGGTACTTGGTGGTGGCGATCTTAGATTCCGAGCAGATTTCCCTAAAAGGGGAGGGGGATTAAAATACACTCACATCAGACTCCTTTTAGAACCACGTGACACTTGAAGCAACATTTTTTTCGAAAGCAGATGAATGGCACTTTAATTAATACACATATTGTGTGCAGCTTTTTATGTGTTTCAAAGGTCATTTCTAGTTACGGTATTTTGCATTCACGTGTGTCTGTGGGATCGATCTTAAACACCTTTCTGTTTAAAAGCAGCGGTACGTAGTGACAACGTGCCTGGCCACAGTACAAGTAGGAGGGCTCCTTCCTATGTGTTCCGCACTCGCTCCTCAAAGACAGGTGTGATCTTGGGCTAATACAATCGCCAGTTCTGTTTCCCGACTGTCATTCACGGAGGGCTGGACGCAGTCTCTGGGTCGAGTTTAGGGCAATTTGCGGACATTTAAATATAGACGGGGGTGGGGCCAGAAGTGGAAAGGCCGTCTGGTGTGAAGCTCCGGAGTGGGCACTCGCTGTGGCTTGGCCGCGTGTGTGCTGCCACTTCCCTCATAGGCATTGCAACCCCCCACTCGCTCTGATCAGCACACGGGGGGGGGGGGCTTTATAATACCATCTATTGCCAGATATCAGCACTGCTCTAAACAACTTCAGCTTACCCTCAACCCCCCCCCCCACACACACCCTACCCCGCACCCCCTATCAGGGCGACCCAAACCAACTTCAGCTTACCCCTAAACACCCCTCCCGTCCCCCCCAAACACCCCTGTCAGGACTGCCATAACCAACTTCACCTTACCCCCAAACTCCCCTTCCCGTGTCCCCCCATCTCCTATCTGGACGACCCAAACCAACTTCAGTTTACCCCCAAAATCCCCCTCCATTACCCCCCAACCCCACCATTAGGACGACCCAAACCAACTTCAGCTTACCCTCAAACCACCCCCCCCCCCACACACACACCCTGCCCCGCACCCCCTATCAGGGTGACCAAAACCAACTTCAGCTTACCCCTAAACACCCCTCCCGTGCCCCCCAAACACCCCTGTCAGGACTGCCATAACCAACTTCACCTTACCCCCAAACTCCCCTTCCCGTGTCCCCCCACCTCCTATCTGGACGACCCAAACCAACTTCAGTTTACCCCCCAAATCCCCCTCCATTGCCCCCCCCCAATTCCCCCATTAGGACGACCCAAACCAACTTCAGTTTACCCCAAACTCCCCTCCCCGTGTTCACACCACACACACATACATACCCTCCCCCATCCCCCTATTGGGACGACCTAAACCAATTTGAGCTTACCCCCAAACTCCCCTTCCTATGTTACCCCCACCCCTATCAGGACGACCCAAACCAACTTCCGCTTACCCCCAAACAACCCCTCCCGCGTGCCCCACCCCGTCAGGGGTCAGCATTGTTGTGGCTGCAGGATCGAGTCCTAATTCTGGCTTGGGTTCCATTGATTGCTCAACGCTTAGGTAAGTAGAGAAGGACGCAAGGGAGGTGTTAATGTCACATTGGATTTGCTAAAGTGAGACATTTTGGAATGTTAACTGTTTCGGTGTTTGTTTGTTTGCGATGTTGCCATAGGAGGCAGCCCTACTGCATCTACCACGGTACACTAATGAACCGCACACCAGCAACTGTCCTCATACCGAACACTTTGAAGAAACGAGAAGCGACCATTCCCGCACCTGCCCCACAAACACGAACACAAAACAATCTATAGCAAATGCAATTCTAAGAAAAGCTCTTCACATGGCGTGAGCTCATCCAGTCCTACGATGCCAATGCATTCTGGGGCTTGTAGTCTTGGATGTATGATGGGCAAAGACAAGGTACAAGAGTCAGAACAAGCAACAAACTACTCCCGTTGGTGACTGAGCACGCCTGAGAGTGGCGCACACACAACTGAAGCGGCTTTCCCGACAAGGTGAGAGCCGCTGCTCCGCCTACTTCACACCGTACCTACGAGCCCTGCATGAATGACAGCCGGGTAAACAGAATTGGCGATTTTATTAGCCCAAGATCACACCTGTCTTTGAGGAGCGGGTAAGGAACACTTATGAAGGAACCCTCCTACTTTCACTGCATTAACGTCCTTCCCCACCCGGACCCTTTCACCCACCTGTCGGACTCCTCCGCCTCCTCCCGGTAGGTCCAGGTCAGCCCCGGGGCCAGGAGAAGCCACAGGCAGGCCAGGCTACGGCAGACGCTGCGGCTGAGGGCGGCCCGCTCGCACATTGGGCCGGGTCGGGGTAGCGTTGCGGCAGCGGGTCTCTCCTCCAGTCCCCCCACGGTGCTGCCCGCCTCCACCGCGCAGACCTGGATCGCAGGCACAGAGAACTCCCGGGTGTGCCTCAGAACCCGGCCAGGAGAGGAGCCGGTCCGACCGGGCGCCTCTCGACCACAGAGAGCGCTATAGCCGAGGGAGCGCGCCTAGCACCGTGCTATCAATCAGCCAGGATCGCGACCATCTCGCCTTTCCTTTACGGAGTTCAGACCATCCTGTGGCAACTCATTAAATCCAAAATTCCCGCTATCATCCACTTTTAGAAGTTCTTCTGTACTGCTTTCTTTCTTTCCACGTGTTCAATTCCTTCTCTCATCGCATCCCATTCCTTCTCGGTTTTCTTTGATCATTTTTATTTTTTTTCTTCGTCCTTTTTTCCTAGTATGTCAGTGTCTTTGCACTTCCGTGTTCCACTTACCCGCGTTCCTCCTTCATTTCCCCCTTATTTCCTTCTTCTCGTGTGTCTAGCCGTGTGTTCCTCCCCTCCTCTTTTCTGACAGGCTCTCCTTCCCTGGATGCTTCCCGCTCCCTCTCTGTAGGGGGCGCTTGTCATCCGTGGGGGCACATGGCCATGCGACGTGTTTGCTTTTTCTGCAACCTGGGGGTAGAGCTTCGAGTTGGGGAGGAGTTGCTGCTCCCTTCTCTGCCCGCCTATCTCTCACCTGGTGCCAGAGCTCGCTCCCACGGGGCTATCAATAATATGCCTTTTTATTTACTGAGACGCCCCTCCCTACTGCTACCCGCATCCCGTATTTAACGAGGACCTACGCATTGCTGCTGTCAACAAAGAACGCGCCACGTGTTTTTGCTCTTTTTAATGTAGTATTCTGGAAGGTCACACATTCGAATTTCAGGGTTTCCCTTTTGAGGTAAATACACACATTATATAATACAAATAAGTACTGCTTTTAATGCATTTCTTCTACAAAAGTAACTGGACGCCATGGTTACATCCTATGTTGCGTACAGCCATACAGTACGTATATATGAATACATACTAGTCCTTGCTCTGATCTTACAGAAGAATTTTGCGACAAAGTACCCCGGGGGATTTACGGTCCTGGTGTGGGAGAGTTTTACCTTCGTTGGACCGCGGTTGCGTAACCCAACAGCTGAACGCTCGGGTGTATGAATGAGTCGGTGGCGTGCATTCGAGATGCCTGCAGCCAGAGGCGCTTTTCTGTGAATTCCGCGTGTGCAGACTGCGGGTGACTCGCCAGCAGCCTCTCGGTCACAGCCACTTAACACTCTCGCCAGGAGGTAGGGACACGCTGCGCGGACACCGCAGGACCCAAAACAAACCCGGGCGCGCACTGGAGCCAGTCCACATACCCCCCCACCCCCAACCCCCGGCGATCGCCCTACTGCTCATCCGCGCTCAGAGCGCGCGCCAGACTTCCGAAGGGCGTCCAGCACATACATGTAACATCATTAGGGTTAGTTGCTGTGTAATGCATAGCAGACTACGCCCCGAGCGTCTTGCGCACACGGCTTTCCGCAGAAGCTCAGCACAGGAGTGCTACATGTTACACAGACGCGCGCACGGCGGTATATCACGCGTATCCCAGGTCTGGAAATGCCCCTCCCCCCGTCTTTGAGTCTGCTGATGACGGATAATAGGGGGTGCACCAGGAGGAGGGGGGGTTGGGGGGGCAACCCCCCACCACTTGCTCTGCCAACTCGCACGCTTTTGGCGGCTGCCACCTGCCATATAAGCAGCCTTTTCACCTCGTTAATATCACAGGATACCGTTTACCCGTCAAGCCCCTTACCTGCCCATTTGAGTCAATCAACTTTCACCCCCAAAAAGCAAAATCGGGTGTTTTCACGCGTCCCGGGGCCTGGAAGGGTTGATGCTGTTCATGCATATAAAAGTGATTAGTTGCTGAAATGTAGATTTTCGCATGGAATCGTCGTGTCAACTGTCAGCCAATCCTAAGTAAAGTTATCTTTGAAAGCTGCCTCTGACAGGGGATGCCCTTCAATGACCGGAGCACATGGTTGACAGACAAGCGATGGGGGAGGCAGCTGGGAAATCTATACCGATTGTACATTCAGTCCTTTCTGTCGCAGTTTATTCGGCATCACACTCCACTTGGAGAATCCACCCCCCACACCCCAGCAAGGTAGGGCGCACCCAAAGTGCTTATACAGATTCAACTTTAGTGAGGCCTCCCACTTATTTCACACCAACCCAACAAATGCACTATGTACAACTAATAAGCGAGGAACCAGCCCTGCGTATAGTAAGAATCTAGATATTTATTTAAGGTTTGACAAAATTTAAGAGCAGCCAACAAACCCATCCGCCACCAACGCTGTGGCACTACACAAGAACAGAAATTCAAAGTTCTTGCAC
The DNA here is from genome assembly GCF_040938575.1 of Ambystoma mexicanum. Taxonomy (NCBI): domain Eukaryota; kingdom Metazoa; phylum Chordata; class Amphibia; order Caudata; family Ambystomatidae; genus Ambystoma; species Ambystoma mexicanum. Next base: position 315,688,704 of record NC_090935.1, read on the forward strand.
CAATTGACAGACTTATATTTCTAATGAACTTACAAATACTACAACACACAAGTAACATTTTGAACTTGGCAATCACATCAGATTTAATCGCAAATTAACCAATAGAAAACATTTACAATACAATGGAAACATCGTGTTGGCTATTATTTACAACGTGAGGTTTGGAAGAGGAACTCAAATGGGGAAATCGTTTTTTAGGCCTTTATATGAAAGGCAAGGTTGTGAAAAGGAACTTGATGGGAACACCGTTTTTCAACACGCATTCAAAGGACATGCAGTGCTAATGGGATTCTGCTTTGGGATGCTCCGAAGTAAATGGGGGAATTTCGTTTTGCAACACACATACAAATGTAATTCTGGATTGGGATGCAAGGGAATGGATGAAATGTAGTGTTTTAGGATTACTTCTTTTGGGATCCAGCCCCCCATCCCCCTTCTGAACAGTAGTCGGGGGTTTCAAAAAGTCACCCAAGTCTTTATTCTCTATAATGGCTCTAACACACTCAGCATGAACTTTGTTAGTTTCAAACTCTAACAGCACTCCCCCTGTGATTTTTCTATATGGGAATTAATTGATTGATTTAATTTCAATTCAATGCGCTAAGAATCTACACAGATTCCCCGCCTCCCCCACCCCCCAAAATTTAATGGAAAGGGTTCAGGTGGGCTGTTCCCAACACAATTCAATTTAAATCAATAGGATCATTTTCTATAGTGGAATTAATTTGAATTATATTTAATGCAATGTGCCAAGGGCTTACCCAGTTTCAATCTCCTCTACCCACCAATGGAAAGGGATAAAGTTGTCGGGTAACTCCCCACACAATTGATGGCTTTTGGATTAGTATGCTTGCATGGGAGGCATTGGTCAGGGAAAAACAGCAAGGCTCCTTTGAGGACAGCACAGATCTGGTCAAAAACTTCAGTCAAGGATTTTCTCCTGCACCCAGACTCCTTCTGGCTCTTCTGGTTGGGTACCAGCTGGCTTCTAGAGTCCCTGTCACTGTCTCCAATGCAAGGATTGATGCCTCTCTGCTAGTTGTTCCTCTCAAGAGTCCGGCAGTAGACTACCTACAGGAATAAAGTGGAAAACTCCTCTTCTGATGCAAAATGGACCTCTTTTAGGGCTGATGACACTCCTCCATTACCACAGTTCCCACGGTAAGGATTGGCTAGCACTCTCCCTTCACCTCCCACCAAGATGCACACTGGCTGCTGATAGAACCAGAAATTGGGAGGTATGGGTTATGGAAGCAGAAGGAGGCAGGTTTGACCCATTTGGGTTCTGAAAATCTAACCACATGGCAGCTATTCACATTTTTCAGATAACTACATAAATCTATATTTTGTCGAATTCTACAGTTTATGGCGAGTCAGAAAATACAAGTTTTATTTTGGCACACTCTTCCTGGGTGATGGCGCAGTTTTTTTTGTATTTTCCAGTTCCCCAGACTATGAAAAGGCCAGCATAATAATTTTGACCATAACTTAAGTTATGTACACCACACATTTCGTTTCTACATTATCTCAACTGGCTTTTTATCCCCTTTAAAATGACCCTGGGATGAGCTCAATGGGACACACGATGCAATTTTTATTCGAGAAAATGTTTTCAATGTTAATCAATGGCACTGCATAATAGGTACTCCTAGTTTCACTCTTATGGCCCCCACCACTTTCCCTCTAAGTTTGCAATTTTCCTTAAATATGTGACCAGGCCATCTGCTCGGGCCAATGTTTATTCTACCCTCTTCTCCTGGGCTTCAAAGATCTTTGCTCAGACCTATTGCCCAATTAATGGGGGAACCTGACCTTAAAGGTCATTTCTGTTGGTCATGTTATCTGTATAATCACACTCTCTGTATTTTTTAAATTTGGACTGAAAACCAGACCGATTTCCTTGGTGGGCCCAGCCCCAATGGTCCTGGCTCAAAGTTTCAGGTCGGAGAGAAAACCAAGTTGCAGTTCACAATTCTGAAAGAATAGAATTTTAAATTGAGAAACTTATTTACACGACATTTTGTATTGCATCCAAGCTTGCTCTCAAGAAATACTTTCTTTACGGAATGCTTAAACAGAAATATGTCCAATGAGTAGCGAGATCAAAAAATGTTTGCCAATGTTTCGGACAGTAGCGAAAGATCGGCAAACATTTTTTGATCTTGTTACTCGTTTGAATGGGGAAGCATATTACACTTAGAAATGGAGGAGAGGTGTTGCTATCACTTGTAACGGTTGTAAATATTCTGACTCCATCCACTTGCTTTGGATGTTTGGCACCCATGGAGCAACACCCATTGGGGATATGGTTACATACTGCACATACATTTGGTGATTAGGAATGTTGTACTTGACACGTTGGTGTGAGGCAGTTTTTCCATCCTCTACATTTTTACGTCTCATCCATAGATTGTTTATTGGTGTGAAAAAACGAGTGGCAACTGTTGTTTTTCCACTTGTGTTTAATTAAGAGGACGACTAGAATGATGTTGCATTTGCTTTTCACCATTTGATTTATACTTTTGGACTGAAATAAGGAAGGTATGTGCAATGTAGGGAAGAGATGTTGCTCCCCAATGGTAGCAAAAAATGTTGGTATGTACTTTTGACTTCATGTTTGTTTGGGTCTGCCCTTTTGTGTCTCTGTTTCCACGCAGTACACCTACCTTGTGCCCAGTAAAGAGTTTTTCTACGTGTATACGATCCAAATTGAAGGGATTTGTGTTCCATCATTGGAATAAGGAGACTTGTGCACTACAAGGTCATGTGTAGTTATATTTTATGAGCTCCTTAGTCAACTTTTTGACTTACTAAAAGGGTGTTTTTATATTTTGAAGATACTCTTCACTATATTGATGTTTTGGGGTTTTGTATGGTAAATCCTAATATTTTGGATGGGTGTTGCCTTTTTAATGTTTGTGGTATTAAAAATGTGATTTTTTTTTTATAGATTTCTACTAAAATTCCTCCTGACCAGGACCGACATGGACTCTTACGTTCTGAAGTGAAAAAATGTATTACCCCTGATGAACGTCGGACATCAATGAGTCACTGGACAGAAACACGATGGGTCGTTGTTTGTAATGCAACCGATCAATGTGGTATTGATTTTTTTTTATGTTGAATATTTGTTGTTTTGTTAGTAGGTCAGTTTTTTTAAAAAAAGTTTTTTATTATTTTAAAAACAAATAAATAATACAAACCAAACTAGCAGCATTATTTGCAACAGACACATGAACATCAATTAATGCACACTACTGCTCTCCCAATCCCTCCCCCATCAAGAGCTTGTTTGCGTTTCTCATTCTGTATCTGCTGTGTGTGGCCGGGTATCTCTTCCTTCCGAAGCTGCAGAATCCATTATTGTGCCAGACAGTACTGTTATTAACACTCTCCATGCCATCAGGTTACCCACTTCTTCTTCCCCGCACTTGCTACATGCCTCCTGCCATAATACCGTCTCAGCCTCAGCCCATTTTTGCAAATCCCGCCACCATACCTCAATCCGTGGCTTGTGGCACTGCTTCCAGCCCATGGCAATCCTTCTTTTTGCAAGCACATATGCCAGGTCCCTCAGTTTCCCAACATGTTTAGTATTCCATGGTCTGGGAAACCCTCCCAACAGGCAGGCCCAGGCCGTATCAATGTTGAGCGTGACCCCTTTATCCGCTAGTTTTTGTGCCACTTCCCCCCCCCCCCCCAAAACCTTCAATCACTGGGCAAGACCAGAACATGTGTGTTATATCAGCGTCTTCTTTATCGCATTTTGGGCATGCTTGTCTTCCTGTATTTACAAACTTAGATATTCTCTTCGGGGTCATATAGGCTCTATGCGTTATGTATAACTGTATTTGTTGCAATCTGGCGTTTCTGGACTCTTTCTTGTGGTATCTCATAGCACGCTCCCACATCCCATTGGTCATCTGTGCCCCCACCTCCGCTTCCCAATCCAGCCTCAAGTGCGTCAAATCCTTCCCCACCCGGGTCATCACCATCTCATACAATCTAGAGATCTCGTGTCCTCCTGATGTGTCATATATCGTCCCCATAATGGCGTCTGGCTCCTCCGCCAGTACAGTCTCTGGCCAGGTTTTACGAATAATCTGCACTAGCCTAAGATATGTGACATATTGGCCTCTGTGCAAGCCTGCCTCTTCCCCCAGTTCTTTGAAATCCTTTATGATCCCCTCTTGTCATACATCTCCCAATGTGACCAGCCCGACCGATTCCCAATAGGTCCTGATTATCATTCTTAGTTGGTGTCTTCCCCTGCTAAGGCCACTAGCGGCACTGGTGGGGAACACAGGTACGGGTTCTCCATCAGTCGGCATACTCTACGCCACAACTTCCACCCAAGCAACATCATACCCGGGCGTTCTTTCATTTCAAGTCTAGGCAACCAGATAATCTGCTTTAGGTAAAACTGAGTGCAGTCCTGTCCAAACAGCCTAAGTTCAGGAGTTACCTCATCAGAAAGCCATTTGGTTACATATTGCAACTGATCAGCTACATAATAGGCCTCAAAATTTGGTAGCTTAATGCCCCCTCTATCATAGAAGTTCTGCAGCTTCCATAGTGCCACTCTATTTTGAGTGCCATGCCATAGGAAGTCTCTGCACATGCTATTCAGTTTGACAAAAAACTTTTTGGGTATCGAGTACGGTATATTACTGAAGAAATGTAACAGCCTGGGCAGGACTACCATTTTGAGCATCACCCCCCGTCCCATCATCGCCAGCGGCAACTTCTCCCAAAACGTCATACTTTTTCGGATTTTTCTCACAGCCACCTCGGTATTATGCGAATGTTCCTCCTCTACCGTGTGATACAAATCTATTCCGAGGTAGCGGAAGGAATCAACCGCCCATGGTACAGGCAACACTGGCAACCGCTCTAGAGGGACTCCTCTGTAGCTCCCCAATGGGAACATGCTCGATTTTTGGGGGTTCACCGCTATGCCGGACAGTTCTGCATACCTTTCCATAACCTCTAGGATATATTGAAGATGTTCCTCCGGATATTTCAGATATAGTAGCAAATCGTCAGCATACAAGGATATGAGATGTTTCTCTCACCCTACCTCAATAGCTATCATGTCATATTGTTGTCTGAGGTACACTGCCAGGGGCTCCAGGGCTAGAATGTATAACATCGTGGACCAGGGGCACCCTTGTCTGGTGCCCCTACTAAGTTGCCATCTCTCGGATATCACGATCCTGTGCGCACCCTGGCCAGTGGTTCACTGTATAGTAATTTTGCCCACCTAACATAGCCCGGCCCCATCCCGTATTCCCTCAGGGCCTCCAGCAACCATGGCCACCTCACTGAGTCAAAACCTTTGACTGCATCTAGGGACACAACCGCCATTTCCCCCTCGCTCCTGTTCCCCTCTTCAATCACCCGGTGGAGTCGCCTATGGTTGTGGATTATATTCCTGCTGGGGACATAACCTGTCTGGTCCGGGTGTATCAGTCTGCTAATAACTCTGCGCAGCCTATTGGCCAGGACTGCGGTCGATATCTTGCTATCCTGGTTCAACATTGACAAAGGCCTATAGGAGCCGCAGCTATTCCCTGGCTTGTTGGGCTTAGGAAGCGACACAATAACGCTTCTCTAAGCGATTCTGGCAGCCGGCCCATCTCAAAAGATTCATTGAGCATCTCTAGCATAGGGGGGAGTACTTCCTCCCTATATGTTTTATAAAACTCGCCAGGGAATCCGTCCGCGCCCGGGGTCTTACAGGTGGGCAGCTGCTTCACCACCTCTTCCAATTCCTCTAAGGTGATCGGTGCGTCCAGCTCCTCCCTTTCTTCAGCACTAATCTTAGGTAATTCCATGTCTTTTAGAGTTTCTCTTATCTCCTCTCGATTGTCCCCTCTTCTGTCCTCATATAATGTCCTATAATAGTCTAAGAATGCCTTGTTGACTCCCTCTTGGGTGTCAACTACCTCCCCATCCTCTCTGGTTATCATCCTAATCGGGGGCCTAGGGGTTTCGCTCTTATATAACCACGCCAACAAGCGGCCAGTTTTATCCCCACCTGCATGTTGCCTCTCAACATATTTCTTATAGTTAAGGTTGCAGAGCCTCTCCCAAAGCTCTGCACACCGCTGCTGTAGTTCGAGTACAAGTTCCACATCCCCTCCTGCCCTGTTGCTTTCCCGTTCCAATTTCACTTCCGCTTTCTCTAACTCCGTTAGGACCCCACCCTGTAGGCCTTTTGATTTAGCAATAGCAGCACCCCGCAATACCACCTTAAAGGCTTCCCAGAGCTGAGTCCACACTGCCTGCGTTTTCCTCAAAGTACTGTGTGATCGCATCCCTGATATCTTCCCTGAAGACCGGGTCCCGGAGCGCCTCCTCCCAGAGGCGCCACATCGGTATCTGTGCCCTGGGGCGGCAGTACTGCCAGCTCAGAACCAGAGGCGAGTGGTCCGACAGGACTCTCGCTCTGTAGTCTATTTGGGTGGTCTCTATCACCACATCTGGCGTGGCAAAGAAATAATCAAGTCTCGTGTGCAGTTGGTGCAGGGCTGAGTAATGCGAGTACTGTTTCATTAGGGTGTTTCAGCCTCCAAACATCTGCCAGCCCGAAGTCATCGAGTAATGTCTGCAATACCCTGGCTGCTGGGGTGGGCCTATCAATCTTATCATCGGATCTGTCTGCCTTGGGGTTGAGCACGCAGTTGAAATCCCCTCCCCAAATAACTGCTCCTCCCATACACGCGCCCAGATGAGTACACAGGGTTCTAAAATATGCCGCAGTATTTTGGTTGGGGGCATACATATTTATAATGCACACCTCTCTATTCTCCACCAAAGCCTTTAATATGACCAACCTCCCCACATTGTCCACCACCTCTTGTGTAAGTTGGAGCGGAACGTGCGGTGCCACCCAGACCAGCACTCCCCTAGCATAGGCAGAATATGGAGAGCCTACTACAGTACCTCTCCACTTCTTCCCCACCAGTTCCAGTTTTTGCCGGGTCAGATGTGTTTCCTGTAACAACGCAATATCAATCTTCTGTCTTTTCAAGTACATCATGACTTTGTTTCTCTTTGAGTAACTGTTGAGTCCCCTGACATTCCATGTTACGATCTTAAGGTCCCCCATAGCTCATGAGTGTCCTCTTCCTTTCCGTGTAGTGAATCCCCTTTGCCCACGTGATACAGATACAGCTCTCCACCTTTACTTGTAGCTTCTTGTACAAGCTCAAACTACCCATAACTATGTACACAACAAATTCCCCACCCTCCACCCATCCCTTCCCCCACACCACACACCCCAACTGCGGCCCAGCTCCGTTCTCGGAACTCAGGCACCCCCACATCTAGCCCCGCAAGCACCAAACAATGCCCAGAGCTCAGTAGGGTGAAGTCGCCCTAATGGCCACTTAACTAAGATTACTGTGGGGTAAAGAGATCCGCTCTGCAAGGCTCCCATTAATTCAATAATAATTATAGTGCTCATAACATCTAGTGTAACAGTCTGACTGCGCAAATAACTATATTCAAGTCCCATGGGTCCTTGCTGCGCCATCTTGTGGCACCCTCCTCGTGCATTACTTATCTCTTTCATGCTCTCTCTCTGTCCGAACTTCAGACTCCTGGGGGCATCCTTGCGCATCGGGCCATCCCATGGCATCCTCCGGGGTCTCAAAAAAACAAAGTTTTGTGTTTATGTATAACTTTCAATTTTGCAGGATACAGCAACATGTATTTGTGGCCCGCCTCTCTGTCTCCACTTTACTGTCCCAAAGTTCATGCGGCTACGCTGCACAGACAGGGTATAGTCCGGGTAGGCCGTGATGTTTGCCGCTCCTCGTATAATCGTTCCTCCCTTGCGAAAGTGTTCCAATATCCTCTCCAGGTCCCGGGAATTAAGAATTTTGGCTATCACCGGCCTAGGCGGGTTTCCTGGCGGCGGCCTCCTTGTTAGAGCTCTATGTGCCCGTTCCACCACAAATCCTTGAGACAGGGCTCCTCCGGGTATCTCTTGCAGTAGCATGGACTCAATAAATTCCGTGGGATGGTGGCCCTCCAATCCCTCCGGCAGGCCCACGATGCGGATGTTGTTTCGTCGGGCGCGTCCTTCCGCCTCCTCCGCTCTGCTCTCCAAGTTGCCCACTCTCTGTATCAGGGCATGCAATTCGGCCTTATGGGAGGCACAATCCACGGTATTCGGGCTCACTTCCTTCTCAAGGGTCTCCGTGCGCTCCGCCAAGGCCCTGACGTCCTGCCGGAGTAGATTAACTTCCTCCTGCCCCTCTCCGACCATAAGGTCCAGTGCCGTTTTCAGCTCAGTGACGGCTAGTTCAAGTTTGGCCTCCCAGGCCACCTTTAAGTCTGCAATCGCAGCTAGGACTTCTTGGTTGGTGCCTGTTGCCATCATGCTGCCTGCAGGCGACTTATCCTTGCTCTTGGTATTATCTTGACCAGGGGACGTCTTAGCGAAGTCTTCCAGGGTGGGCTGCTTCGCCTTCGGCCTCACCGTTCTATTAGACATGACCCAGAGGACCTGTGTTCTGCCCAAGTGACAAATGCGCACCCAGTGCGCCTCTTTCGCTCGATCACCGTGCGGCCTGCTCCTTCCTATGTCCCGGACATTGGTCGGCCATTTTGTGTCGTCTTTTGTCTCCAGCGCTCCTTGTCTTTTCAGCACAGAACTCTGCCGCCGTCCTTCCTACACCTTCTAAAAGTTCACCAAGCGTGGTCCAATCATTCACACACCGACATGTGTATTTTCTGCAGTCGTCGGCCCATCGGTGCGCACTTTTACGCCCGGATCATTTCAGGATCTCGGGAGCTCCTCCAGATCACGTCCTCCTACATGGCCCTCGCAGCCACGCCCCTTGTAGGTCAGTTTTATGTGTTAAACTGTTTGAATAATATTTGTATGTTTTGCGTATTTTGTCCTGTATTACCTGGTTTTAGGTGCGTTTAAAACTTTTTAGACTTTTTAATATTATATGGGTATTTTTCAATTAAAATATGTACTTTGACTTATTCTGTATAGTTGTTTTTTTTTTGAGATGGCAACACTATGCTAAACCTTTAACTTGTGTTTAATACTTAATTAGTTCTGTTCTCTTTATATATTACAAGATATTTGTCTTGTTGACCCTAGACAGTAGGGTACCATAGGTTTGGCAATAGACCTTTTTTGGAGGAGTCTTGTGTTCTAAATATACACCATTTTTACATTTAGTTAAAAAAAATCCATCAACATAAGTAAACTTTGGAGTCCCGGCAATATCGCACAACCTCTGCTATTCAGCTAACAGGATGTGAAGCTCCCCGCATTTAGTGGTTTAGTTTAAATTGCTAAAATCTTACAAGTAGGGTGTGACGGGTCCCTCCGGTTTCAGATGGAATCCCCTCCCACGGTCTACGAGAAGTTGAACGAACGGTAAGTTGGAGAGGCAGTAAAAGAGGCATACGTTCACGAGAGTCAGAAGATGAACATGCAAATGGTGAGTAAAAACTGAGTAAGATTGCAAAACGATGTATGGGTAATAAGTGACGGGAGGTAGGGTAAACGTAACTTGAGAATAAGAGTGTTAAATATTGAATAGAAATTGACTTGTGTGAGGCCAAGCAATTAATTAAGAGGTATTGTGAGGAGAGTGTGATGATAATAGAATACGGTCCGTGCCTGTGTTTTACAGAACTTAACAGAAGAAATCTTAACCTAAAATCCCAAGTGGAAGCATTAGTCGATGAGTTCGGTTAAAGACATAACTTAAAGAGGTTGATTTAAACTCTGTAGGAGTGTTGATTTAGAGGGCAAGACAAGTCTTAGAGAAAAGATTGTAAGAGATACGTGATATATGAAACCGGTTGAGTATGTCTGTTTGTTTTATGTGTTCATGTATTGGCGATAATGTAATAGCTAAAAGTGATTGTTGATAAAAGCAGAAACACGAGGTTGGAAAATTTTATTGATTGTTATGCATTTAAGTTGATGGTGTTTTTTTTTGGTTTATAGTCCTAATGTAGAAAAAAAAATGTCGACTTACAAAAATGTAGAAAACAATAATGTCGAAAACCTATACATATATTGAAAAGAGTCAATCTTTAGAAAAAAAAGTTGAAAAAGAAATGTCAATTAGCACTATCAATAAATAAACAAGAAGAGTATCATTTACTGGGGGGGTCCCCCCACACCCCCACCACCCTCTCACCCCTCGTACTCAACACATTTTAATTATATATATATATATATATATATTTTTTTTTTTTTTTAAAAATTCTAAAAAATGTAGAAAAAATTCGACATTATTGTTTTTCAACATTATTGTTTTCTAAAAAAAAAAATTTGACATTTTGACTTTCTACATTATGACTGAACACCGTTTTTTTTTTAACAAGATTAAAGTAAAAAATGTGATTTAAAGGGATTGAAACCTGCGACGATTGGTGCATGCTCATATTATATTTTTCTGAAATGTATTGTTTTGCAAAACTGTGACTAAAGCAAACGAGTATTGATAGTCAAGAGTGATGAGTCAAACATGGAGGATGTTACTCCACTTGTGCACCTCTGCAAGCAATTGCCAAAACATGCACCTAAGCTTAGACAGTATAGTGCGAAATGGCTTAAGGGAACCGCAGACAAAATGTTTATGCCTTGACCGCAAGGAAGGTCACTATCAAAGGTAGTCCTGCAGCATTTGATGACATATTTGCATGCAGCATATACAGGAAAAAAGCTATACTAGCGAGCTTAGAACTTTGGAAAATGTACCAGGAGGAGAGAGAAGAGCCGCCTCCTATAGATTGGATCCTTAATATATGCAAAGATGGGGCGAGGAGTCTTCTGCTCCCCCATCCCGCTGGAAATAGACATCGAAAACAAGAAAGACGATGGGTTGTACCCATTGAGGGAGCTTGTGGGATGTTCTAACCCACTAGTCCATGCCCTGCAACATCACTGTGCATTGCTTTCATCAGAAACATCAGAAATGGCCGCCGGAAAGCATGGTGTTCGCTAAAAATCACCCAGAAGTGCGCAGGAGAACCTGAAAAATAGGCCGCGAATCCACTTTTGCCCATGTCAGTGGTAACACAGAAGCCCACTGCCAAAACTCATCATTTGGCTGCCCACAGAGCAAAATCATTGCAAGGGTAATACAGAACTGCTTTAAAAATCAATTTTTCCTTGGCTGTGAAAAGTGCAAGAATCATGGTTCTGAAACATCACAAGAGATCCAACTTTCTTGTTGGGTGTGAAACATAACTGTATATAAAGAATGCACCTGAGCACAATCTTAACAGAAACATATTTTATCAGAACAAAATCCACATTTAAAGATGCTTGCTTGAAATAAATATCTCAAAAATGGGCACACTACCATTACTCGCCTCTGTCAGAAGCTGGCGATCTCTAAACCTGTCATTTTAAAGTTGTACATGGAATCAAAATATGCCAAAGAAGAGACTTCCTATCAAAAGCAAGATGGGTTGCTATAATTCAATCTCTATATTTTAAGAAGGCTGAAATAAGAAATTTGTGGATATTTGTTAAAAATGTAATTTGTATTTTAGGACAAAACTGTTAAACTTGAGGAAAGCCAACTACACTGGGCTTCAAAGACATTCCACACCCTTTTACCCAACAAAGGACTCCTTCCCCCTGCTCTCTGCTAAGAAACTGGCAGGCTGGTGTGAAAGTAACTGGGAGGGGGACTTTGGCCTGTTGTTCTGCTAGCAGACAAAGGACTCCCTTGAACTGAATGGAAATGCTAATTCGGGTGTGAACAGAAACCAGCCCTGGCAGGAAGACAAGCTCATGTGACTCTCTAGCCCAGCCAAGACCTTGTAGGCGGAGACAAAAAAATTTGTGTATTGAGAGAGCACAGAAAATATTGTTTTGGAAAAGACTTATCAAAAATTGTACCGAACTGGCAAAATATGGAATTAAGAGATTATTAAATTGAAAATATTGCTCACAAGTAGAAACTACTCTGGAATTGTTGCAATGTTCAGAGACTGAACTATCGAAATGTGGACTTTGTAGCAGTTGTGATTATGTTAAAAATATGAAAATGTACAGGAATATGTCCAGAGGGTATGTGCATGTATGGAGAAAAATGTGTGTAGATTTAACATTGAGAAACCAACCAAAAGCGTGAAAAATGTTCATTTGGGAACCAAAACTCTTACGAAGATGGGAGTTGAACAGAAACGTGCCTTAATTAATCTGTGATGTGTATATGTAGCATTAACAAGTTGTGGATATTATGAATATGTTTTTTATGCAAAATAGATTTTCTGGTTCGAAAGAAAGGGGAGGATTTTTTCTCTGGACCATAAACATAGTGTCACTCTGACACATCATGACACTCTGTTCCTTCTCAAATCAGGGGAGAGGGAATCAGGGGAGAGGGAATTCTCTGACCTATCAGATTCTTAGAGGGTTGGGCATAGTATAATCAGCCTCCCCACCCCTTTGGAAAATGGATAAATAGGGACTGCTGAGGACAGGCAAGACACACACATTCACCCACCACTGATCGACTGGCGAAGCACTCTGAAGGAAGATCCAGACTCCAGAACCCATATCCAGACTCCAGAACTCTGAAGCAGAGGCCCAACCCAAAAAGCTGAACCCCCGCTCAGCAGACCTTTAAAATCTTGCAACCTGAATTAACCCCTAAACTTCCACTGGGCCTAACCCAACTAATCCAACAGCCTGGCTGAGCTGTTTTGCTGCTTCTGGCTAAGAACCCTTGCTAGAACCAGATCGGTAGAGCAGAGCTGTAACCCAGAACCAACCCATCAGATCCAGTCCAAGAGGCCATGCAAACCAGAGTGCCTTGCTGTGAGCAGAACCAAGTGCCTGAGACCTGTCCGGTGGCGAGTAATTCCAGCCAAACCTTTGACCAGATCTTGACGGGCCTATTCCATTCCAAACCATAGTTGTGAGTATGTAGCATAGAACTGTCCATAGCAAATCTCTTAGTTAAAAGGTTTAAAGTAATCCTATCCAACCCATTCCAACATATCCAGCTTACATTGTAGAATCTCTTGTGTCCATCCTGAATCCTTCTCTAAACCATATAATTCTGTGTTAATCGTAGTGATAATCATCTTGGCGCTAATATAATTGCTGGAGAAAGGCAAGTGTCTCGTGCAGATAGAAACCATCCGGAGGCGCCTCTGGATCGGTGGCTGTGCTGTCGTGTAGCTTGTTGCTCCATAGACTCTCTAGTGTTAAGAAATCTTTTTTCCTAATCTTCCAAAGCGCATCTTTCATTTTGAAATCTTGACTCTTTTGAGAAAAATCTACCTTTCCTAAAACCTCTGTAAACCTTTGAACCGTACATGCTAGGAACGAATTTTAAATGTCATTTTGAAGCTAACATCCTCAGTTTTCAAACGAACTAAGAACCGCATTCCAACTCCTTTTTATAGTTTTTCCGTAATCACATTTCTCGCGCACAGAAAAGTTGCTGCGAATTTGCACTTGGCTCAATTTCACTCCATATAAAAATAGCTATTTCTTGCATTCAACTTCTGAATTTCGTTTTCAATCTGATAATCCTTCAAACATCATTGCTAGTCTCTACCTGAACCTATTCAAAGCGGCTCTCCCTAGTTTTGAATCAATATAGCGAATTAAAGTCATTTTTAGCATTTTGTTCCCATTCATTTCAAATCACAATTAAAAGCATTTTGACCTGTTTAAAATCATTCCTGTTTTTCTCTAAGCTTGCTGGGGGGGGGGATCTGGATTGAACTGCAATTGTTAATTGTTGATTGTTATTCCTGAAACCTCTGTGCCCTCAATCCATCTCTTCATATTGCATATTGGAGGGAGTGAGTAGTAACAGGGGAAAGAGTGATCACATTGTCTTTGAATTCATATCAAGTTTTATTTCTGTGTTGAATTCTTTCCTATCATTGCCTTTCCTTGAACCCATACAAAGTTTTATTTCTGCTACATTATTCTTCCTACTCCTAATTGATTATTGTGATATCACCCATTGCTGATCATTGTTCATAATAGTGTGATGTTGAGATATTGTTCATTATCGTAGAAGTGTGATATATATATATATATATATTCAATTCTTCAAATAAATCTTTTAACTTTGCAAAACAAACCTATTTCTTGGTTCAGTGAGACCGGAGGGATTCAAAGACAGGGGTGTTATATAAGGGTACATCATCCAGAAATAAAATAACTTTTGAAATAAAAATATATAAATAAGGGTTCAATTGGGCATCCCATACTTGGCATTGACTTAGGTGGAGTGCTGGGTTGAAACCACTTACAAGATTAAGGCAGCAACAGGTAATAGTAACACGGCATATGAGTCGCCAGCTCAAAGCAGTGACAAAGGCTCGTTTATATTCAGAATTTCGAAGAGCTGTGGGCTTTGGAGACACGCAAAGCTTGGGGGAAATCTATACCTGTGTTCTAGCATATATTATGCCAAGGGCTGCCAGACCAGGTACAGAAGCAGCTCAAGAAGTTAGTGGGTATGGAGGCAAAACCGTGGTCAGAAATTCAGCTGGCCATCACACATTATTGCAGACTCTTGCAGGAAATGAATTGAATAAAAAATTATATCAGGGATCGGCGAAGAGGCAAAGTTAGTGCAAAAAAAGTTATCTAAGTACACTCCTGAAGGGGTAATGATAACTAGTGGAGACGGATCAAGTTCACAGCATGTAAAAAACATGCCGCAGGTGAATAATCAAAGGCAGTTTGATCAGGGCAATAATGGATTTACTCCACGAGGAAAGGGAGGATTTCAAGGTAGAAGCTTTTCATATAATCAAGGGAATTGTCAGAACAATCATGGCAACTTTCAGAGCAATCAAGGAAGGTTTCAAAATATTCAGAATGACAATCAAGACATGCAGGTTGGGCAGAATAGGAGATTTCCGCCTCCTATATGTTGGACATGTAGAATGACCAGGCATTTAGATTGTAAGTGTAGAAGTCAAGGATTTGTGCAGAATGGTCAATTTTCAAGAGGGGGGGACTTGAAACCTGCCTGCGTATTCACAGCAGAGTGGAGATGGGTTTGCTCAGAATCAAACAGTGCAACAGCACAAGCACAGAGAATGCTGCAAGATTTTTAAACGCAACAAGCAGTAGTTAATCCGCTGCAAGGGCATTCACAGTATTCACCTATGCAGATAGAGCAAAGCACAACTATGGGGCAGTTGATGACTCTCATGGTAGGAGGTGTCACTGTACAGGGAGGGAATCATTTTACAAGTACAGGAATGAGGCTTTATCCACAATAGGAGAGCTTACTGGGAGACTTGATGTGTTCCTGTGACGCCAAATCCTCATGAGGAACCGAGGGTAGACGTCAGTATAGGAGGCAAATGTTTTTCATTTTTAGTAGACGCGGGTGCATCACGCTTGTGTATAAAAGAGGGGAACATTTTCAATGTTTGACACTGCCATGAATACTCAAGCTTTCACAGGAGCTACAAGCAGAGTTCCTTTTACTGAAGAATTACCAGTCTCTATAAGAGAATGTGACATGTTGGTGCCATTGCTGTATTCAAGGCAGACACCTGTCAAACTAATAGGTTGAGATTTGATGACTAAGTTTAATATGACAATCTCGTTTACTGATGAAGGCATAGTGGGCCTCATCATGAGTTGGGCTGTAGCCCTTAAATGAGGCGATAACGGTATTACTGCCGCATTTAAGGGCTGGCCCTATCATGAGTCGGGTGCTAAATGGGCTGTTTTACCTCCAGCTTTATTCTGGAGGTGAAAGTCCCTGTTTTCAGCTGTATTACTGCCGGCTGTATTAGCACCAAAAATGTCCCATCGGATCCAATGGACCCAATCAGGAATGGGGATTTACCGTTAAGGACCAACCTGTGATCTGGTGGTAATAGTGCTGGACCGGTTGGTGCTAGGGCTATTACAGTCGGCGGTATTACAGCTGGGATACAACCAAACTTGTGATGAGGTCCAGTGTGTTCAACACCAGGAATGCATTATTTAAACGTGAGTGAATTTATTATTGTGTTTGCAGGACAAGTGACCATGAGATCAGTCCCGTTTGAACCTGAAGTGTTTCATTATGGGGTATGCATTTTGTTGACATGGCTACCAGGCCTAGTAGGCAGAATGATGAGAATACCTGATGAATTTCTATTCAGACCAAAGATACCTATGGATGAAGAGGAAGGGCAAGTCTTTCCTTTAGAACTACAAGCAGCCATAGTGCGAGGGGAAATGGCTTTGCTTGATGGGAATGATCGTGATGGCAGACAATGGTGCACAGTGATTGCCATTGGGGAGGGTTACAGATTGACTGACATCACTGATGAGGACATGTTTGGAGATCACCATCAGATGATGAAGTGATATTTGAAATGAGCATTACATATTGGATACGAGCCATTAAACGAGAGGTTCCTCAGAAAATGATGATAGCACCAAAGCGTCCTAATTATTTTGAAGAAGACATGGCAAAAGTGCCAGTCTCATTATGGACTACAGGCCCTTATGATGCAGGCCTACTGAAGAGGGTTGGAGAAGTAAGGATTAAATTGAAGCCAGGCGCAATTTTACCTCATGCACAACAGTATCCTATGTCTCGAGAGGCAGAAGAAGGTATTTTTAAGACCATTTCCGCCATGATAGATCAAGGCATCCTGGTGACGTTGGAGTCACTGTGTAATACTTCAGTGTACCCTATCAAAAAACCTAGGGGGGGGGGTCATGGAGGCTAATTCAAGACCTTCGCACGACTAAGCAGATTGTAGAGGCCGAGTTCCCTCTAGTTCCTAATCCTGCTACAATCTTATGTAAAATACATATTGAAGCATGATATTTTACCGTAATTGATTTGAAAAATGCGTTTTTCTCAATCCCCATAAACGCAGACTCACAGGATCTGACGTCATTTATGTTCAGACAGACAAAGTTGAAAAGCACAAGATTACCTCAAGGGTATTGTGAGTCTCCATCGATTTTCAATAGAGTTCTCCAGATGGATTTAAGCAATATTGATCTGGAAAGTGTTGTGTTGCAATACGTAGATGACATTTTAGTTTGCAGCACTTCAGAGGAAGAGTGCAAGTGTGATTCTGTTCAGTTGATGATTACGCTTGCTGATAGAGGATACTAAGTTGACACAGAGAAGTTACAGTATTGTCAACAAGAAGTGTTGTATATAGGTCAGTTGATTTTTCATGAAGGAAAAAAGGTTGCTCCTGAAAGAGTTGAGGCAATTTTGAAAACCACAAAGCCACAAATGATAAAGCAAATGCAAAGATTTCTGGGACTATGTAACTATATCAGAGCATGGGTCTTTGATTACAGCTCATATGTAAGGCCTTTATTACAAGCTCTAAAGAAAGCACAGGCAAAGCAAGAGCAAATTGTTTAGACTGAGGAGATGGAAGAAGGGTTTGAAGAATTGAAAAAGGCAATCTGTACAGCTCCAGTTTTAGGGATTCCTAATTATGCAGAGGAATTATTTTTATTCTCGCATACGGATGGTACCGTTATGACGGCAGTCCTCACACAGAGAACTACATTGGGGTAGGAGCCCCTTGCATATTAGAGGGGTATTTTAGACTCAGTGATGAGGGCTCATTTTCCATGAGAACAATCTTGGCAGCTGCCGTGTTCGCCATTGAGAAGTCAGCAAGTATAGTGATGGTATGCTCTATGATGTTGTTTTTTGAGCATGCATTATTTGCCATCCGGGAGAAACCGAAAGGGACATTGACTTCTCAAAGGGCTTCTGCCTACGAGGTAGTCATATCAAATCCAGTGATCAAAATAGTCAGATGCAGAATAATGAATCCTGCCATGTTTGTAGCTGAACCACTGGCAGATGGTGAACATGTGCATGACTGTTCTAACTATGAAGAGTTCTATGATGTAATACGTAGGATAAAAGAAAATGCTTTGGCAGGGGGAGAAATTGTCTTTATTGATGGTTCTTCAAGGATTGATCAAAATGATGGGAAGATATATACAGGTGCCGCTGTGGTAAAACACAGGGGGAGAAATTGTCTTTATTGACGGTTCTTCAAGAATCCATCAAAATGATGGGCAGAGATATACAGGTGTGGTTGTGGTAAAACACAAAGCCAATGGGGAGGTTCAAACATTGGTAAGTGCATGACTCCCGTCTCACTATCAGCACAGCCTGCAGAGTTAGTGGCACTGATAGATGCGCTCGAGAATCATGCAGACCGGGAAGTAAAGGTGTACAGTGACTCCGCCTATGTGACATCGATGGTACATGCAGGATTAGCACGTTGCAGCATGCCGCTTTATTGGACAGGCTTATCAAGGCACAACTCCCAGTAGCCATCACAGTTGTTAAATGCGCAGCTCACACTAAAAAGACAGATTTTATCTCACGTGGAAATCAAGCAGCAGACGATGAAGCCAAATGCATTGCATGTTCTGAAAATATCATGACATTTGATATGCCTGATGTAAATGAAAAATGGTGGTGATGATGACTGTGTCTGAATCCTATAGTAATCTTTCGAAGACACAATTAATAGAGGTTCAGGGAGAAGCCCCTCAAGATGAGAAGGATCTATGGACACAAAGAGGGTGTTCTTTAAACCCCTCTGAAGCATTGTGGAGATAAGACAGCACTGGTAAACCAGTAATGCCAGTAGCCTTATTAAGGGTGGTGCAGGTACAGCTACATTACACTGTGCATACAACTAGAGAAAACCTTGCTGCAACTATTGCAGAAGATTGGTTTGTACCAAATATGTTAGAACACGTTGCATTCTATGTAAAGAATTGCATTGTTTGTCAAAAGTTCACTGCTGGGCACACACTGCGCACAGTTGGAGGAGTTATCCTGAGACCTAATGGCCCCTTTCAGCTTTTGCATATACATGATTGTAGCAGTCTGTCCCTTTTCATGATGGATTGAAGCTGGTCTGTGTACACACCCAGATTACACAGGTGCAGTAAAGTTCTTAGTGCAAGAAATATTTCCTAGATGGGGAATATTTGAAGTATTAAGATCAGATAATGGTCCTCATTTTATGTATCACTTATTTGAACTGATTGGCTTGTTGCTTGGTATAAAGCACAAGTTTTCTTCGGCTTATCATCCACAAGGAAATGGAATCTGTGAGAGGCTCAACGGCTTAAAGAAAGAATAGCCAAGTTGAAGCTTAGCTTGAAGAAAGGGTGGTTGCATTGCCTACAACTGGCATATGCATTGAGGAACCAACATCTTACCCCCATGAAATAGTGACAGGGAGGCGAATGAGGACACCGTTCACACCTCCATCCAGAGTTAGAAGTGATGCCTAGCCAACGTCAGAACGGTTAGGAATGGAGTTGCATGACTACCTTACTTGTATGACCTCAAGTATCTCTGTCATTTCAGATCAGCTACGGCGAAAAGAGTGTGGTGCAGTACAGAACATAGGAGATATTTCAACAAGTGGACTTCAATAATTATGTGTTCCTTAAGTGTTCCCCAGAGATGTGATCCTAATCTGCAACCATACTAGAAAGAAGTGGGACGAACCCCCACTACAACAGTCCTTTTATCGTGGAAGACGTAATGCCACCTGCAGTCAGAGTGCAGGGCAGACGTGAGAGACATAAAGATCTATGCTGGAGGGACCTCTTTACCCCACACCCTTCGGAAGCAAGCATCGGGCGGAACCGCAGCACATACAGACTAGGTCTTTGACGAGGATGAAGAACGCAGAAGCTGTCAAGTAAAGACAAAGAGTTCATTGGACTGTGGCTTATTTTGAACACTCTTTTCAGTCATTTGGGAAAGAGTCAAGGGAAGATATCCATTTGTGAGACTCGGGGGTTTTGTTGACATTGGATTTAGGCATGGCTAAGCCTTGATAAGAAGAAAAATATGCCAGATCTTCATTTTGTTTTCAACAACTGGAAGAGCGTACAGTTCCCTGATTCATTTCTCACTGAGTTCCTGTTTAGATTTGCTTATGGGGTACCCAATGACAATGTTTCACAGATCATATTTGAAGTTTTTTTCTTTGTGTTACGCACATATCCTGCAATTGTGGGAAGAACTACTAGTGTTCACATTCCTGCAAGATCCTAAGAATGGTCCGATCGTAAGGGGATTGCTCACAGCGATTATTGAGCAAGTTCTGTAGCTTCATGAATACAGTGGGGAAAATACAAATGCCCCTGCCACTGACAACACACACAGACTGGTCAGTTTGGTCTTTTACCACCTGATTGAAGAGTGTCCACATCTTGTTAATAAACACACAGATGTCCGTACCTTTTTAAGGGATCCTAGAAATAATGCAGCATTGAATGAGATTGTGAGAGATATCATAGTGCAAGTAAATGCTTATTGCGAGAGAGCTCTGAGATCAGGGTGAGACTTTCCTTCGAGGGACAGATTGAGGGATTTCTGGCGTAAAAGAACCCTTGTTTCATGCTGAAAGAAAATCATCATGTTGTCTGGTGAAAGGATGATTCAAGGAGTCCACTGTGAATTCGTGTTCATCATCCACTAAGCAGTCAGGTAACCAAGGAAGCTTTTTGAGTGAGATCAGCAGTATCCAGAAACAGTACATAATAGTGTCATATTAAAGTTTTATTTTTCCTTCCTTAGGCAATAAAATGGGCAACATTAGTAGCAATATCGACATGCCAGATTCAGAGAGACATCCACATTGTGTATAAAATCGATGTTGCATGCTCTCATATCTCTGTTATTTATGCTTGCATTCGGTTCATAATAATATTGCTTCCACTCACTGTGTGCACATCCTATAACATAGATGTGCAAGGAGAAAAAACAAATGAGAATCTTCCTAAGCAGAAGGAAGGTATAAACATGGCAACTACTAGGCAGACAAGACCCTGTGTAGTTATCCCTGTTCAAAAGAATGACGAGGAATCACTTTAAATCAGAGGTAAATGTTACTGACAGTCAGTTACATGCGAACAGTGTCTTAGAGATTATTATTGGATGCCAGAGAGAGGCTTTATAAGGGATACAAAAGAATGGGTGTTGAAAGATGATCCTACTAAGTTAATGCATGCAAATATACCTGGTCAACTGACAAGTATTTCTGTGATTGGTCCAGTTAGAAGAAACTATGCTGATAACCTTTATGAAATATTGGTGGGAGGTGACAAGAGGAAAATAACATCTAGGAGAGATACAAGGGAGGATGATTTTGAGCTAAATGATTACATGGATAGTACAGCACATTTAGGAAACAACATATGGTATCGACATATAAGGAAATTGGGGAAAAGAACCTCAAAGGAGGAATGCTTTGTATGTGCACTCCTGCTATATAGTATGGGGAAGTCTAAAATCTTCATAGCTATTTAAATAGACGTCCAGACAGCATATTGTCTTTCCCACATAGCATTTTGCAGAACAAGAGGCCAGTTTATGGGCCGATATGCTTACCTTAGATGGGCAACTGAATGGACAGATCCAGGTGAAGATGACTATGTCCAGGACACAAAGACAAAAAACAGAGCTCACACCAAGAATCATGTGATCAGATATGAGAAGCCTGGCGTAAAAGGAGCTGGAATCAGATGGGAAGTAAACAAAAGACTGGAGAGTCCAGGAAAATCTGCAGAAGAAATTCTGAGATGGAAGAACAGAGGCCAAATGCAGAGCTGGGGATCAGTTCTATTACCAGGGGGATGGGAAGAAGGAGTGGTAATCTGCAGAGCCTGGGTGGTTGTTGGTTTCTACAAACAAACCATTGACATTGTGCAGAATGGTTGCAATCCACTGTGGCCAATACTGGCTGAACTACTGACCTGGGTCAAAGACGGGGGATGACCCTTACAGATAGTGCCTTTTGGAAAGTGCAAAGCTGTGCTTCAGAAACAATGACACACGAGTGGAGAGAATCAGAACTGTGGTCAAATCTTTGATGTACCAGGAATGATACTTGGAACATAAGTAATCATGGATCATTATTGGGCTTGTGGATCAGAGCACATATGAGGCTACCCAAGGATCGGGGAGGACGATGCTCACTAGTGAATGTTCATATTCCAGCATTGGTAATTCCGAAAAGAGACTTAAACCTTGGCAGTTTTCCAAAATCAGATGCTTAATAAATGAAGAGAGAGAACTATTTCTCAGCAAAATCTATAGAGGCTTTTGATGCTATTACCTATGAGCACAGACTATTTTGCCAGACAGCTTCAGTATTTTTGTTGATCTTCATGCTGAGTGTCCATGTTGGAGCAAATACCAAATAGCTGCAGATTTCCAGATGGGAATTGCTACAGACAATCAACATTACCATAAAGGGCTTCAAAGCTATCAGAGAAAGGTTGAGAGCCATAGGAATGATGACTCTCCAGAACAGATATGTCTTGGACATGATCACAGCTATGGATGGAGGTGTTTGTGCAAACATCGGGGAATCATGTTGCACATTCATACCTTCTCATGATGAAGAGAATGGAACCTTGATGGAGGCCATAGGCATGCTGACAAAACTCCACTTCCAGATGATCAACGAAGTAGACGACATTACTGATGATAGCTGGTTTGGATCCCTCTTCTCCTGGGTTCCAAAATGGATGGCAGACATTTTTAAGTTCCTTGGAGCTCTGATACTAATGATATTGCTTGGTGTTTGTGTGATCAAGGTAATAATCTCCCAATGCAAGAAAACAGCCAGGATGGCCATAGGGATGAAGATTATGATCGATATCGAACCAGGGTGGAAGGCCAGAGACTTGACAGATGAAGAGACTTTGTGAAGGCCAGTATCCATGCACATGAAGGAATGAAGTTCCTGTATCTAAATAATTATAAGACATACATGGGAAGATGGATCTAATGTATGGATCTAATGTAGCCTCATGTCATGGAACAAAGACGAGCATGTGAGATCTTCAGAGCAACATGTCTGGATGTGAAGGATGATAAGAGACTGATCGTTAAATTGCCCAGAGGGGGGAGTGTAGAGGAGGAGCCAAAGTACCACCACCTCAAACACCTCAGCCATATTGCCTATAGGGTGGATGGCCGGATGTGAAAACCATGTAATACCAGTGAAAATACCGAAACCTTGGAGAATCATGGTGGCAAGGTTCCCATTGAGAAAGCCATACCTGTATACAAGAAAATATGATGGGCGCTTGAATGAAATCCCAGAAGAAGCAGAGCAAATGAATGGTCAAAACGAATGGTGACGTCGCACAGAGCTGAGCTGACGTACATAGAAGATATGCATAGACTAGAGAATGCAGATATTCTATAATGCATCAAGAAAGTATCAAGGATAAGTGACATCTTGGGATCAAGGTGTAGAAGCCTATGCCATAAAATGGATGAAGATATCAAGTCAGTTTACATGTGTACAGATGCAAAAGAAACGCAAGCAGATGAAGTATACTTGAGGCTGGCTTTATATTGAATAGATTGTGGCATGCAGCAATATATACATTTATGCATAAAGAGTAAAGGATGGATGTTTCCACTACTTGCCATAGCAGAATTGGTCTAAAAAAGAAAGGCCTCATTACCGGTGTGTCGCAGTATGAAAACACATGAATTAAAAGTTAATTTCGAAAAGATGAGGCTGGATGAACCATGAAGCCAAGCCAAGAAGCCGAGGTCTTATCAGGCTGAAGTTAAGTAGCATTGGATACAAATCGTGGGAAAGAACAAAACTCCTGTTCAAAAGACACAAACAAACAAGGAAGACGTCAGAGGTCTATTTAAAAAAGAGTATTTGAAAGGCAGTGAAAGTTCAAAATCATGGTCTACAGTCACATGGAAGGATGAAGTTGGATGAGCAAGATGCTCACATCTACGCATCAGGGCAGAGTGTGCCTTCACTCCCCCAAATTCTCTAGAGCTAAGAAAACTTCCAAGGACAAGTTCAAAGTCTTAATTGCCAGCAGACCACTGAGGTGATGATGGATTGATATGCTAATTGGTGAGAAACTCTGCTTTAGACTAGCTCACCAGCACCTGAAAGTCCAATCTGCGTGCTGCTAGACGTAGATGGAGAAGTACTGATGAAGGTGAGAGTGCCAACCAATTGTAGAGTACAGCGTAATTAAGGGTCCTATAGTTTGTGTAGCCAATGGGACGTTGTGTATTTAGTGACATTCATAGTTGCCATTTTTAGGGGAGGGCTTAGTTGCCTCACCTGATGTTAAGAAACCTATCACTTTCACTCACTATCCCATACTATTATAGAACACATACTTAGATGTGCACTAAGAGCCTATCATAGTTGCCATTAGGTTTTTGTAGTTTGCTACATAAGATGACGTTGGTAGTGACATAGGTCAACGTCAATGATGACAAGTATTTGATATAAAAGTTGTTTTTTATGAAGCTAGTTGAGTAAGAGGATCGAGCAAATTTGTTGATGTTCGTTGTGCTCCTTGTTTTAGATAATTCACAATAAAACAGTTAACCTTTTGCCAACTACCTGAGATGTTTCGATTATTGATGTTTGAGTAACTTCTGCCTCCCCATCCATGTCCAGGGTAATTGCTACTCATCTTAAAGGGCTGAGGTTATTCAGTTCAAGATGAAGAAAGATAAGAATACCTTGAATTCATGCGCTCAAGAAAGATGAAAAGAGTACATGCTATAGTTCCATATCATAGCATAAGGGATTCCTATCGGCAGCGCCTATTAGAAGAGCATGTATTAAACTCCCAGAGGAGGTAATAAAAAAGAGAAGAAAAATACATCCACTAAGGCAGTGGAGAAAGACACAAGTAAGGGCACAAAGTGAAAGTGCACATATACAATGGGTATAATATAATCGTGTAAAAGATAACGTGTTTAAAACGAACAACAAAAATAGAATAACGTAAATAAAACATTTTTTCCTTCCAATTTTCTAACAAAGGATCGATGTGGACCAAAAAGCTAGAATTAGACGAAACTAAACAAAGTCAAAAAGACAGTTTGAAGATACTATAATCAACGGAAAGTGTAAACGAAGGAGCTAGAAAAAGTGTAAAAATAAAATGTATAAAACATAATAAACGTAGGTAGGAAAAATATCTTGATCTCCTGGAATACCAGTGATGATTGATTGTGCCTACTTATATATATTGAAATAATATACTTACTCAAATTTTCTCTTGCTTCCAATTTAATTAAGTACTGAAAGCCTGAATCGGCTTGTGGTAATGGAAGAAACACCTCTCACACATCTATGCAGAACCCTTCCAAGATATACAGCCACGATTATGCAGTACCATTCCGAATGGCTTAAGGGCATTACCAATAAGACATTTATGCTCTGGCCTCCAGGAGGCTCATTGTCAAATACGATATTACGTAACCTGGCAACATATTTAAATGCAACACAAAAGGGAAAGAAGCTAGAGAAATGATTGACAGTACTAGAGCTTTGGAAAATGTTCCAGAATGAGAAAGAAGTCCTAGTCTACAGGGAGTGGATGCTTAGTTGGCATAAAGGGGAATATGTAACGTCTTCAGCTCCTCTTTCCCCTCCTGAGAAACAAGACATAGAAGAAAAAGAGAAGGGATTTGTCCCTTTAAAGAAATTGAGAGCATCAGCAGGGTGTATTAATCGACCATAGAAGGTCCCTGCCTATACTAGGGAAGAGACATAGGAAGACAGTAAAAGGAGAGAACGTGTGTATGCACAGACACATGATGAAAGTAAACAGCGAGATGAGAAAAAGGATAAACACAACAGATACAGAAGAAGCAGAGAAACAAAGGAGAATAAAATATACAGATAAGGGTCTGACAATAGTACAGAATGAATGGATGGGACAAATATTACTCAAACTAGATGACAAAGGTATTTGTGGAGTTTGAGGAAGAAAAGAAAGGGAAGATCAAGACAAAATGAAAGAGAAGCAGATAGAGATGCAAGACAAACAAGAAAGAGACCAGGAATGTAAACAAAGTGAAGAATGAAGAAAATATGAGGCAAAAAGGGAGCAGGAAAGGCTAGAAGGGAAACAAGTAGATATAGAAGCTCAACGATTGAAAGCACGTAGGTTACAAAGAAGACGGGAGGAAGAAGAATTAAGGGAAATAAGGAGAAGGGAGGAAGAAATTAACAGAAGTAGAGGATTTAAAGATGAGGTTGAATATTTCTGCTGTAGAAGCATGATGCCCATAGAAACGCAAGAGCGAACGGAAGAGGAGAGAGGGTCACAACCGTTCTGTGGAGGGTGGCAGGGACCATTAGAAATGTGAACATGGAGAGAAGATGTGGAGACCATAGGGACAAGGATGGGGAAACTATACAGACAAATGAGGGATAAGGAAAGGTATAGAACTCAAGAGGGGGAAAAAGAGCACCCTTTAGAGAAAAAGGAGGAAGCTTAGATGACGTCAGAGTAGACAATCATAGAACTATATCCTTAAGTGGGATAGATCTTGAGGACGAAGAAGAGGACAACAGTTATATGAGTTGGGGCATAACAATGTCAGAGGTGGAAAGGAATCAAAATAAGAAGATGCAAGAAGAGAACGCATATGGATTTTTAAGAGAATCAGACGTAGACAAAACATATCTCGAGGACCCTATAGGAAAAACACTGGAACCAATACATATACTAAACAACCACAAGTTTGGTTGTAAAGTACAGGGGATGCGTCCCCGCCGCATATGAACAGACGAAGGACATTGCCAGGAAGAAAACGAGCAGGCAGTGATAATGCTGCCTGGAAGACAAGGAGTGTGGGTAGGTTTGATAAAGGATCAGGGTTTTCATGATTCTCATTATTAGAGAATGGAGAGGGTGGACCACAATATATACCATGGCCCCAGAGGTGTAAGGATCATTTAAAATGCACACTGCTGAGTTTGACTTCTGGTGCGGGAAAATGGATTAAGAAATTTGGAGAGCAGGACACCAGGAGCTATAGGCGATATAAAAGGCCTATTATCAGCCATCCTAGGGGCGAGATCCAATGACATTTGAAAAGAGCAGGCTATCAAAAAGTAACTGTGCAAAACACAGTGAACGATGGAGCGCCATTCAATAATTGTAGAGTAGACATATGGTGAGCGCTTAGAGTACAATATCTAGACACATCAGATATTGGGGTGATAATGACTAGGAACATTAGGGAGGATGAAGACCACATTGCTTTAATTCAGGATATTCAGAACAGATGGAGTGCGGAAAAATACGAACCATGTGATAACACAGTAGCATTATTTTACCACGTATCATGTCAGGGACTGCCAGAACCAGTACAGAGGAAGTTAAAGAAACAAGTGGGAATGGAAGCAAAACCATGGCCAGAGATACAATTGGCAATTGTGCACTATTGCAGATGCTAAAAGAGAAAGACAAGAAGGAAACCGAGGCTAGAATGCAAGAAGAGGCAAAGTTGGTGCAGAGAGAATATCAGAGTTTGCCATAGAAGGAGCTATATTGACGTATTGAAGGAAACACAGTGCAAATAGGACAGTTCCCACAGCAAAATATTTGCAGCCAATGGCCAAGATCAGAAACAGTATGATTATATGCCAGGAGGCAGAGGTAATGGACCCCAAGGAGGAGGACGAGGAGGATATCAAAACCCTCAAGGAAGGGAAGATTTAATGGCAGACAGCCCTGGACATGTTGGAATTATGGAAAAATAGAACAATGGCTAAAATATGCAGGAGTAGAGGAGGCATGTAGCAACAGAATTGGTAATCCTCGAGAGGGGGAACAAGATATGCTCCACAATACAGTGCAGACTCACAAGGATATTATGTCCAAGATCACACACAATATCAGGCATATACACAACAACCACAACCGTTTCAGCAAGTGCCAATACAAACACAATTGCCACAACCACAGCAATTCACACACGTACCAATGCAGACACAGTTGGTGCAGGGGCAGCAACAGCAAGCACCTATGCAAGTTCAACAGGCACCAACACAACAGATACATTATATCCCAATGCAACATACAGGTGCGTTACAATGGCAGATGGATGCAGGAGCTACACAAATGACCAAACCCAAATTAGTGAGTGTGACTGTGGTGGGAGGGAATCCTTTCACAGGTACAGTGATGCATTTATACCCACAATAAGACAGCCCACAGTATGACCTGATGTGTTCAGTATGATCTGTAACACCAGACCCCCAAGAGGAACCAAGGTTCAAGGTGATGATAGGAGGCAATACATTTTAAATTCTTGTATACACTGGAGCAACTCGCTCCTGTGTCCGTTAGGGAAAATACCCAATGTCAGGCATTGCCATGTGTAGCTGCATTTACAGACGAATTACCCATTTCTATAGAGGAAAATGAGATGTCCATGCCATTATTATATTCTAAACAGACACCAATGAACACACTAGGACGTGATTTGATGACATAACCTAACATGATGATATTTTTTATTGATCAAGGCAAAGTCTGTTTAACCCCGGGGATACATTATAGAAATGTGAGGGATATTATATTAGCATTTGCAGGAAGGAAAGTCTTAAGGGGAGTCCCTCTAGATGAAGAAGTATTTTTGTATGGAGTGAACATTTTTTTGTTAAAGCCAGAAATTCCCCTGGATAATGAGGAAGGGCAAGGTATTCCTTTAAAATTAGAAGCAGCACTGGTAAGAGAAGAAAGGGTGATGCTTCAAGGGACAGACAAAGATGGAAGAGGATGGAGAACAGTGATAGCCATCAATGAAGGATATAGACTGACAGATTTGCCAGATTAACTATTTAGGGATGACTATTCAGATTTATTCACTTATTGGATTAAAGTTGAGAGCACCACAGAGAATGGCATTGGCAAAAACAAAGCCATTGTTTTTTTCAGGAATACATGTAGAAGGTGCCTAATATCGTATGGACCACAAGTTCATATGACGTGGGCCTATTGAAAGTGTAAGAGCAGTGAAAAGTAAGCTTAAACCAGGAGCTATTTTGCCACATGCAAAACAGTATCCAATGTCCGGAGAAACGGATGAGGGGATATTCTAAACTATATCTGCCCTATGAAAGCAAGGCATTCTGATACCATCAGATTCTTCATGTAACATGGCCGAGTACCCTGTCAAAAAATCAAAGGGGGGGTTGTGGAGATTTATCGAGGACCATCGCCCTTTAAATCATATAGTCCCGGCAGAGTTTCCTTTAGTTCCAAACCTTGTGACAATATTGTGTAATATCCCATCAGCAACCAGGTGTTTTACTGTTGTCGATTTGAATAATATGTTCTCCTCAATTCCCTTACACAAAGACTCACATGATTTGACTTCCTTTTCATATGGAACTATTTGTCTGAAACACACTTGTTTGCCTCAGAGGTACTGTGAGTCCCCCTATATCTTTAATAGAGTCCTTCAGATGGACTTGAGCTCGAAATTGCCATAATTCAATACATGGATGACATTTTAGAGTGCAGTGAGACAGGAGAGAAATGCAGAGAAGACTCAGTCAAACTTATGACGATACTCGCAGAGAAAGGGTACAAGGTAGACACAAATTAGAGTATTGTCAAGAAGACGTATTATAGATAGGAAAGTTAATATTGCATGATAGAGCAGAAGCCAGGCAGCCACACACGGTGAGACAAATGCAGCAATTTTACGGTCTATGCAATTATTGCAGGGTCTGGGTATTTGAGTATAGTACATATATCTGACCACTTTTAAAAGCGCTCAAAGAAGCACAGGTGGCTAAAACTAAATTAGGGTGGACAGAAGACATGACTGAAGGATTTCATGAATTAGAAAACGTGATTAGTACAGCTACTGTATTAGGGATTCCAAAATTATAACTAAGAATTTTATTTATTTTCCCATTCAAATGGAGAAGACATGACAGCAATGCTTACACAGAAGACGACATTAGGACATGGTCACAAACTATTAGTTTATTACAGTCGTTTGCTGGAATCAGTTATGAAAGGACACTATCCCTGTGATCAATCTTTAGCAGCTGCTACATTTGCCATAGAATAGGCTCCAAGTATAACTCTGTTTGTAGAGCGTGCATTATTTGCAATTTTAGAGAAACCCAAAAGTACGTTGACCACTCAAAGAGAATCAGGCTATGAGGTAAATATCTCAAACCATGCGATCAAAATTGTAAAATGTGGCATAGTGAACCCAGCAACGTTCATAGCTGATCCAGTGGGAGAAGATGATGATGTGCATGATTGTGTACATACACCGAGTGTTATAATGATATTCCCCATCTTAGAGAGAGTGCTCTAGGAAGAGGGGAAGTGGTTTTCATTGATGCTTCACCTAAAATCGACCAACAAACTGGGTTGAGACATTCGGGATCGGCAGTATTAAGGGAGAACCATGAGTGCACCTTTGAAGTATTAAAGTGCAGATGATTACCGTCAATGTATTCAGCGCAGGCATCAGAATGATCTGCGCTCATTAATGAAGTTTTGAGGATGAGGAAGTGATGGTGTACTCTGACTCCACCTATGTGACATCAACAGTACACGCACACCTAGCATGTTGGAAGGGGAGGGCCTTCATCCACACAGACGGCACTCCAGTGCAACATGCAGGGATATTGGACAAACTCATTGAAGCTTTAAACCTTCCAGCAACCATAGCTATTGTGAAATGCGCAGCACATTCAAACCGAAAAGATGTAATCTCCTGCGGGAACAATGCCACAGACTTTGAGGCCAAATGTTCGCATATTATTCAACTATATATGAATATGGGTTAAAAGATTTGATGAAAGCGGCAGGGCGATGCAGGTTAGTTAAAGAAAGATTAAATATGACGTCCA
This sequence comes from Ambystoma mexicanum, assembly GCF_040938575.1. Lineage (NCBI taxonomy): Eukaryota > Metazoa > Chordata > Amphibia > Caudata > Ambystomatidae > Ambystoma > Ambystoma mexicanum. The sequence goes on from NC_090935.1 coordinate 315,719,409, forward strand.
TTGTACAGTTAATTGAAATACAAGGACGAGCATCAAAAAAAGAAAGGAGCTATGGAAAAAGTGGGGGTGTTCCTTATCTCCCACTGAGGAAATGTTGAGACAAGACAATACAGGAAGGTAAGTTATGCCTCTAAAATTATTGAGAGTAGCATTGGAGCAGCTCCACTATCTCACTCATGTGACTCAAGAGAGTCTAGCTGATACAATAGCAGAATACTGGTTCATACCGAAACTATGTGAACATGTGGCACAGTTCATTGTAAATTGTGTTGTGCGCCTGAAATGTATGGCAGTGCACACCCTGCAAACGGTGAGAGGAGTAATCCCCAGACGAAGTGGCCACTTCCAACATTCGCACATAGATTATATGAATATGTTGCAAACATGTAATGGCTATCAATACATGATGTAGTTTGTCCCTTTTCCAGATGGATTGAAGCAGGTCCATGCACATTGTAAGTGATTTCAAGGGGGGTGTGGCCAGTGCGCATGGAGTGAGGACGTGATCTCCTCACGCTCCAGCCTGAGATCCTACAACGGACCGAATTGTTCGGCCTGCTTAAGCTGAACAAGCACGCCTGAAGTAGCTACGGGAAGTAGAACCGTTTCCCTACCCCCGACGAAGTTTCCGCAAGAAAATCGGACCGAGATAACAGTTAACCGAAGCGAAAAGAGAGGAGGCCCCGGCCCAACAAAATGGCGGCACCCGCCGGCCCCATCTGAGATGCACCACTGGAGGGCAGATAGCCTCCGGAGGCGAGAGAGGAGGGCCCAGAGCGTCCAACCCAGTGATACGGCAACACCCCGGGGACCCCCACGGCCGGCTGTGACCTGGGTCTCTATCTCCGAGACCGAGTGCCGGGAGGAAGAGACGAAGGGGTGGGGACCCTCAGTGCGAGACCGCATGCAGGAGAGGCGCTGGCTGGCAGGAGGCCGTGAGAGACACGGAGAGACACGAAGAAGAGAGAAGGCGACGGGTGGTTCCCTCCGGAACATCCGCGGGCTGACGACTCCCCATCTGCAATGACCGCAATCGCAATCGATCCTACATCCACGTCCCCGCTGAACGGGAAAAGGCCCCGGAGCACGCCCAAAGACAGGCGATGTCGCCTCCCAAAAGTAAATTGAAAACCGCGACCATGGACTCCTTCACCACGGTCAGGGCGAAACAACAGGGGACAGAGGCAGCAGACGTCCCGACGGCTAAGGAGGACGATCCGACAAATACGCAAGTGCTACAAGCCATAGCGGCGCTACGGACATCCATCGAAACCAGGATTGATGACATCAAGTCGGACATGCAACTGATGAGACAGGACGCCCGTAACCTTATAGAAAGGGTGGCCACAACGGAGGCAACGCTCCAAGACAATGTTAACGACACCACAGAACTTAAATCTAAGGTCCAAGACCTTGAGTTGCAACTAACGCGGCTAGAGGCATGATCAGAGGACGCAGAAGGACGTGCCCTCCCTGGCAACATCCGAATCCTGGGGGTACCTGAAGACACAGAGGGCCCAGACCCGACCGAATTCGTAGAAACGATGCTCTTGCAAGAAATCAGGGCCGGCAAACTGACCCAGGGCTTCTCAATAGAACGGGCCCACAGATCACTTCAGAAGAGGCCCCCTCCGGGCTCCCGAACGCGCCCTATTATTGCAAAAGTCTTGAACTTTCGCGACAGAGAGACTATACTGAGATTCTCAAGAGAAGGAGGGGAGATCAAGAAACATGGCGCCAAAATAGTCATTTATCCAGACTATACCCCTGCGGTGCAGCAAGCACGGAACTCATTTGTACCGGTGAAAGCTAGGTTGCGCAAGCTAAACCTCAAGTACATGCTACTGTACCCGTCCCGCCTTAAGGTACTATACAAGGAGAAAGCTATCTTTCTTGAGACTCCAGCAGCGGCAAATATGTGGCTTGAGGACAACAACCTTGCCGATGATAAGGAAAGCACTGCGCATGAAGTCACAGGCCATTGAAAGCACCAAACGACAGGAAAATGAAGGTTCGCACAACTGCCGAATGAATACCGGACCGCTTGAGATCTACAACTCTACGTACGCTTTGACGGGCAGGAGCGCACCGACCCATGCGCATAACAACGAAGCCGACGCACCCACCTGCAACACGTGGAGGCCGACACCACCCGCACCGGGAGGCCCGGAAAGGACTGGAAGGATCGGGTGCCCCCGAGTGCTGCAAGTTTGAGGCAACTGCTAGGAGCAGTTTTGAGTTGAAAGGTTTGTTGCCCTTATTCACTAGAATGAGGATTGTTAATAGTAATAAGTCTCCAATTGACACTGAGAGGGAGGGGGGAAGGGAGGGAGGAAACGATGAGGCTCGCGCCCCAACCCCAACACAGACCGACCCCTGGTAAACAGGTCCATGCCCGGGGGCGGCAGAGGCGGGGAAAGGGGGGGACAACAGATCCGTTACTAAACCCCTATGGCTGCGACCACCATAAAAATAATGACATGGTATGTAAGGGGCCTAAGGACTTATCTTCGAAGGAACAGGATTAAAACCTACCTGCACAGAAAAGGGGTAATGATGGCATTACTACAGGAGACCCACTGCACAGCGGACTCGGTGGCCAAGCTACAAACACATTGGGGTGGACAGGGGTTTGGTACCACTTATTCTAAATAAGCAAGAGGGGTCTACACCTGGATTCACCCGCAGCTCCCATTCCGGATGGACAAAACTGAGATAGACCCGGAAGGTGGGTTCGTCGCAATTTGGGGATTCATTCAACAAGAAGCAGTATGCATCATGAACTCCTATCTCCCTAACAATAACATACCGTCCTACCTGAACTCACTGTACCCTAGAGTTGCACAGTACAGGAACGATCTCTTTATTTGGGGGGGGTATTTTAATTGTGTACATGACCCACGGCTGGACAGATCCACACCAAAGCTAGAAGGCCCATCGACCGCTACAATAGCACTATCCGCCATGTTGGGGAGGCTGGAAATGATGGATGTGTGGCGGGAAAAACATCCTGAAGCACGCGAATACTCATTTTACTCATCCCCACATAAGTTACACACAAGACTAGATTACATATTCATAGACAGGAAACACTTACCCCGGGTGGAGGGAGCACAATACTTGGGGAGGACTATCTCTGATCACTCCCCGTTTCTGATAAAATGGAACCACAGAGGGCCCAGACCCCCCCATTCCCATGTGGAAAATGCCCACAGACGCCCTGAGGGACCCAGCTTTCCGAGAAGAATTACGCAATTCTATTGATGCATACCTAGAGGTTAACACCGGTAGTGTAGCTTACAATAGCACAGTGTAGGAGGCTCTAAAGGTGGTAACCAGGGGAGAAGTAATTGCAAAGGCGGGAGGTATCAAGAAGCAGCTCAGGAAAGAACTAGACCTAGTGGAACGGTAGATTGAGCGACTTGAGGCTACCCCCGTAGACACCCAACAGAGGGAAGAGGAGCTTGTGAAACTTAGAGAGCGGAACATAACTGCGTGGAACAGGCTGGAAAAGTTTGACTATACTGCCAGAACAAATAGAGCACACGTTGAGGCTGACAGACCGGGCAGACTACTCACCTGGCTCTGCCGTAAAGAGCACCCCATACACCCCACCACAAGATGAGGATGGAAACACACACTGTACGCAGCAGGACATAAATGACAGTTTCGCTCGCTTTTACACCCATCTGTATTCACATAAGGAGAACGGTTGGTAGAAACACTAGAAGAGATAGGGCTCCACAGGCTGTCCCCTGAGCAAGCCGACTCTCTAGAAGCAGAAATCACGCCCGAAGACATTACTGATGCAATCAGATCCCTGGCCACAGGCAAAGCACCGGGAACAGACGGGTTGCCCACGGAGTTTTTTAAAACGTATGAGTCCTCCCTGACCCCCCTATTACACGCAGTATACCAGGAGGCATACGAAGAAGAGATACTACCCGAAAGTATGAGGGAGACGCTTGTGATCCCGATCCTCAAGCCCAATAAACCGTTGACTCATATCGCCCGATTGCAATGTTAAATTATGACCTTAAAATCCTGACTACGATCTTAGCAAAGCGGCTGTCTAGAATAATAGGAGACATAGTTCACCCAGATCAGTGCGGCTTCGTGCCGGGCCGAAATGCGTCCATGAACCTACGCAGGCTGCAGCACATTATATCGCAAACCGATAAAGACAAGGACTCATACGCGCTGCTGTCCCTAGACGCAGTCAAAGCGTTTGACTCCATTTACTGGGAATGGTTTGTGGCAGTGCTTAGGGAGTTTGGTTTTGGTCCCGGGTTCATCAGGTGGATTAACATCTTGTATGCTAAACATAAGGCAAGGGTGAAATCTGGGAAGTATGTGTCGGAGGCCTGGGATATATGCAGGGGGACTAGACAGGGTTGTCCCCTATCCCCAATGCTTTACATACTGGGACTAGAACTCATAGCTGTTAACTTTAGAAAGCAATTCTTCGATGCAGGCATTAGACTGGGAGACGTGGATCACATCATCTCGCTCTACGCGGATGACGTTCTCATATGCGTCAGGGACCCACACCTCAACGTACCAACCATGTTAGAAGTGCTGGACAATTATTCCAAGGTCTCTGGGATAAGTTTTAGCAGGTCGAAGTCTTGTATGTTCCCCCTAGCGGCCCTGAAAACAGAGAGTTTAGAAGCACTCCATGAAGTTGGGATCCAGTGGCAGAATACGTCATTCCGCTACCTTGGAGTACACATTATGCATACCCCAGAGCTAATGCATGAACGAAACACAAAGGCAGCACTCCCCGCCCTGCGCAAATCAATGGCGTTCTGGGCGAAACTCCCCCTGTCGATGATGGGGAGGGCTTCGATAACTAAAATGATCGTTCTCCCACGTTTCCTTTATGGGTTTCAAAATGTACACTACTATATACACAAGCCCTTCTTCTGACTGCTTGAGACCATACTGCGAGAGTTCCTATGGGGGAAAGGCAGGCATAGAATAGAGTTGCAATTGCTAACCCTACCATATAGCCAAGGCGGTATTCAACTTCCAAACCTAGACAAATATTACATAGCAGCACAGCTTAGTTTTGTGACCAAATGGCTAGATGATGACCCCACATCTGAAACACCATTGCTACAGGCCATGCTGCCCCAATTCCATCTGAAAGAACTGGTCTGGGCACCGTCTAAACTGCTGGGAACTCTACCCTTTTTGGCTGACCTGGGAAGGAAAATTTGGCACAGGGCGAAAATGCTCACTAATTCACGGAACTCCTATAGCCCAGAAGTCCCCCTGATCGCAGACTTATGCACAACACTTTCGGATTTGAAACATATCAGGCTCTGGGAGAGGGAAGGGATCTACACCTGGGGAGATCTGTATGATGAAGGCCCTTTCAGGGAGTTCACCTCGCTGCAGGAGACGGAAGGCATACATACCGGCCAGTTTCAGTGGTACCAAAGAACTTGTGCTGTGGCCCGACGCAAATGGGACTCGTGGCCGATGGAACCAGACACAGACCCACTCCTCACCTTGATGTACAACTTGGGAGAGGGCGGTAAACCCGTTTCGCAAATATATGGCCACCTGATCGACATGCCAAATCTTCCGAGCATGGAAATGAAAATCAAATGGGAGGAGGATATTGGCCGGGAAATGACTGAAGGGGAGTGGAACAGAGCTCTCACATTCCCCAAAACGGTGTCCAGAAACCATAGATTTAGGCAGATTCAGTTGAACATACTACACAAAACTTACCTGACCCCGTGCCGCATAGCCACCTTCAATCCCCAGGCACAACCGACCTGCAACTGGTGCAAGGGGGAAAGAGCGGATCTGATCCACATGTTATGGGAATGCCCCAGGACAAGGGCTCTGTGGGACAGGGTCCAACAAACTTGCGAAAAAGCAGGCCTGAGTAAATATAATTGGACACCCGGCGAGTGCCTCTTAGGAACCTACTCCAGACCAGCCAAACTCAAGCATGCAACAAGGCTCATGGACATTTCGTGCATACTGGCCAAAAGAACTATAGCAATGGCCTGGAAGAAACCTATGGGCCCTCAGTTCAAACTATGGCACAAAGAGACTGAACGGTGGGTGCTGGCCGAGACCGTGGCATGGGAGGACTGTGTGGCCAGATCCACGGATGACTCTAGTATGTCACTCGAGGCATGGAAGGAACTCACCAGACACATGTCCCACCCCTCGGATGATAAACCCCCCTGAATCGGAACTTAATCCAGGCCCATGTGAGACCTGTCATAAAGCCAGCAGCAGCGGAAGTACGGCAGAGGACACAGACCTTGCGGAAGCCTTTCCCCTATTGTAGTTGCCAGATGGTTCCCCTTCGCTCCCACCCTCCCCCCGAAACATTTAACGATATATGAAATGGACAGAATATCGAGACAGTTATGGTTGTTTTGTTTTTGTATTAGTAATTTTTTGACGTTAAGTTAAACATATGTTTATAACTATTTGAGATTGGCTCCATTGTACACAACTTGTTTGATATTATTGAAAAATGCCAATAAACAAATTTGAAAATAAAAAAAAGAAAGTAAGTGATTTCAATCTGGCACACACCCAAGTCCCGCCCAGCATGTAGTGTGCAAATAAAACCCTTATTTATTTTTTGTCTATGGGTTCAATATTCTGAACAATGTTGTGGCAAGATGACACTTCAAGGGCAACTGGCGTGATGTTGGGCTAAATGTCTGTTGCCAGAAGGGATACTGCAATACCCAAATCCTGGTGCGCAGAATGTATTGGATGAAGCACATGGGTGACCCAAACCACTCAGGCACACACACCCTCACCTGGCACTCAATCAGAAGCCCTCACACACACACCATGCACATGGATGACACACACATGCATGTGCACTCACCGGACAATGCCTCGTAATCTGGCAGGTCTCCCACGCCTTGGATCTGTTCCTCCGTGACGAAGGTCCCAGCAACATACTCATGTGGAGTGAGTTCAATGTCCTCTGCTGGAGACCCACCTCCAGTCACTAGAGTAGCGGCATGACTTGAGGCCAGCTTTTTCTTTGCCCTGCGCTTCAGGTAATTCCGGCGCTTGTAGCAATCATTAGCTGTGCGCCTCACGATTCCAAGGGCACTTATGATGTCCGCGATCGTCTGCCAGTGTGCCTGACGTTGAGCAGGTGTCGTCTTGCACCCTGCAGTAATCAACATTTCCCGGTCGTGTGCGGACACATACTCCACAAGTGCATCACGTTGGGCCTCACTGAAGCTAGGCTTCCTCGAGGTGCCGGACTGTGCAGCCGTGTCTGGGGCATCAGCCTGTACTGGATGAGCACTCTTCCTCTTCCGCTTGGAAGGTGGTGGGGATCCTGAGTGTCCTACGCCGCTCTGGACACTAGGGGCAGGAGCCCCGGTGGACTGTGTACTAGGAGTGTGGGAATGAACACTGAGCATCGGACTTGGTGCAGGCATTAGCTGAAGTGTAATGTAGTCAGGGGGAACGTCAGCAGGATGGACTGGGACCGACACTGTCCTGGCTGGGTGAGTGAGAGCTGGGGTGGATGGAGCCGCAGCTGCCCCTGCAGCCTCCACACCCTGCCTACTTGGGGCAGCAGATGACATAGCTGCCCCTGATCCACGTGGCCTGGTGACACCAATGCGCACCGCCACACGTGGCCTAGACCTGCTGACCTGTAAGTCAGCCTGGGAGTCACCTTGTGCCAGGTCGGGTGCCACAATGGGCTGGTCCAACAAGGGCTGAGCAGGGATGGTGTCAGCAACGTTACCCTCAACCAGGGGGGGGGGGCATGGGTTTCCCTGACTGGTCCTCCACACATGGGGGGCTAGGGGCACCCTGCAAGTCCAGGCCACGCCCCCTACCATATCCACCACGCCCACCTCTTGAGGCTCGGCAACCTTTGCCACCCTTACCGCTTGCTCGCCTCCCAGCCATGGCACTGATGTTGTTGTGCGTATGGGAGTTGCAGTAAACTATTGTCCTGGGCAATTGGGGTCAAAGGGGTACGGTACTAGATGGAATTCGTACGCTAGTGCTCTAGCAAGGCTGTATGTGACCCCTGGGGAAAGATGACGGGTCACGCAATGCACAGGCACCCCAAAAAAGGGAGATAACGTGCACGCAACCCCTCCTAGACCACGTGCGTGGAAAAATAAACCTGCACTACGCTGTGGCACCCAGACACACAAAAATTAATGTATGCGTGTCACACGCAGCCTAGAATGACCTCTGAAGGGGTACGCGACACACGGGGCAAGCACAGATGTTAAATACGTCCGCGACTCACCGTCTGCCTGGAAAAATAGCGTGAAAAAGACGCGCGTGTGCGTGCTGGCAACACCCCCGCCAAAAGAAGAATTGTACGCTGTCTGAGGAGACAGGACAACAGAAGAAGTGTACGCTGTTTGAGGAAACAGGCCCAGAAAAAAGACAAAAAGAGAAAAAGCTGTCAGAGGTAACAGGGAGTACGAACTTGAAACGCTGTGAAGTAAATCGCGTGTGAACCGACAAGAAGTACAGATTTCACCCACTCGCTCTCCACGAAAAGCACGTATATGGAAATGGCGTTCTACACGTGCCTTTTAAACATGCCCACAAGTCCAGCGTCACTTCCGCGTGTACGCGCTAAGGCCCTATCCTCCAATTACACGAGCTGACACTCTGACGTGCAGTCATTGGACGTGTAACATGCACCTGTGTACAGGGTAACGTCCACGCATGCACGTCACAGACGCGCATACGCGCTGAGGTCCTTTCCACCAATTACACGCTTTGACATTCGGACGTGCTTATTTTTTCCACACGCCATGGAAAACGCCCGTACGCGTAACATCATAGACGCGCCTACACGCTGGGGGCCTTTGGGCCAATGAATTCGCGTACGTGTGATGACGCTCTTACGCGCTAAGGGCCTTTCCTCGAATTACACGCAGACTTGCTGGATTTTCACGTGCCAAATCACTACGTATCAAGCTGGCCACGCGTAAGCACACGGAAGACCACGCTCCTGCCCAGAAGGCCGAATCACTGCCCCCCAGAGTCCCGAGCACGCTCCCACCTGCCATCTGCTGCTGCTTGACTGCCTGCTGCCCACGTGCCCTGCCATTTGGTGCCTGCACATCAGCCAGGGGTGCTGTTGCTGTGACCACCCCTGCTGGAACCGAAGACTCCCGACTGAGATTCCATCGCTCCACAGCCCAGCCCAGCCCCAGGACCCAGTTGCCCACCCACTCCTGCCTCTGGGGTTGCCATGTTGGGCACTACACCATCTGGCACCACTGGCAACCCCCAGCCAGAGAGGCAGAGGGGCACCAGCTTCACTGCCACCGAAGTTGGTGTCCTGGTGGAGCTAGTCCTGGGGCAGTATGATGCCCTCTTCGGAAGTTTGCGCACCGACAAGGAAGGACGGACTCGGATCTGGACGGACATCGTGACTGCCATCAACGCGGAGGGGGTGGCAGTCCGACAATTCCATCATGTCAAGAAGCACTGGGAGGACTTCAGGTCCAGGACCCTGAACAAGGCACAGCGCCTCTTGAAGGCAGCGGATGCTAAGGGGCGCCGGGGCCACTTGTCGGAAGATCAGATGAGGGTCCTGGAACGCATATCCCCAGCGCTCCACGTCCAGGTCCTTGAGAGGCAGACCCGTCTGGAGTCCAGCGGTAAGTGTACATGCATACTGATTGTAAGCTGTGCGTGTGGTGGTGTGCCAGTAGTGTGCAGGTTGCACATGTGGTTTTATGGGGCCAAGTATGGGGGTGTGTGTACAAGGCCGGGAGGCTAACTCATGCGAGGTCTCTCATGTGTGAGACATGGATGGTGCTTGTGTGTGTAGGCTTGCATGCCAATTGCAGATGTGTGTGCACACATGTTTGAATGTGTATGTAAGTAGGCATGGTCGTGATGTCACACATGGATGTTGGTTTCAGCTGCATGTATCTGCACCGTGTACATGTGCATGTGTGTGTATTTGACAAGGGTGCAACAGTGATGCAACATGGATGCATGTGACACCGGGATGTGGAAGACTGATTGGCAGATGTGACATGGATGCCGATCTCAACACTGCGACAGTTGGCGGAGGGGTACACATGCATGCAAGTGTGGTGGTGTGTGTGCATGTGTAGTCCACTCCCTGTGTTGCATGTGATGTCTGGCTCACCTTTGCCTGCTCATGCTGTTGTATGTGTATGGATGGTGCTGGCTGTTGCGATATGGCTGTGGTAGAGCTCATGTGTGTGAGTTGAAATGACATGTGTGTTGGGGATTGTGATGCCATGTCTGAGGTTTGCCAATGCCACTCATGTACAACTGTCATGTGTGTATGAGTCCATTGTACAGTGCCCTGATGCCTGTGTTTTATTTCTCCCTGTCTGCAGCGTCAACTTATGAAGAGGGCGGAGAAGGTGCTGTGGAGCACAGCGGCAGGGATCGCACCGCCAGCCGGAGACGCAAGGCCCAGCTCCCCTCCCAGGTTGTCATCTCGTCGGGGAGTGAGGAGTCCGGTGCCGCGTCCCAGGCCGCAGCTGCCAAGGGGAGGTCCAAGAGGCGGAGGTCGGAGTTGGACTCCTCGGCAGCAGAAGGGGCAGCTGGGACCCCACAGGGCCTGACGGGGGAAGATGGCACGGAGACATCCAGGTTGGTGGGGGGTTTGGTGGAGGAGGAGGCTGTGCAAGCGACAGAGACGAAGTCTGGAGGTAGGGATTCCACTGGTGCTAGTGGTGCAGTGCAGGACCAGGAACAGGAGGCAGCAAAGGCCGCCGCGGAGGTGCCTGTGTGCAATCCTGTCCCTGATCCTGTCACTGCATCATCTTGCACCAGCAGGGATGCCTACGTCCAGACACGCTTTCAGGCAGGGGACGAGCTTACAACAACTGGCCTTCCTCTGCCTGCGGACGTGGCTATCCAGGTACGGGTTGAGCCTATCCTGACTGGTGTGGCGTTGCGTCAACGGGCCATGCAAGGTGACCTGCAGTCCTTTCGTGAGGAGACTGCACGTCATCTCGAGTGACTCGTTGACTGCGTTGGCCTACTGGGACGGGTCACCCAGGCCGGATTCCTTCGTTTGCTGGAGCTTGTTCCGACCCCCTCCTCAACTAAACCCCACATGCACCAGTCGTCCTCCGTGCCATCTTTCCACCCATTTGTCACCTGGGTGCTCTGTGGAGCTGCCTCTGACCGTGCAGCCAGGCTGGTGGAGGACACATCCCTGCCACAGTGATGAGTCGGACGTTCAGCAGGGGTGGCCACATCAACGACTGCACCCCAGCCGGAGGAGGATGTGCAGGAAGCAGGAGCACGGGCACGGGCACAGAAACAGGAGCAGCAGCAACGAGGTGGGAGCCATGATGGCACGGGGCCTTCGACATCGGAGGGGCAGGCATCGGCCAGAGGGCAGGAGGACCTAGGACGGGAAGTATCTTCCATCTGGCAGCGGTTGGGCCACGCCATAGATGCGGTGCAGCAGCGGGCGGAAGAGGCACGGCTCACGATGGTCAGGGCGGAGAACTCCATGTGGAGGGCCCTGAGACAGGCCGAGTGCCTTCGAGGCAATCCGCAGGGAGTTGGAGGAGAACATGTCGTCTCCCTGCGGACCCTCGGGGCCATGGAAGAGGACCGCCTCCGGGACATTGAGCAGGAGTTCGATGATGCCCTGGCCCGGAACATCCAGAAGTGAGCCATCGGACTAGCCCGCTGCCCTTGTAAATAGTTCTTTAGTGTTAAGTTTCCTTTTGTTTTTTTTGTTTTTTGGGGCGGTTGGACAATGCCCCAACTTCTTGTATATAGTTCTTCATTAGGTAGGGTTTTATTTCATAGGTTTCATTTAAAGGATTGGGCACATGGACCCTGGATGTTCACTTTGTAAATAGTTTGACAATGGATTTGGATTATTGTTTTTTTTTCCCATGGATCAATGGTTTTTTATTATTTTTGCACCTTGGATTTTTTTTCTCAGACTAACACTTTGGAGACTTGCTTTTGGATTGCTTTTCATTTGTATTTCATGCATCTTTTTCATTCATTTTACATGCAGGATTTCATTTCTTATTTTCATTGTCTTCTGTTCCATTTCATTCACTTGCTTTTCTGTTTAATACATTGTCATTTGGTACTTCAATGTGTGGTATTCTCTCTTTGGTTTCATGCATGTCACAATGTGTGTTTTATCATTCACATGCTCTCATTGTGTGTGTTTGACGGATATATGTTGATGTGCAGAGTAGCCATTTGGGATGCATCATGTGGTGGTGATTTCTTTGTGGGGTGGATGTCATACCTGGTGGTGTGTTCGGACTGGGGTGGCGTGGGGGGTATATTGAGGGGGCATGGGGACCATGATTGTGGATCGTCATGAGGTGTTGGGGGACATGAGTGGGGGCCTGCTGGCAGCTGTCCCTGACTGCTGGGGGTTGGGGGTGCTGGGGGACATGAGTGGGGGCCTGCTGGCAGGTGCCCTGCACTGCTGGGTGGTGGGGGTGCTGGGGGACATGAGTGGGGGCCTGCTGGCAGGTGTCCCTGACTGCTGGGGGGTGGGGGGGCTGGGAGACATGAGTGGGGGCCTGGTGGAGGGTGCCCCTGACTGCTGGGGGGTGGGGGAGCAGGGGGACATGAGTGGGGGCCTGCTGGCAGGTGCCCTGCACTGCTGGGGGATGGGGGTGCAGGGGGACATGGTTGGGACATGAGTGGGGCCTGCTGGCAGGTGCCCTGCAATGCTGGGGGGTGGGGGTGCTGGGGGACATGTGCGGGACATGAGTGGGGGCCTGCTGGCAGGTGCCCTGCACTGCTGGGGGGTGGGGTTGCTGGGGGACATGAGTGGGGGCCTGTTGGCAGGTGTCCCTGACTGCTGGGGGTGGGGGTGCTGGGAGACATGAGTGGGGCCTGGTGGAGGGTGCCCCTGACTGCTGGGGGATGGGGGTGCAGGGGGACATGAGTGGGGGCCTGCTGGCAGGTGCCCTGCACTGCTGAGGGGTGGGGGTGCAGGGGGACATGTGTGGGACATGAGTGGGGCCCTGCTGGCAGGTGCCCTGCACTGCTGGGGGGTGGGGGTGCAGGGGGACATGAGTGGGGCCTGCTGGCAGGTACCCTGACTGCTGGGGGGTGGGGTGCGGGGAGACATGAGTGGGGGCCTGGTGGAGGGTGCCCCTGACTGCTGGGGGGTGGGGGTGCAGGGGGACATGAGTGGGGGCCTGCTGGCAGGTGCCCTGCACTGCTGGTGGGTGGGGGTGCAGGGGGACATGTGTGGGACATGAGTGGGGGCCTGCTGTCAGGTGTCCCTGACTGCTGGGGGGTGGGGGTGCTGGGAGACATGAGTGAGGGCCTGGTGGAGGGTGCCCCTGGATGCTGGGGGGTGGGGGTGCAGGGGGACATGTGTGGGACATGAGTGCGGGCCTGCTGGCAGGTGCCATGCACTGCTGGACGGTGGGGGTGCTGGGGGACATGCGTTGGTGATCAGTAGTGCAAGGTGACATGTGGGTTGGCTGGGGGGCATGGCCATGGTGGATGTGCTGCCTGCAGGACATAACCAGGGGTGCAGGGTAGTCCCCTGTGGTGTGGGCTGCCTGCAGGGGCCATTGAGGTTGTACAGGGAACACCTGGGAGGACCCACACGGCCAATTCAGTTGTAGTACTCCCCGGCACCCCGGAATACACGTAGCCTGCTGTGATCGCGTGTGAAACTTCCCGCGCACCCAGAAGTACACGTACCATGCTGTGATCGCGTGTGGAACTTCACGCGCACCCCGAAATACACGTACCCTGCTGAATTTGCGTGTGGAACCTCCCGCGCACCTTGAAATACACGTACCCTGCTGCATTTGCGTGTGACACTTCCCGCGCACCTTGAGATAAACGTACCCTGCTGCATTCGCGTGTGACACTTCACGCGCACCTTGAGATACAGTACCCTGCTGCATTCGCGTGTGACACTTCACGCGCTCCCCGAAATACACGTACCCAGGCCAACCGTGTGTGGTACTTCCCGCGCACCCCGTAATGCATGCACATGCTATTTTTCATGCAGTGGGTCTCCGTGTTTGTCGCGTACCCCTTTACATGTCATTTGTCCTAGAGGGCCACAGTATAGGACATTCATCATAGCTGTATATAGGTGCTTTTTGTTAGCGCACATTTTGGCCCACATTTATTTCAGGCGCAGGGACGCTACCGCCCGCATTCCTGTGGCGGACGTGTTTGGGCCTGTGCGCGTCTTTGCCCGTGCGCTGGTTTGCCCTATTCGATTCCATGAATACGTGTTTTAGGCGAGCGTGTGGGCGTTCCGCGCACTTGCCTCCTGTACTTCCCCCGTGATGCCCATATTTTCACACGTTCCGAGTGTTACGCCCCGTGTTCCGCCTACTTTTGTTATGTGCGCCGCGCTATGTGCGATTTTGCTGTGGCCGTGGCGCACGCCGTTAGATGACCTGTGTGCCAGCGTGCGCCGTGCACTTTTTCAGCGCACATCCAATATTTTTCTCACGCACCGACTTCCATGAATCGATGTGCGCTGGTTTCCCTGCGATTTTCGCACTTGCACTGCGATTCGCACGTTTTTGGCCGCTTGGGCCAATATTTTCGGCACACATTGATTCCATGAATCGGCCTATTAGTCAGAAGAAAACTGAAATCTCGAAGTCCAAGTGGGAAATAAATTAATGCTGTTTTCACATGTGTAAAATTTCTCAGAATGTAAAATCGCGGCAAACTTTTCCTTATGCGATATTCGCTATAACGCGGGAATCACACTCTTTTGCAATGCGGTTTTGGGTTCTATGGATAGCTAAGGATGTTAGGTACAAGTAGGAGTTTCTATAATAAAAACTGAGGGAGTTATAGAGGTTTTAGGGAGAGGCGTTTTTGCAAAAAATAGCGCGAGAATGGAAAACAGGAATGCACTTTGAAAATGACAGATGGGTTGCTTACACTAGATTATGACTATGAAAAAGAGGATGCCACACATGAATCTCCACAGTTACGTGGCCAGCGTAACCCTTCATGTGGTGGATACTCAATTTCTTTCTGGGATTCACTTTAGTTACTTAAAAACACTAATGACTTATGATTTTATAAAACAAATGAGAGAAAATCAACGCAAGAAATGTTTTGACAATGCTATGATTCTGAATTTACAGATAGGATGGGTTGAGATTGGGATCATACAATGCAGATATATTAGGGTCACTTTTCTTCCATTTAATACACACAAAATAAATTATTAAATTGGACCAACAGTTCTGGTCATTGGATTGGGTCTGGTCTAGGAAAGACCGCACATCAGGCGCGGGACTGGATCAGCTAGGCCGGTCACTTGATTTGCACGGAATCTGCCCTTCCTGTTTCTGGTTATTTTAATTAGCTGGATAGCGAGTTCCTCAGGCAAGCCTTGTGGCAGCCACCCAGAGAGTTTCAGGATACTAGTTCAAAAAGCCTTCTCACACCACAGCGCTTCACTGGGTTCCAAGAATAAGTTGAGGATTTGGGCCTTGCTGAAAATCAATAGTTCTCTAGTGCTGTAAAGAGTCTTGGCATCTGGATCTGGAAGGATGTTAAGCTGGATGTAGAATGCTGAATCAGAGTGCTTCGCCAGAATCAGGAAGGTGAGTGGATCCGTGAGTCCCTATGCGTTGTCAGCTGTCTCTATTTATCCTTTCAAATGACATCACAAAGTGGGTGTATGGGCCGGCATAGCTAAGCTTGCCCCTGTGAGCTGAGATTGGATCAAAACCTTATCTCCGCCTTGCATTTGAGTGATTGGATCAAGGCCGGATGATGTCACATTTCATGGTGTGCTTAACAATTCTTAGAAACCTCCCTTTAGCCACTGGTCTCAAAATCGAATTTTATACTAAATACAAATTTCTACATTGGTCACCTTTACACAAATCACACACAAAGATTCCATATTTTATGTAGCATCTGTTCCTCAAAATCCGGCAGCTGTAGGATCTTGTTTCAACTTTCTACAGAATTTTGTCCTTCTCGCTATGAACACAATTTCAAAACTTTATGCAAATATCCACAAATGTGTGTGTTTAACATAGGGATGTGTGTGTAAATTTTCACAATTCTAGGATTAACACATTTCACATAAAACCACATATATTGCCATTCCTGTCCAGAACATGTCACACAGTTCTGCCGCCTCTTAAAACGTGCAGCCAGAAATTAGATTAACAACTCTGTACTTTTTATATTTTTCACCACTTTGAATCACAAGTTATGAGTCTCTGAAAATTGTTCATTGTTAACAGCAAATGGTATGCCCCTTTTTCTCTGCCTGGAGTCCAGGAGCATCCCCCTCCTTGGGGAAGTTCCTTCCAGGAGCCATGTACTGCCCTCTCACACCACTGTTTCCTCGGCAGAAGGGTCTGCTATTGTTCATTCTCTTTCAGTAGACAAAAGTCTGGGGTAACCCACAATTATCATCTACCAGTGAGTTTCAGCTGAGAGAATTTCCCTCCCCCTGGGAGACACCTGTTTGTCCACTTCCAAAGGATTGCAGCTTGGCCAGGCTAATTTATTCTTAATTAAAGATCCAGGAAAAACCAAACTTGTTGCATCAAACATAAATACATTACTTTCTTAGCTGTAACTCTGTGGGATAAAAAGCAACTGAGATCTGTATTCTTTTTAGCCACAATCGTTTTTATGTTTGCTAATCCGACCAGCTCTTTAGTTTAGATTACTTTGAAGTTTCATCAGTAACTCTCTGACAGCTGTCATTCACCGGTCGCCCCGGGTACTGCACACAGATTCTGACAGGGGCTGTCAGTTTACAGACAATCCAGTTTGTCTGATGAATGTTTTGCTCTTCACATTAGGACTTTGTATGTTTTCAATGCTTCATTAGATCACATGAACTTTAGCGCCAAGCAAGATTTTGAATGTTGAGAAGTGTTGTGTTATGGGCATTTTGAAATTTTAGCAACAAAGCAAAATGTCATTTATAGGCACATTTTGGGGTTTCATTTGCAAAGCGCTGATTCTCCCTCTGCACTCTGTTTGCTGATCATGGAGCCCACTGGACCATTTTCTGCAGGGCGTGCTCTATTCCACCACACATGCACCATGGGTGGCAGGTTGTGCATCCCTCTTTTTGCGTGTTTGGGAATGCGTTTTTTGTAGGTTCTTGGTGCGCACAAGAGTTTTGCCACCATTGTTGCAGTTCCTTGCACCATACTATCAGAGTGATGCTGCATAGCATAGCGGAGTGGGTCAGTACATCCCACAGGGCCCCCACTCCCAAGTTGGTTTTGACCTCCCGTCAAGGGGAAGTCAGGAAATTGGGATGTTCTTTTTCTGTCCATGTGGAGAACTTCTGTTGCTTCTCCCGTCAGTGATTAAGGCGACCCGCTCTCCTTGCTGGTTCTGGTTGGGAGTATTGCTGGTTCTGGTTGCGGTTGCGAGTATGGAGCGGCACTCCGGGCTCCTTGGGTCTTACCTCCCGTTCCCCAAGTGGTCCTCCTTGGTGATTCTTGTGCCGATTCTTAGTCCAAATGCTAGAAAATAGAACATAGCATGGTTATGGAAATGTTCCCACTACTGTGTCATCTTTCTGGGGATGTCAGCTGTGGGAACGACACTTGCATTGGTTACAATTAGCAATGTTCCCCATCTATGTTCACTAATGGTTTTAACAGGTGGATTCTGTAGGTGAGTCCTGGGATGGTTACCTCTCCTCAATTTCTGAAATTCCATTAATAACTTGGTCCAAATTAATCTCAAGTTGGTTGAGGAGGTCACGGCTCATATAAAGGCGATAGGAACACCTCGCACAACCAACAAGCATATATTATGCTTTTGTCATCCCTAGAAATTTTGATCATACAACTACTAAGCAGAGGATGTTGGGGGCGGGACACTTCCAGGTCCCGTACCCATTGCTGCACTGACTCTACGGTGGGTAGGGTGTGGTCTTTTGGGTTATTTTGAATAATGCTTCGCTGATGAAGCTTTTTTTTCGCTATTCCCATAATTTAACTGAATCAGGAGGAAGAGCTGTTCACCCCTTTTCAGAATGCCAGCTAAGTTTTGTGCTGGTTTGATATCAATTTTGGCTATGGACTTGGGATTTTTGGATTGTACATCAGTATAAAATTTCAATGTATCTCCATCCAAGGTGGAATGCCACTTGAGACTGGAAGGGAGGCTGATTTGCAGAAATGGAGAAGAGTTCACATCACCGTTTGGTGGTCACACGGTTATGACGGTGACGTTGGGTGTGTCATTGTTTTGAAAGTAGAACCTAATTAGGCCTGGTTTTGTTCAACCATGTGGCATGTGCCATTTAGACTCACATGGTTGACACTTTAATTTAATTGGCCTGTGGGTCTGGGTCCAGAGGACCTTGTTTACACAATCTATGAGGGGGGACAGCCTGCGGAGGATGTCATTTCCTAATAGACAGGGGGTTCCCTCTGGCACCACAACCAGGAGTGGGTGCTTAATTTTGTGTTGCCAAATTTTAATTTCCAGCTCTGCAGACCCTTCCACAGGAATTTCCTTCCTGTCAAAGTTCTGGAGCTGTCCAGGAAGAGGGGTGAGAGGAATTTGTTATTTCTCCCCCCTTCCCGAATTTAGCTGCTCAAAGACTCTCTTTGACAGCAAAGTTGCTTGGGATCCAGTGTCTACCAGTGCTGGAATTGCACATTGCCCTTGTACCTGGATGGAGGCATAGAATCTACCTCCCTTCTCCTCCAAGGGTCAAAGGTAATGGGTGTTCTGGGTAAGCTTGATGTTCAATTTGCTCATTTCTGACTCTGACACCGGGATAGTTGGGTCAAGAGACGGTGTCGGAGTTGAAGAATCTAGCACAGAATTTTGACACACCGCTATTTGGGGAGTCTCTGACTCCCCTTGTTCTGCTTATGGGCTGCCCCCCCTTTCTGGAGGCAGTCAACAGAAGTGGTTGGTGAGGTTTGGGGTTCCTCTGGGGCCGGTTCTGGGTTGCTCCCCCCTTCTAGGAGGCTGTCCCCAGAATGGAGTTGGATAGTTTGCGGATCTGAGCACACAGCTTCTTACTCAGTGATTTGAGGAGTCTTGGGCTCCTCCCTTTCTGATTCAGGGCTGTCCCCCCCTTTTTGGAGACAGTCCTCAGAAGGGCTTTGGGGGAGCTAGGGACTATTCTTCCTCTGGTTCTGGGCCACCCCCCCTTTTTGGAGGCAGTCCCCAGAATAGGTTTGGGCATGATCCTGGGTGTGAGCTTGGGGATCTGCAAAGAAAACAGGACAATGGGATATGGGGGAGTTTTGGGCTCCCCTGGTTCTGATTCTGGGCTGCCCCCAACCCCACTTTTTGGAGGCAGTCCACAGAATTGGTTTGAACGAGGTGATTTTCTTGCTGTTGATTCTGGGGTTCAATGTTGGGCGGTTTTAACTTGATCCCCACATCTACCCAGTCTTGATCAGGATTTCTTGGGACCCATTTTTATTTTGGGGGAGTTCCCCCATCCCTGAAGGAGAAGATCCTTTTCCCAGAATCCTCTGAGGACCCCTCTCCTTCAAATTGGAAGATTCTAACCTCCGCCTCAAAATGGGCCTTTTTAGGCTCTTTATTTCTCCTACCCGCCCTCTGTTCCTTAGGTTGCAGATTGTCTGGGGCAGAAGATTTTGGTTCTGGTTCCTGGGTTTCCAGGGGCTTTTTACAAGTGGGGGAAGGAAGCTTCCTCTAAGGCTTTACACCCCCCTTCCACTTGTGCCTCCTCCCTGGGAACCGGTGGGTTGTTGGGGTTCTCTCCCCATAATTGCTCTGGAGCACCAGACCCTTGATTTGAGGAGTTCTGAGACGTCATGCTCATATGAGGGTTCTGTTGAGCCCTCAGCATGCAATCCAGATCCTGTGCCAAGTTCTGGACCTGGCGCTCCAGTTGGGACACCCGCTCTGGCTAGTACGGGGTCCTCTGGTCTACCCTAGGTTGATCACGGGAAGGGTAACTGTCCCTTCTCCCATAATACCCTTGGTTGGGATAGATTTGGTGCCCCTCCACCCTTGGCCTCCCCTCTCCCAGATTGGTCTGTCTGGGCTCAGGAAAGTGGGGAAAGAAAGAAGGGTTGTTTTGGGTGTTGGTGTTTGGCGGGTACCGGGGAAAGAAACTCAACCTGGCATTTGGGGATTACTGCCTCCTGAGGAAAGTTAGGAGTGAAGTTTCCTGGGCTGGCGGCTGCCTGGTTGGATCCCCGCCCCCCCTTGGGCTGTGGGAGTCCACACATAGCCCAGGAGGGGTCTGTTGCGATTGTAATTGGGGCTGATGTAGTCGGGGGAGTTAAGGGTCCCATTTGTGGGGTTACCTCCTTGACTCCCTGTCTGGGATTGGCCCGAGGGCCTTCTGGGTCTTTGGTTAGTGGGATTATGTGCAGGAATGTTTTTAGGCCCCCCCATCTCCAGGTCTAAAATGGGGGCAACCTTCATCTCCACCAATTTAGCAGCAGCAGGGGTGTTGGTTGGTTTTGGGCTTTTATTGGCACTTTTATTTTCTACTGGCTTCTGCATTTCGTAGATGCAAGTTGCTTGTTCAATGAACCAGTCTAGTGATCTTTTCTCATGAAAGTCCCTCACCAGCTGTGTCATAATGTATTTAGGGAGGGCGTGAAAGAAGGTATTGATAAATTCCCTACTGTCTGTGCGCACCCTACTGGTGGTCTGCGCAAAGGCACGTTTCAGCTCTTGGACAAATTCTTGTGGGGCCTGGTCTTCCCCACATTGCAGATTGTAGGCCGCCTTGCGGGCCTCTTGAAGGTTTCTGTGTATTGAGAAATGCTTTAAGATGGCTGCCCTATAGGTGGACCATCTTGAATTGTTCTGATCCTCCAGCCCCGCAAAGAAGCTGGAGTATTCAGGTGAAAATGTAAACTTGACATACTGAATACAGCTTTGGCTGTTCTTCAGGTGGAACGTCTCTATCATTTGCTCAAACAATTCAAGGTGCTCCCAAACTGAATATTGGCATTTTTATGGTAGGGCATTATGACACTCTTAATAGCCTTGATTTGATTCAGGGGATCTTTCAGTAGGGCCCTCTTTAATATGTTGGCCTTTTTAGTTTTGGTCACCCTTGTCCATTCATCCTCTGAGTCAGAGGCACTGCTACCAGAGGTGGCTGTCTGATCCTCTAGGCTTTCCCTGATTCTGCAGGCTTGAGAATGGCTGGAATAATGTGGGGGCCTAGTCTCTTGAAACCTGTGGTGCTCAGAAGAGTCTTCTGACTCTCCCTTGCTCCCAGGATTGGCTGAGTACTGCACCCCTCCTCCCCCCCACTGTCCTAGCTGGGAAGAGTTTTTTAAAATGCTCTTTGTGGGCCTAGTCTCATGGAATTCCCCACCAAATTTTACTGACTGATCCCTTAGTAGGTGATATTTTTGAGGATCCAGTTGTCTGATTCTCACCTCACTGAAGTCTCTGTGATCATAGAAGCTGGCCCTAATATTTGGGAACCTGTACATAGATGCCCGCACATCGATTTCTGGGACGCGCTGATCTGTCAGTCCCATATTTCCCATTGTGTTGAAGTCTACCATCCCCGTGGCCCTTGGTTCATATGAGCCAGTGGACATGAGGGTGGCAGAGTCCATGAAAATGAAGGGATTGAAGTCCCTGATGCCATGGGTCCTGAGGTTATGCTCAGGGGCTTCTCTTTCCCATCTTACCTCATCTCTTTCTGCCCCTACTCCTTGATGACATGCCAAAATCTGACCCTTTTGTTCCTCTATTAAGGCCTTACAGGTCTCTATGATTTGTTCTTGCATGGCTATCTGTTTGTGTAGCCTGTCATTTCTTTCACAGAGAGCCTCATTGTCTCTCTCTGCTTCCTGTCTGTATTGGGAGTATTGGGCCAATTTTTGCTGCCGGAGACTCACCTCCTGAGTTTGGTCCTTATTAGTCTGATTGTTCTTTACCAAAGCATCCTCCACCCGCCTGGTGTGCTCTAACAGCTTTTCATAATCAGTTTTGATTTCCCCAAACTCCTGAAGGACCAGCTTTTTTCCTTCCTCCAACTTTGTTTTTAAATGGCTGACTCCCTGGCCTAAGGCATCCCTCTCCTGACTTAGAGTGGCCCTCTCTGCAGCCAGGTCGTCCCTTTGCTTTTTAAGGGCACCAGCTTTCTGGTGCTCCTTATCAAACTCTGCTTGGGATCCTAGGTCTTTAATAATTAATTTATTATTTTCCTCTTTCAAGGATTCTAGGCGGTTTTGTAGGGGACTACCTGCTCTGCGAAACTCTGTTATAGGTTAATTGCTGCTACAGCCTTTGTTGACTCCATTGTAGAGGATCCAACCTTTATTGACACTCTTTTTGCAGCGTCTGTACCTGGGCCTCTTGCTCTGCATTCTTTTGCAGTAAGAGAGCCAGATCTTCTTGGAGTTTGGTGGCATACTGCCTAGCCTCTGTTTCAGATTCTTGGCTATCCTGGAGCCTTTGCTCTGGATTTTCTGCAGTGCTTCCCCTTGCCTCTTTGTCAAATCTTCATGGTCTGCGTACTTTTCCTGTATGACTCCTATGTGGAGGTACAGGTAGGCCGCTATTTTGGCAATTTTGCACTGCTCCTCTTTTATTTTTGGGGCCATGTACAGCTCACTAAGTGCTTGATGTAATGGACCCTTGCCCTGCCAGGTATTAAGGTTGATTTCAGTGATTTGCTGTTTTATTCCCTGCAGCCATACCTGTTCGTCCTGTTCTGGCCATTCACCCCTGACAAACAATTTGTACAGGAAATGTTCCTTAGCAATATCAATTTCTACTGGGGTCGCCATTCCGGAAATATTAATTTCCTTCTGACTTATCTCAGGGTTACTTTACTTTTGCAAACAGGCCCAATTCCTTTGAGAATTTCTTTTGAGGGGTGCTTGTACAGTGTAGCACAGTATGGTAACCCAACAAGGTGTATGTACCCCGTCGGCTAGCACGCTTTGTTAGACTGTCACGAGTGGTATGTCAAATTCAGGTTCCCGCAGGGGAGCCCCCAAGCTGTAAGTGATTTCAATCCGGTACACACCCAAGTCCCGCCCAACATGTAGTGTGCAAATGAAACCCTTATTTATTTTTATCTATAGGTTCAATATTCTGAACAATATACCACTCATATCACAGCCTTCTCCTGAGACCGCCAGGCCACACTGAACCAGGAATCAGGCTAGTTTGCAAAGGTAAATATTTATTTATGTATTTAGAATTTAATCACAATATATTTTAATAGGTACAACAATCACCAATGGGGTGACAGAACACTGAATAATATCTTTAATACACTAGGAATCAAGTAATGAGCACAAAACAAATGCAGTACAGAAAGGAATACTGTTGAGTTGGTTTAGAACAGATGGCACTATGGTTACAGGTTCCGCCTGCATCACCCTTCATCCTCCCAATAGGCAATCAAATAGATGTGAGGAGAGAGCAGGTACTCAGGAATAGCACAAATCAAACAGAATATCACTCCCACCTTCCCCCTTCAAACACAAGAGAAAAACGGAATTGACCTTTCAGTTGTCAGCATGGCTTTGAAATTGTCTTTGGAATTGACTGGGCAAAAACACTAAATGTTGTCAGAAATACTTAAATTATTATAAATTCCTATGGGAGCTGCTTTGAACAGTTGCAAACAATCACAAGCAATGATTTAGTCAGAAGAAAACGTTTGAAATCTCAAAGTCCAATTGGGAAATAAATTGATGCTGTTTCATACGTGTAAAATTTCTCAGAATGTAAAATCGCGGCAAACTTTGCCTTATGCGATATTCGCTATAACGCGAGAATCACACTCTTTTGCAATGGGGTTTTGGGTTCTATGGATAGCTAAGGATGTTAGGTACAAGTAGGAGTTTCTATAATAAAAACTGAGGGAGTTATAGAGGTTTTAGGGAGAGGCGTTTTTGCAAAAAATAGCGCGAGAATGGAAAACAGGAATGCACTTTGAAAATGACAGATGGGTTGCTTACACTAGATTATGACTATGAAAAAGAGGATGCCACACATGAATCTCCACAGTTACGTGGCCAGCGTAACCCTTCACGTGGTGGATACTCAATTTCTTTATGGGATTCACTTTAGTTACTTAAAAACACTAATGACTTATGATTTTATAACACAAATGAGAGAAAATCAGCGCAAGAAAGGTTCTGACAATACTATGATTCTGAATTTACAGATAGGATGGCTTGAGATTGGGATCATACAATGCAGACATATTAGGGTCACTTTTCTTCCATTTAATACACACAGAATAAGTTATTAAATTGGACCATCAGTTCTGGTCATTGGATTGGGTCTGGTCTAGGAAAGACCAAACATCAGGTGCGGGGATGGATCAGCAAGGCCGGTCACTGGATTTGCACGGAATCTGCCCTTCTTGTTTCTGGTTATTTCAATCAGCTGGATAGCGAGTTCCTCTGGCAAGCCTTGTGGCAGCAAGCCAAAGAGTTTCAGGATACTAGTTCAAAAGTCCTTCTGACACCACAGCGCTTCACTGCCGGATGATGTCACATTTTATGGTTTGCTTTACAGTTCTTAGAAACTTCCCTTTAGCCACTGGTCTCAAAATAGAATTTTATACTAAATACACATTTCTACATTGTTCACCTTTACACAAATCACACACAAAGATTCCATATTTTGTGTAGCATCTGTTCCTCAAAATCCGGCAGCTGTGGGATCATTTTCAACTTTCTACAGACTTTTGTCCTTTTCGCTATGAACTCAATTTCCAAACTTTGTGCAAATTTCCACAAATGTGTGTGTTTAACATAGGGATGTGTGTGTAAATTTTCACAATTCTAGGATTAATACATTTCACATAACAACACATATATTGCCATTCCTGTCCAGAACACGCCACACAGTTCTGCCGCCTCTTAAAACATGCAGCCAGAAATTAGATTAACAACTCTGTCCTTTTTATATTTTTCACCACTTTGAATCACAAGTTATGAGTCTCTGAAAATTGTTCATTGTTAATTCTTAACAGCAAATGGTACGCCCCTTTTTCTCTCCCTGGGGTCCAGGAGCATCCCCATCCTTGGGGAAGTTCCTTCCAGGAGCCATTTACGACCCTCTCATACCTCCATTTCCTGGGCAGAAGGGTCTGCTATTGTTCATTCTCTTTCTGTAGACAAAAGTGTGGGGTAACCCACAATTATCATCTACCAGTGAGTTTCAGCTTAGAGAATTTCGCTCCCCCTGGTAGAAACCTGTTTGTCCACTTCCAAAGGGTTGCAGCTCTGCCAAGCTGATTTATTCTTAATTAAAGATACACAAAAAAACAAACTTGTTGCATCAAACTTAAATACATTACTTTCTTAGCTTTAACTCTGTGGGATAAAAAGCAACTGAGATCTGTATTCTTTTTAGCCACAATTCTTTTTATGTTTGCTAATCCAGTCGGCTTTTTAGTTTAGATCACTTTGAAGTTTCATCAGTAACTCTCTGACAGCTGTCATTCACAGGTAGCCCCGGGTACTGCACACAGATTCTGACAGGAGCTGTCAGTTTACAGACAATCCAGTTTGTCTGATGAATGTTTTGCCCTTCATTAGATTACATGAATTTTAGTTCCAAACAAGATTTTGAATGTTGAGAAGTGTTGTGTTATAGGCATTTTGAAGTTTTTAGCAACAAAGCAAATGTCATTTATAGGCATATTTTGGAGTTTAATTTGCAAAGCGCTGCTTCTCCCTCTGCACTCTGTTTGCTGGTTATTGAGCCCACTGGCACATTTTCTGCAGGGTGTGGTCTATTCCACCACACATGCACCATGGGTGGCAGGTTGTGCATCCATCTTTTTGCGTGTTTGAGAATGCTTTTTTGTAGGTTTTTAGTACGCCCAAGAGTTTTGCCGCCATTGTTGCAGTCCTTGCACCATACTATCAGAGTGATGCCGCATAGCATAGAAGAGTGGGTCAGTACACCCCACAATGTACCCTAATGCTGCATGTGCTGCAAAGTATTTAGTCTCTGAGGTGTTGCCAAGATGCAGGATGTGCGATGTTTTGCGATCCGTTAATGGACCACATTCTGTGAATAAACTCTTTGAAAATATAGTCTCACTATTAGGCATTAAGCATAAGTTTGCTACTGCCTATCACCCGCAAGCAAATGGACAAATGTGATAGATGAAATGGACTTCTGAAAGAAGGGATAGCGAATCTTAAATTGACACTAAAGAAAGGATGGCTACATTGCAAACCCATTGCATTACATGCACTTAGAAACCAACCTGGTTCAGATCACCATTTAACGCCCCATGAACTAGTAACTGGACGCCAAATGAGAACTCCTCTCGCCCCCCCAACAAGGGCAAATACAGGTGTTCACAATGTAGCAAGGGCATTAGGCAGTGAAATGCGTGATTATTTAAACATGATGACTCAAAGTATTTCTTTTATTTCTCAACAAATAAAGCATCAATATGAGAGGTCAAATGTAAATAAGGAAGGTAATTTGCTCATCAATTCGGAAAACACATTAAAGACATTGCCAGTATATGTAGGGGACCAGGTGCTAATACACAAGTTTGTGCTCACCTGGAGTACCCTTGATTTGAAGGCCCACACGAGGTGGAGGACAAAAGCCCTACAGCAGTCAAATTGAAGGGAAGAAGGGCATGGATACACCTACATGATATCAAATCCTATAAAGGCGAAGAAACATTGACCTCCCCTGAACCCACTCGCGGTGAAGCTAGTATCTCCACTAAAGCAAGGGCCCACAGTGAAGCAAGAGAAGAGCAACAAAGGATGACCGCATGATTAATGGTCAAAAACCTGAGCAAAGAAAGAAAAACACAATTAGATCAGGATTGCTGTGTGTATTATTTAATCTGCAGTAATCCTGGAACATTTTCCATCAACCAAAATAGAGAAGACTATGAAATAATCAAAGAAAGAAAAGAATATTCAAGCTTTTATGTTGCTGATGGTTCACACATTCCTACTTGCTTTTAGTTCATATATAATTCATTCGTATCCAGCTTTACTACAAAGTACTACAAATATAACATTTTTCAGAGATCCAAAGAATGGCTTAATTGTTTTAATGTAACGCTCACCTGATTCCCACGGAGGCGCGGGTCTTGGCAGGAAGGTGTCTGTAACACGAAACGTGATGTGCAGGATTCGGTTGGCTTCTGGGGTCGACCCTCTCCGCACTGTGTGTCGAACTCGAAGGGTGAGGTTTCTGCAGGTAAAATAATATGGGGATTAAAGGTCTGGGTTGCTGAATGTCCCTATCTCTCTCCTCCCAGCTTGTCTGTTGAACCCCCCTCCCAGGTCAACGTGCTCACCTTAGATAGGTGAATGCTGGGCTCTCCATCTGCGTCTAGTGCAGGGTGCCGTTGCCAGTTCCTTCACTGGTGAAACGTGGGCCTCTTGACTTCAGAGGATGGGTACCGTCGTTGACTGCACGACCAGTAAGTTTCTGGACACCTTTAGTCTTTATAGTCTTTTATGCGTGGCACTGAAGCGCCTGGAGTTGCGTAAGTATGGCAGCGCTCTTACTGTCTCTTTCTTTGTCTTTGCAGGAGACGATGCAGAATGAAGAAATCCGGAATTCGCCACGTGCCGGTAAGTGTGACACTGCTGTTGTCTTTGCAGGTGAAGATGCGGCGTGAAGAATCCGGAATGCACTGCGTGCCAGTAAGTAGAATAATGCTGTTTATCTTTGCAGGTGCAGATGCAGCGTGAAGAATCTGGAGTGCACAGCGTGCCAGTAAGTATAATAATGCTGTTTACCTTGGCAGGTGCAGATGCAGCGTGAAGAATCTGGAGTGCACAGCGTCCCGGTAAGTATAATAATGCTGTTTATCTTTGCCGGCGAAGGTGCAGCGTTAGACACGGCCGCTGCCGATGGATCAGGTAAGCAAGCACTGCGTGTGAAAGTTCGTTCTGCTAACCTGTTGTTTCTGGTCTTTTGCAGGTGCTGATGTTGCTCGGGTACAGGAATGGTAAGTATAATTCTTGCAGGTTCAGGATCCCAAGAAGAAATGCTGGAACAGACTCGGTGAGCGTTCTGCTGCAGATGCAGAATAACGCGAAGCACGTTTCATCAATCGGGTGTGGTTTAAATAGCCTTGGAGTGATGAGGCTTCTCCTTCCACGGCCCCGCCTAGGTAAGAAAAGAGTTCCTGCTTCCAGAAGAGTTCCAGGGCTGTATCCAGGAAGTGGAGCTGCCCCACCCAGGTAAGAAAGTAGTCCCAGTTCACCGAGGACTTCTAAGAGTCTGGCAAGTAAGCAGCATGGTCTGCCGCAGGTAAGTCCACCCAAGCACCTTCACACCAATGATGAGCCCGGCGCTTCCAGTGCCGGGACCGATGTTTCTGATGAGCCTGGTGCCACCGGCGCCAGGACAAGGTCCAAAAGGTCCCTGTGGGGACCGGCTGGTGCCTAGGATCAGGGTTAGGGGCCTGCTTCCAAGGACGTTGAGCTGATCCTGGCTCCTTGGAAGCAGTGATCATGACAGTATCCCCCCTCAAGGCCCCTCCTAAGTGTGTCTTCTCCGGGGGCTTTGGCTTGTCGGGGTGATTCAGATGGAATCTCTTGACCAGACGAGGTGCGTGGACGTGTTCTGAGGGTTCCCACGACCTTTCCTGGGGACTGTATCCTTTCCAATCAACCAGATAGTATAATTTAGACCTGGAAATCTTGGAGTCTAGGATGTTCTTCACTTCGAATTCGAGTTCTCCGTCTACCAAAACGGGTTCTGGGAGTTCAGTCAATCGGGTTTCTGGTTGTACTGGTTTTAATAAGGAGACATGGAATACTGGATGTATTTTCATATGCGTAGGTAATTCCAATTTGGCAGCCACCGGATTGATTATGGCAGATATGAGGTAGGGCCCAAGGTATCTCGGAATGAAAGTGCGAGGTCCTTTTAAATGCAGGTGCTTAGTGGATAACCAGACTTGATCTCCTACAGCGTAGTGAGGGGCCTCTTTACGGTGCCGATCGGCTGCCTTTTTGAATTGAGCTTTAGCTCTTTGCAGATGGGCAGTGGCTTTCTTAAAAGCACAGGTAATCTCCGAATGCAAGTGATCCACAGCAGGTGCTTCAATTTCTTGGGGAGGATCCAGGTTGGAGGTTCTAGGATGGTGTCCATATAATAGGAAAAAAGGAGTCTTCCCGGTTCCAGAATGAGTCCAATTGTTGTACGCGTATTCAGCGATCCAAAGAATGTCCTTCCAGGGGTTTTCTGTTTGTTGGAGCATGCAGCGTAGATATTGTTCTAGTGTCTGGTTTGTCCTTTCGGTTTGTCCGTCCGTTTGGGGATGGTGACTGGTTGAAAGTCTTACATCAACTTGGGCTAGACGACAGCAACTGCGCCAGAAGTGGGAGATGAATTGACTTCCCCTATCGGAGACTAAAACCGAAGGAAAACCGTGTAAGCGAACGATGTTCGCCAAGAATTCCCGGGCCAATACTGAGGCTGAAGGCAGACCCTTCAAGGGTATGAAGTGAGCCATTTTCGAGAATAGATCCACGACTACTAAGATGGTAGTATATCCCAAGCATGGAGGTAAGTCCGTGATAAAATCCATGGACAGGGTATGCCATGGACAGGGAGGGATGTCAAGTGGATGTAATAGGCCGGCTGGTTTTTGCTTTTGACTTTTATTCTGGGCACACACACCACAGGAGATTACAAAGTCTCTAATATCCCTTTTCCACGATGGCCACCAGAAATTTCTTTTAATCTTTTCCATGGTTTTGGTAATGCCAGGGTGCCCCTCCATTAGAGAATCATGATAACCGGAGATTACTTGTTTTTGTAGTCTCTCACAGGGCAAGTGCAATCGTCCTCGGAAATATGGTAGGTCTTGATCTACTGAGAACTCTTTTCCCTTTAATTGCCAGTCCTGCAAATCGGTCGGAGTTAGGAGCGATTTCACCGTGTTCTTGATGTCTTCAAAAGATTGAGTGCTGACCAAACCCAAAATCCTTTGTTCTGGGATTATGGGTATTGGATCTGGATTGATCAACTGTTCATCTACTCCCATCCGGGAGAGGGCATCCGCCTTTCCGTTCTTACTACCTGGTCGATAAGTAATTATAAAGTCAAATTCTGCTAGGAACAGAGCCCAGCGAAGTTGTCTGGAAGACTGAGCTTTGGCTGTCTTTAGGTATTGTAGATTGCGGTGGTCAGTCATTACGGTGACTGTGTGTCTGGCTCCTAGAAGATAATGCCGCCAGGCTTTAAAGGCCGATCTGATGGCCAAAAGTTCCTTGTCCGTAATTGAATAGTTGATCTCAGGAGGCGAAAACTTGCGGGACCAAAAGGCAACCGGATGTAGTTGGTTTGTGACCGAATCTCTTTGTGATAACACTGCTCCCATAGCAAGACTAGAAGCATCCGTTTCCATGATGTAAGGAAGTTCTGGGCGAGGATGTTTTAAAACAGGTGCAGAAATGAATTTAGCTTTTAAGTCTTGAAAAGCTTGTTCCGCTTCAGAAGACCACTCAAAACGTTTGTTCTTTTTCAACAGAGCGGTGATGGGCTGGACTATCCGGGAAAATTCAGGAATGAATCTGCGGTAAAAGTTAGCGAATCCTAACATGCTTTGAACTCCTTTTACAGAGGTTGGTGATGGCCACTTGATAATTGCATCAACCTTCTTTGAATCCATATGGACTCCGTTAGGTGACAATATGAATCCCAGGAACTCGACTTCTGTTGCGTTGAAGACGCATTTCTCAAGCTTAGCAAAAAGACTATGTTGACGCAATCTCTAGAGAACCTTTTTAACATGTCTCTGATGTTCTTCTTCCGATGATGAATAGACGAGGATGTCGTCAATGTAGACAACTACACACACGTCAATGAGTTCCCTAAGGACATCGTTCATAAAATATTGGAAAGCAGCAGGAGCATTACACAGTCCAAAGGGCATCACTTGATATTCGAATAGCCCGTACTTGGTGCGAAAGGCCGTTTTCCATTCATCGCCCTCTTTGATCCTTACCAAGTGGTAGGCTCCTCTGAGATCCAGCTTTGTGTATATACGGGCATCTTTGACTTGGTCCAGTAGTTCAGGGATCAAAGGTAACGGTTATCTGTTTTTAACAGTGATCTGATTCAGGGCGCGGTAATCTATGCAAGTTCTAAGGTCTCCTTCCTTTTTCGGAACGAAGAACAAAGCCGATGAAGCTGGAGATTTGGAAGGACGGATAAACCCGTTAGCTAGGTATTGGTCCAGGTACTGTCTGAGGTGAAGGTTCTCTGGCTCGGTGAGGGCATAGATCCTGCTGCAAGGAGGAGTTGTTCCAGGTATCAGATCTATTTGACATTCGTAAGACCTATGAGGGGGTAGGGTGTTAGCTTGATCCTTCTGGAAGACGTCTTGGAACTCCTGGTATTCGGGAGGTAACTTGAGAATCTCCTCAGAAGAGATCGCCGCCAGTGAAACATCAGGTCGAGGATAACAAGTGGCAGAACACTCTGGAAACTGAACCGTCTTTGGTCGCCAATCAATCTGAGGATTGTGCTTCTCCAACCAAGGGATTCCCAGAATTATCTGGAACTGAGGGGCCTTGATTACATCGAACACTATTCTCTCCCGGTGTCCATTATGACTCAACAGCGTCACTTCATGGATGGCATGCGTTACTGGTCCGGAGGCTATCTCCGTGCCATCCACAGTAGTGATGACGTCTTTTACTGCCTTAGGGACAAGGGGTAGATTCATCCTTGACACCATTTCACGGTCCACATAGTTACCGATTGCTCCGCTGTCAATGTAAGCTTCAATTGCGTGCAAACGATCCGGACGTTCAGGACTAATGAGGACCATGGGTATCACGAAATGCGAGGTCACGGGGCAGATCTTAACGCTCGGCAAGAGGACCTCTACTCTTGTCGGGCGAGGTCGTTTCCCTGCTCAGAATTTGTGGTACAGGTATCCGCGGCTCCTACAGTCTTCTTAGCTGGTTTCACGGGACAGTCCCGAAGAAAGTGTCCTGAATTACCGCAATAGAGGCATAATTGCAGCTGCCTTCTTCTTTCCCGCTCTTTCTGGGTTAAAGGTCCTCTCATGCCCCCTATTTGCATGGGTTCCGCAGTGTCAGCTCCCTTATTCGAGGTCTGTGGTTTGGTAAAACACTCGGGTATCAAATCTGGAGCGATCTGCCTTCCTGTTCTGTAGTCTATGGTCTAGTTGGACAACTAAGTCAATATAGTCTGAACATTCTTGTGGAGGATTCACAACCTGCGCTAGCACATCCTTGAGCTCTCCACGCAGACCTCTGTAGAAAAGCGTTATTCTCTTGTCCTCGGGCCATTGTGTTTCCACTATGAGTCTATTGAAAGAGGCTATATAAGTCAAGAGGTCTTGGTTACCCTGTCGTAATGAGAGAAGTTCATTGTCCAAGGCCTGCCCTTGTGCATGTCTTGCGAACAGTTTCTCCATGCTGGCCTGGAAGGCTTGAAAATCGTGTAAAACCGGATCATCCTGGGTGACTAAAGGGATCGACCAATCTGCAGCGCTACCACTGAGATAAGAAAGCACGAAAGCCACCTTGGCCTGGTCAGTTGGGAATGCAGCTGGTCGACATAAGAAGTGCAGGCGGCACTGGTTGATGAACACTGCGAATTTCTTTGGATCCCCAGCAAAGCGTTCGGGCGGAGCCAAGGGCACATTACCGGGCAGATTGATTTGCACTGGATTTGAAGCTGAGGCAGAAGGGTAACTTCCTCCTGGAATGGGCAAAGGTGTCTGTCCTGCCTGCGTTTGTAACAACTGCCTAGCAAGGTCTTCTGTTCGCTCCTTAGAAATTATCAGTTCTCTTCTTAGAGAGCTCGTTTCCTGGCGAGCTGCATGTACTTCTGCTCTTAATTCCCCAAGCAACTGGGCTAGTTGATCAGTATCTGAAGTTTCCATTGCGCCTGGGTAGGAGTTTAGTGGTCGGCTTCGCGTTCTGTAACGCTCACCTGATTCCCACGGAGGCGCGGGTCTTGGCAGGAAGGTGTCTGTAACACGAAACGTGATGTGCAGGATTCGGTTGGCTTCTGGGGTCGACCCTCTCCGCACTGTGTGTCGAACTCGAAGGGTGAGGTTTCTGCAGGTGAAATAATATGGGGATTAAAGGTCTGGGTTGCTGAATGTCCCTATCTCTCTCCTCCCAGCTTGTCTGTTGAACCCCCCTCCCAGGTCAACGTGCTCACCTTAGATAGGTGAATGCTGGGCTCTCCATCTGCGTCTAGTGCAGGGTGCCGTTGCCAGTTCCTTCACTGGTGAAACGTGAGCCTCTTGACTTCAGAGGATGGGTACCGTCGTTGACTGCACGACCGGTAAGTTTCTGGACACCTTTAGTCTTTATAGTCTTTTATGCGTGGCACTGAAGCGCCTGGAGTTGCGTAAGTATGGCAGCGCTCTTACTGTCTCTTTCTTTGTCTTTGCAGGAGACGATGCAGAATGAAGAAATCCGGAATTCGCCACGTGCCGGTAAGTGTGACACTGCTGTTGTCTTTGCAGGTGAAGATGCGGCGTGAAGAATCAGGAATGCACTGCGTGCCAGTAAGTAGAATAATGCTGTTTATCTTTGCAGGTGCAGATGCAGCGTGAAGAATCTGGAGTGCACAGCGTGCCAGTAAGTATAATAATGCTGTTTACCTTGGCAGGTGCAGATGCAGCGTGAAGAATCTGGAGTGCACAGCGTCCCGGTAAGTATAATAATGCTGTTTATCTTTGCCGGCGAAGGTGCAGCGTTAGACACGGCCGCTGCCGATGGATCAGGTAAGCAAGCACTGCGTGTGAAAGTTCGTTCTGCTAACCTGTTGTTTCTGGTCTTTTGCAGGTGCTGATGTTGCTCGGGTACAGGAATGGTAAGTATAATTCTTGCAGGTTCAGGATCCCAAGAAGAAATGCTGGAACAGACTCAGTGAGCGTTCTGCTGCAGATGCAGAATAACACGAAGCACGTTTCATCAATCGGGTGTGGTTTAAATAGCCTTGGAGTGATGAGGCGTCTCCTTCCACGGCCCCGCCTAGGTAAGAAAAGAGTTCCTGCTTCCAGAAGAGTTCCAGTGCTGTATCCAGGAAGTGGAGCTGCCCCACCCAGGTAAGAAAGTAGTCCCAGTTCACGGAGGACTACTAAGAGTCTGGCAAGTAAGCAGCATGGTCTGCCGCAGGTAAGTCCACCCAAGCACCTTCACACCAATGATGAGCCCGGCGCTTCCAGTGCCGGGACCGATGTTTCTGATGAGCCTGGTGCCACCGGCGCCAGGACAAGGTCCAAAAGGTCCCTGTGGGGACCGGCTGGTGCCTAGGATCAGGGTTAGGGGCCTGCTTCCAAGGACGTTGGGCTGATCCTGGCTCCTTGGAAGCAGTGATCATGACAGCTTAATTGTTTTAAGAATTGTTTTGGCAATCATTTTACAGTCCTTGTTATAAATGTATGACTCACGGTTAAAAAGATAAGAATTGACATATTATAAATGAAGTGGTAACAATGGAAATGTTCCAAGATGTGAGAACTGTAGCCCCACAAAAAAGTTGTACCAATGCGAAAGATAATAATTGGAATTCTTTGTGGTATTTTGATTTTGACAGTTCTGCTTTTAACGTTGGCATTCACACATGTTATAAGTGGCGAGAAAGCAGAAAATAAGACATCACCCACTAGTCCAATTAAAAACCCTTTTCCAGAGAAAAGGGAGATGCTGAGGAAGATAATGAAAGTATTTCATACTTAAAGAAATTGCCTCAGTTGGCAAATAACTTATGGTATCAGAATATGAAAGAGGGGGGAGAGAAAGAAAAATCTGAAGAAAGTTGCTATGTCTGTTCCTTAATATCGTATGCCATGAATACCGCAAAAACATTTATTGCAAGAGAAATGTCCCCACATGATGCAAAATGTTTGTCATCTAGCAACCTGTACTATGAGAGGCCAATTCGAAGGGAGAAGGGCAACTTTAAGATGGCGTTGAAGACCGACTTTTCCATACGAAGATACATACGTAAAGACAAAAATGATGGAGCGTGGATAAGGGTGGACAAACAAACAACGTATGTATACATCCCAATTTGGATAGAAGATTCAAGTTGTTGATAGGAAGAGAATGCATTGCTAAGACATGACTTTAAAATCAGGAGAGCCAGGAAGCTGGGAAAGGACACAGCTGTTGGTGCATGGGTGCATAGCAACCTGCACTGGATGGGAAGATGGCCTCCTATCGTGCTCTGCATACTTATTGAAGAAAGAAGCAATCCGTGAGGTGCAAAAGGTGAATGATGAATGTCTAGAATCATGGGCCAAGCATGCAAAATTTCTAACCTACGTTGAGAACTAAGGAGGACGCTTGCATACACTGCAAGTGAAGAATGTGACAACCTGTTTCAAGAATGATGGCAAAGTCTATGTTGGACAGAACAAGGAATTGAAGTACCAGGAATGAATGGAGGAACCACAGTACTGATGGATCAATATTGGGCCTGTGGATCCAGAGCTTACATGCAGTTAACTAAGGATTTGAGAGGAGTGTGCTCCATCGTAAATGTACATGTCCCAGCATTAGTGATTCCCCAAAGTGATATCCATATTGAAAAGTTCCCTATAAATGAATGAATATAACAGTAAGAAGAGATCACTTCATCTTCGCTGACTAAAGAGAGAGAATAACTTCTCATCAAGGTCCATACATGCGTACGTCAACATTCCCGATGAGGACAAACTAATCAGCAGGACCACTCTGATAATGACATCTATATTTATACCATTTAAGGTGCAGTGAATACCAAGTGGCTTCAGATTACAAGATGGAAGTTGCTGCAGATGATCAATGAAACAATAAAAGGATTCAATGCGATAAAGGAAGAGTTGAGAGCCATCAGGCTGATGACTCTCCAGAACAGGTAGGTTCTGGATCTGATAACAGCAATGGAAGGAAGTGTGTGCGCCAAGGTTGGACCTTCTTGCTGTACATTTACACCTTCTCATGATGGAGAAAATGGGACCCTGACAGAGGCAATAACGATGCTAATGACCTTGCATATACAAATGGAAAATGAAGCTGATGAAACAGCAGGAGACGATTATATTTCATCGTTGATTGGATGGATTCCTTCTTAGTTGGCAAATGATTTTAAACTACTTGGAGCAATATTACTATTAGAAATGCGGTGGTTCTGTCTCATAAGGATCATCTTGGGACAATGCCAGAAAGGCAAGAAAGCTATTTGAATGAAGATAAGGATTGACATTAACAAGCATACTGGAGAACCGATGCAGAAAGAAGAAAGTACTTGAGTGAATAAAAGGAAGAGTTCTCTTGCACCACCAGGAACAAAGTACTATTATCCCAAAGATCAGAAATAATATGTGGGATGATGGATATTTTGTTCACCAGCAGGAGATTGTCATCTAATGACCTGGAGTGTGGATGAACATATAAAGAATGCTGGTCACCTGAGGGGTTGTCAAAAATATGAGTACCAACGAAAAGAAAATACAATGAGATGATTGAAGAAGATGAAGCAGGAATTGCAGAAGAGGAGGTGAAGAATCTGGTCGAGAATGCAACCAGAGGGGGGAATGTAAAAGAGCAAGTGGACACATTCTCTTAGTTACCACGCCCTCGCCCCCAACCCTATTGGAATGACAGACGAGGAGCAAAAATTGGGAACCCATGCACCAGTTTATGCAACCATACCATGTCGACTATATGAAAGACGATATGCATTCAGGCAGCATGCAGAAGATACCCTCATGTTGAAACAATGGATAACAGCTACTAAGGAGGTTGTCCATTGCCGAGTTGCCGGAATGTAGCCATGAATAAAATGGTGAGCAACATGGATGTATGTTAAACCAAGTTAATGACAGTAAAATAATGCCCCAAAGTAGCGGTATGAACCCATGCTGAATAGATATGTAAATACTTGAGAATGAAGAAAATATGTGTTCCATGATGCAGTACTTATGAACACAACGTAGAATGAAGTGACTTAATGTCCACTACCTGTAAATATGCTGAAACGCAAGGTAGAAAGAATATGTGGACACTTGCTTATGAGAGGTATATATTCAACATTTAGGATGACTATTGGAAGAAGATGGACGATGGCTTATGCCAATCAACCCAGTTACCTCACATTACAAGCCCAGGACCTTAATGTTGAAAGATGATGAAAAAGCGTATTTTCCCTTGCAGAATAAAGGAGTACATTGGCTTGGAACCAAGGATGCTATTTCGAGAGATGAAGGAAAAGCACGAAGGCAGTTTATGAGCAGACCATGTGCAAGGACATATTTCTCAAAGATTAGGAAGAACATGAACATTTACTGATGCCAATTGATGGACACTTAAAAGGGCATGAAGTTAATATGGGATAGAGTGAGCAAATCTCTAATGGCCAAGAGGAGAAACTGCACCCAGCATAACTGAATCAAATGCAGCGTCGATATGAACAATTTCATGGTCTTGTAACACGTGATGAAGAGCTTTCAAACAAGGGCTATTCATTATGTTTGAAGCTAAGATAGTGATGTGCCTACACTCCCTCAAATGCCCTGAGACAGTGCAGACTAGGGGTGTACTGAACTTTGGCTTTGAGTAAGTATTCGGACAAAATTTGGCTGAAAACTTGGTATTTGGCTTTGGCCGAATATTTACTTGATTCTTTACTCAAAGCCGAAGTTACATCCCTACTACCAAGGGCCGTAATTGCGCATACGCAGGCTCCGTTCATCTTCTGCATTTCATCCTTCTGTACTGAGCTGTCTTTCCCTGCATCAGAACGTGCTCGATGGAGCACGCCTCCACTGTGACCAGAGGCATCTCAAGGACATCCAAAGCAGCTTGCCAGAGCAGCACTGCGTGTTCTTTGGAAAAACTTGACATATTCCATCTGGGGGCACCAGACACTGCCACGCGCATGCTCATCTATTTTATGGAATGCAGACTGAATTCCCCAGTGTACGTCTTTCAACACCAATGGTGGGGTCATCGTGGTACGTAAGGAAGTGCAGGGTGGCCTCAGGGATGCATGCACTGCACGTTGTATGAATAGCTTCATGAAGCGCGATAGCTGGGTGCCAAGGGGAATAATGGTGAAAAACACCTTTTGAAAAAAGCTTTGCAATTGTAATTACATTTTCCATATGAGCACATTCTGAAAATCGATGCATAGCAGCTCGAAAAAACTGCCATGGCAATAGGGTATTAGCAGACCCGCCTGCAAGGCTAGATTATGGGTAAGGCACATGTCTGTGGGGAATGGCTTTCTGGTGAAAATCTGTAGGTACACGGAAAATGGCATCATGGCCATTCATAATGCAGGGCACAGCTGAAAAACATGGGGAAACTCGTCAGAAAAATCACATTGACCGAAAACGAGAAATGGCCTCAGCACCATAAAGCTGGGGGCCGGCCGCTATGTCATTCCACAATGCACCATGGAAACACAAGTCCATTATATTGTCATAACCAATTACCAAATCATTTGGTCCAAATGCCCATACTTGTAGTGGTAGAAGGGGAACAAGTAACTGAGTGCCATCTCCAGAACCATGCCTCATTCTCCCAGTACCGAGACACACATAGAACGCTTGGAATGTTTATCTTTCCTGACTTGCAGAATGCACCCGTGCACCAGTGCAGAGACATCATAAGAGCTCTGGCAATGAACCTATTTCCTGATCTGCACCATTCATCGTTGTCCCATTAATGCTGAAATAAGCATGACAGTATTCGTCAATTAAATGTCAGTGTCTTTTTTTGTGCCTGGATTGGAGTTGCGAAGTACTTCTGCTGGCCGGATCTGAATACTTCATTTGTGATCATTTCAGCATTGTGTAGGTGAAAAACTCTGCGTGATCCCTGCTTCGAGATGTGGCTGTAATTCATAGTCCCTCCTGGCAGGGTTGGCATTGTTTTCATTGCTGAAGGATGGGTACAATGCCTGGAAATTCCGGGGAGGCTTTTTCAGCAGCCGCATGCCCCCGCCAGTTAATGCAATTAAAAAATGTTCTGTCTGAACCTAATTTACTGCTAATAACCGTGAAACACAGCAGCATAAATCTCCGGTGGCTGATAAGAGTCGTACTTCACAGTCAGTCCCAAACAAATTGAGTATTTCAAAGGTGCTGCCTCAATCCTGCTTGGGATTTGCATGCAAATGGCCACATACTGCCACCTATTGCTAGACAAGGCATGCGGGCCTGGACAGAGGCATTGTTGGGCCATCCGCCCTGTCACTCGCCAGTTTCATGTGGAGATTGAGGCTATGGAGTGTGGGGGCTGGCTGGAAAAGAGGCTTCACCCCTGGAGCCTGGTAGTTCTGATAGCAGGTCTCAAATTCCTCAGAAACACCCTTGACGCATCAGCTGTTCAGACTCAAATGATAGAAATGAAGAAATAGATCCAAGGCTGCCAGGGCAGCAGGGAGGAGCCATCGACGGGACACAGTGCCCCGAAGACTCACTGTATATTGTGCCCTCTTCATTGACAACATGCAATCAAATATTACTCCTCCCTGCGGCAAGCAAGTGCTCATTAACAACCAAAACTACACCATTCTCCAAGTGGAAAACCCAGCTGCATTTGCTAGAAACTACTTTGCATTGCAAATAAGTCCCTATATAATCAATTTCCCCACACTGTGATGTGTGCATTTTCCATGGAAAGGAGTGTTACCCCAGTTGCCGGATGTATGTATACCACCCTGATAAAATGCTATCAGGCTGTCATGCCGCATATGTGTCTCACTGCACAAACATGCCAACTCGCCCTTTCTGTGGGAATCCTTAATAGTTCTTATCTTTTGCTTGCCTTCCTTCAATCTAAAATATACAGCACTCCCTCCAAACATCCCCCAGTCCCTCTTTAGAAATCTGCAATTCGTTGTTTCCTCCACCCCGGACCATATGGTGCCCAAAAGTGCCTGTTGATTTTCTTTGCAGCCTTCGACTGAAAACACCCACCCAGCTCCAGTTCTCTAGCAAATTTCCTATTAGGCAATGAAAGCAAGCAATAATAAAAATCCCCTTCTAAAGCTTATTTACAGCTATGATCTATTTATAAGCACTATGCATGTCCTTCGCTGGAGTCCTGTTAAAAATAGCATTGGCAAAGGCAGCAGATTTGGCTTGTTATGCATATATTTACACATTTCTAGTAGTAAACTACTATTCGGTTCACTATTTGGTTTCGGCCGAATACTTTCGCCAACTAGTCGAAAAATGGCTGAATATTAAAATTACTATTCGGTACACCCCTAGTGCAGACTGGCAAGGTCAACGTTCAAACAAAAGATACTGGCATGAGATCTACAATGAGAGAGGTTAGACTAATTGGGGAAGAAAAGGAAAGCTGACGTGTTTTCAAGCACCCGGGTTTTGTTTCTATATATGTGCTTCTAGCAAGACGAATGTCCAAGGTTGGAGTTGGGTTGCCAACCAAGAAGAATAGCCCGCTGTGCGCTTTTACATACAATGTTGCAAAGTATTATTCCACTGCCACATTCTCTGCTATGACAAGGGCCTTACACTACGTGTGTAGAAGTAGCTGAGGGTGTGTTTTACAGATAAGAGACCACCAATGAGGAAATAACGTGTATATATTCTATATGTAGACTTGTTCCCCTAATCCAATCCCACCCCATGATAGGTTTGTACAGTTTGCCACGTAGGATGACATCATAGATGACACATCTAGCATTATATAAACTAGAAATAACTGGAAGGACAGTGTGATCCTGCGTGAGTCAATTTGATGTGTGTTTATTTCGCCCTGCTATACATTTTGAGATTAAAGCAGTATTTTAGCATCTTCTTCGAGTCTGTCTGGTTATTTGGTCTGAGGAATGTTACTGGTAATTCCATCTAGCACACAGATACTTTAATGTGCTATAGCACAAAAGCATCCAATCCTTCTCAATAATGTTGCAATTAATTGGAACACCC
Source organism: Ambystoma mexicanum (assembly GCF_040938575.1). Lineage (NCBI taxonomy): Eukaryota > Metazoa > Chordata > Amphibia > Caudata > Ambystomatidae > Ambystoma > Ambystoma mexicanum. The sequence goes on from NC_090935.1 coordinate 315,760,276, forward strand.
AAGTAGATGAATGAGTCAACCCGGTTAAGTTTTTAATCCCCATATGCCATGAGAAGCTTGTCTTCTGTTTCTTTTGCGCTGTAGTTAGAACCATTATTTTAGTTTTTGTAACATTAATTTGCAGATCATTCTGTTCCATATAGGTCTCCAGCTGATTTATTCTCTGCTGTAAACCTATTGATGTCTGGTCAATTATGATCAGATCATTAGCATATATGAGCCACAGAATTATAGTGTCGTAGATTTTAGGAGGAAATGCTTTTATCCGTTCTTGTTCTTCACCCATATCTGATAAGTACAGATTGAACAATGCAGGAGCCAATGGACAACTCTGCTTCAGCCCCCGAAATGTTTGTATGCTTTTGGAGAAAACACCATCCATCAACAATCTCACCTGGATTGAAGTATCTGTGCACAATGATTGTATTGCATAAAGCAGATACCTCGGGCCCCCTCAGCATTGCAGTTTACACCACAACCTTTCTCTGCTCACACTGTCGAATGCCTGTTTTAGGTCAATAAAGGCCAAGTATATTTTGGATTTCGTTCTAATGGCACTAAGCTTCGACAGGTGCAGCAGAAAAAGATTCAGGTTTGTGCCCACACCTTTGACAGACCCAGGATCCATTTGACCTCCTACAGAGGCCCAAGAAACCAGATGGCGCAATAGGATGGAAGCAACAATCTTTCCTAAGATATCAAGGAGTGTGATAGGGCGATTATTTCTCTGGTCATCTCGGTTGCTTCTCTTTGAATATTGGAATCATTAGTGCTGTCTAGAAACTTTCCTCGCCGATACTATCTCATGGAACAGGAGTATACAAAAATCCGCCCATGCCCCCAGATTTTGTTTTATGATCTTGTTTGTGAGACCATCCGGTCCCGGGGATAGAGAAGAATTACATTTTACTATTAGTATTTCCATGTCATCCTTTTCAAAGGAAATCCTCCAGTTTCTCACAGATCCCAAATTCTGAGGGGACCACTCACTTTTCATCAGGGCAAAAAGCATGCTAAAGTGCTTAATCCAGGTTTCCTCTGAGATCGCGTTCAATAAAACAGCTGGTTGGAAGTTCATATCATTATTCAGGAGAGCCCACAGATTCCTCGTATTAGGTTTACACATTATTTTCAGCATTGCCGCCGCATCTGCCTGTAGTCTTTGGGATTTGGAGGCTTTTCACCAGTTTTTGTATTGATGTCTTCTCTTTTTCCAAAGGCTCAGGTTCTCTCCACATTCCAGTTTGTTTCATATTCTCATATCTGCTCGATAGATTTTCCTCGCCTCTATCAGATCGAAGGACAGTCTGCTCTTATTTTCCCTGAGAGGGAAGGGATTATCACAGTTCCCATACTTTCTACTTGATGAAATGTCAGCTCTTTCCCCATAATTTGAATCCTCTTCTTCAGTCTGTGAGACACATTCCAATAACGCCTAGATCGACTTCTTCCTCTGAGTGGCCGTCAGCCCAGTCCCTGTCTGTATGCTCATTTTGAGTGTCGAGTTTTTCCTTACAGGAGGCCGGCTTCACTCGATCTCCTGTTTCACAAGGAATCAAGTCTAAAGTATCTCTCTGCGGTTTCTTCGGGTTCCTCAAGAAAGCCTGAGAGCCATAAGATTTAGGCTATTTGATGTTAGAATATTTCAGTTTCTTTGACTTCCCAAAGACAGAGAATAGTTTTACAGTTGATGCTTTCATACCAGGTTCGACTTGTTTAGCCATCTGTATATTAGCCAGCTCTTTATCCTTCTCAGATAGCGATGGGTGATTAGTCTTTCCTGTATTTATTTTAACACCATGCCGTTGTGCAGGGATTGGGGCTGATTTCTCCAGCAACTGTCCACAATCAATGTGGGCAGAGCTCCCCCTCCAGGCTCCTTATTATTCTCCTCGACATTATAATGTTGGAGAACTTTGGGTTTTTCAGGTTTGTGTGGCATTGGCAAAACCTCAGAGGAGGCGGGCAGTCCGCATGCTGATTCACTAGATTGTTTGTCCACTTTCCGAGGTGCAAAGGATTTTCCTTGGAAAAATCTGAGCCATTTCATGGTTTCCAAGATTGCATCCATCATTATGTTTTTATCTGATTCTTTTCCTCTTGCTAGGCCGTAGAGCCTTCCTTGCCATTGGGCAGATAATTCAGCTTCTTTATCCAGCCTCAGTTGTAAAGCTGTTGCAAAGGGCTCCAGGTATGTGAGCTTGGTGTACGTCATGGCCAATAGAGCGGCTTGATCTTTTGTTCTATCATTCATTGCTTCAATCAATTTCATAAAGGGATTTAAAGTGATCGTCAACGCTAACATTATATTAGATGGTAGCTGGCCCATTGTCACTGCTGGTAGCTGTTGAACGCCTGCATGGTGTGAGATCTCATTCTCTGCATCATTCCTTCGAGACTCTAATGATGCTAATGGTGATGTTCGCGTATCCTGGAGAGCAGGCCCCCTCTGAGAGAGGTTTCCCAATTGAGGTTCTTTTGTATGAAGTGGTTTGGTGCAAGTTGGATGCACCGCCCAAGGGCTTAAGAGTGGGCCTCTCTTCTGGTGTTATGTCTGGGGTTGTGGTCAGGACACAGTTTATTGTGGAGGATCGGTTGGTTAATGTGCTCTGGTTCAAACAGGACAGATTCATGGCATTGCTCTGTCTCTTTTGCCGTGCTATCATTGTTTTGATCTTGGCTATGTCCCGTAATAGACGCCCTGCAAAGGATGAATGTTGCTACATCAGGGTGTTTGCATCCATATTCACCTCACGAGTCATGCTCGCCTGATTGTTCACTTGTTTGCAGCTGTTAAGGCGCCCATATTCCGATGAGGGAGGATGGTTATGGATCTCTTCTAGGAAGGCACAATCTTCATCAGTATATACCCGTTCATCCCCTGTAAGAACTGTCAATTCCATAGATCTTCCGTTCTGGTCTGGACAGTGTCTTATTGCCATAGGACCTGTTAATGATGGCCCATCTTCTTACATATTTCCGGATTGGCCACTTGTCCAGGACACATTAAGGTTGAGCACCCTTTACCGTCCAAGGAGAGTTTAGGCATCTGGCCATCCACAGACTTCCTTGAACTTGAAGAATTTGGATCTTTCAATTGGTTCATAGGTAATCACGCGGTAACTGATTCAAGAAGCAACTGCCGCAAGAACGAAAAAGCTGCATTGGTTACCAGTGGCAGCCCGTATTCAGTTTAAACTGTTGTCCATATGCCACAAATGCATTTTTGGAAATGCCCCAGCCTACCTGAAAGACAGGGTAAACATCTAGCATCCCCAAACAAATCGGAGATCAACCGAGGGTTTTCTACTGGAATTACACTGCATTAAACGAGCCTGCGGACTTGGTCGGGCTTTCCACATTCAGGGAGCAAGGGCCTGGAATGCCTTACCAGTACACCTACGTAAAACCGAGAATTGCCTTGTGTTTAGAAAGCAGCTGAAAACGGTTTTTATTCAACCAATATGAATGATTCTCTTGCAGTTCTAACCTTCTGCTTATCTGCCTCTCGGCGCCTGGATGCATGGGCTTTGGTGCGGTATAAATATAATAACATAACCTCACATACTGATTCATTATAGTTTTTAGCAGTTACAAGCAGCAAATGTGAGTTCCCTCCCCTCCTGCTCCTGGTCCAAAAAGGAGAACAGTATAGGTAGTTTTCCTGTTTCCACTGTTTGGATAGCTGACGCATTGTCAATGCCCAGAACAGATATGACTTTGGGAAGGAGAACTTGTTTACTGCATGGATGCTGAGGACAGACATGGCCCCTCCAGGAGTTCCCCCTACTGCTGCATGCCTGGGCCACTTGGGGGCATTATTTTATTCAGAGTTTTTCTCTCCTTTCTCTTTTTATCAAAAGGAGAATTCCGGAGAGTTGACTCACTGCAATGTACGACTCGTCTAGATGCTGTCTGGTTGCCAGCCGCTGGCTCTCTGCGCCCTCCACAGACTGCTTCAGACTTCTTGACTCTGCTAGACTCTATGGTGCTCTGCACTGTAAGGGGGTTTGATAGCAGTCACTCCCCTTGTCTGGTAGATACTGTAGACAGACTGTAGAACACGCAAAGCTGCTGCAGACTGCTTGAGTCTGCTGGACTCCACAAATATAACATCCAAGCATCAAACCTGAGGTGACAATTTGACAAGTTGTCCAAATATCAGAGGGGCATGGCGTGTGCAGAGGGATTCCTCTTTAGAGTTAGCAGGACATCCTAGAGGTTCATCCAGGCTGAGATGTCAACCTGTAGAATGTTTTAATCAAGAAACATTTAACTCAGGGGAACTTTCCACTCACACCAAACCAGGTGTGCACAATGTTCCTTTATTCAATTAAATTCTATTTTATAAATCTGTCCCCATCCATTTAATAACATTGATACCTTACAGCTTCCCTGCCCTTTCCATACAAGAAACACACCAGGTTGCATAGAAAGTATATATATTAACCCAAGAGGTTAGATTGAATCAATTTAAAGATCAATACGTTGTACACCCATCAAATCTGAATGTAATGATGACAAACTATCAACATACTAGTCACCTCAGTTTTTAAAGCTATACAAAGGGAGACTATTTTAAAACGCACATCACCATAGGCATCTATACATTTAATTCAACCTGAGCATGCATGCACCATGGATTGAATGAATGAGAGTGCAGGGGGAATCTTTCCCTGAAAAACAATAAATTACAATAAATTACTTTAAAGTATCCCTGCCTATTCAATTCTTGCTACTTCTTCTTCCTACTTCCCCTTTATTCAAAATAGATAGCACCACCCTTACACAATAGACATGTCAGAATTTCAGCAGCATTCTAAGAATTCAATTGTAACAGACTACGACTTGTAAAAAAACACTCTTTTATATAAGACTGTATCCCTCACCTGTTATGCGAAGACTCTTCATGCTGCTTACACGTAATAGACCTGAGGTAATTGATGTCACAGGAGGTTGGCGTGGTTTAACTAAAGAGAATCGAATGCCCAGGCTCTGTCTTGATAAACAACAAATTGAATCTATTAGACATGTAACAACATCTTGCACTGCTATGTATACGACATTTGTGCAATACTATAGCCAGCATATAGAACTAGAAGATACAAGAAATAATTATTCTGGCTAAGATAATCGTGGTTTGCTGATAGCTATTCTGAAGGTCTGGACAGCATTAGTGGAACAACTGGTTCCAATAGAGGTTACTGGATGATATTTTATTTAGTTGCTGTTTTTTATGAATAATTTCAACTGTGGATTGGTTTTAATTGCTCTATTATTTTGATTTGTAATTCATCTTTGTAATCTGTTGATAAATGTCTTTTGTATGTCTTGTGTAAAGGTGTATTCACTTTATACACACAAAACAATATTGGAACAGATTGCTAGCCATACATGTATTTAGGTGGCTTGTAGAAAGATAATAGATTTTCAACATGGATATCGGCTAGATTCCTTTCATTGATGTTTCATTTTACTTTGTAAAAGTGCTCCTCACTTACTTTCAGTGGGTCCTTTATACAGCATGAGAATGGGTAGTGAATAATCTCTCTCTCCCTTTCATCTGGAACAACATAGCTTTAACAACCATATTCTGCTGGATAGTATACCCAGGAATTACTTCAATTATATTCTTTTTCTTGGTATGCACACTGTGAGATGTCAATTAACTCCTGAGAATTCTTCCATGTTATACATCATTACAGAGAAAGAGAGAGAGAGAGGGAGAGAGAGTGTTTGAGGAGATCTCACAGTAGTTGCACCTTGGGACAAGTCTATAAAATATATTTCTTACAGAAGTACATACAATTCTGAAATGTTTCCCAACTTCTCAGGATGCACAATCAATGTATATATTCCCAAAACTCACTACTGATAAAAAAAGGGGCCAAGATTGAATCTAATTCCCTTTATAATATCACTCCCCTCAAGATGATTTCCGCTTTAGAACATACTCACATTTTGATTTCTTTTGGCTTTATCACAGACAGGTAAGCACCCTCTTAAGGGCTGGTTCGATTTCCCCCGCTCCCTCTAGGAACCTGCGGGCATCAGTCACCAAGATGGGATCAGCTTTCCTTCACAGCCTGTCTTCTGTCTAACCCTCTGAATAAGGCCTGGGACTTTTATCTCCTAGGGCTTCACTTTCAGAGTGCTGATAATAATCCATAATGGGTCAAAAAGGAGAACACTCTATTCCTTCTACTTCCTGGTGTTATCAAATCTTCTTTCTCTCCTCTCCTTCACTCAGTGAGCGAGTGAGTCTGTCAGTGTCTGTCCCGAGTGAGTGTGTATTGAATCATTTATAGAAGAGTAACCCCACCTTTTTGAGGTGTGTATACTTCCCCAATCGTATTGGTCAATGTAGGTGATTGGACAGTGTTCCAAAAGTGACATCACAGAAGACATACCCCTCTACCGTCATTGGGCATATTAATGAAGAGGGAAGTCTGGTGGGAGTAACTTCTAAACCCAGTTTCCCTCCCTTTTCATGTGATGTCATCTTGGGGATTTCTTGAATTAAACATTGCAAAATTTGGAAAATCACAATTTCCACACCTATGACCACTTTACTAATAGGCTCAGCAGAATTCTCTCAAACAATGCAATTTTCATCATAATAGCACAACCAGGTACACAATTGTAGAAATGTCCATTCAACTCCCCTCTATATTTATATTTAAATTATTTTCTGATCTCAAATTGATGGGCTCTGTTATATAATATCTACTATGATATATAATTCACTGGCATGCACCATTTCACCACCTCAGAATACACATTTCCATAATTAAGTCACATTTGAGTAATCATATTACAGCACCAAACAGGGCATCTCAAGCTGAGTGCTTTAGAAAAAGAAATGTGTTGCTGCAATATTGCGTTCCAGAATTATGGGTGAAATAGTCAAGTTTCTAACTCTAAAAATACTTTTTTTTTAAAACATACATATTCCAGTCAAACACACAGCATCGGCTATCTTTAGGTCTCTAGCTGTTAGTTCAGAGACAGAAGTATAGTATTTTTGACCCAGAGGTCTGGCAGTGATCAAGTCTTTTGAAGTTTGAAGTTCTCAAGGGTTTATGGTCTTTGTTTTTCCCCTCTTGGACAGTTCCTGGGGCTGGTAGATTTTCAGATTGCACTTTATTTTTCCAAGTATCAAGATTCCTACTTTCAAGAGAGGCCCGGGAGTTGGACATCTCAGATTAAGCAACACAGACCTGCTGGTCAAGCGGAACACCCATTAGGTGTTCATTATCTTAAGCCCACCATACACAGATGCAGCCCATAAAAACGCTGCCATATGATTAATTGCAATTTCAGCCTCTTAGTGACCTAGTTGCAGGCCAGTCAATGCCCTCTTGATAGTGCAAGGCAGATCAATTCTTTGGTTTATTTACTGGGGGTGATGGATTGAACAGAAAAGCAGCTGTGAAAGTTCAAACCTATAGCTGAAGCTTAATTCAGGTTGTTTCTCCCAATTGTCACTTTTTAAAGTTATATTTTTCTGTGCCCCTATTGTATATTTCCAACAAAAACGCTGCAGTTTGTCCATTGCACTGGCCTTTGAAAAGCCTGATAAACGGTCCACCTAGATCCACATTGTCAACATCTGTAGGTTTCATAACCATGACCTGATTTCTGTTAAGGAAATAAACACACACTGCATCATAAAATACAATCCCAAATCCGTAGTTCTCTGCCACTTTACCACGTGTGTACTTTTTCTCCTCAGATTAAGCATTTCCCAATTGTAATAAAAGTTGCAGAATGGTTTCTGGTACTTGAAATGTTCATGTCAGACCATGTCACTATATTTTGATGTGTTGGAACTTGGAAACATTGCACATGTGTTTTTCAAATGTATGCGCAAGATGCAGCCTTTATATTTGTTTTGAATTAGATATCCATACAATCCTGGCTTTGTCACCTTATGATAGAACTGATTTCAGCGTAGCTGTACTTGATCTATGGTGGTAAAATGAAGAGGTATGATTTAACATTCAAAATACTGTTCAGGATTTCTGAAAATGGTTGTGAGAAGTAGTGGAACTGTTAACAGTAAAAAAAAATAATAATAATGGCACTCAGTTCCCAGTCAGTTTGCTCGTCACTTTGACCACTGTGTACTTTGTTTTAATCATGATTTGGTTGATTTGTTTGATGCATTAGTAATTTGGAAGCGATCAGTCCCCCATTCCCAACACCTACATCCCGCCATGTCACGAGACATTATGCAGCATCAGCATGTCAGGGATTTTCTACCCCTGCAATGATGGTGATGCACAATAAAATGCATTGTCCTGACCCATGTGTGGCCAGTATGCAACCTACCGTAAGATTTCCAAAGTAGTATGTGTCAGGGGTATTGACCCACGTTTGAGTCATTAAGCTGCAACATTTGGTGCTGTGGGCTTAGGAAATCCAAGATGGCGGAAAAGCCCACATTTGCGCCAGGATCCAGGAAAACCCCGCAGTTTTTGCGCACACCAAAATGGTCGCCTGACCTACCACCCACCAGTGCGAGCGTGATGGGCCAGGAGTGCCATGGGTGAAATGTGTGCCAAAGGAAAAACAGCAGTGCCAGTGGCTCAAAAAGCGCTTTGAAATCACCTTTGTTTCTCTGAAATGCAAGCTTAAAATGCCTATTTTAAACATCGCAAGATATTCAAAAATCTCACTGAACACCAGCAGACATTTGGCAGAATGTAGTCTTGGGTGCATACAAAATCTGGACAGATGAAGAGCCCTAAACAATGTTTATAACAAAACTGGCTGAGCTGTGGATGTCAGCAGCCTAAGTTAAATTGGACTGAAAGACACTAAAATCTAAATGTTTAAAATAAAGGGGTGACCTACTGTTGAGTGTCACATAGTTTGCAACTGTTAAATGTCATAGTTTTGAACTTAGAATCAGCATTCTAGCTGCATGTGTAAAAATTGTAAGTTTGTTTTGAATGAAGAAAAACTGGGAACAAAAGTGACATTTGGCTGAAGCCTGGATTGAAGAGAGTGAATTCTGCCAGGCAACTACCCCCGACAGGAGTTGAAACTTTCTCAGACACTCTTCCCAGGCCTAGCTGCATTCTGCTGCCCCCACAAAAGGGAAATGACACCTCTCTGATTGGATTAGGGGAGGAGCAGCTGGGGACTGCAGGAAACTGAACAATGAGCCTTCCTTGGCTCAGGCAAATGTTAAATTAGGGGGGGTCGTAAATGGCTTCCTCTTGAGAGAAACGGGGAGGGGCAGTGCCTCTGTGAGCAACTGGAGTTGGAGGAAGTGGACAAACCAGAAATTCCACCATGTGCTTTGGGAAACCACACCCCTCTGGGACAGAGCATAATTTTAAAAAGATGGATAATTCATAGTACGGACTTGTCAAAATTATATAATTAATATCATTATTCTTGTGATTTTTCTGTGCACATTTTGAGAGGTGTTAGAACTCTGTACCATGTTCTGAGGCAAAACCACATGAATTATGGAGATTGCAGACACGGGGTTCACACTAGAAAAATGAAAACTTACTGGAATATGTGTAGAAAGGCGGTGTACATCTGTGTCATCTTTGGTAAAAATCCAATATTGGTAAACCAACCAAAAAGCACAAAATGTTGTCATTTCTTAATCGAAGCTCTTCGAAACATCAGAGTTGGAACAGAAACTACCTTATGTGATATATGATGTGTATATGTAATGTCAACCACTTCTGTAACGATACAAAAACACAGACCAAGGAGCCACATTAACACTCTGTAGCATGAGCTCCATATAACATAGGCAACTACTAATGCTGCTACCATTGAGGTAATGTTGTAATCGACAAGCCTCATGGAGAGCGAGCCAATTACCCTGTCATTAAATATATGGGAGACATCAAAAATTCTAACTGACACGACCCATAAGAGGAGGGTTCTTTCTGTATGCCATAAAGATGACACCTGATGACTCACTGCTCCCTTCTCAAATCAGGTCAAAGAGAAATCCTTGACCTATCAAATCATGAGTGGGGTGGGCACAGAAAGTTAGCATCCACACCCATTTTCAAAAGACATAAAATGAGCCTCTGGAAGCCAGACAGGGACATTCATTTTCCAACCTTCAACTGAATTCCTGCGCAGCACTCTGACGGAGAACTCCAGAATCCAGAACTTCACCCCAGAACTTAAACCAAAGAGGCCTGGACCACCAGCTAAATCCTTTTTCAGCAGGCCTTCAGAATCCAGCAATCCAACCAAACTATTCTACAGCCGGGCGAGCTGTTGGATTCTTGCCAAGAACTTTTGCCAGAACTGGTAGCAGACCCAGAAAGCAGTGCTGTATCCAGAGAGACCAGACCCAGATCGCTGTGAGCAGAACCAGAGATCCAGACCAGACCAGCAGAGCAGAGCTGACCCAGATAGCTGTGACTTCAGAACCAACCACCTGGAGTCAAGTCCCAACCTGACCAGACCATGACAGCCTATTTCAAATTCATAGTGTGAGTACTCAGCCAGAACTGTGCAAAACCAATCTTTTAGCTTAAAATAATCTAATTCAAACATGTAACCTGTACAAAACTGCATCATAGAATCATGTGCCCCTTCTCCGATTTTAAACCTGTAAAAGTGTCATTTGCCATTTTGAATCATTATTTAATTTCTGAAAAACTACCTTCATAAAATCGTCCGTATCTCTTGAACCGTTTGTGCTAGCAGCGAGATTTAAGTTTCATTTTAAAGATAAGATTCTAGGATTTCCAAGGAACCCAGAAGAGACTTTCTACTCATTATACTCTTTCCGTAATCGTGCTGGACGCCCTCGGAAAAAGTGCTCCAAGTTGCGATTTGGCTCAAATTTCTTCACTTGTCAAAATAGCAGCTTCTTGCTTTCCTTTGCTGAAATTCGTTTGCAACCTGACAATCATTCATAGAGCATTGCTAAAATGATCCTGAACTAATGTAAAGTAGCTATCACCCAGCCTGAATCTCTCATAGGGAATTAAAATCATTTTTAGCATATTTTTCCCTTCTTTGCATACCACATTTAAAGTACTTTGCCTGTGTTTAAAATCATCCCTGTGACCTAAGCTTGATAGGGGGAACTGAATTCGTATTGTACTGTGATTGTATTCCTGAAGACTGTGTGTGTTACTTCCATCTCCTTACATTGCGTAGGGGGGAGTGAATTGTCAGAGAAAAAGTAATCATATTATCTTTTGCTGAAATCATATCAAGTTTATTCCTGTGTTTCTTCTTTTCCACCTTGCATTGCCTTGTACCATATAAAGCATTCTCAGCTACCTTATCCTCTATACTACTCATAAGTAATTAAACCAGTGTGCTAGTATAACAACATCCATTGTTGATTACTGTCATATGTCTAAGTGTGATATCAAATATAAGTTTATTATAAAAGTGTGATATATATATATATTGTTAAATTTTCAATAAATCTTTTAATTTGCAAAACAAACCTACTTCTTGGCTCAGTGGGGTCAGGGGGATTCTAAGAGAGGGTGGTTATACAAGGGTTCATCATCCAGATTATAACTTGTCATAAGCTTCCCTTGAGCAATCCCAGACAAGGCACTGATTTAGTGGGAATGCATGATTGGAGTCATTAACATATGAAACCCCCGATGACTGGCTGTGGCTGCGTCATGGGCGTGACTTAGCATCAGGCTTTGGTATGAGGTAGGTACCACCCACTGGTCAGATTCAGAGATGGATCTCCGTACTAACAAACCGTCTTGGATTCAGAACATTTTGGGAAACTTCATCAACACCCAGAGATCCTCTTTCCTGACGTAATCGGTTTCGATCGGAGGAAAATACATGGGGTCTTCAATGTATTGATAACATTTCCCAATTTTGTGCCATGATCAAATCAGTATCTGGGGTCTCCTTACTCCACTGGGTAGTTGAGAGTTCATTTTGGGCAAGTGTTTGGGACCTGGTGACAGCAGCGACCTGAATTTCCCCAACAGGTACTCAATCTCAATGAAATCCCCATGGATGGCTCTGGTGTTGGCCAACTGGTCAGCAAGGTAATTTCCAGTTTTGTCTGGTCCGTGGTCCCTCTATTCTGGAATGACCCATGATCTTCTTCCAGTAGATGGTCATCCCATTTGAGGTGACCAGATCATCAATGGAGTGTATTAGTTTGTCATGCTTTAGTGGTTTATGATTCACACACAGCATGTCTCTGGTTTTTCAATTTATCAGGTTCTCCACAAACCCATTCTGGACATAATCTGAATCGTGATTATGACCAGTTCATGGAGTTGGTGTTGCGCGGCAGTGAGGATTGCCTGATGGACTGCCATCAACTCCGCCACCCGACTACTTCAGGACCGATATTGTACCTGGCGGAGGGCTCCAGGGCTCATTCACCCAGGCATTCCCAATGCCGGCCACCAGTTACTTTTCCCTGTTGTCATCAACATGGTAGGAGCACCCGTCCACATAAACTGTGGGCATCCCCTGGCACATGTCTTCTTCATAGGCTTTGTGCGGGGAAGTCGGGTATGCTTGTGCTTTTAGACTTTCGTCCTTGAGACAGTTTTCTTGAGCACATTCTTGCAAATCAGCCAAACCTTGCACGAGGGGGCTCTTCTTGTTTTGGTCATATCTGACCTCCACAGGAAAGCCTTGGACAGAATCCAGAAAGTAATTCTGGAATTACTCACATTCCCCGCCCGGATTCTGTCACATTCGAGATATTGCAAAGGCTGGTGAGGAGTCTCGATGATGATGTGCTCCCCTGGATGAATGGGCAGTCATTTTTAAATGCCCACACCATTGCCAGGAGTGTCTTCTCAATATTGTAGAATTTTTCCTCACAGAGAATAAAGTCTTACTCACATAGGAGATGACTTTATTTACCTTGTCATGCTTCTGGTATAATACTGTTGTTAAGCATGTATTTGAGATCCCTGTCTCCAAGAAGAACTCCTTGTTTTTGACGGGGTAATCTAGACAAGACGCTTGTGAGAGGCTTCTCTTCAGTTGTTACTCTGCCTCGGCTTGTTCTGGACAACACTCCCACTTGACCCCGGCCTTTAGTAAGTGGTCCAAGGGTCTTGTGACTTCCGCGTAGTCTTATATGAACTTTCTACCGTAATTAGTCAGTCCAAGAAGACTTCTCAGTTCACGCAGAATCATGGGGTCTTTCAGTTTTAATCATGCGTCCCGCTTTTTCGCTTGGTGACAGAGGTCTTTAGAGGTGATTTCATGCCCTAGGAAGTTCACGTGGGTCTTCCACCACTGTGCCTTCTGGAAGGACAGTTTTGCTCATGCTTCTTTCAACTGGGTCAGAACATAGCACATTTCCACTATATGTTCCTCCACGTTCGAGCTTTTAATTATGACATCATCCACATAGGCCAGGTTTTCCCTTTCAGCCAAGTCAGGCATGGCCTAGTGCAGAAAGATGTTAAATTCATTGTCAGAGTTTATATTTTCAAAGGGAGTTCGGGTCCACGTGTACTGCTGCCCCCGAAGGTAAAGGCCAGCTTGTACTGGTCTTCCCTACTCACGGGTGCTGTCCAGTATCCATTGGTTAGGTATACACCTCTGACCCTTGGATCTGGACCAGTCCCTGATCAATGTAGGGAAGAGGCCATCGGGACATGTGGACCCATTTGTTTAACTCCCTAAGGTCTACGCATAGTCTCCATTGGCTATCAGGTTTTAGGATCGCCAGTACCGGATTATTAAAGGTACTGCGGACTTGACAAATTATCCCACAGGACTCTAGGTTCTTTATGATTTCCGTGAGGGACTCCATAGAGGCGAGAGACAACTGATATTGGTTCACGAATATGGGAACCATCCCAGGGTCCATGGGTATTGATGTAGGATGTATCTCGGTGCGATCACAGTCGTATGTGTCCACAGAAAAGATGTATTGAAAATCTCGAAACACCTGTTTCAGCTTCTGCTTTTTCTTCTCACTCTCACAGGTTGATCCTTTCCTCAGCCTTCTGCCTGAAGCCTGGAAAGACCTTGGGTTTGGCAATCTCTGCAGTATCCTCCAGCTGCTTGGAGAGATCTCTGGTGATGGCCTGGACAGGAGGTTTCAGGTAGGAGAGGCAGTCACTGTTGACCTGAAATACTACCTCATCCTTCCTGATGTCACAGGTCACCTCTTCCCCCCCATAAGGGCAGGAAGAGTACCCCAAGAAATTCCCCTGTTGCCGGGTGAAAATCTTTTCTGGAGGTAAGTCGTTGTCACAGTGGTAGCAGTCATTGGGGATCTGTCCCATGACTTCATTCTCTAAGTCAATGGAGAAATGTTGGGCATCAACCGCCATTCCAATAAAGGTGTCTGTGCCCACAGTGATACTCCTACGGTCGCTGTTATCCACCAATATTGAAATGGCGTTGTGTTCTAAGTCAACTAATGGTGTCAGGTTCACATACAACCCATGCTGTTGGAGATGATGATTTAAATTTACATAAGCGTCCAGGTTTTGGAGTTTCTCTCCTCTCTTAATTTTTAGGGAAATAATGAATTGTCGGGCCAGTCCTGGGATGGTGAATTTCAACTGCATACGGCAGCAATTGACCCGACCGAAATGCATTTTCAGGATTGTCAAAGCCCATGGGGTTACCCCCCAGTCGGGACCAGACTTTGTACTTAATGAGGTCCAAATTAATTGCGAATCGATTGAGAATGTCACTGCCTACGTAGAAAGCAGAGGGGACCTCTCGCACAACCCAACAATTATGCTTTATGATTTTATTAACAATGGACATTTTTAGCATGCACCTGCTAGGCAGGAGCTGTTTGGAATTGGGAGTTTCCAGGCCCATTTCCTACTTATAAATCGGTTTAAATGTGGGAATGGTCTGATCTTTTGGGAGTTTCCTGAATAACACCTCGATGACGAAGCTTTTTCCATTATTCAGGCATATACACTGGCTGAACAGGCTCCCCCCCTCATTTACCTGAATGGGGAGGAACAGCTTTGAGCTGGTATTTCATCACCTTTTATCATGGGGTTTGGGTTCTCTTCAAATTATGGATCAGTATAAAATGTCAAGGTATTTCATTCCAGTGTGGACTGCCACTTAAAACTGGGAGGAAGGTTGATTTTCAGGAATGGAGAAGGTTTCCCATTACCAGTTTGTTCTCCTACAGCAATTATAGTTATGTCGGGGACATAATTGTTCCTAAGGTGGAACTCAATTTTGTCAGACCGCTGCTCAACCATATGGCATGTGCGGTTTAGGCTTAGTTTGTGCTCTGTTTTAATTTTATTGGCCGGTTAGTCTGTGTCCAGAGGACCTTGTTTACACAGTCTATTAGGGGTGACAACCTCCAAACAAGGCAATTCCCTAAGAGACACGGTGTTCCCTCTGGAGTAACGACTATAAACTGGTGTTTCAACTTGTGTCGCCCAATTTTGATCTCCAGATCTGCAGTCCCCTCGATGGGAATGTCATTTGCGTCGAAGTTCAGGAGTTGTCCAGGAAGAGCTGTGAGGGGAATTTGGCGACTCTTCCCCCTTCTGGAATTGATTTGCTCAAATGCCTTTTGGACAGGAAGTTGGCTTGAGATTCTGTATCCACCAGCGTTGAAAATGCACACTGCCCTTGCACCCGGATGGAGGCATAAAACCTACCTTATTCTCCTCCAAGGAGCAAAGGAAATGGGCATTTTGGGCCAGGTGGGACGTTAACTTTATTTTGAACTCTGACACTGTGTGACCTTGGGCAATTTTCTGTGTTGCAGTTCAGGAATCTGTAAACAAAATTTGGCATACTGAGATTTGGGAATCCTCTATTTCCCCTGATTCTGTGCTTTCCCCCTTTTCATGGAGACAGTCACCTGAACCGGTTTGGGGGGAGGATCCCTCATTGATTTCTGCGTTCTTGGGATGACATTTCTGGGTTCTGGGATAAGCAGTTCTAGGTCAGTCTCCATTCTTACCCAGTCTATGTTAGGATCTTTTGGGATCAATTTTTCTTTGGTAGGCATCCCCCCATCCTTGAACTTTCTTTCCTGAATCCTGCAGGGATTCTTCCCCTTCAAACGAGGGGGCAGACTTCCTCCACAAAATGGGGCTTCTTGATCACTGTGTTTCTCCGACTTATCCTCTGTTCCCTAGGTTGCGGTTTTATGGGGGTAGGAGTTTTGGGTTCAGGTGCAGTGGTTTTTAGGGGCTTTTCACGGGTGAGGAAGGAAGCTTCCTCTAGGGCTTTGCATCCCCCTTCCTCCCGATCCTCCTCCTCTGGAACCTGTTGGTTGTCAGGGTTTTCTCCCTGTCATTGTTCTGGGGTGCCAAACCCTTGGTTTGAGCTGTTCTGGGCAGTCATGTGCATTTGAAGGCATGCGGCTCAGGTCTTGGGTCAAGCTCTTGACCTGGCATTCCAGTTTTGACACCCTCTCTGGCTGATACGGGGCTCTTGGGTCAAATATTTGCTGCTCTCTGGAAGGGTAACCGTCCCTTCTCCCACAGTAGCTGAGGTATGGAGGGTTTTCCTGGTAGCCCTCAATCCTTGATCTCCCTTCTCCCTGATTTGGGGGTCTAGACTCCTGAAAGCTGGGAGAGAGAGGGAGATTGTTCTCTATGTTGGGGTTTGCAGGGTACCTGGGGTAGAAACTTAAGCTGGAGGGTTGAATATTACTGCCCTCCTGAGGGACGTTAGGTGGGAAATGTACGGGGAAGATGGGAGGAAAGTTACCTGTGGCCATACTTACCTGGTTGGCTCCTCCCCTTGAGCCGGGGGAGTCCATATGTACTCCAAGATGGGTCTGGTCCCCTTATACCTTGGGCTAATGTAGTCGGCTGAGTCAGGTGACACATTTGTGGGGTACCCAGCCTGGCTACCACCTGCTTGGGACTGGTCAGAGGGTCTTCTCTGCCTCTGGTTTGGGCTGTTAGCGGTGGGTGTATTTTTAGGCCTGCCCATTTCTAGGTCCAAAATGGGGGTATTCTTCACATCTTCCACTGTGGCAGCAGCAGGGGTGTTGGTCTGTTTGTGATGTTTTGGGGAATTCTTATTTTCCACAGGCTTTTGGACCTCACAGTTCAGGGTAGCTTGCCCTATTGCCCAGTCAGGTTCCTCTCCTGGTGGAAGTCCCTAACCAGCTGCATCATAATGTGCTTAGGGAGTGCATGGAAGTAGGTATTGATGAACTCCCTACTGTTGGTGCGCACCCGTCTAGCAGTTTGGGCAAATGCCCGCTTCAGTTCTTGGACCAACTCTCTCAGTGCCTGATCCTCTCTGCACTGCAGGTTGTAGGCCACCTTGCAAGCCTCCTGGGGGTTCCGGTGCACGGAAAAGTGCTTCAAGATGGCTGCCTTGTAGGTAGACTAGTCAAGTTTGAGAGGAACTTTTTCGGGGATATCAACTTAATAACATCAGCGCCCTAAATTGCTCTGTCGTATTAGACAAAGTGTTGCATGTCTTCTGAAAAAAATCAACAGAGACATAGTCCTTCAACTCTATTTATATGGGTGCAAGGGGGTTATTTTCACAAGCACATGTGCCACAAACAAATGCTTGAACCTGGGAAGTTAGTTGAGCTTGGTTCAAGGTTTATTTCTGGTTCAATATATATGCTGGCCCTTTACGATGACACGTGTTACGCAATATTCTTTTGTCTTTTTCAAATCAGGGCAATGGCCTTGTTTCCCTTGGTTATCTTCTCAGTCTGAGTATTCCACAACTGTGTGTCATGGGTTAAATCCCACCCGCAAAGTCCATCCGTTATCGCGTCTCGTGTCGGTTCTCAAGAGAATACGTGTCACAGTGCGCTCGATTTAAAGGTTTGCACTATTCGCCATACCGCCATGGACCGGGACACATGCACGATAACTCGTGATCTGGCGGATTATCCGCCAGGGGCCTTGGCGTTAATGCTATTTACGTCCGGCGGATAATCCGCCGCATTACCGCCAAAGTCGTGATGAGGCCCTTAGTGTTAATACTCCGATATCTATATTGTCATAGATCTGAACCCTTAATGTCCAAGACAATAAGTATTGAATCGTATGGTTAGCATTCCATCGCAGGCCCACACAGGTCAGTTACTGGGAATTTGTTCCTTCATTGCATTCTGCTGACCATGCTCCACTGACGACTGTTCTTTGTTTGATTACAGTCGCGGTCTGCTCCTACTGGTCTTACCATTGAGGGTCCTCATCCGGCATTGCAATCTGCTTCAGTGTGCATCTGGTATCTATCTTCCCGATAATAGACTTCTTTGGGCTGTGTTTAAACCTCATCGAAAGAGGTACATTATATAGAAGAATTTGTCGACTACACTACGGGGTCAACAAACCAGAGTGATGAATTCTGACAGCAGCGCCATTATTGTAAGAATGCCCAACCATCCTGTAACTCTCTATGGACTGTGGGACCTGCTAATCAGAAGCTGCAAGAACCAACGATGCACTGTACTGTGGATGACAAGGTTGGGACTGAGCAAGAGAAGAACACCACAAATCAAGGACACTATGTGGTACTTCTCAGTGCTATTTTATTGCCCAGAAAATAGAAATGAAACCACAGTGTTGTAACTAGCGCAACTGGTAACATTGTATCAACAGCAAGAGGCAGCACTCTAACAACTCCAGGGTTATATGCCACTGAATCCGCCAACAACGACACCACCAAAATTGGAATTTGTGCCAAAACTACTAATCCAGTACTGGATTACTGCAGTAGTACTGGATGAGTTGTGACTACTCTGCCTACTCAGTACCCACTGCTTCTAAACCAGCAGTTATGCCAATCATAAAGGTGAACCATGCACAGCACGAAAGGACAGCCTATATGTCCTAGTGGAGTGTCAGGTGATAGTGGTAGCAACCCAAACAACAATAGTACAAAAGTCCCAAAATAAAAGGATGTCCAATCAAGGTTCTGAAAAATTATATAAATGTATTTAAACAATGAAAGTGCAAACAACTAACTAAAAATACAATCAAGAACCCTTCCCTGTAAATAAATACATAAAATGCGAGCTGTTGTAGAATAGCATCCTGGGTATATGGGCATCATTGTTCTGGCACTCAATTGGCACAATGTGAGTGTTCGTCCTGTTAGAAAAAGACAGCGAAGAGTGGCTTGACCATGGTCCCAAAAGTGTCCCGGGGGACGGGGCCTCTTCACAGTATCTTATTTTCTGGTTTTGGTTGCATGACAGCATCAAGCTAGGCTTGTATGCACGTTCCTGCAGTCGAGCTAGTGTTTATACAGGATGAATTTCAATGATGCAGCAGCAAGTCTTTGTTGGGTTGGCGTATAGACTGGGTTCTGCGTAAATTGATTCTGCGTTCAAGAGGATGTGCTTTGATGGGTTCCAGTAGATTCGAGTTGGAAGACAATCCCACTCAAACTGAGGCTTACCTATGTGTCAGTGAGTGCCATGATGGCTTCCAGGGATTTGAGTTAGTAGTCAACTTGAGTTGAGGTTTTGTTTTACCAATGCAATGCTCGAAGGGTGGTGAGTTGGACGCACCAACGGCACTTGAGTCGAGGCGACTGTGATCTTCACTGGTTAGACGCAGCATGAAGAATCAAGTACGCAGCTCAAAGCTAGCAGAGTGACAAAACCAATATTGCACTACCTTTGTCAACTCGAAGGGTATCCAATCTGGCCAAAGTGACCCGAAGATAGTTGGAAGTGGTGGAACAGGATTCAAGCTTCTTTTGATCTTTTTATTTGCTGCAAATCCCACTACAGGGCCTTCAGGAACAAGGTGAGTCCTTTTGATGCACTCCCACTCGAGGTACCCTGCCTGTCACTCACAGGGTTCCTTCATCCCCAGCTAAAATGTCCTGGCTCAAGTGCACTCGACAGATGAGGCCTTGGTCCACAGCAGATAGCCCCCACTGTTCACATGGATTGGTTGGGGGCATAGCTCATATCTGCCTTGGATGCCCTGCTAGTTTCACCTCTATAGCAGAAAACTCTGGAATGGACTGCCCTCCTAACAGAGGTCCAAAAGTGTATTTTTCTTCTTTCTCGACACATTAGTTTCAGCCCTCCTCACAGACATGACACTAATTGATTATCAAATTGATACGGTGTCATAAATGTGTGCTCACCATGCTACAACTAGGCATGTCTTATATTTACCTATCACCAGACTGATTAAAGCAAATAATTATTATAGTTTAGAACAAAGGTTCAGAAGCTAAATTTCCACCTGTGCCTGCACTGCAGTACCTTTGTGTCCCAGCAACTGTCGGGGAGGCACAGGTGAACTTTGAACCTGTTCTGTGCTAGAGCGGATATGGTGTTGTCATGTCAGTAGACTTTTTACAGCAAGGCACCTGTTGAACTATTTTTAAAGGGGGTTATGATTTACCAACCTCCCATTTCAGAAACCAAATTACCTGCATCTTTTTATGTGACTAAAAATAAAAAAAAACAAATCTGCTACTGACTTTGCCATAGGCTGTGTTTGAAAGAACAATGACCGCGTTGCAATCTGCCCATTTTGGAAATACATCTGTGCCTCTTGAGAAAATCTGTGCACACATTCTGGGGACAGGTGAACCGTGGAGTAATTTGAAAGAGAATCATTGAGGGTTAAACGTTTTCATAAGGAACAGTAAAAGTGGGCCAGCTGCTACAATGTATCAAGCAACTGTGATTTGGTGGAAGAAGGACATGATGATGGTGCAGGAGCTGTCATTCTTCAGAAGTGAACAGAGCTTCACGCCCCATACCTACAACATTTAGGCAGGGGTCAAGTCCTAAAAATTAAAGAGGGGGGACTCATCAACAAACGCAATGGCATGTGACGTTGCCAGAAATTAGCATATCAAGGTGAAATATGCACATTTCATTAAATTGGCTTTCCATAACCACCCAAATTGCACAGGACGAATGGCATTTTCCCTTCATAAAATCAACACACACACAAAACCAAGAGAGAATATTTTCTTCCACTAGTGTTTTGAAAACATTAAAAGGTGTGCATGTTTTAAACTCCAAGAACCAATGCAAAAGTTTTTCCTGGAACTTGCAGTACCGAAATGGGACATTTCACCTTTAGTTGTTAGTTATTTTCCATCAGGTTATATTGTGCAGTGTGTGGTGAAGTATCCGGCCTGCAAACCTTACGACTGCGGTTCGATCCCCGAGGTCAGCTTAAATTCATAAATTCAATGTTTCTCATTTTAGCTGGGGGGGACTGAGTCCACCCTCTGAAAAAAGTGGGTGGACTCCGTACACCCGCGTGTACCCTCGACTTTAGACCTGCCTTTAGGTTGCACAGTTCTCTCACCCAGGCTCCTCAAGTTCCTCACGTAGTGAATCATGTACTAAGATATAAATAATCCCCTACAGACAGCATCATTTCACAGCTGTGGGTGACACCTGCCAAAAAACAACTATTTTGAACAAAAGTACAAAGTACCACCAGAAATCAACCTGCGGAACAATGCATTCCTGTCCTAATCTTAGAAGGACACAAGGAGTCAGAATGTTTGTCCAAAATATCATGAATGATGCCAGATCTTCAAAAAGCCCTGTTCTCGACCAATGGCAAATGACTTTGGAATTTGGAATCCAGCATGCACACCATCTATATTTTCAGTGAATTTCGGACAAAGAACTTTGATTAAAATGTATTTGCAGTAATGGTCTGAGATGTGATTTACCATTACTGTTCCAGAGCATGGGAGCATATTGAGAGAGTGCATGCTTTCTGGTCATCTCCTTTTTGTAATTATTGGTTTCCAGTCTGCTGATATCTTGGCTCCTAGTATTGATATGATATGATAGGTTATTTATAACGCGCTTAATACCCTGAGTTTTCTAAGCGCAGACCCAGGGATCGAAACTGTGGTGCTCTGTGTCGTCTTGCTACCAAGGAGAGCATGTTGCCCCTGAGCTATCCTCCCAAGACAATTGCATTATCCTCCTGAGACAGTGATCATTTCAGGTAAGTATGATGGTGTCATGGACATTACAGCTTTGTTGGTGATGAATGCATGGAGGGGTAGCCAGTGTAATTAGTTCAGCGTGGGGGAAATGTGGTTGAATAGCTTTCAATCCTGTGTTGAAGCATGATATGGCTTGCTGGAGAGCTTTCAGAGAGGTCACAGTTGTGGTTGGGATACCTGACAGGAAGGATGTTGCTATCCTCCAGGTGGGAGATACTCAGGACCTGGATGATGGATCTGAAGTTTGAGGTAGGGATGATGGGTTTGATTCAGCGCAGGAGTGAGAGCTGGTGCCATGCTGTTTGTGTCTTCTCAGTGATGTGTGCTTTGAAGGAGGAATTGCAATTGATTGTAGAACCAAGGAATGTTGCAATAGGGGTATGTTGGTGGTGGGGAGAAACCCTCAATATCTATCTGTCAGCCATTTCTGAACTTGGGTGTGTTAGGTCACATCTCCAGGGAGAATTAACTCTGTTTTGGTGCAGTTGAGATTCAGGTAGGCACTTGAGGTCCAGGCTTGAATGACGGAGAGGTAATGTTTCAGCTGGTGAATGTAGTTGTGATAGTTGACCTTCAGGTAAAGTTGCCATCAGCATACAGGTGAATATTTATGTTATGGTACGCCATGAGTACCCTCAGTGTCTCCATGTAGAGGTTGAAGATGACTGGGGAGAGGATCAAGCCCTTTGAGACTCTGCATGCCCTCAGGCATTGTTGGGATTTGCAGGTGCCATTGGGACCAGCTGGTGTCTCTTGGTGAGGTAGGAGTCATATCATCGAAGGCGTGTGGCAGCAAATGCCATTTGAGAGGACATTGGGCCTCGTTACGAGTATGGAGGTAGCCATGCCGCTTTTAGCAGCATGCCTACCCCCATACCTGGTACCGGGTCTGGGTCTGGGTCTGGGTCCGGGTCCGGGTCCCGCAAAAGGGGACTTACCAGGCCATTCCGACCTTGGAGGGCCCGGTTAATCCCTTTTCGCGGGACCCGGACCTGGTACATCACCATTCCCTTTTGAGCCCCTATAGGGCTCAATGGGAATGGGGAGGATGCTAACAAAGGGCCCATTAATGACGGACCCGTTGTTAGCATCCTGGTCTGCTAGCGGGTCCCGCTAAGGCCGCCTGGTCTGACCAGGCTTTCCAGAGCGGGTCCCGCTGCAGACCTCGTAACAGGGCGGCCCGGAATGAACGGTGCCGGTCCCTTACTGGCACCGTACATTCAGTGGCCGCCTTCCTCGTAAAGAGGCCCATTGTGTTGATTAGTGCTTAATGGCTGACTGTGTCGAATGCTCAGAGAGATCAAGCAGGGTCAAGTGGCATGAGTCCCCTTGCCCACAATGAGGAGTGCATCGTCAATGACATGAATGGTGGAAATCTTGGTGCTGCACCTTGGTCGTAAGCCTGGCTGGTATTCATGAAGTAGCTTGTGTTAGACTACCTTTTTGTATAGTTGGAACAAGACCATCTTCTCTGTGATATTGTCATTGAAGAATAAGTGGGTGATGGGACAGTAGTTTGGTAAGTCATCTGGGTCTAGTGTGGGCTTTATAATTATTAGTAGGATCTGGACACCATGGATGAGTGGGGCATTGGTATTGGGGAGGTATTGGTAAGAGTGAGTGCTTTTAGTGTGATTTTCTTCAGGATGTTGGCTGGAATTATGGCCTCCTATGAGGTGGCCTTGAATGATCCAAGGATGTTTTAATGTTCTTCCAGTGTTTTGCACCTGATGTTTGACTATCTTGGGAGATGGTCTGGTGCTTTGGAAGGGGTGTTAATGGTGGGTAGCATATTGCCAAGGTGGCTTTGGATCTTGTCGATTTTTGTCTGCATATGGTCTTTCCCCTTTTGTAATGGCTTGGCAGATGAAGAATGATGGTCTGGAGGGTTGCCCAGAGCAAAATCTTGAGGTTAAGATTAATTCTAAACCTTCCAGCCATCACCTCGAGTGGGGCGAGTATTCCCAGACGTGGGCCCCAGAGGCTTTTCAAGATAGTGAGATCTTCTTGTAGTTTTTCTCCAGATTTTTGATTGTTTATGGATGACACACTTACTATGAGTGAGTTCCTGAGTTTACCAAGGTGGACATAGCTTGGTTGTGTTGGTTCATAGTTGCAATGGTACATGGGTGTTGTTGGAATCAGTTAGCATGTGGTTGAGAAGAATGTTGATGTTGGATGAAGGAGTGAGTGTAGAGACCAGGTTGGTGAGAATTGTTTTAAGGTGTCCAGGGGGAGGCTTTTGAATGAGCACCAATGTGTCTTTCTTAGTTACCATAGGTGAAGGGGGCATACAAGTGCTAGAGCTTCCTAGGTATGGCTGGATGGTCACACTGGTTGAGCTGTGAAGGTGAACCCCTTTGATGTCTGGGGATGCAATGAATACTACTTTGCGAGAGCTTCCTTTGGTGTGGGTGGGATCAGTAATGCGTTGTGTGATGTGGAGGGAACTCAGATGCTTGACAAGGGGTTCTTTGGTTTTCTTCAGTGCTTGTCTTCCTGACAGAATGAGGTTTCCTAGGAAAACATTGATGTTAATGTTGACAGTTGATGCCACAATTAGGTTGACAATTTCGTCCTTGAAGGCTTTGTTACTCTGTGATGGATGGTAGATCAGGTACACGGATTTCTGAGGTGAAGGCTACTGGAAAGTGCATAGCCATGAAGTTTTGCGGATGACTGTGAGTTCCCCCATAGAACATCTTTGACATGCTGGATGCTGTTGAGTGGGGGTGGTAATGTCTAAAATAGTTGCATGGTAATGGGGAGGAATATCATAGGGCTCGAAGTGGGTTGGCGGCGGAGAAGAAAATATTCCAAGAAATTGAGATGCGAGTAGAGAGGAACATCACTGAGGGCTGATAGTGGGTGGAGGAAAAAGAGAAAAACAGTCAGCTGTGTGCCATTGACATGGTTGCCACGTTAGCTTTTCTGGGAAAGCCCAGACATAGTTGACAATATAGTCAACGGGAATGGCTTTTCACAGCTGTAACACCTGAAGGAGTTCTGCCCAATGCATCCTTCAAGTGTGGCCTGCTAAGGCACGGTCAAACATGTCTTTGACTCCTAGGTGATGGGCTCCATTTAAATAACTCATCTAGCTTCTATTGTCTTTTGCACAGGCTGTCACCAAGAGCAACACTACCAGAAGTGGCGTCATTCCACTAGTCCATGTGCTGTCGATCAGATCATGGTGATGGTACCAGAAACACGACCAGGATTGAAAGATTTGGAGCTAGTCCAAGGGATACCCCCACACTTAGAAAGAAAAGCCAGGAGAAGCACAGTCCTATTTGTATCCAATGATGTGATCCACACCATAATTCTAACCCCATGGTACAGCTATTGTGTTTCTTGCTGGTGGTGGTGGTGAAGTGGGAAACTACAATACGTGAATCCTGAACTAAACCTATGTTCATGAGAGCAAAATCCTGTTAAAGGAATTGGAGTAAAGTGCCCCCCACCCACACACACCACTGCCACCACCTTCCCAGCCCAGTGGACACCATTAGTCTCTTCTCATCTTCATATGTCACAGGCAAGTGCAACAGCACAAGATTAAGCCTATCATCATTTTCTAATACAGCAGCTTCCAAACTTTAATCAAAGGCATAGAACCCAACCTGAAATGCATAATCTAAACGTGGAGCCAAGGCACAGCATACGGAATGGATGCCAATGTTTCGAAGGAGCGCAGAGGAAATGGTCGAGCAGTAGAACGACGATCATGTTATACAAGTCTGACATCTAAACATGTTGAAATCTGCACCATGCTGAAGATGAACTGGTGCTTCCTGTCCCACTTGCATAGGGTTCTAGAAGGAACGTCAGGTGATTTCGAGCAAACTCATGTGTGCGACTTTGAGGATGTCCTGCCGCTGCTGATCGAGGTGACAATCATGCAGAACATTGTACCAGGGTGCACTAGTGCTACATAGGGTCTGGACTCTAGAGAACAGGATTTGGTAGGTATTTTCTACACCCATTTAACCTAGGTATGTGAAACGTTTTATTAATAATTATTTCCCCTAAAATGTTGCATTGCGTACACGCATTTGCACTTTAGGAACCGGTTCTTTTGTCCATGGAAATCCTAATACTTGGAGAATGACCCTCTCAGAGTGGCTACAGGCTGAGTGTATGCCTTCTTTCAGTAAGATTATTTGCAGGAATCTCCATCGAAACTCATTCAGTATTCAACAGGGGGCAAGATTTGACTCCCTTCTTTTCACGCTCGACTCTTGGTCAACTACTTTAGTCCTTTCTGGATTTTGCCAAACTAATGTGAAGCAAACTCTTTAATGTTGCGCCTAGGTTTTTAAAGTCCCATAATCTTGTAACTGCAAAGTTGATTCTTTAATGTTCATGCGATTTGTAGCTATTTGGAAGGGTAATGGTCAAAAACATCCACCAAGTTGTGTACAATGGCACATCATGAATTTCACAAAGGTCCCAATGAAAGTTCTAAGAGGTTATCTCTTGTGCAACCGCCTTCTTACCCACCAAAATAACCCTTGACACGTGGTGTTGTACTCAACCTCCAACCAAATCAACTCTGTGCTGTTTGCTGCAACATTTGTACAGGTATGTACTCTTTTGACAAACACCAAACATTGCTGACATACAGAACTTTTTCATTCACCGTGAAGGCAATTCACAAGCAACAACTCCAACACAATGTATATGAGAGTGGGGGAGTAAGGAGGCAAGATTTTTAATAGCAGGCCCGATTTATGGCCTGATTCATAGAATCTGGTGCAGAAAAGGTGCAAGGGCCGCATGCCCAGAGAAATCTTTGCACGGCATGCGTATTCAGGGATTTCCCGAGGCATCAGTAGCTGTGGCGCAAGTAACAGAACAGCAAAAAGCAAGTGAAATGCCTAACACGGCACAATCCTCCGCGCCATCCCTGGGCTACCACACAGACCCATTAGTGAAGTCGTGTGAGAAGACCCCGCGATCCCAGCTGCACCCCAAGCAAATTGCACAAAAACAGCCCGTGATCCCCGGCCACACCCCGGGCAAATTCCACAAAAATACCATGGGATCACCAGCCGCACCCCAGCATAATCATGCGGAAACACCCCATGGTCCCCGGCCGCACCCCACTGTAATTGTGTGAAAACACGTCGCAATCCCCCGCCGCACCCAGCGTAATAGCACAAAAACACCACGCGATCCCCATCCGCACCCCAGCCTAATCGCGCAAAAGCACCTTGCAATCCCTGCCCTCACCCTAGCGTAATCGCGCATAAAAACCCTGCAAACCCTGTGCGCCCCACAAAGAAAACACGTGCCATCCCATGCTAGGTCCGGCCCACCACCAGCCATATGGTGCCCCAACACCTCACAATCCACGGCATGCAGCCCCCTCCAGATGGGACACCCCCAACCCAGCCCCCATCACCCGTGACCCCACCGTGCAGGCAGCCCCCTCCACATTGGATACCCCAGCCCCCATCACCCGTGACCCCACCCTGCAGGCAGCCCCCTCCACATGGGATACCTCCACCTCAGCCCCCATTGCAATCGATTGTAAAGCCAAGGAATTTTGCACTAGGGTTTAGTTGGGGGTGGGGAGAAACACACAATATCCATCTGTGAGCCAGTTTTGAACTTGGGTGTGTTAGGTCACACCTACAGGGAGAATGAACCCTGTTTTGGTGGCATTGTTGTGTCTCTGAGTGAGGTAGGAGTTATATCATTGAAGGACTGTGGCAGCAAATGCCATTTGGGAGGACATTGTGTTGATTAGTGCTTTATGGCTGACTGTGTCGAATGCTCAGAGAGATCAAGCAGGATCAAGAGGCATGATTTCCCTTATCCATAATGGGGAGCGCATTGTCAATGACCTGAATGGTGGAAATCTTGGTGCTGCACCTTGGTCTGAAGCCCGACTGGTATTCATGAAGTAGATTGTGTTATACTACCTTTTGGTATAGTTGGAGCAAGACCATCTTCTCTGTGATATTGTCATTGAAGGATAGGTGGGTGATGGGACAGTACTTTGCTAAGCCATCTGGGTCTAGTGTGGGCTTCATAATTATTAGTAGGATCTGGACAGTGTTCAGTTGATATGGGAAGACACCTTGGATGAGTGGGGCATTGGTATTGGTGAGAAGAAGGTTGAGTGCTTTTACTGTGATTTCCTTCAGGAAGTAGACTGGAATGATGGCCTCCTATGAGGTGGCCTTGTATGATCCAAGGATGTTTGTGTTCTTCCAGTGTTACGCACCTGATGTTTGACTATCTTGGGAGATGGTGTGGTGGTACGGACAGGGTGTTAATGGTGGGTAGGGTGTTGTCAAGGTGGCTTTGCATCTTGTCGATTTTTCTCTACATATGGTCTTTCCCCTTTTGTAATGGCTCGGCAGATGAAGAACGATGGTCTGGAGGGTTGCCCAGAGCAAAAGCCTGAGGTTAAGATTCATTCTAAAACTTCCAGCCATCACCTCGAGTGGGACGGGTATTCCCAGACGTGGGCCCCAGAGGGTTTTCAGGATAGTGATATCTTCTTGTACTTTTTCTCAAGATTTCTGATTGTTTATGGATGAGACACTTACTATCAGTGAGTTCCTGAGTTTACAGAGGTGGAGATGGCTTGGTTTTGTTGGTTCATAGTTGCAATGGTACATAGGTGTTGTTGGAATCAGTTAGTATGTGGTTGAGAAGAATGTTGATGTTGGATGAAGGAGTGAGTGTAGGGACCAGGTTGGGGAGAATTGTTTTAAGGTGTCCAGGGTGAAGCTTTTGAAGGAGCACCAAAGTGTCTTTCTTAGGTACCCTAGGTGAAGGGGGAATACAAGTGCTAGAGCGTCCTAGGTATGGCTGGGTGGTCACAGTGGTTGAGCTGTGAAGGTGAAACCCCTTTGATGTCTGGGGATGCCGTGATTACTACTTTGAGAGAGCTTCCTTTGGTGTGGGTGGGATCAGTGATGCGTTGTCTAATGTGAAGGAAACCCAGGGGCTTGAAAAGGGGTTCTTTGGTTTTCTTCGGTGCTTGTCTTCCTGACAGAATGAGGTTTCCTAGGAAAACAATGATGTTAATGTTGACGGTTGATGCCACAATTAGGTTGGCAATTTCGTCCGTGAAGGCTTTGTTACTCTGTGGTGGATGGTAGATCAGGTACACGGATTTCACAGGTGAAGGCTACTGGAATGGGCATAGCCATGAAGTTTTGCGGATGACTGTGAGTCCCCCGCAGAACATCTTTGACATGCTGGATGCTGTTGGGTGGGGGGAGGGGAGAATGACTAAAATAGTTGCATGGGAATGGGGAGGGTAATCATAGGGCTCAAAGTGGGTGGGGAGAAAAGTAGAAAATAGTCCAAGAAATTGAGAAGCGAGTAGAGCGGAACAACACTGAGGGCTGGTAGTGGGTGGAGGAAAAAGAGAAAAACAAACAGTCAGCTGGGTGAAATTAAAATTGGTGCCACGTTAGCTTTTCTGGGAAAGCCCAGACATAGTTGACAATATATTCAACGGGAATGGCTTTTCACAGCTGTAACACCTGAAGGAATTCTGCCCAATGCATGCTTAAAGTGTGGCCTGCTAAGGCAGGGTCAAACATGCCTTTGACTCCTAGGTGATTAAATAACTCATCTAGCTTCTACTGTCTTTGGCACAGGCTGTCGCCAAGAGCAACACTACCATCAGTGGCGTAATCCCACTAGTCCATGTGCTGTCAATCAGATCATGATGATGGTACCAGAAACCCGAGATTACCAGGATTGAAAAATGTGGAGCTAGTCCAAGGGATACTCCCCCACTTAGAAAGAAATGCCAGGAGAAGCACAGTCCTATTTCCATCCAATGATGTGATCCAAACCACAATTCTAATCCCATGGTACAGCTATTGAGTTTCTATATGTTTGCTTCTTGCTGATGGTGGTGGTGAAGTGGGAAAATCCAACACGTGAATCCTGAACTAAACCTCTGTTCATGAGAGCAAATTCCTGTTAACGGAATTGGAGTAAAGTGCCCCCACCCCCACATCACTGCCACCACCTTCCCAGCACAGTGGACACCATTAGTCTCTTCTCATCTCCATATGTCACTGGTAAGTGCAACAGCAAAAGATTAAGCCTATCATCATTTTCTAATACAGCAGCTTCCAAACTTCAATCAAAAGCATAGAACCCAACCTGAAATGCATAATCTAAACGTGGAGCCAAGGCACAGCATACGGAATGGATGCCAATGTTTTGAAGGAGCGCAGAGGAAATGGTTGAGCTATAGAACGACGATCATGTTATACAAGTCTGACATCTAAACATGTTGAAATCTGCACCATGCTGAAGATGAACTGGTGCTTCCTGTCCCATTTGCATAGGGTTCTAGAAGGAACGTCAGGTGATTTCGAGCAAACTCATGTGTGCGACTTTGAGGATGTCCTGCCGCTGCTGATCAAGGTGACAATCATGCAGAACATTGTACCAGGGTGCACTAGTGCTACATAGGATCTGGACTCTAGAGAACAGGATTTGGTAGGTATTTTCTCCACCCATTTAACCTAGGTATGTGAAACGTTTTATTAATAATTATTTCCCCTAAAATGTTGCATTGCGTACACGCATTTGCACTTTAGGAACCGGTTCTTTTGTCCATGGAAATCCTAATACTTGGAGAATGACCCTCTCAGAGTGGCTACAGGCTGAGTGTATGCCTTCTTTCAGTAAGATTATTTGCAGGACTCTCAATCAAAACTCATTCAGTATTCAACAGGGGTCAATATTTGACTCCCTTCTTTTCACACTCGACTCTTGGTCAACTACTTTAGTCCTTTCTGGATTTTGCCAAACTAATGTGAAGCAAACTCTTTAATGTTGCGCCTAGGTTTTTAAAGTCCCATAACCTTGTAACTGCAAAGTTGATTCTTTAATTTTCATGGGTTTTGTTGCTATTTGGAAGGTTAATGGTCAAACATCCACCAAGTTGTGCACAATGGCACATCATGGATTTCACAAAGGTCTCAATGAAAGTTCTAAGAGGTTATCCCTTGTGCAACTGCCGTCTAACCCACCAAAATAACCCTTTACATGTGGTGTTGCACTCAACTCAACCACCACCCAAATTGACCTTCTGCAACAGTTGTACAGGTATGTACTCTTTTGATGAACACCATCAAAGGAAAACGGATTAGCTCTGAATCCCAATAAATCCAAGATAATGGTTTTTAGACACAGAAATAAAAAAGTTGTTTTTCAACAGTGAGCGATGGGAGGACAACACATTCCAAGGGTAGAGGAACTGCTATATTTGGGGTATAAAATCTATGCCTCTCTGTCTGTATGCAAATTAGAGAAGGATATCCTTATGAAAATAAAACAACTGTCTGCCCAGATGAAAAAAGTATTGATGAGATACTGTAGATTCTCCCTCTTACCATTAAGTAAATTTTATCAGGCCAATGTAATTCCAATTGTTCTGTATGGAGTGGAAGCAAAGCCCCACATATGGAATTGAATGTGGCAAAAATGGGAGGGATTGATTTGGAAAAATGTTCTTGGCCTGCCAATGTGCCTCCCCATTTCAAACATTAGGTTCAAACTGGGCCTAAGATCATTAAATGCCCAAGTGGGATGGAAGTTAGTCTCCCTCTACCGTCTTATAATAGCACCCTAAGAAGGAACACTATATCTGGACACAAAGGCTCACCTGGAAAATAATAGACCCAACATGTTATCAAATTTAGATATCCAGGTAAAAGACTGGTTGGAGAAGGTTGACATTAATATCCAAACTCTAATTGAGAACCCGGTGAAAGTAAAAAAACGATGGGATAAGATGGATTGGATTTATACCATCGAGGAAGTGCGATCCGTAGCTAATCCAAATCCACTGCTTAAAGCCACCAAAAAATGTGGGTATCTTAACAAATATCTGGTGAAATTCCCGGACTGGAGGATCGGAAAAAAAGTTCCTGAGATTGCGCTTAAATGTAATACACACGGGGAGCTCCTTGCGAAAAGAGGCCTTGGAGACTCTGCTATCCAACTGGGCAAGGTCTGTAAAAAAACAGAAGATCAATCTATTAGGAAATTATTAATGGACTGTGAAGGTACATAGCATGCAAGAACTCTCCTTTTTGAAAGATTTAGATTTGGGTCATCACACTACATTCCAGAAATGTTCTGGGACAGAATGATTTCTGATACTCAAAAGGAATGACAATAGCGGTGATTCAGATGCTAGAAAGATGTAATATTGCATTCTGAATCGTCAGGGGCATAACTCTCTGAAGGGGAGATTGGAGTGGTTAGAAATCTGGTTTACTATGTAGCCGAAAAGTGTGTTGGTCATGAAGAGGAATCCAGAGTCATGCTGATTTGAATGTTAGATTTTAATATGGAAAAACTTTGACTTTTGCTTTGGAAAAAAGGAAACGATTTTAATTGTGCTTGGAAAATGAATTAGAGTTTTTGTGTACTTTAATATGTATATTGATATTTTAATTTGTAAAAGGTTTTTTAAACCAAATACAATAAAAAAACAAAAAAAACAAAACAAAAGATGAACACCAAACATATTGCTGACATACATAACTTTTCATTCACCCTGAAGGCAATTCACAAGCAGTCTGAGAGTGTGTGAGCAGGGAAGCAAGATTATCCAATAGCAGGACCTATTTAGTGCAGATTATTTCCAATAAGTGTTAATGACTAGATGGTGATGATGGCGGTCCACACCTTCAGTCCTAGTTATGGACTTATCTTTGTAGAGATATGTGAAGACATGTATAAGGAGAGGAACATTTCACAGAAGAAAGATACCCTCCAATAACACAGAGAGGGGTGCCCTAATCAGGAAAGGACGAGGTTGCAGATTGCGCTTGGAGTCGAATACTCGGTGCTCTTCAAATTAAGTTAATGCTGACCAGACTGCCTTTCTCAAACTGTTTATTGTTTATCTGGACCAAAATGATGTGGTCATCACCCGACGCAGCCTTTTCCTTCAGCAGGGAAGTGTATAAGGCAGTGCACCCTCCTACCAATACCAATGTACCTTATCCAGTTTGTTTTAATTGTTTTTAGAAGTGTAATTTTATATTTTTATTCAATAACTGTACTAGTGTGAAAAGGTTGCAATTTAACCAAATGCACTTTAAATCAAATAAAAACATAAAAAAATAAATGTGCCTTATCCAGAAGGATGGAGCCTGGGACTATTCTTCCTGCTCTACTTGAGATCACCCTGGCAGTAGCAGGGGGATCCAGCTGATCATGAGATGATATGCTCCTCAGTGTAAGTCCTTACAAGTTAAACAACTGTGTGGACACCAAGAATACAATCTGCTTAATATATGTGCACTAGTATACTTTGAAGTGACATCTAGACGTACAGCTCTTAATTCTCGCTAGAAATGATTGTCTCAGCAAGTATTCCCAGCAAGAAAAACCCTTAAGGAAAATGATGCCCATGATTGGCCATTTCACTGAAGCTGTGCTGTGCACCTCATCAAGCTGGCCACCATCCAAATGCTGAGCATGAAGCTATCGGAGAAGTAAATATCGGCTTCCCCCTTTTCTGAATCAAAATCCTTCAATGCTTTGTGCTAGGTAAGATTTTCAAATCTATGATAGATCTTCCTGACCTATGTCAACCCCAGAACATTTTGCTTTGACTAGGTAACTATTTTACCTTGTTGCAAGGTGAATGGCAATCTGTTTCCCCTCTCATCTAGTCTTTTACTCTTTTTATGGGTGACATTTTTCTGTCTCTCCATAGTGTATGTTTGAAGTTATAGTTTCCTTCAACTTTTGGGCTTAGGCTTCGTTGCCACTATGTGCTCCCCTGTTAATTCCTCGGTCATGTACTTGGGTGAACTACAGTTCCCAAGTAGTAAAGGGGGATTTCCATCCCCCTTTACATTTTGTATAGTGAGCCAGCACACCCCACCTTATTTGAAGTGCTGGGTAGATGCAATGCACCCCCTTTCTAACTTACCTGGTAAAGAATGAATGGCTGGTGACAGTGGCTTTTACCTTTGTGACTTTTAGTCTTTATTACTTACAGGCTGTTCATTCGGCCTCAGTAATGCACCGAAGAGCCACCATTTTTGTAAAATGGTGGGATCCTTCTATTTTCGCCATTTCTTTCTCGTAGTTTCTGATGTCTTTCCCTGCCATTCTAGGCGGCAACGACCTCAGTGGGAGTTGTCTTCTGTGGGAATCCTTTGTATTCCCTTGCAATGCTCCAGAGTGTCTGAGAAGGCAGGAAGTGAGGGAGGAGTCAAAATCTATGCAGCCTTTGCCTTTCAGCTGGACTGAAAGGAGCCCAGTCTCAATGGGGGGCTGGCTGTCCTGATTGGACAGCCAGATTGCCCCTTTCTGTAAAATGCAGGGAGAGATTGCAGAAATTGTACTGTAGTTCCTGTTAAATACTGTCAACCTGAAAGCTACTGACAAGTCGACCACTGGAGCTGAAACCAAGGATGAAGAAAATATAGCTGTAGTGATTTCCAGCGACCAGAGATCCTGCTGTGTACCCAGAGCCTGCTGTTTCCTTCCTTCCAATCAACCTGGGGATCCCAAAATGGATGAGCCTGACCCAGAGCTGGGTGAGAGCTACTAAACTCAAGAAGGCCTGCATTTTGAGCCATCCCACGACGTGCTGCGACCTTGCAGGACTGCAATACCCCAATAACCTGGGATCTCAAGCTGTTGTGTGGTGCATGGTTTTCCGAATTCTGAATTGAGCTTAAACTTTGGTGTATTTGTATTTTATTTGTCTTTTATTAAGTGTTTTAGGGCAAAGCGCTGAACATGCAAATTAGAAATAGTACAATAAAAAGTGAATAAGCAATTAAGTGTAGAAAATGATCACTTAGGGAAGTTTGAAGTAGATGAGATGTTAAAGAACCATGGAAGACAAAGTAGACAGATATAGACAGAGAAAATTACATTTATTTTGAGAATTAAATGACAGCCAGCTGAGTGCTGCAAGAGAGGAAGAAATAGAATCCTGATATGTGAAAAGACACAGTAGATGAATAGAAGCATTAATTACTGATCTAAGAAGAGCAAGACAAGAATTAGAGAGCCCAAACAGAACAGTAGAAGAGATTAAAGAGGAGACTAAGAGTTTAGATGCTTCAAAATGTGAGAAACGGGCTTGCCTTATGGATGTTGTGAAGATGAAAACAAGAGCGAGAGGTTAGAGATTTGAGTCAAAGTAAACACCAAGATTACGACCCGTAGGTGAGATTGGGAGCTTAGAAGGAGGAAAAGATATGAAAGAAGGTGGAAGATGGGGAGGAAGAGTGTTAGCAGGATAAAACAGTACTTCGGTCTTCCCAGCATTAAGAGTAAGAAAGTGGGAAGACACCCAAGATTTAAAAGCAACTAAGCGAGACAAAAGAGTATGATGAATTTCAGGAGAAAAAGAAGAAAAGGATAGAAACAGTTGAGTGTCATCAGTGTAAAAATGATGAGATAAGCCAAAAGAGGAAATAATAGGTGCGAGATACGATGTGTACAAATAGAAGACAAAGGCGCATAAGACTGACCCTAGAGGTACCCTGTGGGCAAGCGAGAAAGACATAGAGGACTTGCCCGCTAAGGAGACAGAAAACATTCTATTCGACAAGTAGGAGCAAAACCAAGACAAAACAGAACCTGTCAGACCAAAAGAAGAAAGTGATGCCAGAAGTAAAGTGTGATCAACAGTGTCAAAGACAGCCGTTAGATCAAGAAGAATAAGAAAAGATGAGTGCTTAGAATAGCGTGCAGAGAAAAGAGAATTTAATACGGAAATAAGAGCAGGTTCTGTAGAATAAAAGGGCCGAAAACCAGATTGAAATAGAGGAAGAAGAGAAAAATTTGAAACAAACTAAGAAACCTGGGAGTAGACAAGGCGTTCTAACAGTTTAGAGAGGTATGGTAAGAGAGAAATAGGACGAAAGTTGGAGACAGTCAAATGATCAGTGGTGGGTTTCTTTAGGATGGGGAAAATAGATGCGTATTTAAACAATGTAGGTAGAATAGAGATAGAAAGACAGATGTTAAAAAAGGAAACAACATAGGGTACAAGAAGAGGATAGACTTTAGGGATTGATGCAGAAGGGATCGGGTAAGTAGGAGAAGCAGTAGAGTGGGCTTTAGCTACTAAAAGCATGAGGAATGGACATGGGAGGAGGTGACATGTTGGGTGAAAGAGAATCCTTGATGTCACGATGAAGAGAGAGAATTTTAGAAGAGAAGAAATTAGCAAAGTCAGAAGCAGATAGAGTGGAATTAACAGAATGATCTAGCGTAGGAGGAGAAAGAAGTCATGCAAGAGTTTGGAAGAGACGCCTAGGGTTAGTAGACTGAGTGTGCAAGAGATCAGATAAATAAAGACGTTTTGCAGAAAATAGACATTTATCATAAAGAGCATGATAAGAAAAGTAAGAAGAATGGCCAGGCGTTGATTTAGACTTAAGCCAACACCTTTCAAGACAACAAAGAAAACGAGGCATAGAACAGAGATTTGGGGATAACCAAGGTTGGGATGGTTTTCGGGTGGGGTTAAAGAAGCAAAGAGGATAAAGTTGGTCTAGAGAGATAGAGAGAGATGAGAAAATAACAGTGGTGGCCTTTACTGGTTCTCCAGAGGCATGATTGAAGTATTTGAAGTTCCGTCACCACAGTGCTGGACCAGATTAGAGATGAGAATCCAACCGGCGATATTCAGCGATATTCAGTTTTCTCCTGGCTCCTAAAAAGGGCACCAAAACCAATGAGCCACATCCAGCCATGAGGAAAACCTTGCCTGGAACCTTGTAGGATATTTTGGGCCTCGTTACGAGGTAGGAGGTAAGTAAAGGTCGTTACCGGCATGGAGCAAATAACGTGTCCGTGTAATAACCAGCCCGCTAATTGGGTGCCATTACGAGTCGGCGGGCACAAGCTTTGCGCCATGCCGGTAAG
This sequence comes from Ambystoma mexicanum, assembly GCF_040938575.1. Lineage (NCBI taxonomy): Eukaryota > Metazoa > Chordata > Amphibia > Caudata > Ambystomatidae > Ambystoma > Ambystoma mexicanum. Next base: position 315,797,083 of record NC_090935.1, read on the forward strand.
GACACTACCGCCATGCCAGTAAAGACCCGAAAATGTTCCTTAATGGCATCAAGTAAAGCGCTGATAGCACTAGCGCGATCCATGATTCCGGCATTAGCGGTCACCGCTAAGAGCTAAGAGCGGTGACCGTTAATAGCGGTGACCGTAAATAAGCGGAACCGGAAGTAGCTTCATCGCACAGGAACGGGAAAAAGCATGGCGGCCATCATTAAAAACTGTTACGCTCACCTGGCTCCCACAGAGGCGTCAATCTGGACTGGACTGCTGCGGTCTCCACCAATGTGATGCGTAGGGCCGAGATGATGGACTGGACTGGCCCACCTAGCTTTGTTTGCTTGGCCCGTAGGAATATTCTTCTGCAAGTGGAGAAAGAGAATTAACCACCCGTGGAGTTGAGTATCAATCCCCCTACCCCGCTGTTCTCCCCACTGATCACCTTGGATGAAAAGATGAGCTCTCCATCCTGCATTGAGCGCAGGGGCGCGTAGATAACCAGTTGATTCACTGGCTCGAAGGAAGTGGTGAGTTCCAGGACAATATTGACTCCGATATTCTCGGCAAGACGCCGTAAGTATGTGGTTCGTAAGAGTTCAAATGCCTGACTTTCACTCTTGTCCGATTCCTTGCAGGTTTCAGCTTGACCCTACTGAAGAGTTCCTCGTGGCAACCGGTAATGTTCTGGTAAGGATTTGTATTATCCAACACAGTTCGATAAAATAATGTCCATATGTAACCTGTTGCTTTCTCCCTTATTCAGGCGCTGAGAGAAAGTATGAAGTCTCGGGGAATGATGCCTCTGGCGGTAAAATCAGGTAAGTCTTTTGTGGTGAGGAGGCTTCCCCTTGTTAGTCCCTTGTTTCACCTTGCTGTCCTTTTGTTTCCCCTTAGGGGCCGGGGTTTGGCTAGGATGCAGTGGAAGCTGCACCAACCCGTGAAGAAGAATAGTACCCCCGGTGGTAAAATCAGGTAGGTCTATGGGGGGTATTCCTCTGTGTATTCCCTTGGCTAACCTTGCTGTTCTTGTCTTCTCCTTAGGTGCCAGAGTGCGGCGGTAACATGCAGGAGGATGCAGTGAAATGTGAAGATGCTGCGAAGGCCGGTGAGTTCAGCGCGGCGCTGCAGCAGGCGAGGCGACGCGCATAAAATAACTTCATTCTTCCAGCTCGAAGGGGCGATGGATTGGGAATTCAGGTAAGGATCAAAGGTATTGCTCTTGTTCTAACCTTTTCTCCTTCTTTCTCCCTTTTTCTAGGAGCTCCAAACTCGAGGCGGGCGTGGCAGAAGACTGGATGCAGACTTGCAGGCACAGTGAGCGTTACGCTGCTGGATGCAGAATAACGCGAAGCGTGTGCTGCACTTCGGGCGTGGTTTAAATAGCCTCCAAAGTAGTCCCAGGTAAGTATTCCTCCCCAGCACCACCCGAGTAAAAAAATAGTCCCTAGGTAAAATAGTCCTTTCCAAGCCTCGTTTGGCTTGGAGCTCTTGCAGCATGGTCTGCATCAGTTAAGTTTGCAGCATGGTCTGCATCAGGTAAGTTTTAATCTATGAGCCTGGCGCCATAGGCGCCAGGACTGCACCCAAATAGCCCCTAGCGGGGGTTGTTGGGCTTGCTTGGGGTAACTTGATGCCTGCTTCCGGGGTTGCTGGACTTGGTCTGGGTCCCCGGGGGTAGGCATCATGACAGCACTCCCCCCCAAGGCCCCTCCTAAAGTCATTCTTCCCTGTGGTTTCGGTTTGTCTGGAAAATTTCGGTGGAATTTTTTCACCAATCGGGGTGCATGAACATGGTCACTAGGTTCCCATGACATTTCCTGTGGTCCGTAACCTTTCCAGTCGATTCAATAAAAAAGTTTTGACTTTATCAGCTTGGAGTCCAGGATGTTCTTAACTTCAAATTTGGGTTCTCCGTCTACAAGGATGAGGTCTGGTGGCTTGGTTAGTCTTGTCCCTGGTTGTACTGGCTTCAAAAGTGACACATGAAAGACGGGATGAATTTGCATATTTGCAGGTAAGTCCAAATTGACAGCCACCGGGTTGATAATGGCCTTAATAGAGTAAGTTTCCAAATATCTGGGGTTAAAGGTCCATGTTCCCTTTAGAGGTATATGTTTTGTGGCTAACCATACTTGGTCCCTTTTTTGGTATTGTGGAGAATCACTTCTATGCTGATCAGCATCTTTCTTGTATTTTTCTTTCGCCTGTTTTAAATGTGTAGTTGCTTCCTTAAAGGCTTGTGTAATCGTAGCGTGAAGATGATCCACTGCGGGCATTTTTAAGTCTTGGGGTGAGTCAAGGCCTGAGGTTCGAGGATGGTGCCCATATAAGGTATTCAAGGGGCTTTGTCCAGTTCCAGAGTGTACTGAATTATTGTATGCATATTCGGCGATCCAAAGAATGTCTCTCCAATTACTCTCCGTCTGATGTATCATACAACGCAGGTATTGTTCAAGTGTCTGGTTGGTCCTCTCAGTTTGACCATCGGTCTGGGGGTGGTGACTGGTCGATAACCTCACATCGATTTGTGCCAGTTGACAGCATATTTTCCAAAAATGTGAAATGAATTGACTGCCCTGGTCAGAGACCAACACGGACGGAAATCCATGTATGCGAACAATGTTTTCGAGGAATTCTTTGGCCAGGATTGAGGCTGAAGGTAATCCTTTTAAAGGAATAAAGTGGGCCATCTTGGAAAAAAGATCCACAATAACTAGAATGGTGTTAAACCCATTACAAGGAGGTAGATCGGTAATAAAGTCTAACGATAAGGTGTGCCATGGTGTAGGCGGAATGTCTAAAGGTTGTAAGAGTCCGGCTGGTTTTTTCTTTTGACTTTTGTTTTGGGCGCAAGTGCCACAAGACATCACAAATGATTTAATATCCTTTCACCAGGTGGGCCACCAGAATTGTCTTTTAATTTTAGCTTCAGTTTTTGCAATACCTGGGTGCCCCTCCATTAGGGTATCATGATAACGGGAAATTACTAGCTCTTGTAGTTCCTTGTGTGGCAGAAATAGCTGCCCTTGGTAATAAGGCAGATCATTGGTGACAGAGTAGTCCGGGCCTTTCTTTACCCAGTCCTGCAGGGCTGTAGGATCAAAGAGTTGCTGGATCTTTACCTGAATGTCCTCTAGTGTCTGTAGAGTAGTCATGCCAAGAATTCTTTGTTCGGAAATTATAGGTACTGGTTCTGGGTTCACTTCTGCCTCTCCCATCCCTGGGATAAGGCGTCTGCTTTACCATTCTTACAACCTGGTTGATAGGTTATCACGAAATCGAACCTGGCAATGAACAATGCCCATCGGAGTTGACGTGACAATTGGGCCTTGGCTGCTTTTAAATACTGAAAGTTCCGGTGATCGGTGATCACAGTAATGGTATGCCTGGCACCGAGAAGATAGTGCCGCCAAGACCTGAAGGCGGATTTAATGGCTAATTACTCCTTGTTGGTAACCACATAGTTTAACTCGGGTGCCGAGAACCAAAATGCTACTGGGTGAAGCTGGCCAGTTTCAGGGTCCTTTTGAGACAGGACAGCTCCCATGGCTAGACTGGATGCATCAGTTTCCACTATGTATGGATGTTTAGGGTGCGGGTGCTTTAACACAGGTGCAGATGTGAATTTCACTTTCAGCTCTTGGAAGGCATTTTCAGCTTCTTCAGTCACATAAAGCGTTTATTTTTTCTCAAGAGTGCTGTGATGGGATGTATGACATGTGAAAAATCTGGGATGAATCTGCGGTAGAAATTGGCAAAGCCGAGCATGCTTTGTACTCCTTTAACTGAACTTGGTGATGGCCACTTAAGGATTGTTGCATCCACCTTCCATGAGTCCATTCGGACTCCATTTGGGGTCAGGATAAACCCAAGGAATTCAACTTCTGTGGCATGAAAAACGCATTTTTCTAGTTTCGCATATAGTTTGTGCTGGCGCAATTTCTCAAGGACTGCTTGGACGTGCTTCACATGGTCAGATACTGAAGAGGAGTATACTAGAATATCATCGATATACATGACAACACAAACGTCAATGAGTTCACGAAGGACATCCTTCATGAAGTATTGTAAGGTAGGGGCGTGGCTTGATGGCTACGTGAGAGGACGTTCCTGGGAGGAGCTCCCGATGATCCGATCCTGATCCGAGAAAAAAGTGATGGTTTTTGGCGGACTTTCGAGCCCACGGTGCATCTAAAGGCATATGAAAGTGGGGGGCACACGGTGCGTGCCCTCCCCAACGGCGAGACTGCATATTCACGGAACCAGACCCCGAAGAAGGTGGCGGTCGTGCAAAGGAAGGGGAGCACCCAAGATGGCCACCTGTGAACAAAGGGACATAAAAGGTCCGACGAACTGAGGAAGACAAGGTTGGTCGGAACGTGGGCGAGCCCAACCAGATAGACGGGTTGCATGCGCCTCGGGCTGAAGGCAAGAACATAAGGGCGAGCCCCCACTGCAGAGGCCATGGGTCGTGGCGAGCTAGCAGAGTGAATCCAGGTTCAGCGAAACCTCGCTGTGAAGGGGCCGGCGAGCAAACCCCGCGAGGATACAGCTGGGCGTGGGGGCCCAATCGACGCAACAAGATGTCTTCCAAGGTGGTGCGACCCCGGATCAAACAGCCTACGATGGAGACCTATGCTAGGTCGCCCTCGGGCGCGGAAGGGGGCAAGAGCAAAGAAACCCCTGCGGCAGCGACGGACCCACCGGGTACTATCCAGGAGGTGCTGGCAGCGATTGCCGACTTGAAGGTGGACTGGGAGACGAAGCTGGGCCTGGCCATGAAAGAGTTGCAAGAGGGCCTAAACCTCAAGATAGGAGCGGTCCGAGAAGAAGTTAACCTGTTGCGCCAGGATGTGCGAACGATCGCGGACCGCACTGGGGAACTGGAGAAGGAGCTGGCCCTGACCGTGGAGGCGTGCAATACACACGCCAAGGAACTTCATGCCCTCGTGCAACGAGTGGGCAATTTGGAGGACAGAGCAGAGCAGGCGGAGGGGCGCGCCAGGCGCAATAACATTCGCATAGTGGGGGTACCGGAGGGAATGGAAGGATCGAACCCCACGGATTTCGTTGAAACCATGCTTTTGCAGGAGATTACAGGCGGAGAGCTGACCCAGGGGTTCACGGTCAAAAGGGCGCACAGGGCCCTGACCAGGAGACCGGCCCCAGGAGCCCCCCCGCGGCCGTTGATTGCAAAGATCTTGAACTATCGTGACCGCGAGAAGATTCTCGAATTTTTCCGGAAAGGGTGCACGATAGAAAGGGGGTCAGCGAATATAACAGCGTATCCGGATTACACGCTTCTTGTACAACGGAGTCGAATGAACTTTGGAACGGTGAAGAGGAGGCTCAGAGAGGCAGGCCACCGCTACATGTTGCTTTACCCCGCTAGGTTAAAGGTGATTCATAAGAACAGATCCCTCTTCTTTGAGACGCCGAGCGACGCGATGGAATGGCTGGATATGCAAGGTCGACCACAGGAATCGGATGCCCAGACAGAAGCGGATGGAGATAAGTAGCACGCTGCAGAGGCACCCGTGAGGCCATAGCTATGACATTGGGACTAGAATATAGTTTGATATTGTGCTTGTGTGGGGGAAGTCACGGCATCTGGCGGCGGGTCCCGTTGAATTCACTTCTCCTAAATAGATGACCGGGAGCTCCTGGGGAGCAACCTCTGCACCCGATAGTAGTACACTTACTTAGGTCACTGTTAGATTGGTGACACCCCACGGGGTCCTTGTTCTTGGTCATGAGACGGGTCCAGACGTGGGTAGGCCTGAGATCCGGGGATGGAGCTGGGCTAGTGTTGGGGGTTGGTGGGGAGGGGGGGGAGTTGTGTGCAGTGGTGTGAGGTTGGGGAAGGGGGAGGGGGGTAAGGTTCGTTAACAGAAGGGAAAGAGCCAGGAAGCAACCCTACATGGGGAACATTATGGGGAGGGATGGGACGGAGATAGACCGACTAGATGGCATCGGGTAATCTCAGAATTGTGACCTGGAATGTACGGGGCCTCAACAGCTACCTTAAACGTAACAAAGTGATGATGTATTTAAAGAGGATGCGCGTAGACATAGCCCTGCTGCAAGAGACCCACCTCACTAGGGAAAGGCTGGAGGTGGTCGGGAGGAAATCGAAGGGCACCGGTGTGGGGGCGGCGTACTCAGCGTATGCCAGAGGGGTTGTCACTTGGGTGGCGCCCCACATGCCGTTTCGAGTGCTTGATTCTACGGTGGACCCGGAGGGTAGAATGGTGGTGGTAACGGGCCTCTTGGAAAACAGAGAAGTACACATCATAAATTTGTATGCCCCCAATAACGATACAGCGGCTTACTTTAGGACCCTCTATGGTAAACTTGGCCCCCTGGCGGGGGGTACGGTAGTGTGGGGGGGGATTTTAACTGTACCGTAGACCCCAGTATGGATAGGTCCAAGGACAAGGCAGGAAAAACAGCACTGGTGGCTAAAGCGCTGAGTACCCTACTGAAAGACCTAGGCCTAGAGGATGCGTGGAGAAGGCTGCATCCCACGGATAGACAGTACTCACACTACACAGCGCCACATGATTTGTACACAAGGTTAGACTACATGTTTGTAACAGCCGGGATAGTGAGAGAAATAGAAGGAGCAGAATACAAAGCCCGAGTGCTGTTGGACCACTCGCCCTTGGTGGTGGACTGGAGACACCAGCTCCCACGACCGCAGATCCCTACATGGAGACTTAGGACCGAGGATCTGCAGGATGAGGGGTTTCGGGAGGGCCTGAGGGACGCCATTGAAGAATTTTTTGATACAAACACGGGAAGCGTAAGCTCTGTGGGCACATTGTGGGAAGGCTTTAAGGTGGTGGTGCGTGGGGTAGCTATCTCCCAAGTTAAGGGGCTACAGGGGGGGGTCAAAAGGGAGCTCCGGGAGGCGGAAAGCGAGCTAGAGGAGCTCACGCGTTGCGTGAGCACCGCTCATGATAACAGAACCAGAGTAGAGGAGCTACAGTTGTCCTGCAGTGCACTCTGGGATAGACTGTGTAGACTCAGCCACAGGAAATATACGGAGAGGATACACGCAGGGGGCGACAAGCCGGTGCTGGCTTGGCTGTACAAGAGTGAGACCCTCCGCTCGGTGATTAGTGAGATTCAGGGCGAAGGAGGTAGCATATGCAACACCCAGAAAGAGGTAAATGAGGAATTCCTTAAGTTTTACAGACACTTGTATGAGGACACGGGGGAGGATATGAGCCAAGACATACTAGACACATTGGGGGACATTGAGCTGCCCACCTTAGATGATCTGGAATGTTCTGAGTTGGACGCACCCGTCACCTCGGATGAGCTGGAGGTAGTGATTCGGAACTTGCCCACTTGTAAGGCGCCGGGTTCGGATGGGCTGCCCAGCGAGTTCTACAAAACATACCAGCAAGAGTTGCTCCAGCCACTGCTTGCCACTTTCAACGAGGCCTATGAGAAGGGTGAACTCCCATTGTCCCTCCGTGAGGCTGTAATCATCCCACTCCTGAAACCAGGCAAGCCGGCCGTGGAGCGCGGGTCTTACAGACCGTTGTCCATGCTCAACCAGGACAGCAAAATACTCACGGCGGTGCTGGCTAATAGACTGAAGAGGGTGATTAAGAAACTGATACACCCAGATCAGACGGGATATGTTCCGGGTAGGAACATCACCGATAACCACCGGAGGCTACACCATGTCATAGACCAAACTGAGGAGGATACGGGCGAGCTGGCTATAGTGTTGTTAGACGCGGTCAAGGCCTTCGACTCGGTACGATGGCCCTGGCTAAAAGCGGTCCTGAAGGGGTACGGAGGTGGGACCCGGATACCTCAGATGGGTACAGTTGTTTTACAGCACCCCGATGGCTATGGTCAAGATAGGGTCCACTGTCTCAGATTCTTGGCAACTGAGCAGGGGGACCAGACAGGGATGTCCCTGGTCACCTATGCTATATATACTGGCATTGGAGCCGCTGGCAATATGCCTGCGTCAACAATATGGGGAGGTGGGCATAAACACGGCCAGTGGAGAGCATCTGATATCATGATATGCGGATGATATGCTCCTTTATTTGCGCTACCCAGAAGAAAACCTACAGTACGTCCTAGAGGTGATAGAACGGTACGCCATCCTCTCCGGTATATCGGTGAAGCCTGGAAAGTCCAGCCTGTTCCCTTTGGGTAGATATAGGAATGTCCCGGTGCAGAGGCTGCCTGTTCTGCCAATACCATGGCAGCCCGCAACATTTAGGTATTTGGGAATAAACATTTATCACAAGATCGAGACAGAACACAAGCACAACACGGAAAAGGCGATAGAGGGGATTAAGAACAGTATGGTATTCTGGTCCAGATTGCCCGTGACCATGATGGGGAGGGCGGCCTTGCTCAAGATGGTGATCCTGCCTAGACTCTTGTACTTCTTTATAAACGTCCCGTTTCTGATACCAAGGAGCCTATTCGCGAAACTTCACAGCGTGTGTAGGGGTTTCGTGTGGGGCAGCTCTAGGAATAGGGTGGCTCTGTGGAAGCTCCAGAACCCATGTGACAGGGGGGGGATAGGCCTGCCTAACTTCGAACTCTACTACCTGGCGGGGCAGCTGCAGTACGTGGCCAGGTGGCTCTCGACTGAAGATTCGGCGGAAGCCAGGCTCCTGCGCGAAGATACAGCCCCATACTTTCTGATGGAAGTGGTGTGGTTGGGCAGAGATAAACTGGTGGGCAAGGGGCGGCTACTGAGGTTGGGCTGGGAGATCTGGCACAGGACATGGAAGATTGGGGGGGACTCGGAACCATACTCCCAGCAGGCCCCTTTGGCGGCTCTGTGTGGGAGCGACTCTCAACTACTTGAATCGGTCCGCAGATACTGGGAACAGGTAGGCCTTGCCACCCTCGGGGACATGTGGCAGGAAGGGGAGGCGGTGGACTTTCAGCGGCTGCAGGAAGAGACGGGAGTACATGGTGGCCAATATATAACCTACACTAGGCTGGTGAAAAAGACTAGAGAAAGATGGCCGGAGACAGTGCTCGCGGAGGATCCAGATGCCTCCCTAGAAACCATGTATGATGTGTCGGAGGGCGGGCACGATATATCGAGGATATATGAGCTCATGCGAGCAAGGGCAGGGAAGGAGTTGCTCCAATTGAGACAAGGTTGGGAGGAGGAGGTGGGAGGACCCATGACAGATGGGCAGTGGGAACAGGCCCAGAGGTACCATAAAAAGGTGTCCCGTAACGCGAGATTCCAACAGCTTCAATTGTATGTTACCCACAGGGCTTATTTAACCCCCGGGAAGATTGCAAAGTTTGGGGGATCAGCTATGCGGCAATGCCCCAGGTGTGGGGAGGTGAACGCGGGACTGCTACACATGTTTTGGGCTTGCCCGGATGTGCATAAATTTTGGAACGAGGTCAAGACGAGACTGGCTGGTGGGGGGGTGGTGCTGGATGTGGAATCGGCCTGGTCATGCATGCTTGGACTATTCCCTAGACCCCGGCATTTGAAACACATAAGCAAGATGAAGGACCTGGCCTATGTATTGGCCAAACGTAGGATCGCCATGGGCTGGAAGGCGGCCCACAGACCTAGGATGGAGTTATGGTGGACAGACCTCTTGAGGTGGGCGGAAGCTGAATCCGTAGTCTGGTTTGAAGCGGTCACCGGGGGGGGCGAAGAAGAAGCAGGGCCCTTGCTGGCCTGGCGGCAATTGGTGGCCTCGTTAGCAAACCCCCACCAGGGTGACAACGTAACAGAGGACCCGATTGATGGCTGTCTAGGTAGTGTGCCACCCAATGATGTTCCTGGAAACAATATGTGAGAACCGGCTCTAGTCTAAAGGGCGAGGGGGGAGTTGGGGAGTTTGAAAATGTGTTGGAATATGATGCTTTCTATGTTTTGAAACAGTTGTAGTGTGTTTGTTTGATCTTAAAAAATAAAATAAAAATATATTTAAAAAAAAAAGTATTGTAAGGTTGCTGGTGCATTGCACAACCCGAAAGGCATCACCTGGTATTCGAATAACCCATACTTAGTGCGGAAAGCAGTCTTCCATTTGTTGCACTCTTTTACACGTACCAGATGGTATTCCCCCCGGAGATCTAATTTAGTGTATATACAAGCGTCCTTCACTTGGTCTAGTAGTTCAGGGATCAGAGGCAACGGGTATCGGTTCTTAACAGTTATCTGGTTCAATGTGCAGTAGTCTATGCACGTTCTGAGGTCACCGTCCTTTTTGGGTATGAAGAACAAAGTTGAAGATGCAGGGGACTTGGATGGGCGAATAAAGCCATTGGCAAGGTACTGGTCTAAGTATTGTCATAGGTGAAGGTTCTCAGGTTCTGTAAGGGCATAGATCCTGCTACAAGGGGGTTGTGCACTGGGTATGAGATCGATTTGACAATCGTACGATCTGTGAGGAGGTAAGGTGTTTGCCTGTTCCTTTTGGAAGACATCCTGGAATTCTTGTTATTCTGGAGGTAGTTGCATGACTGCTGTGGTTGCTGTGGCCAGGCCTGCATTCTGATTTTTCTTTGGGTAACAGGTTTGTGCACAATCCGGGAAGGTTATTCTCTTCTCTCACCAATCAATACAAGGATTATGTGTTTCCAACCAAGGTATCCCCAGTATTATTTGGAACTGTGGGGCTTTGATTAGATCAAACACAATAGTCTCTCGATGCCCATCCTGACCCAATAGTGTCATCTCTGCGGTTGAATGATTTACAGGCCCAGAGGCAATTTCAGTTCCATCGACTGTGGTGATGACATCTGAGGTGGTTTTTCGGCAGAGAGGAAGATTCATCCTGGAAGCCAATTCACAGTCCACATAGTTTCCTATGGCCCCGCTCTCAATGTATGCCCTTACTGCGTGCATACGCGATGGCTGCCCTGGATCTACGAGGACCATTGGTATGATGAAATGCGAGGTCTGAGTATCCTTCAAGCTCGGCAAGCGGACCTCTACGCTTGTCGGGCGTGGTCATTTCCCGAGTCTGACTCCATATGGTTTTTATCAGCAGCTCCTACCACCTTCTTGGGTGGTTTTACAGGGCAATCCTGTAGAAAATGTTCAGAAGTTCCACAATATATACACAATTGCATTTGCTGTCTCCTTTCTCTTTCCTTCTGGGTTAAGGGTCCTTTAACCCCTCCGATTTGCATGGGTTCTGAAGCATCTGCTCCTTTGGGGTTAGCGTGGGTTTTGACCAACACCCGATTCTCAAACTTGGCTCAATCAGCCTTTCTGTTCTGAAGTCTGTGATCTAACTGGACCACTAAGTCTATATATTCAGCACAGTCTTGAGGTGGGTTCACGACTTGAGCCAAGAGATCTTTGAGTTCTCCTCGAAGCCCTCGATAAAATAACGTGATTTGTTTTACCTCAGGCCATCCAGTTTCCACTATTAATCTATTAAAGGTCACGATGTAGGATAGAAGGTCCTGGTTACCCTGTCGTAGGGACAAAAGTTCGTTATCCAGGGCCTGTCCTTGGGAGTGCCAGGCAAATAGTCTTTCCATGCTAGTTTGAAAGCCCTGAAAATCCCGAAGAATTGGGTCATCCTGAGTAACTAGTGGAATTGACCAATCAGCTGCACTGCCGCTGAGATATGACAATACAAAGGCTACCTTGGCTTGATCGTTTGGGAAGGCTCCAGGTCTGCATAAAAAGTGCAAACGACATTGGTTCATAAACACGGCGAACCTTTTGGGATCTCCGGCAAAGCGTTCGGGTGGGGCTAATGGAATATGTCCTGGTAGGTTTATTTGCACACGGTTACTCGATAACACAGTCGCTGGATTTCCCCTGGAACCAGGTAGCGGTGCTTGTCCTGCCTGGCTTTGCAATAGTTGCCTAGCAAGATCATCAGTTCGCTCCTCTGACATAATCAGTTCTCTCCTAAGAGCATTGGTTTCTTGACGGGCGGAATGCACTTCAGCCATCAGTTCCCCTAGTAATTGGGCCAATTGGTCAGTCTCTGAGGTATCCATAACGCCCGGGTGGGAATTTGTGGGTAGGCGTCTCGTTCTGTTATGCTCACCTGGCTCCCACAGAGGCGTCGATCTGGACTGGACTGCTGCGGTCTCAACCAATGTGACGCGTAGGGCCGAGATGACGGACTGGACTGGCCCACTTAGCTTCGTTTGCTTGACCCGTAGGAATATTCTTCTGCAAGTGGAGAAAGGGAATTAACCACCCGTGGAGTTGAGCGTAAATGCCCCTACCCCGCTGTTCTCCCCACTGATCACCTTGGATGTTCCCTCTTATAGTCTCACCTGATGATTTCAAAAGATGAGCTCTCCATCCTGCATTGAGCGCAGGGGGGCGTAGATAACCAGTTGCTTCACTGGCTCGAAGGAATTGGTGAGTTCCAGGACAATATTGACTCCGATATTCTCAGCAAGACGCCGTAAGTATGTGGTTTGTAAGAGTTCAAATGCCTGACTTTCACTCTTGTCTGATTCCTTGCAGGTTGCAGCTTGACCCTACTGAAGAGTTCCTCGTGGCAACTGGTAAGGATTTGTATTATCCAACACAGTTCGATAAAATAATGTCCATATGTAACCTGTTGCTTTCTCCCTTATTCAGGCGCTGAGAGAAAGTATGAAGTCTCGGGGAATGATGCCTCTGGCGGTAAAATCAGGTAAGTCTTTTGTGGTGAGGAGGCTTCCCCTTGTTAGTCCCTTGTTTCACCTTGCTGTCCTTTTGTTTCCCCTTAGGGGCTGGGTTCGGCCAGGATGCAGTGGAAGCTGTGCCAACCCGTGAAGAAGAATAGTACCCCCGGTGGTAAAATCAGGTAAGTCTATGGGGGGTATTCCTCTGTGTATTCCCTTGGTTCACCTTGCTGTTCTTGTCTTCTCCTTAGGTGCCAGAGTGCGGCGGTAACTTGCAGGAGGATGCAGTGAAATGTGAAGATGCTGCGAAGGCCGGTGAGTTCAGCGCGGTGCTGCAGCAGGCGAGGCGATGCGCATAAAATAACTTCTTTCTTCCAGCTCGAAGGCGCGATGGATCGGGAATTCAGGTAAGGATCAAAGGTATTGCTCTTGTTCTAACCTTTTCTCCTTCTTTCTCCCTTTTTCTAGGAGCTCCAAACTCAAGGCGGGCGTGGCAGAAGACTGGATGCAGACTTGCAGGCATGGTGAGCGTTACGCTGCTGGATGCAGAATAACGCGAAGCGTGTGCTGCACTTCGGGCGTGGTTTAAATAGCCCCCCAAAGTAGTCCCAGGTAAGTATTCCTCCCCAGCACCACCGAGTAAAAAAATAGTCCCTAGGTAAAATAGTCCTTTCCAAGCCTCGTTTGGCTTGGAGCTCTTGCAGCATGGTCTGCATCAGGTTAGTTTGCAGCATGGTCTGCCTCAGGTATGTTTTAATGGTATACCGTTCTTTTGCCGCAGGATTTTTCGTCGCGGGACTTTTCATCGCCATTTTTTTTTTCGAAAAAAATCGTTTTTTTTTTTGGGGTGGTTTAAAAATTAAATAAATATTTGTGGGTGAAAGGGAATAATAAACAAAAGGGGAGGGTTGGGGATGTAACCCCCCAAAACAAAACAAAAAAAGTTTTTTTCGATCGGGGTTGCTGGACTTGGTCTGGGTCCCTGGGGGTAGGCATCGACAAAAACACAACCCATTTCCATCGTCAGCCCCCAGGACCTGCAGCAACACTACAGCTGGCCAAACTTCATCCAACAACACTTGAGAATGCCCAAGGCCCTAAAGCAAGGTGCAGCGCGCCAGCGCAAGGAACGATTCTCTAATGTGGAACTAACCATGCTTGCAGACACACTAGCTGCAAATGCAGAGGTTGTGTTTGCCCAAGACATGCAGCGTCCCGCCCAGATAAAAAAAAGGAAATCTGGGCGGACGTGGCACGGAAAGTCAGTGCAGTGGGCTCCACCCCTCCGCACTGTAAAGGACGTCCGTAAGCGCAGGGATGACCTGCGCCTCCGTGTCCGGAGCATACTTGCAGCCAACAGGAGCCAGGCCATGGGTACAGGAGGTGGAGGAGGATCCCCAATTAAGATGCAAGACTGGGAGGAGACATGTGCCAGCACTATTGGCATTGAGTCAATCGAGGGAGTGGGAGAAATGGAGTGTGGTGTGCCGTCATCGGCAGATGGAGGTGAGTGTCCACACAAAACACTACAATGCAAAGTATGAAGTTCTCCCCCAAATGCAACCTTTAAATTAGCTAATGCATGGGGCATCACACACACATGTACACAACCCTGCCCATATGCTGTGCACATCCCCATCACAACCCATGCATGCAGCACCTCATACATGTCTCACCCAGACGTATGCATGTATGACCCACCCAGATGGCAAGCAACCTGTATGTCCGAACGCGAAGTCCAAATGCTCATAACTGCAGCAATAACAACATATGCATGATGCACGTTGACCCATCACCAATGCTATCCCTCTCTTGGTCCCCCACAGACTCACAATCTGACAACGAAAAGCAGGACTCCACGGCGCAGGCCCCAACACTGAAGAAGAAGGCCAAGGGCATGGAAGGAGGCACCAGCCCTAGCACATTGAGGGGCACTGGGGAACCAGGACTGCCGCAGAGGGCCAAAGCCACACATGTAGCCACGTCACCAAGGCATGAAAGGGCGGCCGACAATGTTGTAGCACCCACACCAGCCACTCCCACCACACAAGAGCCTGTGGCAGAAGGGTCCCTGTCCGCTGCCAACAGCTCGATTGGCAAAGCAGCTGCCATGGCACCCCTGTCGGATGATGAGGAATCATGCATAACACCCGTAGGACACAGCACAACCAGCCCGCAGCTGTCTTGTGGTGAGCCAGCAGGGAGATGTTGTCCCATGGAGTTCTCATCTGATGGCGGACACATGCTGCAAGCTGCGCCAAGAACAACCAAACGCAGACCCAGAGACCAGGGAATCAGCATCATACAACAGCACCAGGAGGAGCTCACTACACTGGTCGGCCAGCACGTGAGCTCGGGTGCCCTGGCGAGGGAGGAGTGTAGGGAATATGCTAAGGGCATAAAACTAGCTATAGAGGCCAGCACTACACGCATTCACGATGAGTTGTCATCTGTGTGGCAGGTCCTCAGCCGCATCACGGATGCAATGGAGAGCCAGCCTCCCACACAGGGACTGGAGCAACCAAGCTCCTCCACTTCTGCCAGCTCCAGGCAGACTAGCCCCCTGCGCAGGTCCGTGAGGTCCATGCGGTGGCCAGACTTGCAACCACCCAATGCTGGTAGAGGAGGTGTGAAGTAGGGGCAGCCTGATGTTGGAGACTCCTGCACACTAATGCTGCACTGAACTGCTTGCCATGTTTGGGACAGGTGTGGGGGGAGGTGGGATAGGGTGTTTGGGGCAGTTGTCAGGGGAGGTGGGATAGGGTGTTTGGGGCAGATGTGGGGGAGGTGAAATAGGGTTTTTGGGGCAGTTGTGGGGGGAGGTTGTATAGGGTGTTTGGGGCAGTTGTGGGTGAGGTGGGATAGGGTGTTTGGGGTGGAGGGTCCATGCACTTCAAAATCACTTAATGATTAATACACCCGTTGTGTCAAGAACAATCACATGAGTGGATATTCTTTATTGTGTATGTGTGCTTTATTGGTGAACAGTGCACAGTGTTCATTTCCCCACAGCACCCAGTGCCCTGTGTCCCACATCCATTGCCCCCTCTACATCCATGTTTATTAGAAATATTGGTCTATCAGATGCTGGCGCACAGCACGTCCCTCCTGTGCATCGCCACCTGCCTGACGTGCAGCCCCATCTTCTCCCTCCTCCTCCTCCTCACCAGATGGTTGCAGTTCAATGTCAGGGGCAGAGGCACGTTTCGTCTGATGCACATATTGTGCAGCATGACACATGCCATGATGATCTTGGCCACCTTCTCATGCCCGTACAGGAGTGCCCCACCCGACCTGCTGAGGTAGCGAAACTTTGTCTTCAAAAGGTCAAATGTCTATCAAATGTCGATCATCACACGTGTACGGGTATGTGCACGATTGTAGTCCTCTTCGTGTATGTTCTGCGGGTTCCTGACATGGGTAAGGAGACATCTCTTCAAGGGATAGCCATCATCACCTGCATGGGTGCAACAATGGTTATGTGTAAGTGATTTGTACCTATCACACACAATATACATATAAAAAATAATCAGGATGAAAGATCCTGCAAGCGGTTTGTCGTTCTGAATGTTGATATTTATTTCAAAACAACATGGAACATTTTTGGTGACTCAATGGTTATTTTACAGTACTTTCGATAAGCACGAAAGTTTAGAGCATAACGGACAAGGGTGATTGTATTCAGTGGTAACACAGGTCAGTGTCGACCTCAGAGATATTGAGGTCAAAACTTCACATAGAGGCACATTCAGAAATGAGGTAGGAAGGACCTACAGTTGGAAGAGGGTGCGCCTGGGACAAAACCTGGTCTCAGGCGAGGTTTACACACGGTGTACACAACAGTTTTTACAAAAACATACACAAGAGGGGGATAGTACAGTTGTGTCACGGGGGATCGACACAGGTGTGTTTCAGCCAAATAGGGCTTGATTGGAGCCTGTCTGTGTGTTGGCCTTCATCAGGATGGACACCAGTAGCGGTGTGGTCCGTGGTATCTGTGGATAAGAGACGGCTGTAAGGATCTTGGAACGTGGTAGACTGATTTAAAAAATACTTAATAATGGCTGAGTGGTGCCGTAATGATACATCACATAATATGATATGATTGTTTATTTATATAGTGCCTATACACAATGTGTTTCAAAGCGCTTCAAGGCAAGGGAAGGAACAAGGGAAAATACAACCACATTCTTACAGGCCATGAACAGTAAGGATGTGAAATTAACTATCATGCTCGGCCTGACGACATTTCAGAGTGCAAGAGCTAAGACATAGATAAAGAAGGGAGGGGGAGAGTGGGAAGGAAATGGAAACAGACAGGCGACTACCGTACTAGGCCTGATGACATTTCTGTACGGTACACATGGTGTATCAGAGTACAGCTTACCTGCTGCTGCTGTAGCAGTGGGAGGCTGTGGGCAATCCTCAACTGATTGCTGGATTGTGGGTGCATGTTGCACTTAAAGTGGTCTCCTGAAGGCCGAAGTCCCTCAGTAAGCCGGAGAGGGCCAGAGTGGGTCCCAATTTCTAAGAGGAAAACAAAGATGGACCATGAAGCATGAGGTGGTCCAAAATCTAAACGAGTAATCGAGCTGTGAATGAATGAGACTGCAACGGGGGTCAAAGACCTTACTGATCCATTGTGGGTGGTCGTCATGGCAGGGCAGAGCGCTGTCTCTGTGGAGGGGTGAGGGTGGAAGTGATTTTGATGAGAATGGCTGACTGTGGATAGAGACGAAATCTACTCACGTGTATGGCAGTGGTGATGTCCAAAGAGGTAAGTGCGGTGATCTGGTGTAGATCCAGGGGAGGACAGGTGCTTGAATGGCACGCGGGATCCTTCAACTGTGCAGAGCCGTGCAGAATATATTGTAGCAATCGATGTGGGTGGTGGTATTAGTGACCATGTTCATGGGAACTAAACCCCGAGATCTAATGATGGGGCGGATCCGGGAGGTGGTGTACAAAAGCTTAAATCCATAGGTACAGCGTTTTGTGATAACCGCACGTTCAGGGTGGTGGTAGTGAGTGATGGTAGTGGAGACCATGTTCTCTGAGATATAACGCAGTGGTCTAATTATTGGCTCATCCGGGAGCTATAATCCGTGGGTGCGGCGTATTGTAAAAACTGGCACGTGGAGAGTATCCGGGTGTGGGAGGAACCCGTGGTGGTGGTAAGCTGGCCAGCGAGGCGCCGCTGTACCTGAGGGTCTCTAGGCAAAGTACGTTGACCTAATGTGAGACACGGAGGCAGTTTATGCTAAAACAACATCCCGAAAAATACGAGTCATTGATAGAGAATGGGAGGTTATAAACCAACGGGTCGAGCGCGAGACGTGAACACATCTCGGTTCTTGATACTAGCTACACAAGAGCAAGAACAAGTGGCGCTCCACGAGGTCAAACTTACCGCGGCGTGTCCCGAACTAGCGTCTCTGCGGGGTCCTCAGCAGGCAGAAGTATGCTGTGTGCGGTGTACCGGCTTCCGAGTGTTATGAGCATTACCACTGGAAGCAGGTCAACCAATGAGGGGGCGTGGTGGATTGGGAGGCGGCCGCTTCAACCAATCACCACGAACTCCCGAGGTAAGCCTATTGGGTTTTGACTACTCAGAGGCCACTGCATCATGGGAAAGGTAGTCCCATGTGTGAGGTCTGTGTACTCAGAGCGAGTTCTGAGCAAATCACCTGTTGGAACAGGTGCACTTTCATAGCACGTAATGTGTGCGTTCTAGAGTGAAAGGCTCTAGTTGAATGGGCTAGGAACCTATAAAGGTCAGACTGGTGTGAGGATGCGTACCAACACATGATAAGCCTATGCTGATTGGGAACAGTAGTCCAAACAATGGATAGAACATTGGGAGGTGCATATCGTGCTATACATGTGTAACACAAGAAAATGCTGGGTTGCATACTCATAAGCCATAAAACCACCGCTGTGGTTACATTCAAAAGGTGCCATACCAGAGCATTTTGGATATTGATGGTGTGTCTGGTCAATCGTTTTCCACTATTGGCACAGCAAAAAAAAGTGCATACATTAATTCAAATGTCTGGCAGACGAGAGTATTGAATTGCCTATTCATGCAACAGGCACAGAGATTGTTTTTCCATTCAAAAAGTGCAATACCAGAGCATTTTGGATATTGATGGTGTGTCTGGTCAATCGTTTTCCAGTGATGGCACAGCAATAAAAGTGCATAAATTAATTCAAATGTGTGGCAGACGAGAGCATTGAATTGCGTATTCATGAAACGGAGATTGTTTTTAAAGGGGTACATACTCGGCCCCATCCTAGTGGTACACAGCCACATCACAGTACATTGGGTATGTCTGACCATCATCTACAGCAACCCCGTGCCAACAGGGCGTGTCTATGGTGGAAGAAGGTGGCTTTCAGAAATGTTTCCATTCCACGGTTATGTTTAAACCGCGGCGGAGTGTGTCGAGTTTGTGCACCCACTTTTGTTCTAGTCTCGTGAGGGCCTGGTTAATGTCTCCTCCGCATCGTTGTGGCTGTAATTGTTGCAGCACAGTCCAGGAAAGTTCTTCATGGGTGTGTCCTTTCTTGTTGAAGTGTTTAACTAGAGGTTTATCTTGTACTTGGTTCTTGCTGTAAGACCTATGCTCATTGATCCTTTGTTTTACGGGTCTGATAGTCTTGCCGATGTATACCATATCACATGGGCACTTGATGGCGTAGACAACATATTTGCTCTCGCAGTTAGTGCATTGATTTCTTGATTCCTTGATCACATCCACATATCCCTGCATGCATGGAGGTAATCAAAGTAACTGCAATGTGTGAAGGTGTCCTAATCCTTGCGAGTGTTCATGCACTGTGCATACCTATGGCAGTTGTTGCCATGATCTAGGTGATGTGTAGTCATTCGTATCCTTTGATCCTGTCACCTTTGGAACCAGACTCTTAGTGATCTGCCATTCCACGCTTGATGTCCCCATGCTGGCATGCTGCACTTCTGTGGTGGATTACAAGTGAGAATCCGTATATTAGCTTCATGTGATTCCTTTGTACGAACTCATGGACGCATCTCCGTTGTGATAATGTTCAGCGGTCATTTGCATTGGCCATATTGGCTGCATGTCGCCGCATTGTGTTGTAGAGGGTACGGTCCGATGATGTGCAGTGTACATGTGGATGGATATGGCATGGTTGTAGTACTGGCTTGTTGTCATTGTTGTGCAGCTTACGTCTTGCATATTGTTTTCATGTGTCAGGTTCAGTCTGGCCTGCTTTGGGGGACAGTGTATTTCAGTATGGGCATTGTTCAGTCTCTCAACTAATCTCACCCAGTTGGTGTATGCATCTCTCCCACCCCCCATCTCACCCAGTTGATGTATGCATCTCTCCCCCCAATCTCACCCAGTTGATGTATGCATCTCTCCCCCCCAATCTCACCCAGTTGAAGTATGCATCTCTCACCCCCCAATCTCACCGACTTGATGTATGCATCTCCCCCCAATCTCACCCAGTTGATGTATGCATCTCCCCCCCAATCTGCTCCCCACATCACACTGCCATGTGCTTGCCATGCAACTCACCGAGTAGGCAGGAACGTTGTCTGGCATGTCACTCCATGTAGCGTGGTATTGTTGAGTTGCGCAGAACCATTGAATCAATGGTTGATCCGGGATATCGGGCACAACAATGTGTAATGATCTTGTTTGAGTCACATACCATTTGCATGTTGATGGAGTGGTATTGCGTTCGGTTTTGGTACACTACCTCCATGGCATGTGGGACCACCAATTCCACATGGGTGCAGTCGAGGCACCGGTGCAACTTGGGATGCCTGCCAGTGAATGGAAGCCAACTTTGGTGTTGGAGATCACCTGGGCAGTCCGTGTTAGGGATATGTGTTCACTTGTGTGCTTCAAGAGGGCATCGAGCACTTGGTTCAGCCTGCGTGAGAATAATGGTTGTGATATGCCATGCATCTGCCCTACCGTGTGCTGGTATGTGCCTGTGGCAAGAAAGTGGAGCACAGACACCCCCTTCAGTAGAGGGGGTATGGCAGTACGGATGTCTATGAGCCTGACAATGTCGTTGTGTATCATGTCCACAATGGTGGTGATGGTATCCCGGTCCATTTGGTACAGGGTGTGGATCTGCTCAGGGGTTAGGTTGAATGGACTGGCTCTGATTCTAGGGAATGGGGGCTGCCTGTGTGGTACAACTGCCTGCACTGGTGGGGCATGCTGTGCCTGTCTCGCCCTCCTTCTCCTCCTGCGTCTCCTGTGCTGCCTGTTGTTGCTGTTGCAATGCAAGCATGTCCTCCAGCCCCAGGATTTCTACTAGTATTGGAATCATTTTGGTGTGTGAATGGGTGTGGGAAGGGGTGTTGTGTGCTCCTTTTGTGCTGGCCCAGTCTACATTGCCTCCACCTGTGCTGATTGTGTGCACCTGTGGCAGTTGAAAACACTGCACATGGCCGTTTACGGGTGGTTCGCAATGACGGTATTTCCGCCATGCCAGTATCCACTTTTAACGCCTGCTTAATGCCGCTATTTGCATGTCTGCCTGACTTGTGATGTACTCCTGTTTCCGCCATGCCGCTATTGCCGGCATGTAGGGTCGCGTGCCCGCGCCCATGCCACTATTAGGGGCACCGTTCTTTACGGTGCTGCTAATAGCAGGTAGGCGGGTCGTAATAGACTGGAGCAGTAAGCGATGCCGATAATCCTTTACCAGCATCGTTTTTCCCTTACCTCCTACCTTGTAGAGGCCCTTTGTTTTATTGGGGTACATTTGGGGTTTGGTGGTATTTTCTTACCGTCTAAATATGAGCAGTAGTTTGGTGGTAAATCAGCCTTGCGTTTAGATCGGCTTGGCCTCATATCATTTAGTAACCATACCCTATTATATTATGTTGGGGAATCTGGTGATATATTGTTTGCAGTATTTAGTGGTGAGCATATTTTTCTTCCTTATGTTATAACCCCATCATAAACAAAACCTTCCTTTCTATTAGAGTACCTCCCAGTGATCTATAGAGAGCCCTGGACCTATGCAAGCGATGGAAACCCAACAATTTTATATAGAGTGCCACCTATAGGTTGTGGCTGATATCACTGGCTTATCTACATCCAGCGATCTATGCGCCCTTGGGCATCACTGGTATATCTACATCCAGTGATCTATATATTATATCAGATTCCTTCCAAACAACATGCAAGGAAGATACACACACACACAAACCTGCTTTATCACTGAATATGATCAGTTAATTCTGGATTATTATACTATCCATCGGCAAATTGACAAATGCGCTAGTAAAGAGTAAAATCAGTTCTTACCATAAACATTGCACCATCATCTGTAATGCAAAAGAAAAAGAAACAGAGCAAGCAAGCCTTTTCAAACAGGAGTTAATTTTCCACATTCTGACCATAACGAAATAAAATGCAAGGATTAACTATCCTGTCTACACTGTATTACAATCAGTCATCCATGCGACCTCACACAGTGACCTCACTTGTACATATTTTCTTACCAAAATGTTTCTTTGAAGTTTCCCCTACACGAGCTTGCTTCGTTCACCTCACAAAGACAGGCCCAGTCAGCACGAACTGCTCCTGTAATCTTGGGTGTCTGGGAAGCACAGCAAGAAACTCTCAAGCCAGCGTTCAGTGACACCATGAACCTCTGTCTTCAAAACCCAGTCTACACAAACAAATTCCCTTTTTCCTCCCTTGTCATCAAGAGAGCTCTCCTCCAGCCCCTTTTTACTTAGTTTTATCTGCCGACACTTTCCTCCAATAATATTAAAATGATTTATTGAACAGCACCCTTGACTTTTATAACAATGGGATCCTTGCTCACCGGGCAACTGTTTCAATTATTATTTCCTGCTGTGCATACTTTCTGCTTTCTGCAACCCAACACAGAAAGAGAGAAAAAAAATGCCAGTGTGCGTTTAAAATGCATTATAGCAGTGCTACCAAATATGTATTTTCACCTCATTTTGCACATGAGACTACATTATAATGTTAGAAAGTTAGAATTAGTGTTTAGTAACTGATAATTAAGTCAGTCAGTTGTATAAATAATGTAGTCTTATATGTATGAGGTATTCAAGGAAAGTAAATATGGTGCACTTTATTCTCTGCAGTTTCACATTGAGCTTTTGCTGTGTTATGAATTCTGTACCTTGCATGCCACCAACAAGATATCCACTTGTTATACTGGCAACATAAAATAACTATATGTGCGTGCCATATTATTGCTGGCAACAACAACAAAAAAATGCCATCACATTTAGTAAAGCACTATATACACTACTACATATTTCCCCTTTGATCCCTGTAGCAAAATCCCTTCCAATGTCCTGTCTTCAGTCTTCATGACAATGAATTCATCAACCAGGTTTTTGGCTGCAGATCTTGATGTCTTCCCTGCTGCAAACTATTCTTCTGTGCTAAGGTACTTTGCTGGCTGGGTTATTTACTTACCTTAAGCCTGTTTGTTTTCTGTATAGCTTTGGGGTGTTTCTTGCGATTGGGAGTCCTCTAATCCATTTCACCCAGGCCCACTGCTGGACTCATACTAGGGTGTCTTCACAGAAGTCCCTGGATCCTTTCAACTAACTCTAAAATGAAATACTTCTTTGAAGAGACTTCCTGGGGAACTCTGACTTTCGCTGCAACTGAACCCTATCTCACCCTGCCTCTGAGAGAACTCATGCAATAGACTAAGGAAGGACTGTGTAAGAAAATGATTATGCCTTGTAATGTATAACAAGTGTTTAAAAGTTACTTACTTGTGAAAAGATTGGTTGGTAACTGCCCCTCTGAGAGTGAGCGGTTACAAAAGTCCTTACTTTGAATGTGTTCTGCCATTCTGGAAAGTATATGCAAGGTTATTTTGCTCACCTATGAATTGGTTATGCCTCTTTCCCAAATGTAATGCTGTTGGTTTCACTTAACAATTTCATTCAGAATATTAGTGTATACATACTGACCTGCTGCATAGACTGTCTAGAATAAGTCTGTTGTGGGCTTTACTTACCTTGAATAGCTGTGTGCCATCCTAAAATAAGTTAAAGAGTTATTTCTTACCTTAGTCTGTATTCCACTGATCTGAAAAGCAGCTGTAATAGTATATCACACCCTTAGGTTTTACCTGCCTAGAATAGCTGTGTGCCATTCTTAAAATGTGTACTGTAGGTGTAGCTGATATTGGTCTGCCTGGTGCAATCCTAAATTAGCATAGAAAGGTATTGCTTACCTTAGTCTGTGCTCCACTGATCTGAAAAGCAGCTGTAATAGTATATTACAGCCTTAGGTTTTGCCTGCCTAGAATAGCTGCCTAGAATAGCTGTGTGCCATTCTTAAAACCTGTCCTGTAAGTGTATCTGACATTGGTCTGAATGATGCAATCCTAAATTAGTGCAGAACGGTATTGCTTACCTTAGTCTGTGTTCCACTGATCTGAAAATCAACTGTAATTGTATATTATAACAAAAGGTCTTACTCACCTGGAGTGTTATCCTGAATGTATTACAGGTTTATACTGGTTCTTGAATCTGAATCTATGTTCCACTATTCAGAAAAATATCCTGGCAACAGGGTCGGTTGACTAAATTGATTCCTTAACTGAGAGTCACTGCGTGACTAACTGGATCTACTACACTTGACTTACTGTAAAGTAATCTAAAAGTAACAACTGGTTTTACTCTACATCAATAGTTGTGGCCGATACTAAGAGGGTAATTCATAGAATTTCGCACAAAAGTGGCGCACACGGCTGGCGCCCAGTGTGCGCGTGCGAATGTCTGCGCCAGCCGCGTGCGCTAAAATCGATATCCGCGCACAGCGTATTCATGGATGTTAGCCTCAAAAACCTGCCGTGGTGCAGAGTGGCGCAGCGACCCTGCAGCAGCGCCAGTTACGCCCCCAAGAACGCCCTCGCACAAGGAAAAGCCATCAAAATTCCTAATTCAGCGCAAAGGGCTGCACTAACCCTGGACCA
This sequence comes from Ambystoma mexicanum, assembly GCF_040938575.1. Taxonomy (NCBI): domain Eukaryota; kingdom Metazoa; phylum Chordata; class Amphibia; order Caudata; family Ambystomatidae; genus Ambystoma; species Ambystoma mexicanum. The sequence goes on from NC_090935.1 coordinate 315,821,683, forward strand.
GTATACAGGGCTGCCAAACAGCAAACGCCGAGGGGGGAACATGTATTACTGGGGTGCGCGGGAAGTGCCACATGCGATTTCTGCAGGGTACATGTATTTCTGGGGTGCAGGGAAGTTTAACACGCGATTACAGCAGGATACGTGTATTACAGGGGTGCGCGGGAAGTTCCACACGCAGTTTCAGCAGGCTACATGTATTTCTGGGTTGCGGGGAAGTTTAACATGCAATTTCAGCAGGGTACGTGTATTACTGGGGTGCGTGGGAAGTTCCACACGTGATTTCAGGAGGGTACGTGTATTTCTGGGGTGCGGGGAAGTTTAACACGCGATTTTAGCAGAGTACGTGTATTACTGGGGTGTGCGGGAAGTTCCACATGCTATTTCAGCAGGGTACAAGTATTTCTGGGGTGCGGGGAAGTTTAACACGCGATTACAGCAGGGTACGTGTATTACAGGGGTGCGCGGGAAATTCCACATGCGATTTCAGCAGGGTACGTGTATTTCTGGGGTGCGGAATGTTTAACACGCAATTTCAGCAGGGTACGTGTATTACTGGGGTGCGCGGGACATTCCACACGCGATTTCAGCAGGGTACGTGTATTTCTGGGGTGCGGGCATGTTTCACACGCAATTTCAGCAGGGTACGTGTATTTCTGGGGTGCGGGCAAGTTTCACACGCGATAGGCCCTGTGCAAATGGCGTACGTGTATTTCAGGGGTGCAGGGGAGTCCTACACGTGAATTGGCAGTGTGGGTCCTCCCAGGTGTTCCCTCTACACCTTCCACGGCCCCTGCAGGCAGACCACACCACAGGGGACTACCCTGCACCCCTGGTCATGTCCCGCAGACAGCCCATCCACCATGGGCATGCCCCCCCAGCCAAGTCACATGTCACCTTGCACTAGTAATCACCAACTCATTACCCCCTTGAACCCCTACCCCCCAGCAGTGCAGGGCACCTGCCAGCAGGCACACATTCATGTCCCCAACACCCCCACCCCCCAAACAGTGCAGGGCACCTGCCAGCAAGCCCCCACTCATGTCCCCTTGCATCCCCACCCCCCAAGCAGTGCAGGGCACCTGCCAGCAGGCCCCCACTCATGTCCCCCAGCGCCCCCACCCCCCAGCAGTGCAGGGCACCTGCCAGCAGGCCCCCACTCATGTCCCCTTGCACACCCACCCCCCAAGTAGTACAGGGCACCTGCCAGCAGGCCCCCACTCATTTCCCACTCATGTCCCCTTGCACCTCCACCCACCAGCACTGAGGGGCAACTGCCAGCAGGCCCCCATTCATGTCCCCTTCCACCCCCACCCCCCAGCAGTGCAGAGCACCTGACAGCAGGCCCCCACTCATGTCCCACTCATGTCCCCTTGCACCCCCACCCCCCAGCAGTGCAGGGCACCTACCAGCAGGCCCCCACTCATGTCCCCTTGCACCCCCACCCCCCAAGCAGTGCAGGGCACCTGCCAGCAGGCCACCACTCATGTCCCACTCATGTCCCTTTGCACCCCCACTCCCCAGCACTGAGGGGCACCTGCCAGCAGGCCCCCACACATGTCCCCTGCACCCCCACACCCCAGCAGTGCAGGGCACCTGCCAGCAGGCCCCGACACATGTCCCCCAGCCAACACGTCATCACAATCTAGATCCCTGGCCCTTATGGCCAGCCTCCACATGCCAAAGACCCACCCAAGTATAGCATCCACCCACATAGAAATGCCAATTACATGATACAACCCCAATGGCAAGTATGTAAATGATCACATGTCCGTCACACACACACAATGGGTGCAAGTGAATGTCAAAACCCATATCATGACATGCATGAAACCAATGAGATGATACCACAAATGGAAGTATAAAAAAATATATATTAAAGATAACATGAACGTAAATCAAATTACACACACAGCAAAATGGTCCATGTCCGATAAATTATGAAAATCCAGAAAACATAAGCAAAAGAAATCCAAAAAGAAATGCTGTCCAAAGTCACAGTTCAAAAAATCAAATCCAAGGGAAAATAAAAAGTAAAAACCATTGCTCCATGGTGAACACAAAAAAATATTAAAAAAGATGAATCCAATGTAGAACTATGTACAATTGAAGAATCCAGGGTCCACGAGCCCAACTTAAGAAATGAAACCTACCAAAAACTACTACCTAATAAAAAAACTATATACAAAAATGTGGTCCATTGTCCAAGCGGTCCAAAATAAAGAAAAAACGAAAGGAAACCTAATACTAACTAACTAACTATTTACAAGGGCAGCAGGCAAGTCCAACGGCTCACATGTTGATGTCCCGGGCCAGGACATCATCGAACTCCTGCTCAATGTCCCGGAGGCGGTCCTCTTCCATGGCCCCGAGGGTTCGCAGGGACAATGATATCTGGAACTTCAAGTCCCTGCGAATGGCCTCGAGGCACTCGGCCCGCCTCAGGGCCCTACGCATGGAGTTCTCCGCCCTGACCATCGTGAACCGTGCCTCTTCCGCCTGCTGCCGCTCCGCATCTATCGCATGGCCCAACCGCTGCCACACGGAAGACACTTCCCGTCCAGGGTCCTCCTGCCCTCTGGCCGATGCCTGCCCCTCCGATGATGAAGGCCCCGAGCCATCATGGCTCCCACCTTGTTGCTGCTGCTGCTGCCTGCACATCCTCCTCCAGCTGGGGTGCAGTTGTTGAGGTGGCCACCCCTGCTGGACGTCCGACTCCCGACTGTGGCATGGATGTGTCCTCCACCAGCCTGGCCACAGGGTCAGAGGTAGCTCCACACGGCACCCGGGTGACACCTGGGTGGAAAGATGGCACGGAGGACGACTGGCGCATAGGGGGTTCAGTTGAGGAGGGGGTCGGAACAAGGTCCAGAAAACGGAGGAATCGGCCCTGGTGAGCTGTCCCAGTGGGTCAACGCGGTCAACGAGCCATGCGAGAAGACGTGCAGTCTCCTCATGAAAAGACTGCAGGTCAGCTCGCATGGCACGTTGACGCAACGCCACCCCACCCAGGACAGGCTCAACCCGGTGCCGGATAGCCACATCCGCAGGGAGAGGAAGGCCAGTTGGTGTAAGCCAATCCCATCCCTGAGAACGGGTCTGGACGTAGGTATCCCTACTGGTGCAAGATGATGCAGTCACAGGATCGGGGACAGGATTACACACAGGCACCTCCATGGCGGCCTGTGCTGCCTCCTGTCCCTGCCCCTGCACTGCACCACTAGCACCAGTGGAATCCCCACCTCCAAACCCCGTCTCTGTCCCTTGCACGGCCTCCTCCTCCACCAAACCCCCCACCAACCTGGATGACTCCGTGCCATCATCCCCCGTCAGGCCCTGTGGGGTCTCAGCTGCCCCTTCGGCTGCCGAGGAGTCCAACTCCAACCTCTGCCTCTTGGACCTCCCCTCGGCAGCTGCGACCTGGGACGTGGCACTGGACTCCTCACTCCCCGACGAGATGACAACCTGGGAGGGGAGCCGGGCCTTGCGTCTCCGGCTGGCGGTGCGATCCCTGCCGCTGTGCTCCACAGCACCTTCTCCGTCCTCTTCATCAGTTGACGCTGCAGACAGGGAGAGATAGGAGACAGGCATCAGGGCACTGTACAATAGACCCATACACACATGACAGTTGTACATGAGTGGCATTGTCAAACTTCAGACATGGTATCACAATCCCCAACACACATGTCATTGCAACTCACACACATGAGCTATTCCACAGCCATATTGCAACAGCCAGCGCCATCCATACACATACAACAGCATGAGAAGCCAAAGGTGAGCCAGACATCACATGAAACACAGGGAGTGCACTAGACATGCACACACGCCACCACACTTACATGCATGTGTACACCTCCGCCAACTGTCGCAGTGATGAGATTGGCATCCATGTCACATCTGGCAATCAGTCTTCCACATATCAGTCTCACATGCATCCATGTTGCATCACTGTTGCACCCATGTCAAATACACACACATGCACATGTACACGGTGCAGATACATGCAGCTGGAACCAACATCCATGTGTGACACCACAACCATGCCAACTTACATACACAGTAATCCAAACATGTGTGCTCACACATCTTCATTTGGCCTGCATGCTTACCCACACATACACTATCCATGTGTCTCACACATGAAAGGATTTGCATGTGTCAGCCTCACAGCCCAGTACATACACATCCATACATGGCCCTACAAAACCAAATGTACAACCTGCACACTACTGGCACACCACCACACGCACAGCTTCCAATCAGTATGCATGTACACTTACCGCTCGACTCCAGAAGGGTCTACCTCTCAAGGACCTGGACGTGGAGCGCTGGGCATATGCGTTCCAGGACCCTCATCTGATGTTCCAACAGGTGGCCCCGGCGCCCCTTAGCATCCGCTGCCTTCAAGAAGCGCCGGGCCTTGTTGAGGGTCCTGGACCTGAAGTCCTCCCAGCGCTTCTTGACATGTTGGAAGTCACGGACTGCCATCCCTCCGCGTTGATGGCAGTCACGATGTCCGTCCAGATCCGAGTCCATCCTTCCTTGTCGGCGGCCGAACTTCCGAAGTGGGCATCATACTGCCCCAGGACTTGCTCTACCAGGACACCAACTTCGGTGGCAGTGAAGCTGGTGCCCCTCTGCCTCTCTGGCTGGGGGTTGCCAGTGGTGCCAGATGGTCTAGTGCCCGACATGGCAACCCCAGAGGCAGGTGTGGGTGGGCAACTGGGTCCTGGGGCTGGGCTGTGGAGCGATGGAATAGCAGTCGGGAGTCTTCGGTTCCAGCAGGGGTCGTCACAGCAACAGCACCCCTGGCTGACGTGCAGGCAGCAAATGGCAGGGCACTTGGGCAGCAGGCAATCAGGCAGCAGCAGATGACAGGTGGGAGTGTGCTCGGGGCTCTGGGGGCTAGTAATTCGGCCTTCTGGGCAGGAGCGTGGTCTTCCGTGTGTGAACACGTGGCCAGCTTGATACGGAGTGATTTGGCACGTGAAAATCTTGCACGCCAGCGTGTAATTCGAGGAAAGGCCCTTCGCGCATAAGCGCGTCAGCGCACGTACGCGATTTCATTGGACCAAAGGCCCTTAGTGCGTAAGCGTGTCTGTGACGTGACACATGCGGGTGTTTCCCTCCTAGCACGTGATGACAGAGCACACGTGGAAAAGCTGCACGTCCGAGTGTCAGCACGTGTAATTGGAGGAAAGGACGCGTACACGCGTAAGTGACATGTACGTGTGGGCCGGTTTAGAACGCCATTTTCTTGTACGTGCTTTTCGTGGAGAGCAAGTGGGTGAATTCTGTACTTCTTGTCAGTTCACATGCGATTACTTCACAGTGTTTCAAGTTCGTACTCCCTGTTACCTCTGACAGCTTTCATTTTTCTACTTTTTTTGGGCCTGTTTCCTCAAACAGTGTTCACTTCTCCTTTTGTCCTGTCTCCTCAGACAGCATACAATTCTTCTTTTGGCGGGGGTGTTGCCAACGCGCACACACGCGTATTTTTCACGTTCTTCTTCCAGGCAGACGGTGAGTTCCGCACGTACTTAGCAACTGTGCCTGCCCCGTGTGTCGCACTCCCCTTCAGAGGTCATTGTAGGCTGCATGTTTTACACGTCCACTTATTTTTGTGTTTCTGGGTGCCACAGCTTAGTGCGGGTTCATTTTTCCATGCACGTTGTCTACGAGGGGTTGCGTGCACGTTTATTTTTGCTTTTGGGCTGCCAGTGCATTGCGTGATCCGTCATCTTCCCCCAGGGGTCACAGACAGCCTTGTTAGAGCACTAGGGTACGAATTCCATCTAGTACCCTACCCCTTTGACCCCCAATTGCCCAGGACAATAGTTTGCTGCTCCTCCCATACGCACAACAACATCAGTGACATGGTTGGGGGGCGACCAAGCGGTAAGGGAGGCAAAGGTGGCCGACCTTCAAAAGGTGGACATGGTGGGCGCGGTAGGGGACGTGGCCAGGATTTGCAGGGTGCCCCTAGACCCCCATGTGTGCAGGACCAATCAGGGACACCCATGCCCCCCCCATGGTTGAGGGAAACATGGCTGAGACCATCCCAGCTCAGCCCCTGTTGGACCAGCCCATTGTGGCACCTGACCTGGCACAGGATGACTCCCTGGCTGACTTCCAGGTCAGCAAGTCTAGGCCACTTGTGGCAGTGCAAGTTGACACCAAGGCACGTGTATCTGGGGCAGCTATGTCATCTGCTGCCCCAAGTATGCAGGGTGGTGAGGCTGCAGGGGCAGCTGCAGCTCTATCCGCCCCAGCTCTGACTCTCCCAGCCAGGACAGTGTTGGTCCTGGTCCATCATACTGATGTTCCCCCTGCCAACATCACACTTCAGACAATGCCTGCACCAAGTCCAATGGTCAATGTGCATTCGCACACTCCAACACCCCCCAGTCCACCGGTGATTCTGCCCCTACTGACCAGAGCGGCGTTAGCCACTCTGGCTCTGCTCAACCTTCTAAAAAGAGGAGGAAGGGTGCTCTGGCACGACGGGCTGAGACCCCATGCACGGCTACACACTCCGGCACGTCAAGGAAGCCTTGCTTTAATGACGCAGAGCTTAATGCACTTGTGAGCTATGTGTCGCAACATAGCCACAAAATGGTGGTGACTGCAGGGTCCAAGACTACACCTGGTCAACGTAAGGCACACTGGCAGACCATTGCCAACCACATAAGTGCCCTTGGATTTGTGAGGCACTCAGCTGATGATTGCTACAAGTGGTAGAACGACCTGAAACACAGAGCAAAGGACAAGCTGGCCTCAAATCATGCCGCTACTCTGGTGACTGGCGGTGGGTCTCCACAAGAGGACAACGAACTCACTGAACATGAGTCTGTTGCTGGGACCTTCGTCACAGAGGAACAGATCTGAGGTGTGGGAGAACTTCCTGATTACGAAGCATTGTCCGGTGAGTGCCCATGCGTGTGTGTGTAGTGCATGTGTATGTATTTTGGGTGACGGGTTCTGATTGAGTGCCAGGTGAGGGTGTGTATTCCAGAGTGTTATGGGTCACCCATTTCCTTCCTCACATGGGATCATGTGCCTTGTATTTGGCTATGACTGCATCCCTTCTGCCCACAGTATCCTATTAGGTCCACAATTGTGCAGTTGACCTTGTACTGCCATCTTGCAACTACATTGGTCAGAATTTGTAAGTGTGCCTTCAGGATAATATTTTACACTCTCCCCTTTTTTGCTAGACATTTATCAACCATATTGTGACATATGTGATATGCTTCGGTCATTGTTTACTGGCCACACTGGAGCAATGCTTTACCTGGTTATGTACACAATGAGACCATTCAGGCTGATGGAGTATTGGCCAGCACAAATGTTTAGATGAGTGCCTGTTTGCATGTGGAAAATGACAGATGTTTCCTGCTATGTCAATGTGATGGAAAATGGATCAGCCAACTATTACTGTATATTGTTGTACCTTGCATGTGTTGCAGTGAGTGGCACATGTGTACTTAGTCCCAGTGTGCAGCATTTTCCATGTCATCATGTCCATCTCACATGGATGGGTGACAGTACTCAATCACTGACATATGGCTGTACTTGTCAAATGTACCATGGCTATGCTAAATGCCATCTTTGTGCTGCCATGTGTCATGTATGTGTATTGGACATGCCACTCACAGGCCAATGTGTGATGGCAGTGCTACCCAGCATGCAGCAAATGTGTTGCTCTCCCATATTGGTGTCATCAGTGTCTGCCTTTTGGCTCCCCTTACTACTCAGTGACAGTTGTGGGAAGTTTTACCCATGCATCCGAGCCCTACCACAAAAACTGTGCAGTACTGGCATGGAAAACATCATGATGGCCAGAACTTCCCAGAAAATGCACAGGGAAATGCATGAAGAATAGGCTGCCACCCATGTTTGCCTATGTTGTGAGCACAGAAGGGCACAGAGCCTAAAACCATTGTAAAAGGGGCAATGCTGATTGCCAAAAGCAACCCATAACTGGTGGGAATTCGTTTTCTTCAGGTCAAACATGGCTAATTTATGGGCACAAAATTATTTTACTGCAGAACTACACCAATGCCATTGTTGAACCTGGACAATATACTTCCATGTAATATCTCTTGTTTGAAATGCTTGAATTCAAAACTGATCCAAAAAAATTGCATGCAGTACCCGCTTTTGACTGAGGGTGGCGCTAGCGGTCTAAACTCTGACAGGGAAACTGCATGTCAGGAGTTGCAGGAGAGGCCTTTACATCAAAGGCTGGGAGTTAATTAAAATCTTAACCACATGCTGTTCCCAGAAGACAATCTGATTTAATTAACAGGCCAAAGGCTGGGAAACCTCTCACCTCCAGAGATTCACACCAGGAGTTAGAATCTCACATGACCTCTTGATTGATAGAAGGCAGACTGGCTGGGAGCCTCCTGGAGACCACACAATAGGCTCTCGCACTTGAATGGAATATGTTGATTTTGACTGTTTCCTGTCAACAAAGGCCTGCGTGCCAGAAGACACATGTGAGCACTGACCCACCCAAGTCTTGGAGGCGGACTCCAACACTCTGAGAACTGAATTGAAAGCAAAATATATATTTTACAGGAACACCGATAACTCTTTGTAATCAAATGACAGGAATGTATAACTTTGAGAGCCTTCATTTAAAAAATGTACCTTCGATTCAAGCCCAAACTCCAATTTGTGTGATGTTCTGGGGCAAAACCCTGCTATTTATGTATACTACAGACTCTGTGTTTAAGCTAGAGACATGGGAATTTACTGGAGTATTTATGGACAGGCTGTGTATATGTGTATAATGGTTTATAGTCATAATGTCGAAAAAAAAATGTCGACAGACAAAAATGTCGAAAAAAAATGTCGAAAATAATAATGTCGACATCCTATACTTATAATGTAAAAAGTCATTTTTTCGAAAAAAAAATGTCGACATTTTTTTTTTTGACATTATGACTATAAACCCTTAAAACTATCAACACCTCACCCAACACCCCCCTGCCACCCCCCCCCCACACCCCCCAACCACCCTTTCACCCCTCATACTCAACACATACCAATTATTTATTTATTTATTTATTTATTCAATAATTAAATAAATAAAAATTGTATTTACTATGGGGTGGTCCCCCCCAAACCCCCCCTCACCCAACACCCCCCTGCCGCCCCTCCACACCCCCCCAACCACCCTTTCACCCCTCATACTCAACACATACCAATTATTTATTTATTTATTTATTTATTTATTTATTCAATAATTAAATAAATAAAAATTGTATTTACTATGGGGGGTTCCCCCCCCAACCCCCCCTCACCCAACACCCCCCTGCCACCCCCCCACACCCCCCCAACCACCCCTCATACTCAACACATCATATATATATTTATTTATTTAATTATGCATACACTAAATTAATGTCGAAAAAATATCGAATAATGTCGACATTTTTGTTTGTCGACATTATTGTTTTTCGACATTAATTTGTCGACATTTTGACTGTCGACATTATTGATGTCGACATTATGACTGCACACCGTGTATAATTATTAATGAAAAACCAATATTGCAAAACCAGTTAAAACAACGCAAAATGTTGCCGTTTCTGAATGCAAGCTCTTAGAAACATCAGAGTTTGAACAGAGTATACCTCATGTGATACGTGATGGGTGCATGTAATTTCAAACCACTGTGTATCTATGAAATATGTCTGACCCACTACAGCATCACCATGACACACATTTCCTTCCCCAATCAAAGCAGTGTGGAAAGCTTGACCAATGGGCAGTTGAAAGAGGGGCTGGCTAGTGATGCTGCACACACACCCACTTTCAAAAGACATAAAAAGAGCCACTGGAAGCTAGAGAGGACATTCAAATCCAGTTGCCGCAACGCGCTCTGCCGGACCATACAACATCCAGAAGATACCAGATTCAACACATAGACTTTAAGACTCCAAAGAACTTGATTCAGAACTCAAAGCAAGGGCCTAAACCCACAAACTGAGAACTCTTCTCAGTAGGCCTCAGCATCCAGCAAACCTAACAGCGGTAGCAGCATCCAGGAGCCGTGCAGATCAGCGCTAGGTCCAGAGAAAGCTGTGCAGAAAGATCCAGAAGCAGTGCTGTACCCAGAGAAAGCAGAGCAGTATCCAGAACCAGAGGCCAGAGATCCAGAGTGACCCAGACCGCTGTTAGCAGAACCAGAGAGCTGACCCAGATCACTTTGAAGTGCCGAGACCAGAACCGGAGTCCAGTCCAAAACCTGACCAGATCCGTGGGGAGGCCTACTTCAAAAATATATTGTGAGTACCTAGCAGAACTGTGCAGAACCAATCTCTTAGTTAAAATAATCTAATCCAAACTATTTTAATCTAACCAGAACTGCCTCCTAACTGTCACCTGTCATTTGCAAAGCTGTCACCTGTCATTTTCTAGCTGCAAGCTGTAACCTGTCGCTTTGAACTTTTAAAATTTCAAATCCGAAAAACAACCTTCACAAAATCGTTCATAACTCCGGAACCGTTTGTGCTAGGAACTTGGTTTAACTTTCCTCTGAAAGCTTAGAATCTCAGCTTTTCAACAAGGTTAGAACCGACTTGCTCCTTATACTTTTGCCGTAATCACGATTCTCGCACTCGTGAATTTTGCCGCGATTTGCGATTTGGCCCGATTTCTTTACTTGTAAAAAGATAGCTGCTTTTGCCTGAACTGCTAAATTTCGTTTGCCTTTTAAGAACCATCCCTGAATCATTGCTAGAGTGAGCCTGAACTCATATTAACTAGATACCACTCACCCTGAACCCCCTGAAGGGAATTAAAAGCATTTTCAGCATATTTCTCACTGCATTGTCACCATATTCAAAGCATTTTGCCTGTGTTTCAAAACTCCTATCTGTTGTATAAGCTGCTGGGGGGAATTGAACTGAATTCTATTTGATTGCATTCCTATGAACTGTCATCTTCATCTCCTTACATTGCATAAAAGGGGGGGTGAATTGTCCAAGAAAGTGATTACATTGTCTTTTGCTGAAACCCTATCAAGTTTTTTCTGTACTGCATTTTCATTCCACCTTGCATCCAGTTGAAACCATAAAAGTATTGTTGCTATCTTATCCATCCTATAACCACTCATCATTGATTAGAAAGAAGTGTGCTAGTGCCAGACTATCCATTATTGATTACTGCTCAGATTAAGTGTGATATTCAATTATTAATTTATTATAAAGTGTGATATATATATATATATATATATATATATATATATATATATATATATATATAGTTTAAATTCTCAAATAAACCTTTTAACTTGCAAAACAGAACTACTTTTTGGCTCAGTGGGGTCAGGGGGATTCCAAGAGAGGTGTGTTATATCGGGGTAGTCATCCAGAACTCATGAACTGGACATAAAGATATATCAATAAGGGTTTCCATTCAGTATCCCAGACTAGGCATTGACTTAGCTGTAGTGTTGAATTGAATCCTCTTACACAGTGCAGGTATGTGAGGGTTATAGTCATGTGGGACATGTGTGAATCGTGTACTGGTTCTTTAGCTTGACAGGCCTATTTGTGTGCTATGGTGCTAATGCCTGTTTCCATTTTTCTCTCATGTTTTTGCAGGGGATGACACACTTGATGCTGTTGAGGTTGAGGAGATGGTGCAGACCCAGGAGGAATCCCAGACACGACCGGGCACCAGCGGGGGACGTGGTGTGGTGGTGGGTGAGAACCCAATCCTCCTGCAGACCATACTTTCCAGGGGTGTCTCTGGGTGCACCTCCCCAGATCTCTATTCAGGTGCTGATTCGGATGATGAGACCTATGTGCCGTCACAGGTAAGTGTTTCTGGCAGGGATTCTGTTCTGTCCAACCCACCTGCACCAGGGGTAGATCCCTCTATGGGGATGTCAGTGTTGGTAGAGGCGCCTTTGGCGGTTATGGATGCAGGGTCACACTCCACAGCATCTGATCCTGTTCCTGGGCCAGCAGATCAGAGGGGGAATGCAGTCCTGCAGCCTCAGGCGGTGCCAGCACAGCAAGGTGCACATCGCCTTGCCCCAAACAGGTGTGATGCCCGTTGACGCGGTGGCCGTACGCCACCAGGCAATAGCCTATGGGAGAACTCCATGTACGCTATGGCAACCCAACAGTCAGCATCAGTTGAAATGATGGCTCAGGCAATGGAGAGGGTGGCCACTTCCATTATCCCCCCTGAAAGGCAGATGGAGCAACTACAGCAGACAACAGACTCCATTTGCCAATCACACAGGGAAGACATGTTGGCGTCCAACAGGGACCGACGGGCAGCACTGGAGACTTTGCGCCAATCCATCTCAATAGAGTCCCAGGCCCACAGGGAAGCCCTGAGTGAAGAACTCCATAACCTCAGACAGACTCTTCTTGAGCTTGAGACTTCCGCTAATTTTAGGGGAGAACAGCGGCTGGAGCACCTCACAAGTACTCTCTCAGCTGAGATGCGGGCAACTCGGGAGGAGATCCGGGCATCACGTCAGGTGTTGCATGGGGATCTCTGCACTATAATCCTCCAGAACAAGACCTTCCACACCTGCATGCTTGCTGCCATGGAGGACCATACCAGGGCTTTGCGTGGGCTGCCTCCCATAGCACCACCACCTCCTGATGCAGCAGCAGAGGGTCATGAGAGCAACGGCAGCAGTTCTCCCACATTGGCATAGCCGTGCAGGCCATGAGCCCATGGAGGTGGTATTTTTCCCAACATCCACACAGGTGGCTGTTGGTGCGCACCCTGTCCTCGGACCTCCTGGGTGGCCCCCCGGCCCCCTTATGGCCATTTTTGATTTTTGATTTTTGAATTTTGATTTTTGATTTTTTTTAAAGTAATTTGACAGTGTGTTGACTTGTGTGGCTCCCGTGGGCATCCACTGTATTCCGGCTGGGCACATGCAGGCTTGTCCTGAGTTCGGGTTAGATGCTTAGGTTCATGAGACACACACCCCTCCTGCTTCCCGTTTCCATGGGCTTGCAAAGGGTGTGACCAAGTGACAGTGATGTACACAGTGACATTGGGCTCCCATGAGCTGTGTGGGCAGTCTGTAGTCAATACTGTGTAGACATTCCTTGTGTATATTGTTGTTGTATTGTACACTGCATGGTGTATTAATGTATGATTTTGCTTCCATGTATCCCTCTGAATTTGCAGGTTCATTCCTCATGTCTTCACAAGGGCATCTACTTTGGAGATGGAGTTCATGTTGTATGCAGTACACAGACCAGTTCTGAAGGCTGCAAGACTACAGTTTGAAGGGAGCGATGTGGTGGCATATTCAGGTTGTATGACTACGACTACTTTAACTTAGTACTGTCATGTTTTAGAAATGTTTGAACTTGTCTAGATGCATTGTTTAGTTGGTAAGTATTTGGTCATGTGTGTTGTTAGTTCAACATTACTAGGAGCATATTGTATGTGGCCAGTTTCCATTAGGGACACTGTACTTTGTGACACTTGTGTCAGGCTTTTGGGATTGCTTTGTTTGCTCTCACATAGCATGACATGCCATGGTGTGTTGGGTGGCGGTGCTGGAGAGGGGTTGGGTGACATGGCACTGTTCTCATGTTGTATTTTGCAAGAGGGTCATGCATTTAGCAGCATATGTGTCTTTTGATAACACAGCATTGGTGGTGTTTCTGTAGGTAGGGATGCACACATTGTGACACTTCCAGGTGACCAATCTCAGGATGGAATGTTGTGACAGTTGACTGTCCCTCATGTCATCATCATTGATTGTCAGCTGGTATGTGGCAGGGCTGTGTGCACTCCACAGGGGTGTGATTCTAAGTGAAGTAATTAGCTACCGGCTGTGTTCAGGCTGCCTCACCCCGTGCCCTTTCCCCTCCCATGCGCTGCGGGCGTGCATGTGGTTGGGGCTGTGGGGGCACCACCATGTCCACCAGCAGCCCCCGGCGTGTTGCAACGTTGTGCAGGACACATGCTGCCACTATGATCCTGCACACTACTGGGGGAGCGTATAACAGCTGCCCACCAGAACGGTCAAGGGAGCGAAAGCGTGACTTGAGCACTCCAAATGTGCGCTCCACTATGCCCCGGGTTGCAATATGGGCTGTGTTGTATCTTACCTCGGGTGGTGTGGTGGGGTTCCGAATTGGCGTCATCATGTGGGTGCTCAGAGGGTAGGCACTGTCCCCTGGGGAGGTGGCGATGGGTATCATTAGTGGGGTTGTGACATTACTCAGTATCTGGCATGCATGCATGTGCTGTGGCATTTATACTCACCAAGCAGCCATGTATCGCCATGCCACCCAGCTTCTAGGTCCCGGTTTAGGGTTGACATTCTGTAAATGAAACTGTCGTGGGTGGACCCTGGATAGTTGGCATATACTGAGGTGATGATTCCCTTTGCATCACATACTACCTGCACGTTGATGGAATGACAGTGCTTGCAGTTTCTATAGATGTGCTCTGATGCCCTGGGGGGACATAGGGCCACATGGGTGCAATCAATGGCACCTAGGACTTTGGGGAATTGTGACACTCCGTAGAAATCCTGGACGACAGCCTGCCTTTCTGCAGGTGTTCTGGGCAGGTATATGTCCCTGCACACTGATAGGCGTGCAGTCTTGATGGCCAAGACCTGGTGTAGGCAGCGTGACTATGTGGCCTGTGACACCCCCACCCCCACTATGGCACTTGTCCGCTGAAATGATCCGGTGGCCAAAAGGTGAAGTACATTGAGGACCTTCTCCAGGGGGCTGAGTGCTTGGGAGCAGAGGGTGGGTGATGTGAGGTCATCCTCCCACTCACTGACCAGGTCGAGTATTATGTGAGGTGGAAACCTGTACCTCCCATACACCTGGTCATCAGGCATGCCAAAAAGCTGGTTCTGGGTGTGAAAGTTCTGGGCCTGACTATCCTCCTCCTCCTCCTGCGGTATCCCACGACCACTGCTGCTAGGAACGGTATGTTTATCCTAGCGTCTGAGCTTGCTTGTTGTTTGCGCACACTTTTATGCTGCGCGGGTCCACATACGCCTGCTTCCTGCTGGCGTACGTGTTTCTGGATTAGCGCGTCTTTTTTGGTGCGTGCGTGTGGGCATTCCACGCATTTGCCTCCTGTACTTCCCCGCCCACCCCAGATTTACACCTACCCCGCTCGCCCAGGCCCAATCACGTGTAAAACTTCACACGAGCCCAACTTCCTGCGAGCCCAACTTCCCACGAGCCCCTGCGGTACACGTACCCAGCTCTCCGAGGCACAATCGCGTGTGAAACTTCCTGCGCACCCACGCAATACATGCTATTGTTGACACAGTGGGTGTCCGTGTTTGTCGCGTACCCCTTTGCACGTCATTTGTCCTAGAGGGCCACAGTATGGGAAATTAATCAGAGCTGTATATACGTGCTTTTTGATAGCGCACATTTTTTTAATGCACAGGGACGCTACCGCCTGCCTTCGTGTGGCGGACACGTGTTGATGTACATAGTTGACTTTTGGTTTGTGTCATGGAATCGCCATTTCACTGCTGGGGGGTGGGGTGCAAGGGACATGAGTAGGACATGAGTGGGGGCCTGCTGGCAAGTGCCCCTGACTGCTGGGGGGTGAGGGTGCAGGGGGACATGAGTGGGACATGAGTGGGGGCCTGCTGCCAGGGGCCCCTGACTTCTGGGGATGGGGGTGCAAGGGGACATGAGTGGGGGCCTGCTGGCAGGTGCCCCTGACTGCTGGGGGGTGGGGGTGATGGGGGACATGAGTGGGGCTTGCTGGCAGGTGCCCTGCAATGCTGGGGGGTGGGGGTACAGGGGGACATGAGTGGGTCATGAGTGGGGGCCTGCTGTCAGGTGCCCCTGACTGCTCGGGGTGGGGGTGCAAGGGAACATGAGTGGGGGCCTGCTGGCAGGTGCCCCTGACTGCTGGGGGGTGGGGGTGCAGGGGGACATGAGTGGGGGCCTGCTGGCAGGTGCCCCTGACTGCTGGGGTGTGGGGGTGCAAGGGGACATGAGTGTGGGCCTGCTGGCAGGTGCCCTGCACTGCTGGGGGGTGGGGGTTCAGGGGGACATGAGTGGGACATGAGTGGGGGCCTGCTGGCAGGTGCCCCTGACTGCTGGGGTGTGGGGCTGCAGGGGGACATGAGTGGGACATGAGTGGGGGCCTGCTGGCAGGTGCCCCTGACTGCTGGGGGTGGGGGTGCAGGGCAACATGAGTGGGACATGAGTGGGGCCTGCTGGCAGATGCCCCTGACTGCT
This sequence comes from Ambystoma mexicanum, assembly GCF_040938575.1. Taxonomy (NCBI): domain Eukaryota; kingdom Metazoa; phylum Chordata; class Amphibia; order Caudata; family Ambystomatidae; genus Ambystoma; species Ambystoma mexicanum. The sequence goes on from NC_090935.1 coordinate 315,837,924, forward strand.
GGGGTGTGGGGGTGCAGGGGGACATGAGTAGGACATGAGTGGGGGCCTGCTGCCAGGGGCCCCTGACTGCTGGGGGGGTGGGGGTGCAAGGGGACATGAGTGGGGGCCTGCTGGCAGGTGCCCTGCACTGCTGGGGCGTGGGGGTGCAGGGGGACATGAGTGGGGGCCTGATGGCAGGTACCCCTGACTGATAAGGGGGTGGGGGTGCAAGGGGACATGAGTGGGGGCCTGCTGGCAGGTGCCCCTGACTGCTGGGGGTGCTGGGGGACATCAGTGGGGGCCTGCTGGCAGGTGCCCTGCACTGCTGGGGGGTGGGGCTGCAGGGGGACATGAGTGGGACATGAGTGGGGGCCTGCTGGCAGGTGCCCCCGACTGCTGGGGGGTGGGGGTTCAGGGGGACATGAGTGGGACATGAGTGGGGGCCTGCTGGCAGGTGCCCCAGACTGCTGGGGGATGGGGGTGCAGGGGGACATGAGTGATACATGAGTGGGGGCCTGCTGCCAGGTGCCCCTGACTGCTGGGGGTGGGGGTGCAGGGAGACATGAGTGGGGGCCTGCTGGCAGGGGCCCCTGACTGCTGGGGGGGTGGGGGTACAGGGGGACATGAGTTGATGATCATATTGCAAGGTGACATGTGCCTTGGCTGGGGGGCATGCCCATGGTGGATGGGCTGCCTGCGGGACATGACCAGGGGTGCAGGGTAGTCCCCTGTGGTGTGGGCTGCCTGCAGGGGTCGTGGAGGGGATAGAGGGGACACCTGGGGGGACCCACACTGCCAATTCACGTGTAGGACTCCCCGCGCACCCCCGAAATACACGTTCCCCACTCTGACAGCAAAATTGCGTGTGAAACTTCCCGCGCACCCCTGAAATACACGTACCCAGGCCAATCGCGTGTGAAACTTCCCGCGCACCCCAGATTTACACGTACTCTGCTCGCCCAAGGCCAATCGCGTGTGAAACTTCACGCGAACCCCTGAAATACACGTACCCCGCTCGCCCAAGGCCTATCGTGTGTGAAATTTCACGCAAACCCCTGAAATACACGTACCCCACTTGCCCAAGGCCTATCGCATGTGAAACTTCCCGCGCACCCCCGAAATACACGCACACGCTATTTTTCACACAGCGGGTGTCAGTGTTTGTCGCCTACCCCTTTGCACGTCATTTGTCCTAGAGGGCCACAGTATGGGACATTCATCATGGCTGTATATGCGTCCTTTTTGTTAGCGCACATTTTGGCACACATTTCTTTCATGCGCAGGGACGCTACCGCCTGCCTTCGTGTGGGGACGTGTTTAGGCCTGTGCGCGTCTTTGCCCGTGTGCTGGTTTGCCCTATTCCATTCCATGAATACGTGTTGTAGGCGAGCGTGTGGGTGTTCCGCGCACTTGCCTCCTGTACTTCCCCCGTGACGCCCTCATTTTCACACGTTGTTCCCCATTCCACGTGTCACGCCCCGTGTTATGCCTACTTTTTTTGTGTGCGCCACGCTATGTGCGCTTTCGCTGTGCGCTTAGTGCACGCGGTATGAAGACGTGCGCGCCAGCGTGCGCCACGCAGTATTTTGGCGCTCATCCGGGAATTTCCTTGCGCACAGACTTCCATGAATCGCTGTACGCAGGTTTCGCTGCGATTTTCGCACTGGCACTGCAATTCGCATGCTTTCACACGCTTGCGCCGAAAATTTCAGCGCACATTATTTCCATGAATCGACCCGTAAATGTGTTTGATAAGTTCTGACTTTCCTAGAATTACTGTTAGGTATTGTGAAGAAGGTTTATGCTTTGGCAGGTGAACCTTCAAGCATTGTGTTGTGTTTTTATAATGTGTTTATTACTCTATGACAAAGTACTTAACTTGGCCTAATTGTATATATATACATATATGTATATTTTTATAATACTTCTGGTTGTGTTTCTGTTGAACCCTTGGTATACTACAAGTTCTTCTTACCTTCCTACAGCCCTCTTTCCCTCCTAAGATAAGCTAGGCTGCTCTGTCTATGGTATCATATGCTCAGGTGGTACAGCCTTATACTAGGTCTAGAGTTTTTACTGTCTCAGTTGTATGTTTTTACTAAGCCCTCCGTTGGCCTTCAGAAACATTGTCCTAACATTCAAATAATGTCAAAAAATGAGAAACCAGTGCAGTAATGTTAAGTAACAACAATACATATCATAGTATACTTTATAACATATTTGTTACACAATGCAGAAACTAAACAACTGGCAGCTCCTTTAAAAAAATACAAAGAAAGCTAGCACCACAGAAACAGAATGCTAAAAATGCGCGCACACACACAGGAAAAAATGAAGGAATGGCCATAGTAATTATTTTCATGTATGCTGTGCAAAGCCGTGGTTAAAGTGGCTGAGAATGCAATTCCAAGATGGCTGTCACTGTGTGCGTCACGTGTGAGACAACGTCCAGGAGTGGGTCCCTAATGAGTCGCAAACCAACTTTGGGGCAGGGGCTGAATTGCCTGGCACATCTAAGAATCACAGTTAGCTATGGACCTTTTTAAAACATGATGAGTGAACTGTGTCACTAAATGCATGACCAAACATAGGTGGTCAAGTTTGGCATTAAATGGAGCAAAATCTATTTTTAAAGGTTAATATAATATAATATAAAATATTCAATACGCATTGCAAAACTCCACTAACGTGAACATATTCAAATATAAAAACGGAAACAAATCAAAATGGGTCAATGCAGGTTCCACTCCCTCAGTTCTTTTAAAGGACCTGCATGATCCATGGTTATTAGTTGTATTCAGTTATTCTAAATGAAAAACCTCAGTATAATATGTTATACAAACTAAGCAATGCATTTACTACATGCTTTCCATTCAGATTATTACAAAACAAATAGAATCCGGATCTAAAAGTAATCTTTTCATTTTCTTGTGCAAAACCATGTTGGAGAAATCAGGTTGGGGAGCCCCAGCAGAGTCCCATTTTAAGAGCAATTTTTGGAACATGTTTGGTCTGAGACCCGGCCCACATAAAGCCATGTGACCACTGCTCCACATGTTGTTGTTCCATGTGCGTGGAAGGCATCAAAGAAAGTGAGCTTGCTGAGAGCAAGTCGTGGCTTATCGTATCATGACTAAGGGCACTTGACATGTCGGCTGAGATTAGAAATATCAATAACATGCACCGTACCTCTGCTGAAGCCCCTGAAAGATTTATGCTTACATTCGACATACCGTTATATCCCAATTTTTAGTATCCCAAAATGAGCTTTAAGTCAAAAAATGCTTTTGACTTTTTTCTAACCTGTTAAGATGCACTTCCTGGTATGTAGGAAAAATCGCAAGCTACCTGAGGACTGTTTTGAGTGGTGTTTATTACGTGACCCACTTGATTAATGGCCGTCAGCCTTTGAGGCCCCAGCCTTGTGGGGTATGAGGGAGTAGCACCTGTTTTGAGGTTGCTGGTGGTGAAATGAAGTAGGTGTTGATGCGTTCCCTATGGAAGCTCTCTGGTGCCATCTTGAAAACAGGGACATTTTCCCCTGAGGTATAGGTAAGCCTGACGGTAATTCCTCTGGGAGTTGGGGAATGAGACCACATGGTAAATGATTGTGTATACGTGCATGTCTCTGACTGGATCAGCTAATTTTAATAAGTTGGTAATGCATAAATCACACATCCCCACACAAGTAGAAATCAAAGATGAACCCCACTCAATTTGAACTATGGAGTCGAGCTGGTTTCAAAAGCTGCTGTGTCATGGCAGTGCAAGAGACAGGCCCTCATTACGAGTCCGACGGTAGCCGTGCCAGAAAATCTGGCAGGCTGCCGCCAGACCCGTAAACAGTTACCGGTGCCTGGCTTGCTGGTAACCCCGGGGTATTACAACCCCGGCTGCCGGTAAGTCAGGCGCCAGTAACTGTGTTGTTCCCCATTCCCATAGAGTCCCTTAGGATTCTATGGGAATGGGGACCACTTTAACGGATGCCGGTGTTACAGTGAAAGACTGCGGGCGGGTGCCGGTCCGCTCGCCAGGGCAGACCTGGAAGGCAACCCGCCCACAGACTCGTAATTTGCTGGTGCGGAAAAAAGGGTTCCGGTAAGCTTACGGGCACCCTTGTTTCCGGACCGGCAAACTCGTAATGAGGGCTAGAGTACCATATCAGAGGGAGCTTGCTCCTTGCCATAAGCCAATCACTATAATGGTTCACTTCTGATTGATAACAAAGATGGCCCAGGTGACAAGCAACTGTGTGGTATGAAGCCCTTGATAGATTGTGGAATTACAAGTGTTGCATAACCATGATTGTCTAACAAGTGGGGCCTGAAGCTAATGTAGTTGGGCCCAGTGGACAGACATTAGCATCTGTATATGCCCACACAGTGCTGCTGAGTGGGCGTTTACAGATTGTGCGTGGGAATTGCCCGCTCAGGTCCTCCCCAGTCTACACCTCTGTGCGTAGCACCTCATTGTATGATCAGGATTTGGGCATGCTATCCTTGAGGACCTGTTGGCCCATCACTGTATCTGTTAGTAGAGAGGTTTAATATTTCATTGACCACACTTCCTTCAACCATGTTTTTGTCAACTCTTGTAAGTCATTCATTTTTTTTAAAGTGTGGGGGAGGATTTCCCACCATATCCTCCTTGCCCGCCCACACTCCCACCTCTTAGCCTCACTAAACCTATATGTTGTTTGGCGATCGTTGAACCTACAAGAGTCAAACTAGAGGGTCAGTAGATATGGATGATGTAACCATTTGCCTCCCAACATTGGTTTGGCACTTCTGATTCTTTAAATGCCTTTTTCAGGGATTAGCCACTAAATGAGATCCAGCATCTTGCAATAGGGTGTAAGATCCAGACCATCTATCGGTAATGTAATGAAGGCATGGTATCAAACAGGGAAGACAGACACAAGTGATCACAGTTCAAGAGTGTTTATTGAACGTCAATGGGTTGGGTAAACGCCTATCTAATTCTAAGGATGGGAGCAAGCTTCGACCATCAAATAATAATAACGCAGTCCTAGTCGAGTCACTGTCAAAATAAAAGGGCCTATAGTTATAAAGCTAGTACCAATCCTTGCTTCTAAATGCAAAACAGTGTGGGACAATAGTGTATGCAAAAGAAAAGTGTTCAAGAAATAATATGTCAGGATAAGTGAGCAGTTGGCTTCCCTTCCCCATGTTTTCAGCCCAGGGCAAGGCGGCACTTTCGAGCTTCGCACACACTCTGGCTTCTCTGCCATGAGGATACAGTTCAAAACATAGGTATCAGGGCTTCTGCCAAAGCCTATTTCCTAATAACAGTCTCTTACCATGGAGGGCCTGTCGTAGCAAACAAGCACCATAGTTCCTTTCCTACCAGGATTTTCGCATTCACAAGTTCACGCTTACAGTGTTCGTCCTTGGTCACCCTCCTTCAGTCTCGGATCCCTTTTTACCACAATGTTTGCAATTGGTCTCCCTTGTTGGGCTCGGACCATGGATCTCCCACATTCGCGATAGGACCCTTTTTGCACAATATATTCACAATTGGTCTCCCTCGTTCGGGCTCGGACCATGTAATCTCACTTTATACGGTTTCCTCTTGATATCAAATATTGAAGACATTCAAATGTGCAATGGGTTTTGCTTAAACCATCGCAGGACCACATTGATTCGCTACACTCAATGTTGTTGCCAATCTTCTACTTTTGTTTCTGCCACTTCTTGGCTGGATACCTTACAGAGATCTTCGATTGAGCACCCTTCTGGTGGCGGACCACTCTGTCACTGGTATTGTATCTGTTTCCTTTAATGTTCAAACATTCTTCATCAATTAAGTTTTCCTCGTGTCTTTCATTACACGCATTTCAAACTTTGTTCTTGCGCTCTTTATACAATGTTACGGCTTGCAACCTTGACTTCAACACAGACCTGTCTTGGGATCTCCCCAACTCACTAGCTGTGTTGATCTCTCTGGCGCTGCTTTGATCTTGGAGCCAAGGATGGTAACACAGCAGCTGCTATTCCTCCCTAACTCAGTCAGCCATGCAGGAGGGCCCCGGGTATCTCCGACACACAATACAGGATTCTTCAGTTTGGTTTTCTGGGCTTCTGCTTGCTAATTTGAAGGGTTCTGGAAAGTAACAGCTTCTCACCAAAAAGGTCAAGAGTCTCTCCCTCCTTGCGTACCCTTCTTGGTTTGCCGTCTTCCTTCCTTCATTCAGCTGCCAATGGAAAATTACTGTTCCTTCGTGTGCTTTGCCTCGCTCAGAGTGTGCTCTCGTGCTCTGCCTTTTATCTGCGCAGGGAAGTTTAATGTAAGTCAGGTGTGAGTGGTCGCCAGTAATTGCCTGACCTTGCCTGATCATTGTAGTGGAACATGTCAGGTACAATGCTTGGGTGTGAGTCTGTTTTCTCCCAGAGCGGGCTGTCCGTGTGAAAGTGTGTGTGAAGGGAAAAGGTTATAGAGTTTCTAAATATCCTATTAGGTAGGATGGAGTAAAGGTGTTTACAGGGAGGGGGATACTGTGCCTCGCCATCAGGTGTCCCTCTCCCACTCCCCAAAGACCTCTCCCCCATGTGATCCTCCTGCACTGGTCCACCGCCAGGGTCTGGATGGGCGATATGCATGCCCTGGCCACCTGAGAGAGAGACCCCCATGGACTAGCGGGTGAGACACCTTCTGGTTTCTGACAGTAATATGTGGTTTCATTAACCATTGATATTTTAACCACATTCTTTTACTCTTGTAGGTTCAATGATTTACAAACAATATATAGGTTTAGTAAGGCTATTAATTATTATTTATTATTTCACCCTGCATTTATTGGTATTTTAGCTAGTATTAGTGTGAGTGTTATGGTTCCTGTTACCACTGGGGACACTGAAGTTATTCATTGTTGGGTCTTCTTAAGTTTATGGCTCGTTCGCACCTGGCTCATAATGCTTGGTTGTGCTCTTCCAGACTTTGGGGGTCATTCTGAGGTTGGTGCTAAGGGAAAAACAATGCCGGTAAGCGATTACCGGCATCGCTTACTGCTACGGACTATTCTGACCAGCCTGACCATTATTAGCGGCATCGTAAAGTACGGTGCCTCTTATAGCGGCATGGGCTCGGGCACGCAGTCCATCATGCCAGCAATAGCGGCATGCCGTAAACTGGAGGAGATCACAAGTGAAGCGGACATGCAAATAACGGCATCATGAAGGCGGTAAAAGTGGTTACCGGCATGCCGTAAATACCGGCATCTCTGACCAACCGTAAAATGCCTTGAGCAGTGTTCCCAACTGCCACAGGTGCACACAATCGACACAGGTGGAGGCAATGGAGTCTGGCCCAGTACAAAAGGAGCACACCCACACACCACACCCCCTCCCACACCAAGATGATTCCAATAGTAGTAGCATTACTGGAGCTGGAGGACATGCTTGCATTGCCACAACATCAACAACAACAACAACAGCCTGCACCACAGAGGAGACACAGGAGTAGAAGGAGGGTGAGACAGGCCCAACATGCCCCACCAGTACAGCCACCGTTACCACGCAGGCAGCCCCCAATCCCTCGCATCAGAGCCAGTCCTTTCAACCTAACCCCTGAGCAGATCCACATTCTGTACCATCTGGACCGGGACGCCATCACCACCATTGTGGACATGATAAACAACAACATTGTCAGCCTCATTGAAATACGGACCGCCATCCCCCCTCTACTGAAAGTAGTGTCTGTGCTCCACTTACTTACCACAGGCACCTACCAGCACACAGTGGGGCACATGCATGACATATCACAACCCTTATTTTCTCAGATTCTGAACCAAGTGCTAATGCCCTCCTCAAGCACACAAGGGACTACATATCCCTACCACAGACTCCCCAGGAGATATTTGATACAAAAGTTGGCTTCCATGCACTGGCAGGCATGCAAAATTGTGTAGGTGCCCTCAACTGCACCCACGTGGAGTTGGTGGTCCCGCATGCCATGGAGGTGGTGTACCGCAACCGCAAGCAATACCACTCCATCAATGTGCAGATGATATGCGACGCGAGCAAGATCATCACATATTGTTGTGCCCGATATCCCGGATCAACTCATGACTCCATGGTCCTGCAGAACTCCACGCTACCACTCTTCATGGAGCGACATGCTGGACAACGTGCTTGGCTGCTTGGTAAATTGAATGACTGGCACATGGCATTGAAATGGGGGGAGAGATGCACACACCATCATGCTGCCAATGTTGATGTGACTGCACGATGTGCACATCACTGAACACTGTGCCCGAAACCATCACAAACGGTATATGACACCCAAATCCCATGTGAATGAAGTAAGGTCGACACCCATCACTACATGACTAACAGGAAACCGCTTCACATCCCACAACACATGCACCGCTCATCAGCGGCCCTCACCCTCTGTAACGCCATCCAGCACCATGCAGTGCACATGCACTATGTTGCTGTCTCCAGCAAATCACCACACAGGACAAGCATCCCTGGGAGTGCATTGAACTGAACCAACTAGGGAATCCACTGTCTGTCACAGGGCCGCCACACCCACAGGAGTGCTACATGTCACCATAGGAATGATCAGCGCTGATTGCCCAATATTGCACAGACTACTGCCAACGCTCCCCTAAGTAAATCTCACAGAACACAACACATCACAAATTTGACACAAACACAGCTGCATGCGTACACGATGCATCTGCAACAAGACGTCAGTGCACACCATGTATCATCTTGAAGCTGGAACCCACACCATTAGTCCATGGCACAGGACACATTGAGGGACTGAAGATGGCGTAAATACACCCAGGGACATGTGCATGTGGGCAACGATAATCTGCAGGCATGTGTGACTAATACAGCTTTCCATCATGAATCGCCTGACATTTACCTTTCATTGCCTCTCATGCAGGTGATAGTGGCTATCCCTTGAAGCCGTGGCTCCACACCCCTGTCCGAAACCCACAGAACCGGCACGAGGAGGACTACAATCGTTCCCATACCCGTACCCGTGTAGTCATCGAGCAGACCTTTGGCCTGATGAAGGCACGATTTCGCTGCCTCAGCCGGTCGGGTGGGGCACTCCTCTACAGGCATGAGAAGGTACATCATGTCATGTGTCATGCTGCACAATACGTGCATCCGCCGGAATGTGCCCCTGCCCCCTGACATTGAACTGCTACCACCTGGTGATGATGAAGGGGATGAAGACAATGTGGCTGGACATCATCTTGGTGCCAATGCACAGGAGGGACGTGCTGTGCGCCAGTCAGTGATTGCACAATATTTCTGACACACATGGCAGCAGAGGGTGACATGATAGTTGGACAGAAGGCACTGGGTGTGGGGGTACATGTACACTATGCACTGTATTTGAGTAAATGACACATGCGCAATGATGAATGTCCACTCAGGTCTTGCTTTTCACACAACGGGTGTATTAAATATAACAATGATAACGAAAGTGCAAAAACTCTCCACCACCCTCACTCTCCTCCCTCTCCCCTCACAACTACCCCACACACCCTCACTCCCCCACCCCCACAACTCCACCACACATGTCCCATCAAGTCTGCAATGCCTACATGAGGCTTCCCTGACTATCAATTGGCACTCCCTGGTCCAGGTGGCGGCATGTCTTCCCAGTGCAGGGTACATGCTGACCCGCAGAGCGGGCTCGTCTGTGTTGAACTGGATGTGGCTGACTGCTGGGATTGGGTAGCCGGATGCCCTGCCTCCATGGCATCCGTAATTGGCCTAAGACCTGGCGAAGGGCCATGACCTCCTCGCAGAGGCAGCTGGTGTTATCTGCAAAGGTTTTGGCCATGGAGGCAGTGTTCTCCGTGATGGACCTGCCTAGAGAGGTGAAGTTCTCACGCCACTCCTGTCTGGCCAGTGTGTTGTCAGCAACAAACTGCCGCACAAGGGCAGTCAGCTGTTCTGACCGCATCGGCCCTGCGGGTGCACCTGTGGAGGTTGATGGTCCCTGGCTGTCCTGCTCAGCCTGCTCAGTGCCTATACCCGTCAAAATAGGACTGAAGTGCCCTTCCATCTGCTCCTGACCATACTGCTCCAGGGTGGTGGCGTGGTCAGTTTCGAGGGACGATATTTGGGGGATGCCAGTGGACTGGGCGTACGGACCACTTCTGATGCATCGTCCTCAACGGGCACCCATATGTCATCCTGTGGGTCCTCCACAGCCAGGGGTGCTGTGGCTGCCACCTCTCCAGCCAAACTGGACTCCTCAGAACATGGTGCCTCGCCTGATTCCTCGGGATGGCCAATGGGTGGTGGTGCTTCGGCCTCTACAGCCCTTGGTGGCACCGGTGTACTTGCAACCTGGGGTGTCTTGCCTGTTGGTGCACGGCGGCTTTTGGGTTGTCCCCTGGAGGTCGAAGAGTGGTTGGCATCAGCCCGGGTCCTCTTCCGGGGTGTGGTCTTTGCGGGGGTTGCGTCCTGCCCATCGCTGTCATGGTCAGAGCATGTGGGGGTCGAAGAGAGGGATGGGATGAGTAATGTTTTGATAGGCATCATACATACATTTGGACAATTGATCATCCACACAATTGGGGGTAATAGGCATTTGTGTTTGGATGAGCACATTGTTTGATACATGGGTGGGTTATACAGGCATACGTCAGTGTCACTCACGTTGGCCAAGAGCTATGCTATCTGACATGCACATTTTTTGGGGCCTGCATGCTGTGTGACTCATGGCATTTACATCTTTGTGTGGTATGTGTCAGGTACGGCATTGCCTTGCAGCAGGCATCTGTATGTGTCTGTGAAGTGTCCGCCTACTTTGCTGGGATTGTGTGTGTGTTGGACCATGGCTTGACTCTTTGGACTGACATATTGGTTGACTTTCAACAGACTCGGCATTACAATGTTTTCTTAGGACACTCATCTCCATCGCCCGATGTTGTGCCGCCAAACTCCATCTCGCCAACACCGTCGATCCCCTCCATTCCGATCATGCTGGCGCAGATGTCCTCCCATGGTATCAGCTTGATTGGTGAGCTGGGACCTCCTCCTGTTCCCATTGCCTGGCTCCTGTTCACTGAGAGTATATTTCTAACTCTGAGACGCAGGTCATCCTAGCGCTTACGACAGTCTTTGAAGGTGCGTGGGGTGTTCCCACCAGCACTGACTTTTTGAGCAACAAGTGCCCAGATCTCCTTTTTTTTAAGAATTGCATCCCTCTTCATCTTGTTGGAAAAGACTATCCCAGCATGTTCCTGCAGTGTTACGACCAGCATCTCCAGCTCATCCTCATTAAATATCTCATTGCGCAGGTGGGCAGCTCCCTTCTTTAGGGCCTTGGGCATAGTTGTGTGATAGGAGAATGTTCTCAGTACAACAACAGAGTCCAATGGGTCCTGTGTGTTGAGGATGGCAATGGATTGTGTTTTTAAAGATGGTGCCGTGCTCCTTCCCTTTCCTGTGTGATGACGCTACTTCCGGTTCCGCTTATTAGCGGTGACTGTTATTAACGGTGACCGTTTTTAGCAGTCATCGCTAATTACGGTCACCGCTAATGCCTCGTTGTACCTTGTCGGTAGTTCTATCTGCGCTATGCATGATGCCGCTAAGGGCATTTTAGGTGCCTTTAACGGCATGGCGGTAATGACCTTACTGGCATGGCACAAAGCTTGTGCCCGCAAAGTCGTAATAGTCCTCTATTAGCGGACTGATGACTGCCCGGACACGCTATTTATGCCATGCCGGTAAGGACCGTTACTTACCTCCAAACTCGGAATGAGGGCCTTTAATTAGATGTGGAGTATTCTTCTTGTCCTGGGGATTATCTTCTCTGTAAAATTCAGACCCACCCTAATTTTCCAGTAAACTGGCTCAATTAAAATATCAATGGTTAATGAAACCACAGATTACAGATGGATGATCTAGATTTTACACCCCATTGCAAGATGCTGGTGCCTCATTTAGTGGCAAGTCCCTGAAAAAACATTGAATAATACATTGAAAATGAGAAGTGCTAACCCAATGTTGGGAGGCAAATGGTTACGTCATCCATATATAGTGCCCTCCCCCAGCCCAATACTGAACAGAAGAGAAGAGTTACTCACTAAGGCAACCGTACTACCCATATTCCAGGCAGACAGAGCAGGAGATGGACACGATCTAAGCTAAAGATGGCAAGAATAAACGATCTGACAATGAAACAATAAATTAGACATGTAGCAAATGTGCATTAAACATGAAGGATGTGAACACTAGGTTATATATGCATTTATACATGAACAATATTAACATGGCATCCATAAGACATGAAGAACAGTAACATAAGCAATGTATAAACTGAATGCGACATAAATGATGTGCGACTATAGCTCACTAACATAGAAACAAAACAGTAATGGGCAGCCATATTTTCCAAAATGGTAGCTGTAACATGCTTCTAAGTGAATGAAAGACATCAAGACGTCATTAGAACTTAAACTGTTGATACAGATCCGTGCAGAGGCCAGGCAGTAGCTGGGTAATCAGAGCCAGGTTACTGAGAGATTAGGAATGGTCTCAATGTTACAGAGAAGACACAATATAATAATTCCCAGGGCAAGAAGAATACTCTGTGTCTAATTAAAGTCTGGAAGAGCACAACCAACCATTATGAACCAGGTGCGGAAATCCATATAATTGAGAAGACCCAATAATGAATAACCTGAGTGTCACCAGTGGTAACAGGAACCATAACAGCTAAAATCCCAATAAATGCAGGGTGAAATAATTCCAAATGCGGGCTCATGAAGTTACCCATAATTGTAGCACGAAGAACGCTATCTATTCATTAGTGACAAACACAGATATGACACCTGCCTCACGCATATTCCCAGACATGAGGTACCATACAAGGCTGAATACAAAAAATTACCCTGGCTCATGGCCTAGGAATAAGGGATGGTATTCTCTTTAATTGAAGGAAAAGCAGTCCATGGACCTCTCTCCCCCTACTCCTGTCTGGCTCATGTCTTGACAACCTTTCGGTTGCCCAAGGTTGGTCAGTTGAAAGCCAACCAATCAACGCCCCCTATGTTAGGCTACCCAGAATGTATTATGCCAACCATTATTTTATTGTAGAGATGATGGGCCTCATTACGAGTCCGGCGGTAACCATGCCTGAAATTCCGGCAGGTTATCGCTGGACTCGTATTACCATTCCACCTCTGTGATTCCAGGAATTACTGGGGCATTACGACCCCGGTGACCCGGGAATTCCGGAGGCGGAATTTGGTAAATCCCCATTCCCATTGAGTCCCATAGGACTCAATGGGAATGGGGAAGTGGAAACACCAGCACCATCTCGTGATGGTGCTGGTGTTTCCACATCCGCCTGTAGGCGTGTGGAGTTAAACCCGTCAGGTCAGACCTGGCGGGAATGACACCTCCCGCCTGCAGGACTCGAGATCACCCAGTATGGAAACAACGGTGGTGGCGGGTTTACCGCCACCGTTATTTTCATAGCGGGTGACTCGTATGTCTTTTTTCTTTTTTCAATTTAGAGGTGGTCTCAGGAGGAGCCATCAGATTGTTGTTACCCGATCAGAAGTTTAACCCCTATATAATGCATATGGAGTCAATCCCCTTAACCAATCCTGTAACCCATAGGTTTTAGTAGCAAAGATCACAATATAATGTCAGTTATGACAAATATTGAGCATACATTTTTTATTTTTGATAAGCATACTGAGAGCGACAGCATTTTATGCTTGTATGCTGTCCTTGCTTTATTTGGATGTTATTAAAGCTGGGTTTTGCCTTGCATTTTGTCTATTTATGTCACTGAGTCGCTTTTGATCTGGCTCCAGAACCTCTGTGTAATATGAGTACTTTCCAGGCCATCTTAACACCAAGAGGTTCCAGCACAGAAATGGGGCAAGCTACTCCCTCTACCTAGTTTTTTACCCTCATTCATATATCCCAGTGTAGGTTAACCCTCAACCTGTAACCGCTGGTCATCTGAAAATGACCACAATTGGCCAGCCTTGGCAAAGCCACAGATTACCTTTCCCTTGAATGGCGATTTTAACTGGTCTAACTGAAGGAGTGAGCTCTAGATAATATCTAAGTAAGCACTCATGCAGCACTGGTGTTAAGGTCATGTATCCTGATTGGTCTTTTAGTTTGCTGATCTGCATGGAACAGAAACATCCCCACTGAACTCTAACACCCTCAGCTCGCACCAGAGACAAAGTGAGCAGCATTCCCACCTACATGACCTTGTTCAGAACATATCCCCATACATTTAGGGAGATAAAACACAACTTGCCAACACTGGTTCCCTGTGGCTGTGTGCAGCTCCCTTTCCTGTCACCAGATGGAGTTCAGAAAAAATATATTTTCTCTTCATGAATACTCTCTTGTCCATATTAGGATATGTGTATCCTTATCAGTGAGGTTAGGGGCCATATTTTACATGTTGATTTCTATTTTACCTGCCATCTGTAATGAAGAAAACTTCAGCTTTTGGCCTCTGCTATCATCTGGTGAGCCAGAAGGTTCACTAAAGAATGATTTTCACCTGACCGATCAGTGTTTAGGAATCGAAAGATAGTCGATGTTGTGAAGACTGTGTCAGCAATGCACGAGCTGTGCAGCTGTCTTGCTTATGATCTATTGTGGGATATATTCATCCCTGTTTCGAAAATGTAATAGATGTGTACCAATCGGATTTAAACTGTGATAAGGAGCATAGAAATTATTTAGGATCTCATGTTTGAGTCCCGTGTAAATTACGAAGAGTGGAGCAGTTCTGTTTGTACATTTGAGTAAGCCGATCCCCTCGATATAATTTTCCTCTCTTGCACGAAATGCGACAATGCTGCCTGCAATTGGACCACTAACTCTGCTCCTTCCACAATTCGCCTATCTCTGTCTAGGGGGAACTTTCTTGACCTTATCGTTCTCTCTAATTTATTGTCCTCCTCTAATCTCTCCATTGACCCCTTTCCATCTGATCACTCCTTTGTTCACTTTAACATTTTGATCCCTCCTCCTTCTACTCGTCTTCCCTCTTCAATGGCAAAGAGAAAAGACATGCAGGACTTTCTTGCCCCTTACCCTGATGATGTGAGGACCTCCCTGTCTCTTTCCCCTACTCTTCCATGGATCGTGCTTTCACTGGCTTTCATTATGCACTTATGTCTCCATCTGACCAACAATATCCTGCTTGCACATTCACACCTTCTCGTCCCTGTCCTCTGACTTGGATCATTTCAGAAATTCAGACCCTCAAAACAAAAATCCACCGGGACCTACAATGCCGGTGCAGATTATGGACACCTACCCTTCTCCTAGCGTAAAAGAATTCCCTTGCTGACCTACCCTCTATACTGCACTCTGCCAAATCATCTTACTTCACTACCCTAATCTCCTCTCTTCACAATCCCCATTGTAAACCTTTGTCTACTATCCAAAATTTGCACACACCCCCAAGTCAATATCCATCACCTCCTCCCTTTCTGCTAATGATTTTGTTCATTACTTTTCATCTAAAATCTCTCAAATGCATGATTCTCACAGTCCTCTGTCTCCCTCTCCAACCCTACTTCTGTCCACCCCCTTACCACTTCTAGTTTCGATTACTTCCCCCATACCTCTCCTATTGAATTAGCACCCATCCTTTGCATGGCCAACACATCTTGCAATCCTATCGACCCCTTTACTCCCCAAATGGACAAAGGCTTATCATTAATCAATTGCATTTACCTCCCACAACTCTTTAACCTCTCTATCTCTCTCCACTGGTCTCTTCCGTGCCTCATTTGAATCTGAAACTGTATTGCCCCTATTAAAGAATCCCTCTGCTGACCCACGTGTTCCAGCAAACTACCACCCACTTTCTCTCCTTCCTCATCATTCAAAAGTCAGTGGGCCTCATTCCGACTTTGGAGGTAACCACGCTGCTATTTGCGGCATGGCTGCCTCCAAAATCGTTCAGACTCGGAGGGACCGGTAATTCCCCATTCACCAGGCCCATTCCCCATTCCCATTTGAGCCCCCAAAGGGCTCAATGGGAAGGGGGAAGGCAGAAATAACAGTACCGTAAATTACGGTACCGTTATTGACCCTGGTGTCCCTTTGCGGGTCCCGTCCTTAATGCCTGCTAAAAGCAGGCGTTAAGGAAGGACCCGCAAAGGGAACTCGGAGTAGGGCGCAAAGGGATTACCAGCACCGGTGTCATTACCGGTGCCCGGTATCCCTTTGCGCCCTACTTGTAATGACCTCCAGTGAGTGGGTGGTCTTCAACCAGATCCCTAAGTAACTTGAGACTAATGGCCTTGACAATCCACTTCAAACATGTCTCCAATTTTCCCTCTAATGCTCACCTCTCCAGACTCCTTTCTATCCTCCTCCTTTTGGACCTTTCTGCTGCTTTCAACAATGTTTACTACTCCTCTCTCCTTCTCACTCTCTGGTACCTTAGAACTCACAAATCTACTCTTGCTTGGATCAACTCGTATCTCGAAGGTCGATCCTTTACAATCTTTTCTAACTTGCAAATCTGTAACCCCCCAAATTCCACCTGATCCCCATTAGTGTCCCCCAATAGATCCTTGGACCTCTGATCTTCACCCTCTGGACCTCTGCCCTTAGAAGACTTATCACATCTTTTGGCTTTCACTATCACCGGTTTACTCATGACACTCCAAACCTTTTCTTATTTCTCTCTATCACTCCAGCCATCTCAGAACATGTTATGAACTATCTCTGCAATAAATACTTCATGGCTCTCTGCTGCCTCATGCTGAACTCTTCAGAAAAGGAAGCCATCGTTCTGCTGGCTTCCAATGCCATCCCTACTCTCCCCCTCTCCTATCTCCTACCTACATGGCCCTCTTTCTCCCTCACCCAAACCTTGCAATTTTGGAGTACTCTTTCATGGTGACCTATGATGGCAATGATTCATCACTATCATATTAACCTCCTCAACCATTAGAAAATTCATAATTTCTTAGTAACCACTCTACAAAAATGTTGATCTCCACTCTCGTGCTTGTGACACTACTCAAGCCTACTCTTTGGCCTTCCTATCAAGCCTACTCCTCTTTCCTCCTTCTAGACAAAGGCCTCCACTTTTCTACCTGCACTCTCTACAACCTACCCAGATCCTGTCCCACTTCTAGCTACCGACAATATGCTGGTTTTCTCGCCATGCACAACCATTCTCTTTTCATGTTCTCTCTACTAGTCTACAAAGCTATCAATGGTCCTGCTCCTCAGTACCTATCTGAATGGTTCTCAGTTTACTCCCCATCTCGTTCCCTCTGTCCTCCTCTGCACTGAAGCTCACCATCCCATACACTCCCTGTGCCTCCTCTCGCTTCTGCTTTTTCTGCCTACTCGCCCCACGCTACTTGAACTCTTCAAAGCTCAGCTCGGCTTAAACTTCCATTAGTTACTAAAAAGGGAACTGCTCCTGATTTCTCCCCCACGCTCCCTACCTGGCCACACCATCACCTCCAGTGATGGTTAATAATAATGTACTTTTGTATATTTAAATAGTTCTGCTGTTTAGTCTGAATCACTTGCCCCCTTAGGTTAGTGTTACTGATATAAAGTGGACCACAGACTTATCCGGTAGTTATTTCCTTTATTTACAAGATTGCTAAGAGTTGTGTGCATGGGTAAATGGGGATGGGGACAGAGCCAGCTCCTTCTCCTAACACTCCTTCACCGACTGCCTCACAAACTTGATCCCTCCCAGATCTCAATACCAAAGATTCTCTCCTAGTGTTCCATTCCAGAACTTCTCCCCACTTGATGGCATATGATTGCGATTGCCCAAAATACATTTCTAACAAACAACATAACACCCCCTCCCCGAACTGAAAAACAAATCGTTTCACGGAGGACCTCCAACGTTAGTCCACCTGTCTATGAACGTACTTACTTCCCTCTCCAGTTAACCTTCCCTTGTTCCACAACCAGCTATCATCCCACACCACTGCATCATCCAAGGTTCTCCTGATGTTCTGTTTTACCCCTAGTTTCTGCTCACATTTCAGCAAATACTCTGTTGCTACCAGCCCACTCTCTCCTCTGTGTGTGTTTCTATGCATCATACCTCTTCTTCATGCTCCTGGTCTTCAAATATAGTCTTGCCCTCAAATTCTACTGCACAAAGCCTGTCCATCACAACCACGGCAGGTTAGTCAATGTGCGGGTTTTCCTTTAACTCAATAAATCTATGGCACCTGACCCATGGTGGCATGCAGTGCTAAATCGTAGGCACACACTCTCCTACCTATCAATTCTTCCCAGTTCCTACCAGCC
Organism: Ambystoma mexicanum; assembly: GCF_040938575.1. NCBI lineage: Eukaryota > Metazoa > Chordata > Amphibia > Caudata > Ambystomatidae > Ambystoma > Ambystoma mexicanum. Next base: position 315,856,199 of record NC_090935.1, read on the forward strand.
TCAATGGTCATCCTAAAACTCTGCATCAAAGTGCAGTTAAGCCACTCCGCAGCCCCATTTGTCTCAGGGTGATACAAGGGGGTGTAGTGATGGACTACTCATATGCCCTCCAGAAATGACTCCATGACCCTCAGGGTTAACTGAACCCCATTGTAGGTGAGCAGCTTCTTGGGAAACCCCCCAACCACCACCCAAGGGTCTGTCTCACGAACCACATGGGCTTCTACCCACTTGGAGAAAAGGTCCATCAACACAATTGTATACTTTGTCACTCCTTTCTCACCATTGATCGGGCCTAGAATGTCCAGCACAACAAACTTGCAGGCTATACTGGGCAACTCAATGGCTGAACATATTCCTGAGCATTTTTATCAGCCTACCAATACCCAATACACCCCTTAAGTAATTACTCAATTTCCGCACATAGCCCAGGCCATCAATAATCATCCCTCAAAATTCCTTTGGTCTTTGCCATACCCAAATGGGAACCATGTCTCATTTTCAGCAATTTACTCCTTATGCAATGCAGTGGTATCAAACGTTAGGCCATACACAGCACTCACCTTCCAAACTCAATTCCTTCCTGAGCTTGTGATATCCCTACATAGGTTCTTACCTTCCAAACTCAATTCATTCTTGCGCTTGTGGATCCCAACAAAGCGTTAGCTGACATACACCCTCTCAAACATGTCCTAATAAAATTGGTGACCCGTTGGAAATCCGAGTCGTGCCCTGCAACCTCCATCCGCTCGTTCTCTATGATAGTTTCTTCACAGACAAGAACACTTGTTCCTCAACTTCTCCATACTGGTTACTATTATGTTGAACTTGAACCTGACAACTCCCTTTTGACAAATAATTAGGAATTATATGTTCCTTGCCCAGCACTTGTTTCACAATGCACTCCTGTCTCTGCATGGATGTGACCCATCTCATTATTCTTCCTGATACACCCCCTAGGCCTTTGTTCCTAAATACCCTTACCACAGACTTGGGTTCTGTATACACTGTAAAAGGCCTACCCCACAGGAAAAACAAAGAGGTGATGGCTGGAAGGTTTAGAATACATCTTAACCACTGGCATTGCTCTGGGCAATCCTCCAGACCACCGTTCTTCGCCCGCCAAGCCATTACAGAAGGGGAAAGACCATATGCAAATCAGGCTTGGCCCCACCCTAAAAGGGGCAGTCCAGCCTGAACTGCTAGGTCACATCCCTTTTGCACGAGACCACAAGCATCCCCAAACATGTTTCGCCCTTGTTGGGGCTCATCAGTGAGGAGTAGCTTGGGTCTCTAGGCCCAGCAGTCACGGGACCCACGTCTGGGCATACCGGTCCCACTCGGGGTGACAAAGCAAAAACAAAGAGGTGATGGCTGGAAGGTTTAGAATGAATCTTAACCACTGGCATTGCTCTGGGCAACCCTCCAGACCACCGTTCTTCGCCTGCCAAGCCATTACAGAAGAGGAAAGACACAGGAATACTCCAAACTTCCTTCCCACCAAAACCACACATAGGGTTCGTTCTCAATAACCGAATACCTAACGTCCACCCCCTTCAATACTCGTGAGGCAAAGGAGATTACTCTCCGCCCCTTGCCTCTGATGCTGGTGAGCAGCGTTTCCTGTCTCTGCTCCCAGCCACCAACACAGGCGAACTGCCTCAGTATCATGGAGTACCCTCACACCTGAAATTATACCCTGTGGTCGCTGGTACAAGTGTAATCTGTCCTCTCAAGTCACTGCAGGACCCTGACATCTACTCTCAGAACAACACGTTCTTGTACCCACAGGGTTGTTCAGAGTCTGGGGAGCATCCTTCAAGCTCGTCACCATTGATATAAAGTGGACCACAGACGTTTTTGCTATGAACTTCCTTTATGTACAAGATTGAAAAGAGTTGAGTTTATGGGAAAATGGGGTTGGGGGGCAGCCCCCACCTTCTCCTGACACTCCACCAACTGCCTCACACTCTAGATCACTCCCAGAACTCAACACCAAACATTCCCTCCTTGAATTCCATGCTAGAACTCCTTCCCAATTGATGGCATATGCTTGTGATAGCCTATATATATATATATATGACTTGTCTTTTTATCAACGTTCCGTTTCAGCATTTATAGTGTGGGATTTTAATGTGCTCTGTATTTTACTGTTGTATCTAAACTTGCACTCTCTATGGTTAAAGCAGCTTCTTGACTACACTCTAAAATGGCCGCTATGGTTTCATGCAAGGTTGTGAGCTTAGGTTGGTTGGCAACATGGAAGAAGGACCAGTTTACAATATTAACTTTCATTTTCAACACGTCCTCCTAACGTGATCAAGCGCTCAGGGAAGCGCGAAACGCGTCGTTAAGGACACTGCCTAGGCTTCCTGTATCGCTTGCTGTGTGGTTTTGCCATTTATTTTGTATTTTTTACCATTCATTAAACTCGATTTTTCCACTTATCTGGATTCGAGTTTTTTTTCATTTGTTGGGATTCACTGACCTCCTGCATGGAGTGCAGGTTTTTTCTATCCTCCATGTGTTTACAATATATATATATATATATATATATATATATATATATATATATATATATATATATATATATATTTTTTTTTTTTCTTTCTGTTTTGCTTTGTCCCTGGTATAGGTCACACTTTTTTACACCCTAATAACATCACTTGTTCTCATTTTTTCGCTATTGTACTGGCACCTTTTGGGGACATGCCTCTGCCTTCTGTAAATGTGTTATTATAAGTCAGTTCTATTAGAAATGATCATCCCTGTTCTTCAAATAAATACGAATACAAAAATTTATAAAAATGAGCCATGACATAAGCCCAGTGCATAAAAGTCTTACGCAAAACATGTATGCATTACATTTACATTACGGCTAATTGAACAAGAGCCCCTTACAGTAATCAGGAAAATGCCAAGGCCCAATGTAGTCAAATAGTTTCTTGAAAGTAGGTACTGGAGGCCTACTTCATGCGGCCACTGTTTACAATGGAAAGGTCAGGGTAGATGCTGATGTACCATTCTTCATCCTCTGTCTTGGTGGTCAGACTTACAGGAGGGTCACTTGCCTCCCATTCCCATCCTTCCATATCCTGAATGGCCAAGGCACTTAGGCTACCGGCTCTCCATCACCTGTCCTCTCCCACTCTTCATACTCCCTTCTCTAGAGTCATACTCATCCTCATTCTCTCCCATTCCTCTTGCCTCTCCTCCTCCCCCATCCTTTCCTTTATTTTACATTCCAGCTCTACCGACTGCCCCTTCCACATTACTTCATATCTAGTTATGGAATTGCTCTTGCCTGCATTTCATGTGTCAGGATATGATACACACTTTAGTGCAAGCATTTGATAGACAATAATAATAAGCAGCGAAATAAACATTGTTTATATGAGGGAAATATTTTCCCTTCTACTTCATAATGGAAGAGCAAGGGAAATTCAGAACAGAGTTGACCTAAATACCATACATGCCTGAGTGTGTACTTTTCAAAAGCATGAAGAATTATATTGAATAAAAAAGAGAGAAAAGGTCAACTTGTATTAGTACAGCACAGTCCTTGGAATAGCTTTTCGTGGACTCTGCATTGACGAGGGATAATTTTTGCAGAACGAACTCTAATGATGTACAATGATCCATTTTATGCTGAAGAAACGCACATTTTACAGAACAATTAAGGGATAACTTCATTACATTATAATGGAAACCATGAGCAAAGGGAAAACCTTAAAAACACTTTAGGTGTCTTTCAGTGGTAGGCAGTATTGGCCAGGTTAAAATGGTACCTCTGTTCTTCATTTAGGTGATATCAGAGAAGTGAAAATACAAAATGACTGTGCAAAGAACAACAATTTCACCCATAATCCCCTCGGTCTTCACACACCTAAGGGAAGGGGTGGGCGTAGGTGAAGGGGTGCCAGCACCCTATCTTCCTCTGGGTCTCTGCAGATCAGGCAGGAGTAGTACAATTGTAGGTGCTTTGCCACCACTTTCTATTAGCTTAGTTTACCTCTTGGCACTCATGGGAAACAGGGCATCTGAGGCCCTGATTTGGAGTAGCTGTGTCAAAGAAGGACTGATGCTGCCAAGCCTTGTGATCTCCAACAGAGTGGCGAGCAGCGTGATTAGAACAGGCAATGGTAATGGAAGCATATCTATTCAATATTTTTAGGGAAGCATAGACTTGATAGAGGCAGAGCACAATGACAGAATAACCAGCACTCTGTCAGTTAATGGAATAGGGGGGAATGAGGAATGTACAGAGGGAACCCCACTAGACGGGTTCCTTGTTTCCAATATATGGGAAGTGAGATAGAAAAACTGTCGGTGGGGGAGGAGGGTGGCAGGATTTGGGGTTTCATTAAGATCTGTAGGAATAAGAAGGGTGAATTTCAACCATGCAAGAATTTTAGCAGACATCTGGCTCCTAGAGAAAGTGTATGCCAGTGAACACATGATGATGTTGTTGCAGCCAGTGTGTGGATTAGCATTGATGAAAGATACTGATGAGAATTATACAGACCAAAGAAAGGAGTGAGTATAGCAAAGCTTGAATTGATTGAATAGCATAGCATAGCGTGGCATAGGGTATAGGCCAAAATGACCACACCGAAAGTTCTGACAGCGAAAAAAGTCCGGAAAATGCATACCACCAAAGGTTCGAACACCAAATGTTCGAACCTTTGGTGGTATGCATTTTAGGAAGGTAAAAAAAAAAGAAAAAGACTGTGGGGGTTGCGGGGGACGTATTATACAGTATAGTGAGCAGGGGTTGCGGGGCACACCCTCGAAAAAAAAAGAAAAAACAGGGGCTGCGGGGGAGTCCCCCACAACACTCCTCTCACTATACTACGCAGTATAAAGAGTGGGATTTGCAGCAGAAACCCCTGCAGCTGCCCAAAATTTAAAAAGAAAAGGAGCCTGCGGCGCTGGTTCCAGATCACGGAAATGAAAGTAACTGGCACCGCAGGGACACAGCGCATCTTAAAAGGTAAGTAGGGTGTGCTTGGGAGTATGTTGGGGGTGTGGGTGGGAGTGTGGGTAGGGGTGTGTTGTCGATGTGGGTGGGGGTGTAGCTTTGTCGGTTTTTGAAATATATGCTCGCATGGGAAATGTACGAACATTTTGTGGTGGGTACATTTTCCATGTGAACTTTTCCGTCACAGACTTTTCCGCGACGGAAAAATAATGTAGATCCTGGCGTAGCACAGCATGGCAGTGTAGTGTTAGTGTAGGGTCTAACAATTAATCAAACTAAGTACTGACCATTAATCATAACAAAACAAATTATTAGTTATTAAAAGGCCGCACTGCAGGCCGTGGGTGAAAAGGCACAATTTACACAGTGATGTGAGATTAGAAATAAATGCAGAAAATTCCGAAGTTGAAGCTGAACTGCAGTGTACCTGGCAGGCAGCGGAATGCATTTTGTAAAAAGTATTTGCTTGTGCAGGAAACGGAGGATGAAATTGTTGATCCGGCCCTGGAGAATTAACGCTGTACCAAGGTGACTGTCAAGAAGCTAAATTATAGGTTTCTGGAAATTTACTGTGGGCCTGGCCACACGAGAGCAGGTGTTTGATTGATGGGTGACCTCACAGCAAGGGGTGGTCAAATCATATACTTTCTTTATGAAGGTATAAGCAAAATGGGACAGAACGGCTTTAAAAGGAAAAGGAAGGGAGAACAAAGGGGCTGCTACTGAGAGGAAGTAGAAGAAGCAGGAGATTTGAGAAAGAAGAAAAAAAATTGAAGGAATTGCTGGTGGCAAGCTGTGTGTGTGCTGAGCTGAGACTGAGCCAGGCTGCTGAGGGAGAGTGAGCAGAAGGTGGGTGTCTGGTGGCTAGAACTGAACTGCTGTGGCCGATGGTGGCAGAGAGCCTGTGTGCTTTGGGAAAGGGGTCTAGCTGTCAGCAACACAGACAGAATACCCCTGATGCTCTTGGTAAGCATGAGTAACAGAATTAGAAAAATATTTAAAAGGGACACCATCATGCTCTTTTCATGCAACGGGATATAGAGGTTTGTTCTCTGTGTGCGATTAGTCACTGGCAGGCTTGCTAAGTTGTCCAATACATTCCAAAGTTGCACAGATAACTTTGCATCGCCTGGCAAGTTCACTGTGGGAGGTTTGGTGTTAAAAAAAGAGGGGCTTCATAGTGTCTTGATGGGAAATGCTCAATGTTCTACTTGGTACAAAAGCGATATCCATGGTTGCCTTTTACTAATGTCTATTTTTCTTGTACCTGAGTGTTATATGTGGTACTAAGATTTTCCAGCTGTATTTTGGTAATCCGCATTTGGATTCTGTGCTATTTTTAACAATTTCAGCTAAAAAGCGCTGTTGTAAAAAAAAACGTGTGTGGCCTGTCATCATGTGCTCTCTTTATTTTTGTGATGCATATAGTGTAAATCCTGGTGTGTCGGATACCGTCAGTGCACTAAGTCTGGGATTGTAGCCAAGAGGACCAAAATAAAAAGTACATAACAACAAACTACTTCCTCATGTTTTAGCAAACAAAGAATAGGCACATTGGTGTGTTCTCTTACAGGTGGCGGTAGCGACCTAGAGGTATATAAAAATCCTACATGCTTTGGTGGAGAATACAGGCATCTTTTTTGGCTAGTACAGTTTCTATGCATGCCCTTTTGCAGCAGGGTCATACTGTGTTGTGCTGATGCATTTTGAATTCCATGTTCGTTCTCCTCTGCTGTTTGAACTACGTACTTAGGGTAGTGCGGATGCTGGGTGCACTTTAAAATCCATTTTATCCTCTCTTTCTCTTCTATTTGAACTGTAATTGTAAGTGTACTCAGGCTGTGTTATGACAATCCATTTACTGCTGTGTGAACATTAGTGCACTGCAAGATAACAGAAGTTGGGATTAATGACCTTTGCACTTAGAGAGACAAAGATGTACACACTGGCAACATGTTCTTCTGACACATTGTCAGGTTGGCGGGAATGCATAATTTCTGAGATCGATAAGGAAGTTCCTGAGAAGCTGTTTGCTGATGGCAGTGTGTTACAAACGTGTATGTTGAGAATCTTTCATTCAGGCGATCGGAAAAAACAATCAGGCGACCTAGTTCGCCTTGCAGCAAAGATGTGGCTTAATCTACATAAGTTAGTTAAATTGAGGGGGAAGGATCATGAGATAATTTCGGGCCTGCATACAGACCTGGCAGCTATGCAAGAGGGAATGTTAGTTAGAAGAGAAATTGAAACAGGGTGACCATTGTCTAAGGTACAGGCCCAATATGATGATGTAAGTACACTATGGACACAGAATGAGAGAAAGATTTCTGAGAGTGAAAGAGAAATTGAACATTTAAAGACTGTTTTGGAGGGTGTTCAAAAAAATAGAGACATTGGGCCTCATTACGACCCAGGCGGTAAGTTACCGCCTGGGCCGTGACTTTACCACCATGGCGTAAACTATGTTTACGCCATGGTGGTTGGCGGACTTACCGCCCCATTCCGAGGTTGGCGGGGGCGGTAAGTCCCCAATCCCCATTTACCCTTCCCCATTCCCATTTTTGCCCCATAATGGGAGTGGGGAAGGCGTTAATTACGCCACCGTAAATTACGGTGGCGTAATTAACTCCATGGTCCCTTAGCGCCATGGATTTTAACACCTGCTAAAAGCAGGTGTTAAAAGCGCCATGGCGCTAAGGGACCTCGTACTCAGGCGGTAAGGGTCGGCGCTGTTAACGCTGCCGTAAAGCCCTTACCGCCTGGCTCGTAATGAGGCCCATTGCATTATCAGAAATACAGGCACTCCGAAAGTGTGGTAGTCAGTCCTCCAAAGAATTACAGGCAATGGAGGATGACATTTTTAGGCAATGGAGGATGACATTTTTTAGGCTTATGGATGAGAATGACAAAGATGGAAACAGTTGATAATTTTAAAATGCAAATTACAGAAATGAATGAGGCAATAGCCAAACTAAGTAAAGAAAACTCTGCATTCTAGAGTAAAACACAAGACCTCCAGGCACAGTGTAGGGAAATGAGGAGACAAAATGTGGCTGTCAGGTGTACAGAGCTGTTCTTGCCCTGTGGGCAGCAGGACGTTGACCTCACCGAGGCTGAATGCAGACACAGTCTGGGAAGTTTCTAAGCTGCTGTTCACTCAGCAAGCGCTGGCTGGCCTCCACTACTCCAGGTCCGAGTCAGCTCACCCAGAGCAAAGAAATGGGCTGATGCATCATACAATGCACTCGAGCTATTGAAGAATATAAAGAGTTTGATCACACCATTCAAACATGATTCAGGTATATCCATAGAACACTTCAAAAGTGTGACTGAGTTTTTCAGACGCTTGAAATCCCTAAAACCTAATACAGTAGATTTGTCCACCTCACCACGGACCCTGCTTCTGCTAGCTTCCTACGAGGTATAAATGAACAAAAGAATTTACCATATCGCTCCATCCAAGATGCCAAGAAGGCAGTGTACAGCATGATGGCTCAATTAGATGAGTCACCACGCCAGTTCTCACTAAACCTGAAAAGAGCATGCTCACTTTTTGATGTGGGCTGTGTGATTCATTCAGCAGAGTTCAAGACCAGTTTTTTTATTGATTGCAGCTGGATATAGTTTCACAACTCGCCCGTGAACTTAATAGGGGTCAAAGCTTAGAGTGGATTCTTGAACAGGTAACTAAAATCTATGAAACAATCTCTCATGAGAAAGGGGATGTTAGAAATACAGAATCACAAAATAGCTAAAGAATCTGCCCCTGCAGTTCTAGAAGTAAAGTCGGGGAAGATGCCATTGGAGACAGCTCAAATTCAAACAAAGAATGACACATCACATAACCAGAGGGGTGTGGCCATGCAAAGGAAGATGGTACCACCCCAAACACCTGTATTCCAATCCATAAATCCCAGTAACAGAAGCTCATACATTAGTCCTAGGTATCTTGGTAGTTCACCCAAAGTGGGATTTTGCTATGATATGTGAGGGCTAAATGACATCCAGAATCAGATGCATAATGGGCCTCCTAGGCATTGGGGGCAAGACTAGGGTTGACCCTGCCACAAAGGAATATTGCAGTCAGGCAAGACCAATGTATGTAGATAGGCTCATTGAAAATGGAAACCAACAGAGGGAACAATTTCAGACAAATGCGAGACAGAATGTGACCTATTCCCGACACCATTATGTTCACTCCTCTCCACAGGTTGACCATGGTCAGAGGACAGTCGCACCATGCTCCCCACCCGCGGTGTCCCAGGAATTCAGGGGAACCATTAACAGTAACCAGTCTCCTGAAAGTAGCCAAAACAGGCCTGATCAGTGTAAGTACAACCAGTAGCAATCTAAAACATAGAGGGATGAGTTTAGGGATATGGACAGATTCCAGTGCTTGGTGGTGCAGGTAAAGATGTTGTCTGAGCAGATAGGAAATTTCTATGCAGTAAAGAAGCAGCAGCTGAGTGAGAGTGCAGAATGTCACAAGAGTGACATTGCACAGGGTGGCAATAAATGACTACTTAGCCAGGCTCCAAACAATGAAAATGCAAATGACAATGATTCACCATTGAATGAACAAACAGAATATCTTAGCGATTTAAAACCAAACTAACAGATGAATAGTGATGACTTAGGAAATTAAAGCATACACAAGAAAGGGGTATGGTTTCATTTAGAGTTGAACCAAACCATTCACGTGTGGGAGAACAAAACAGAAATACACAGGAAGAGCACAAAGAACACAGAATCAAAAGACTGTTTAAGGATGTGCAATGTGAAAGATATGAGATGATAGGTGATGTTATAAAAGCTCATGGAGATTGCATTGCCTGACAGTTCTAATAGTGATCTGTCCCCACTAGTGATCTGTCCCCACAGAAATTTAAAAAAAGATCAGATGCAAATGAATTCCCTGAGGAATATTTTAGGTCAAGTCACAGATGTTCTTTGAAGCAGAAATGAAGCAGAAATGACAGGAATGGTACAAGAAATAGGTAAGTGTCACACACCAGAAATGTATGTTCTGCCACATGATGCTAATGAAAATGCAGAACAGTTGGGCTCCAAAGATGGTGTGTGGAGGAGCAGCTGTGTACATCTTTAGACAATCACGCCCTCCTACCTCCCTTGTATTGGAGAAATGAGATTGTGCCGTGCCTGACACCACCCATAATACAAATACCACAGCAAGTGTTTGAAAGAAGATACCCATTGAGACAACCCTACTGAATGTACCCTCAACGTGAATATAACTAACAGGAGGAAAACCTTGAAGGAGTATAAAGAGAAGTTGAATGGGTGAATTGATGATGTCATAGAGAAGTGTCCAGGATGTCTCAAAATAAAGAATATGACAAAGTATGAGTCCTAACTGACAAACAACGATGCAAGAGTCCAAAAGAACTATCAACATAGACAATAAAATGCTGCAAAGTAAACAAGATGTTACAGAAAACAGAAGATAGCTATGAGTAGTGAATAAAATGCAGGTGAAACAGCGCTTTTTATAAAAACTGGACGTTGCTATCATGAAGTAAGTAAGCCAGAACTCATGAAGTGGGAATGCAAAACTATGCCACAGCAAGAATAATAGGCTCATGGAGCTGCATGGTGAGGCTGCCTGGTCTGGAGTCAAGATTCAAGAAGCAAGGTCAGCCAGCTATTCTGAAGAAGAATGAGGATGAACCTTCTCACGGTAAGGTACAAGAAAGAACACAAAGAATGGCAAGCTTTAATTCATTTCGAGCATTTAAAAGCTGCAAGGTAGACCAAATCGTGGTCTCCTATCACGTGAGCCAAGATGGAAATAGAGCTTGAACTTGGAGTTCCAGACACAATAGCGAGTGCCCTCACTCCAGTGTATTCTCAAAGACAAGGATACTCTGCAAGGCCAAGTAGAAAGACAATTTCATGGCAGAAGTCATGGGCAAAGAGAGATGCTGGGCTAATCGGGTGTTAAGGAAGTTGGATGTCCAATCTCCTAGCACCTGGGTCTGGGCTTACCTGCAAGTGTGCCAGCTAATTATATCAGTCCATTTAATGAAACTGTGTATCAAAATCTTTCTGAAATTATATATTTTTTAGAGGTAGGCATAAGGTGTACACCTGATAACGGACAGCCAATAACAATCCTAGCTACTATAGAAATGTATAGGTAGATGTCCTCCTTAACCATTCCCGACCCTTGAGAGGTTTTTCACTATTGCCATGTAGTATGATGTCACTCTGATGCGTTATTTAGTATAAGGACCATATTTGGTGTGGAGATTATTGAGAGACTGAGCGTACGTCCATTGATGTTTTTTGTAATCTCCCTGTTTTAGATCATTGTTAATAAAACAGTACTTTGCCATCTTTCTGATTTGGTTCTGTTTTTTGGACTCAGAATTACACTGGTCTAATCACATCCATTCCAAATGCACGTTCCTAAGGTTCATAAGCTCACGTGGTAGCTGCACAGATGGTTTCAAGATCCAAACCAGTATGGCTCCAGATTTTCGGATGATCGGGCATCCTCCGTCATTAGCCGGAATATCGCAGAGATTCCTGTGGAGAGCAGCCAGTAGAAGTAAACTTGCAACAAGAATTGAGATGGTGGACAGGTCCATCTTTGAAGAAATCCCTGCTCGGTTTGCACGGGCGCTCTGCGGATGGAAGGCGAAGTGGTCGGATTGGAGGAGGAGTCGATACCGAAGGCCTCGAGTTGCTTAACGGATGTAAGTAGACTAAGGGAAATGACAATATAAAGTGGAATGATTGTGATATTTTGAGTAACGGGACATCTTGTGTAAATAAAGAAACGCCTAAGTAATCCTAGTTCAAGGGAATTAGAAGAAGACGTCTCAAACTCCAACGGGAGTATTAATAAAAAGGGAATTCGCACGGTCAGGACGGTGAAAGGTGGTGTCTTAAACCCTGTACAGGGAAAAAAAAGTAGAGGCGAGAGAAGTATACCTCTTGTCATAAATGAAGATAAGTAAGAGAAGGTGATCATGGGGGTTATTAGTGTGTAGTGTGTAATTATTTTAAGTATTGTTTGTTGTGTGAGTATCTAAAAGTAATAGAAATGTGAAAGGTTGAAAGTTACAGTGTTTGAAGTTAAGGTGTAGTAAACGATTGGCGCCAATCAAAAAGACAGATACGTTAGTGAAAAAAAGAGGATTGAGCAGCGATTGATGGTGCTTGCTCATATTTGTTGTTTTAAAACTAAAGGTTGTGAATTGAGCTAAAACAAAAGGTTTATTTAACGATCTGGTAAGTATCGACAGTCAACCGAGACTTGTACTTATGGAGGACACTGTTCTCATGCACATTTGTAAAACGCTACCAAAACATGCGCTCAAGCTCAGAACAGTACAGTGCAGAATGGGTTAAGCGTACAGCTGATAAAATGTTCATGCCATGGCCACAAGGGGGATCATTGTCAAAGGGGGTATTGCAACACATGACCACATACGTGCATGCTCCATATACGGGAAAGAAATTAGAGAAAAGGCCAGGACAGGGATGACAAGGTGACGCTCATACAGAACGAGTGGATGGGAGGACAGATCCTACTCAAGTTAGATGGGAAAAGCATTGAAGATTTTAGACTAAGAGAAGATAAGGACGACCAAGAAAAGGACAGGGTATGAGAAAGGAGATCGAGGGAGGATGAGCAAGAAGAAAAAGCAGGGATCGACGGGAACAGGGAAAAATAAGAAAAAGACAAAAGCGGGAAGAGGAACAAAGAAAGTATGACAATAAACAAAGAGCGATAGATGAAATGGACAGGAAGGAAAGAAAGAGAGAGGAGAAGAAGCACAAAGAGTGAAAGATGGAAGGTTACAGGGAAGGAGAGAAGAAGAAGAAGACACAAAGTAAGAAGGGAAGAACGAAGGCAGGCGGAAGAAAAGGCTAGAAGGGATGTGAGAAAGCGAAGGGAATTGGATGAAGAAATAAAACAGAATAGGAGGCAGCAAGGTCAGGATGGCAGTCTCATACTTAAGGAACAAATGAGGCTGAGCAAAGAAATATGGTGGGATAGAGTAAGAGAGATTCTCCCGGTCAAGGAGATAATGCCAGAAACACCTACAGTAGCACAAGAGGAAGAAAGATATGTTTTGGAAGGCATTGGAGAAATAATTGATCAAATATATCAGCAACTAAGACGGGATAGCGAGTATGGAACTCGAGGTAATTGATCCCTGGTAGCTCAACTATGAACTGAGGAGGAAAACATGTTTAGAGATTAATGACGAGCACTGTCTTTGAGTAGATTAGATCTAGATAGAGGCAAGGGGGAGGATAGTCACACTAGTTTGGGACTAGAAATTTCAGACGAGGAGTTAGAGTCAGGTTGTGAGGCAGAGGGAGAGGGTGCGTGTGCCCCCCCGGGAAGCCAACAGATGGATAAGGAAGTAAGATGGTCAGACCTCGAACATCCAAAAGAAAGAATGCCAGGTCCCATATGATATCCTGAGCTCCCGAAAGACGATCATGTAGTGAGAAGGGAGAGCCTCCACTGTATGTAAGCAGGTTAAGGTCAGTACCAGCAAGAATGTGGATAGGGATGATTACCCCTGCCATAGACACACTAATAGTGGGATTTGACTACGGGATGGGGTTCTCACCATTCCCCTTGTTATAGAAGGGGGAGCAAGACCGCAATACATTCCATGGCCACAGATGGATAACTTACAATGCAAGCTCCCTAGTTTAACTTCGGGGGCTGGGAAATGGATATACAAATTAGAAAAAATGACAGGAGGAAACACGAGATATAAAAGGCTTACTGACAGTTATTCTTGGGGAAAGGGCTGATGATACTTGGAGGCGAGCGGGGTACGCAAGCGTGAAAGCACAAAACACAATGCATGATGGAGAGCCATTTAATAATTGTAGGGCAGATGTTTGGAGGGCTCTCAGGGTACAATATCCTGACACATCGGCTATGGCTGCAATTATGACACGAAAAATGAAGGAAGCTGAAGACCCTATTGCTTATATTCAGGATATTCAAGGGAAATGGCAGCTTGAAACTCGTGAACCATGGGAAAAGACAGTGGCACTAATTTATCATAATTTGTGTCAAGGATTGCCAGAACCAGTACAAAGACAGATGAAAAAACAAGTGTGGATGGAAGCGGAGCCATAGGCTGAGATACAGTTGACTATTGCACATCATTGTTGGTTACTAAAAGAGAAGAACAAAAAGAAGGATGAGAATAGAAAAATTTAGAAAGCCAAATTAGTTCAGAAAAAGTTGTCAAAATTTGCCTTAGAAGGGGTGGTATTGACAAGTGGAAAAGCAGTGGGAACGCAAGAGGCAACAAGTAATTCACAGGTGAATACTTCATGCCCGATGTATCAAGGGGGGGGGTATGGGTTTGCTCTATGAGGCAGAGGTAAGGTTTTAGGGAAAGAGGTGATAAGGATTCCAATCGGGCGTCACACACTGGACCAAGACACTTGGTGTTAGCCTGGGATGTGGTGCTCAAGAGAAATGCTTTTTCTTTAATTTCAACAAATTCAAATTGAGCCAGTACCTGACCTGTTTCACACCCCCTTTTACAAATACCCCGGGTCACAATGGACAATGAACCAGGCCGGTTGGTGAAAATGCAATATTTATTTATTTTAAAATTCACAAAAATCACACAAATATTTATGTTGGGCAGCAATCACCAATGGGGTGATAATTACAATAAGAACTACTGAACTACACGTGGTTAACCCTCTACATGAACAAATCCAAAGCAATATTGAATAGGAACACTTTTGAATTAGGATAAATAGCACCCAAGTTAAGGTTTCCCCCTGCAATGTTCTCTCAGCCCACCAACAATTGAATTCTGAGTGGATAGAAAGAAGCAGTAGGTAGTCAGGAATAAGAGTCAGCAAACAGAATCAAAATCCGACCTCCCCTCACAAAATTTTAAACCCTTTGCAAAGGCCTAAAATACACTCAGATTTTGACTAATAATGAATGATATGTGTGTTTAAATAATGATATGCAAATGTTTTATCACAGTGTAAGGGGTGTTATATCACTAGCAACTATAAGGTAAGTACCACAACAGCATACAGTTCACAAAGCAGGTTGAAATTGAAAAAACAGTTCCGCTGAATTCACACATGGAAAGTTGCATTTACACTTTTTCAGCTTTAAATGTCAAATGTTTTTTTCATAAAACGGGTAAAAACACTGAATTGGAATGTGGTTTTTGGGCAGGTTAAGAGATGCACAGCACAGGGACAATATAGACGTGAAAGGAGGGCTATAGGTGAAGAATTGAGAGAGATTTGGAAGGTAGAATGAGGTTCATTTTTTCAAAAGAGAAAATCGGTTTTAAAATGAAAGACACATTTTACTTAAACTAAATTAACTAGACTATATTTTTAAAGAAAGCCATGGTACGTTCAAAGATTGATTCGCGATATCAACCTTTTCCCGCCGTGTTCAGATCTATGTGGGAATTACTTTAAATTATTCCAAATTTGACTAAGGAGTTACCAGAGGAGATGAATAAAAGAATTGGGCTAACACTAGAAACAAGAACAGGGCACAAAGAGAACTTAGAACAGTCTATACAAGTTATCAGGGTATGGATAGGGTTCCTTAGAACATGTAACAAAGACAAAAGTCCAGATGGAGTAGACTATGTGTCATGGGATGTGGGATACTCACATTCCGCTCTTAAATTTGGGATTAGGAACAGTCAACCGGGTTCTGGACTCCAGGGCTCGGGTCACCAGGTAGCGACAGACTCTCTCAGCAGAACAACAGCTGGGCCTGTCTGGTCTCTGGATCACAAGGGCAGCTGGATGGCATGGTTGGAGTGGGCATGCAGTTAGTGGGCAAAAAGCCGGTTTGGTCTCAGGATGGTTCCCAAAAGAATACCACAACTTTTACCTTTGGTTAATGGGATTTTCTTAATGAAGGCCTTGCTGGGATAGGATCAGCAATGTGTTGGCCTTGCAGTGGAATCAGCTAAGCTTTGGCCTTGCAGTGGGATCTGGAATCTGGCAGGATGAATGTAGAAGATCAGGAATGCAGGCACAGGAAATTCAGGAAAGAGCGTGTCTAGAGTTCTGTCAGCCACCCTTTTTATAGAGCATGGTGACATCTTAGAATTATATGATAGGGCAGGAGGCAGGGTTAGCTAAGCACACCTCTAAAAATAACTGTCTTCAAAGTTTCTTAATAAAATAGTCTTTTGAAACAAATGGACATCCTTTGTCCTTCACTGGAACCATATTTTTCTCTTCAGCTACCACCAACTGTCACTTCAGCCCAATGTGAGGAGGGGATATCCCAGTTTGATTGAAGGTTTTATGGCCCCCTCCATTTTACAGGTTGGTGTCCCAGAACTTCCATTGTAAGTGATCTCACTCCAGACCAAAGTCTGCTAAGGTAGCAATTATCACATGTGTGTTCTACCATCTACTGTGAGGGGCCTTCTGTTACTGGCCACCCCAAGCATAAACCTGTTTTGGGCTGATTTCCCCCATGCAGCCAATGCAATTTACTTCCTTATTTTATTTATTTTGGTTATAAATCAGAATAAAGCCTGTTGAATAATATCTCCCATATATGGTTCACAGCACATAGCCCCTTCACATTGCTAGATAAGGGAAGGGCCTCATCCAACATACACATTTAAACAAGTATTTTTCTTTATTTGCAAAAGTACATTTAAACATGTGGTGACTAGTGGCATTTTTCTTTCAGGTTTGGTTTGTCTCTTCCCTTTGAATTCCCACATTGTTCTGCAGTCATAGTTCATTTCTTGTAGGCAGCAATTTGTTTAAACACAGATGCACTGAAATTGACATAGGTCCAGAAAGCCAGGGCCTTTTTGATGCATTGATCTCTGAAATTGTGTAGCCCAAAAGTAAAGCATTTCCCGTGTAGCTGAAGTAAAGCTTCTTTTGATTCCTTCAGATCTGAACAACAGCCTGTCATTCAGGGATACCGCTCTTGTCTGCTGGAGCACAATGTGAATGTGGATGGGCCTCATTAATAAAAGTAGTGTGATGACGAATCAGAGGAAAAAGAGCATCAGAGCGGCATCATTTTTAAATGTAAATATTTCCCTTTTTCAATGGGAACTTTGGGCTTGCAGCAAAGCAGCTCTGCTTTTTCACTCTCCTTCTTTTGTACATGTAAGAACACACTGGCAGGCTTTCTCAGTGTGCCCCCCTTGTTCCATCCTGCCCAATATGTACTTGGCAAGATGGTGCAGCCATCTTTTTGTAGCTGCAACATGCAGTTTTGGTGTGAGGCAGTGGTGCTTACAGGAGCCAGGGCAGCCATTTTTCTGTTTCTGCTGAAGTGCAGCTTGGTTATGGATGGGAGTACTGCTGAGTGGGTAAATATATCCCACAGAGGAGGTGGATTTCAGAACAACCAGGGTGGATTTCAGAGCACTCAGAATGAGAGTCACAGTGCTCCGGGAGGATATAACCAAGGAGGGTTTGCCAGAGGGCCAACCCCAGTTTGTTGGAATTGTAGAATAACAGGACATATAGTGAGCAGATGCAGGAGCCAAGGGAGTGTACAGAATGGGCAGTTTTCAGGAGGAGGACAACTTATCAACCGCCATACAGCACACAATCAAGAGAAGGCTTTGCCCAGGAATACACATTCTATCCAGCACCAGCGCCGCAAGAACAAAATGCACAACTGCAGGGACGAGTACAAATGCACCCACCATAACAGCAGTCGCAACAAGCACCTATGCAAACACAGCAAAACACGAATACGGGGAACATACTCACACCTAGGATATGAGTGTTACTGTGGTAGGAGGAAACCCTTTCACAGGGACAGGGATGAGGTTATACCCTCAATATGACAGCTCAGAGGGTGACTTGATGTTTTCATATCTGTGACACCAGACCCCCAAGAGGAACCAAGGGAAGAGATTTGATGACAAAACTTAACATGACAATTTCATTCAATGAACAGGGAAAGTGTGCTCGACTCCAGGAATACACTACTTAAATGTCGGAGAGTTTATACAGGGCAAGTGGCTGTACGAGGAGTCCTGGTAGATCCTGAAGTCTTCCTGTAAGGAGTAAGAATTTTGTTGACATGGCTCCCTGGGTTTGTAGGGAAGATTGTGAGGATTCTTGATGAATTTCTATTTAGACCACGAATACCTATGGATGAGTAAGAAGGGCAGACTATTCTTATAGAATTGGAAGCAGCTTTATTACGAGGGGAAATAGCAATGCTTGAAGGGGTAAATGACAAAGTTAGATCATGGAGAACGGTGATAGCTCTTGAAGAGGGGTACAGATTGACTGATATAACAGATGAAGATATGCTCAGAGAAGAACATATTGATGACAAAACGGTGTTCTTTATGAGCATTACATATTGGAAAAGGAACGAGAAAAGAGAAATTCCACTACAAATGGTGATAATGCAGCAACAACCATCTTTTTTCCAGGAAGATCTTGAAAAGGTGCCAAGTGCCCTTTGGACCACGGGCCCCTATGAAATAAGTCTATTGAAGGGGATAAGGGAGGTTAAAATTAAGCTTAAACCCGGAGCAATTTTTCCCCAGAGCGAAACAGTAACCTATGTTTTCTGAGAAGATGATGAGGGCGTATTCCAGACTATTTCAACACTGATGAATCAGGGTATCCTAGTGCCATCTGAGTTATCGTGCAATACCGCAGTGTAGCCAATTAAAAAATCTAAAGGGGTGTTGTGGAGATTTATCCAGGACCTTAGGCCTCTTAACCACATTGTAGAGACAGAGTTTCCTTTAGTTCCCAATCCTGCAACAAAATTGTGCAGCATCCCAGTTGAAGCTCAGTACTTCATGGGGATTGATTTGAAAAATGACTTTTTCTTGATCCCATTATAGAAGGACTCACAAGACCTGACTTCCTTTACGTTTAGAGAAAAAAAGACTAAAACATACTTGTCTTCCTCAAGGGTATTTTGAGTCCCCATCAATCTTTAACAGGGTCCTACAGATGGATCTAGGCAATGTCAATCTTAAATGTGCAGTGATACAGTACGTAGATGACATGTTGATTTGCAGTAAAACAGAGGATGAATGTAGGTAAGACTCTGGCAAACTAATGATTATTTTAGCAAACAAAGGATAAAAGGTAGACAAGGAGAAATTACAGTATTGTCAGGAAGAAGTGTTGTATATAGGTCAGCTAATTTCACTTGAAGGAAAGAAAGAGACACCTGAAAGGGCTGAAACAATTATGAAGACACCAAAACCGAACACAGTGAGAGAAATGAAGCTGTTTCTGGGCTTGTGCAATTATTGCAGAGCCTGGGTGTTTGATTACAGCTCATATATCAAGCCAATTTTGCAAGTGTTCAAGAAAGCTCAAGTTGGTAAGGAAAATATAGAATGGACTGAAGAAATGGAAGAAGGGTTTGAGGAGTTGATAAGATCAATTTGTACAGCTCCAGTTTTAGGGATTCCCAACTACAGCGAGGACTTTCATTTATTTTCTCCCACAAATGGGGCAGTAATGACAGCAGTGCTCATACAAAGGACGACTCTGGGGTACAAACCTTTGACATACCATAGTGGGATTTTAGATCCAGTTATGAGATGATATTTCCCATGCAAATAATCGTTGGCTGCTGCCGCATTTGCAATTGAGAACTCCACAAGTATTGTCATGGGCTGTTCTATGACTTTTTACATGGAGCATGTCTTATTTGCCATTTTAGAGAAACCCAGGGGCACATTAAAGTCCCAAAGAGCTTCAACTTGCAAAGTAATGATTTCCAATCCAATCCAGTGATTAAAATCATAAGATGTAAAATAGTGAACTCAGCTATGTTTGTAGCTGAACTAGTAGAAGAAGATGATCATGTGCATGACTGTGCAAATTATGTTGAATTCTATGATGATGTACCCTCGTGTGAAAGAGAATGCTTTGGCAGGGGGGGATTCTTTTTATTGACAGTTCTTGGAAAATTGACCAGACTAGTGGGGAGAAGCATTCAGGCTCCGCATTGGTAAGACACAGATTAAATGGTGAATTTGAAGTAGTGGCAAGTGCAAGACTACTGTCTTACTTTTCAGTGCAAGCAGCATAATTAGTAGTGCTTATTGTCCCACTCGAGAAACATGAAGGACAGGAAGTGACGGTGTACCTTGACTCCAGCTATGTGATGTCAACCGTACACAGAGGGCTGTCACTTTGGAAAAGTCAGGGCTGTCTCTGTGCAGAAGGCTCCCCAGTACAACATGCATCCTTATTGAACAAACTCATGAAGGCACTACAACTCCCATTAGCCGTAGCAGTCATAAAATGCGCAGCCCATACTAAAGAAACAGACTTTATATCTCGTGGAAATTTAGCCGCAGACATAGAAGCCAAAAGGGTTGCATATTCCTCAGATATTTCAAGTTTGATACTGAAGATATTAAAGAAGGTTTAACAGGAAGCATGTTAGTACAAGAGGGTTTTAATATGCTGTCAATTACGCAACTAATAGAGATTCAGGAAAGGGCCCCACAAGAAGAGTAAGAGCTATGGAAACGAGGGGATGTTCTTTATCCCCCACAAAACCATTATGGTGACAGGAAAGCACTGGAAAGCCAGTGATGCTGGCGGCATTATTGAAAGTCACACTTGAAAAACTGCATTACCCTGTGCATATAACCAGAGAAAGTCTTGCTGCCACTATTGCAGAAGACTGGTTTGTTCCTAATCTACTGGAACACTTTGCACAGTTCATGGTGAATTGCATTGTGTGTCAAAAGTTTACTGCTGGGCATACACTGAGAACGTTCAGAGGAGTAATACCTTGACTGAATGGACCATTTCAGCATTTACATATCGACTATGTCAATATGCTGAAGACAGGTATTTGATACAGGTATCTATTAGTGGTGGTGGGCCCCTTCTCTAGGTGGATTGTAGTCGGTCTGTTTGTACTCTGATGCGACTTGCGCAGCAAAGTGTTTAGTGCGCAAAGTCTTCCAGAGGTGGGGTGATTGCGAAGTACTAAGATCCGATAATGGCCACTTTTTGTCAATGATTTATTTGAACAAATAGGACTTCTATTAAGTATAAGGCACATGTTTCTTTCTGTGTATCACCCACAAGCAAACAGGATATGTGAGAGACTCAACAGCTTCCTCAAAGAGAGGATCACCAAATTAAAATTGACCTTAAAGAAGGGATGGCTATATTGCCTACCCCTAGCCTTATATGCCCTTTGGAATCACTGAGGTTCTGACCACTACCTCACCCCTCATGAATTAGTGACAGGGCATCGCATGAGAACACCTCTTACACCTCCATCTAGAGTAAGGAGTCATGCCCAGAGTGTAGCAAAGACTCTAGGTGATGTGATGCATGATTATTTGACATGTATGGCTGCCAGTGTTTCTTTCATTTCAGATCAAATAAAGCATCGGAGGAAGGGGTCAAGGAACACGGAAGAGGACAATCTAGTGACCAATCCAAGTGAACTATTGCCAACACCAAAGTTATATGTTGGGGGACTTGATACTCATTGAGAATTTTACTTGAAGGTGGCATGAGCCTAGGTTTAATGGCCCATTTGTTGTTGAGGAAGTCTCCCCTTACGCAGTTAAGGTATCGGGAAGACAAGCTTGGCTGCACCTATAGTGCATAAAGGCGAGACCCTCTCTCCAGCGGTTGCCGACTCAGAAGTAAGACAAGAAGAAGTATTTCCACGTATGACTACTAGATCGATGACCAAGAATAAGGACGATACAAGAGCGAGTGGCTAGCACATATTTATTTTTCAATTCAATGGACACTCCTTATATATTTTAGCAGGAAGTGCAAAGACTTGCAGAGAAATTCCAGAGGCTGAAATGAACTTTTAGAAATTCTTTGAAGAAATAAATATTGCATCAGCGTTATGCCTAAACGCAAGTTCGTGATTAGAAATAGCAATAGAGATCAATTGATAAAATAAATGGTACCTGTTGAGAGTAACACACACAGTCTTGTTGTTGCTACTTTTGGGTACATACTCCAATCCTACCCTGCCCTTGTTAGGAGAGATGTTAACATTCACACCTGTTTGCATGATCCCAAGAATCGTCCAGTGACAAGGAAACTCTTGGCCGTGATCATTGGGCAGATTGTGCAATTACAGATGCAAATTTGAATGCTTGAAGTAAAAATTATTGGAGAAGAGGATAATGGAACTCATTAGAGGTCAGGCGGTAGAAATCTGATACACCGGTAGAGATGGATGTACTGCCACAAATGTTGGCGGTGCATCCACCTCTGCTGCGTGCATGCAGGACATAGCGCCACCACGTACGCAGAGTTGGAAACACCGGAACCGGAAATACCATGATCGCCAGAACCGGAAAGAAAGCAGCGGCCATTACAAAAATCACAATTCACTGCAATCCTTATGTACCTGAAGGCATCCAGCAACAGTGAGGGACCAAACATACAGAGGGACATGGCATCAAGAATCCCACAAAACCGTGTGCAAACCCCGCTTCAGTGAAGCAGAACTCACCCTGCTGGTTGACCACATTGTGGAAAATTCAGGGGTGCTATTTTCAGCTGACCAGTGGCTCAGTACGCAGCCGAGGCACAAGGCCATATGGGCTGAGGCTGCCCAGAAAGGGACAGCTGTGGGTGTCACAGCCTGTAGCATGAAGGACTGCCATGAGAGATGGGATGACCTCCGCATAAGGGTGTAGAACCTTCTGTCAGCCCACAGACGTCATTGCACTGTAACAAGTGGTGGACCACAGTCACCCCTAAAGCTGCTCCCATGGGAGGAAAAGTGCAGACGTGTACTTGACCTCGAAGGCATCGAGGGAGTCGATGCAGCAGATGCAGGAGCTGGGACACCTGGCGAGGCTGGTGAGTACAGAAAGTATGAAGCTGAATCAAGCTAATCCTGCCCCCACCCATCAATGTACAGAAATACACATATCACAGTCCACACCACCCAGCACACCCAGTACTCCCATGACCCCCACCCCAGAATACAGTGCAAAGCCAGTCAGATGGCCTGCACCCAAGTATGTCCCATTTACACCCATATGACAATGCAGCACACATCAATGCGTGTAACCACAATGTGATGTTGCTCGATAACTGTGTTGGATGTAATTGTACTATACACATCCTGTCAGTCCACTAACAGCATGCCTTTCATTCACCCACAGGAACATCATCTGAGACCGATGGCAGACAACCAGGGACGTCGAGGGAGATGGGACGTGCACGTTGGCCAGCACAACGCCAGTCAACATCCGCTGCAGGCACCTCGGCAATCCGGGAAGTTACGCAGGCCCAGGTACACCATGCCCAAGAGACCAACACCCCTGCTGCCCCTGGCACACAGCAGGCACCCCAGCCCAACACCCCTGCTGCCCCTGGGACACAGCAGGCCCCCCAGCCCAACACCCATGCAGCCCCTGGGACACAGCAGGCACCCCAGCCCAACACCCCTGCTGCCCCTGGGACACAGCAGACACCCCAGCCCAACACCCCTGCAGCCCCTGGGACACAGAAGGCACCCCAGCCTGAAAACCCTACTGCCCCTGGCACACAGCTGGCACCCCAGCCCGACACCCCTGCTGCCACTGCAATACCACAGGGACATTCACCACCACCAGCCCACCAGGCCAAATCCCACAGCACGGACAGAAGTCCCCACTACTTACAAAAATGTTTTGTACGAGAGTGTGATCCCTGCATAGAATACATGTTTCATAGGCTTATTCAATTTTAATTGCATCGATAGTTTTGAAATACTATTTCGTAGCATGTGGATTTAAACAGAATTTTATATGAAACTGCGTCCTTTGATTTTTAGTAAGGCTGTTTTAGAAATTGCATCTTAATACCTTGCAGGAAGCAAGTTAGCTAGCTTTGAGTTTTGGCCCGTCCTACTGTCTCAGCTTAAAACAGTATTTTCAAAGGGCGTAGCTAAAGAACTACAATATCCGGCAGACATAGAGTCCTAGTGGACTACTAATACACTTAATAGGCGCGTGAGTGCCGGTGCATGAGTAGAAAAGTGGGTCTGTGCTGGTCCGTGTCTAGATGTGTAGGCTGTTGGGCTGACTGCTGTCTTTGGATATGGTTGTGGTAGAGATCCTGGCTGCAATAGCAGCAGCTAAAAGTAAGTTAACCTATGGAACCTTTCAAAATAAGATGCCCTGGGACAGCTAATGCCCTACGGGGGGAGGCAAATCAGTCATGTAGATCTGAAAACCCAGAGGGGGACCATGGGAGAACACCAAGGATAGATACAACTAGGATTCCAACATTCTTGGAGGAAGTTCCTGGGGATGTTCAGATACTTAAAACAGATTATGCTATAAATAAGGAAAGTCAGCTAAAGTCTGGGATGCAGTGCCCCACAGAATTGCTTTCTGTGGCGCAACTGCCTTCCGACAACATACAGCGCACGTACCTGATAAGGAATACTTTCTGAGGTGGGAAAGAGCCTTAAATTAGATATGCGGGTTGGTCGACGATCCAAATAGATGGGACTGTAAACTGTGTCCCACTATGAGCTCAGTGAGTCTAAGCTCTAAACATCATAGAGTCTCATGTAGAGACAATATAGTGAACCACCAGGAAATTATGAACAAGGGGAAGCAAGGAACGCATCTGGGGAATAAACCTCTTTTAGAGTCCCTTAGTGGGCAAAGGCTGAATCTTGCACTATTGAGTACAAGATCCTTAGTAAAGCACTCCACAGATGAACGTGACTATATATTAGAAAATAAAGTCGATTTTATGTGCATCACAGAAACCTGGTTGTCAGAAGTGCATGGTCCAATAATTGAGAAGGTAACTGTACCTGGTTATGTATTTTTTGGCAAACAAAGACATAAGAGCCAAGGAGGAGGAGTGGCAATAATCTGCAAAGAAGTATCAGGGATGTATGAAACAAAAATCAGCTGTGATATACTTCATACAAAGATTATTCCACATCATAATCACAGCATACATGCTTTACTGCTATATAGGCCCCCTGGTGAATCGACAACCTTTAATGAAGACCTTATTAATTTTTTAATTCCTATGCAGACCTCAAACTCTACAGTGGTTATGTCAGGAGCCTTGAATATGTGGAGTGGGGATGACAAAGATAAAAAAAGCAGTTGAATAGGAAACCGTTGTTGAAAAATGAAAATATCACGGTGTATAACTCAGACCAACTCATATTAAAGGCAATATTTTAGATTGGCTCACCAGTGATAATATAACACTGACAGAGGTAAAAACTACTTCATGTGTATGGTCAGACCATGCCACTATAAGATGTCAAATTAGGCTCCCCGCCCCGATAAAAAACCAACACAAAAATGTGTGGAAGGTGTTGGGTAGAAATTATAGCAAAATCGAAGCAATCAATTTGGAAGAGTGTATGAATGCTGTGTGGTCAAAAACTAAAGATTCTGACCATCCTGATATCCTAGTTGAAATCTACAATGAAGAGATGAGCCAACTATTGGATAGATTAGCTCCAATTAAACGGCTAAATATTAAAAATAAGCTAAACCATTGTGAATGGTTTTCAATGGAGTAAGCCTAGCTCAAGGCAGAAAATTGACACGCTGAGCACATTTGGCAAAACAATCAAAGTCCCACTAATAAGACAGTGTGGAAAAATAAAGAGAATGAATATATAGAAAAAAATCACAGAAGCCAAATTTAATTATTACAATGACTTAATTAATAAAGCGGGGAACCAAATAAAAGAACTCTTTAGGGTTTTTAAATCCTGTGAAAAACCCAGAGCTCTGAAGCAAAGTATTGACCCTACTAAGGAGGACTGGGAATGGGCACAACAAGCATTTGCGGACACACTTCTGCTTGCACAGAGCAAGATCAGGAAAGAATTGGCTGGGCGGAAAATAGGTACGATAGGTGAATCTTCTGGAGAAGAACATCATAATAGATTAGGTGAAAGGCTTACCGCGGAGCAAGGGATATTAAACCAGGATGTACCCTCTAGTAAGTTTAGTTTCAAGGAGGTAACTGGACAGGAAATCAAAACTATTTTCAAAAACATGCATCCTACCAATTGCCTGGGAGACCTCTTACCTTCAAAAATTAGTTTTGAACATTTGGAAATCTTTATCCCGTTTCTCAGTAGATTTGTTAATGCCTCTTTCAAGTATAGCAGTATTCCGCAACTGGTAAAAGATATGGGCCCTCATTCCGAGTATGGCGGTAAGGGATAGCGGCCACCAGTAACGAGACCGGTGGCGGTGATCCCTTACCGCCATACTCCGAGTTCCCTTTGCGCCCTCGCCCTTAACGCCTGCTTTGAGCAGGTGTTAAAGTCGAGGGCGCAAAGGGGCCTCCATGCCAATAACGGTGACCGTAATGAACGGTCACCGTTATTTGCATCTTCCCCATTCCCATTGAGCCCTACGGGGGATCATTTGGGAATGGGGAAGAGCCTTGGTGAATGGGGAATTACCGCCCCGCCAACCTTGGAATGGGGCGGTAATTCCGCCATCCACCAAGGCGCTGCCGGTCCGGGTACGGCGTCAACCAAGGCGTTAATAGCGCCATTGGTTAGCGCCGTACTCGGAATGAGGCCCATGGTAGTTTTTGCCCTTACTCAAGAAACAAGTGCTTGACCCAAGAGACACATCTAACTTGCGTCCATTCATGAATACCCTTTTACTTCTGAAACTAATGTACAAAGTTGCGGCTTTGCAACTTCAGATACATATGGAAAAGGCTGGTATATTTCATAGGAAACAGTCAGGTTTTAGATGTGCTCATGGCACAGAGAGTGCTCTGGTGGACCTGCACACACAAATGCTGGAAACCTTTGAGAGAAGTGGACCCTTTTGGATCATTCAGCAGCCTTTGATATTATTGGAAAGACTGAAAGAGTTAGGGGGACTCTCTAATGAGGCGATAATGTGGTGAGATCATTTTTAGAAGGGCGTTGATCCAAGGTGTACTGGGGAGACAATGCATCTGAGGAAATACTGCTGACTTGTGGAGTTCTGCAGGGGCCTGTCTTTCGCCCCTTCTGTTCAATATTTATATTCAGCCGTGTGTCAGATGTTGGAGAGATAAGGATTATTCTTCTTCTTCAACTATGTGGATGATTTCCAACTCACAATGGAATTGTGTGAAAACTTTAAAAAAGGCCAGGAGAAGCTTGCTAACATATACCAAGAAGATAAGAAATGGATGTCCACAAATGGGTTTTAAACCGAGCTAATGATTTATGGCTTGAGGCTAGCAAGAAAGAATCTGAGCCTGATCTATGAGAGCTTTTCGATAGACAAAAATCAGATAGTGGTTGTGTCCAAGCTCAAGACCTTGGGCGTTTACATGGAAGCAAACCTTAATATGGACGCACATGTTCAATTGCTCGTTAAGAACACTAACTACTGTCTGAGAATATTAAGGCTGATTAGACCAATAATCTCGAAGGATAATTGTGCTAAGCTGGCAAGGGCTACAATCATCTCATGGTTGGACTACTGCAATTCCCTTTTAGGGTCAGCAAGTAAAACATCTATTTACAACCTTCAAAAGATACAGAATACAGCAGTACGCATTGTGTACCAACTAGCATGCAAGAATTGCCTTTAAGATACTGGCTCTGGCACATAAGTGTATCCTTGGGACTGCCCCCATATATCTCAGAGAGAGGTTGAAACTATATAATCCTATGAGAAACTTGAGATCTACAAAAGGTTGACTGTGTGAAAAAAGCCCAGGGAAGAGGTTGCTCCTTCCCGGTTCTAGCAGCCCAGGCATGGAACGAATTACCGGAATCCATGAAAAAAGAAAGTAGTCCTACTGCTTTTAGTAAACTTCTGAAAACTAGGCTTTTTGAGTAAAACTTTGGAATGCTGGAACTTTCTTTCCTCCATTTATTTTCCTAGTGATCAGCGCCTGGACGCCCTCTGGTTTTGGTGCCATATAAATGGCATAACATAACATAACAGAGGAACTGCCTGTTGAGGCAGCCGGAATCGGCAGTGAGGAGAACCTCAACACCCAGAACCATTGGGCACATTCATCCCCATGAGCCCCAGGAGTCCGATGCGGTCCCCAACCGCATGCTTGTAGGAGATAGGCAGCCGTCTCCAACGGATTGAGGAACTGCAGGACATGCTGGCCGTACTGGTCCAGCAGTATCTGGAGCAGTCTAGGCTGCAACGTGAGAGCAACCTAACGATTGGGTGCCAGGTTGAACGTGCCATTGGGTGTTGTGCCACCTCCAATATGCAGGTGTCACAGTGGGTCAGTGAGGGAAACAGTGTACAGTCAACCATAGCCGAAAAAATGGCGCTGGCCCTACAGGCCATCATGATGCGCCTACCGCCTATCCTACAATACCCTCCACCAGCACCACACCAATCAGCTCACAGGCAGGCAGTCCAGGAGGATGTCCACATGGCTGTCTGAGGCATCTCAGAGGGACATTCATGCGCCCAAGCGTGGCAATAAGTAGTGCATTGTTTCACATGTTAGCATATTGGGTCTGGGGCCTGGGAGGTTGGTGGGTACGTTTGGGAGATGGAGAGGAGGGTCCATAGTTGGGATAGTTAGTTGGGGCCTTGGAGGTGGGTGGGTACATTTGGGAGGTGGAGGGGGGTCCATAGTTGGGATAGGTCATTGGGGCCTAAGAGGTGGGTGGGTACGTTTGGGAGGTGGAGGGGGTCCATAGTTGGGATAGGTAGTTGGGGCCTGGGTGGTGGGTGGGTAAGTTTGGGAGGTGCAGGGGGGTCCATAGTTGGGATAGGTAGTTGGGGCCTGGGTGGTAGGTGGGTACATTTGGGAAGTAGAGGGGGGTCCATAGTTGGGATAAGTAGTTGGGACCTGGGAGGTGGGTGGGTGTGTTTGGCCGTGTATTGTTGTAGCATCTGTTGAATTTTTCCATCATAATTCACTGGGTTGTTAATCAGAATAGCGAGTGGACAATCTTGTTCTGTGTGTGAATGAATGATTTAATGCACGTGTTCAAAATTACGCGTGGGATAATCTGCTCAATGTGCTTGTGATGATTGTTCAGAAGAAATTCCAAATAAGTGCTTTCTGTGCATGTTGTCCATCCATGGCACCCCACAATGGTTTCACACCCATCCCATCATCATCATCGTCATCCTCTTACTTCTCATCTGCTGGGTCCATGTATGTACTTTATTACACATGTCCCGATAATCCCTGATATTTTTTTGCTAATATCACATTCACAACCCCTCGTCTGAAAAGTAAATGCACATGTGATGTCATCAGTGATGTCATCAATGACATTTGCGATGTCATCTTTGATGTCCTGGGTGTTAGTGTTAGCAGTGCGCAGTGGTTCGGGCAGTTATGGTTGCTTAGCCTACCATAACTGTCGAATTTCAGGGTTTTTTCGATTGTACTTTGAACCATAATGTCACGTTTATAAAGTTTTTTTAGTGGATTTCACAGGTTTTTAGTAGTGCAACTTAACCATAACGTCCCTCTAACAACGTTTTTCTAGTGAATTTTACGGGTTTTTAGTAGGCCAACTTAACCATAACGTCCCTTTAACAAAGTTTTTTTTACTCAATTTTACAGGTTTCCAGTAGAGCAACTTAACCATACCGTCCCTTTTGCAATTTATTTTTGCTAAAGATGATCAGTTTACAGTAGTGCCAAGTAACCATAATGTAAAGCACCTTCTGACTTATTTAAACACATTGCGGAGAATACCACTTGACAATATGCTGGTGTACATCACAGTAGCGTGTCCCAGAATCTGTAAACACTTAACAGTAAGATGTTTGTGTCGTGGACAATGTGGAAACAGATTTTATATTGATGTAGGAACGTCCACCTGCAACATTTACCTTGCACAGCGCCAACACGTATTGGTAATTAGCCCTTAATGTAGTACACATTGCATACTTTCAGCAAAAGTTTTAGTTATCTGAAAATGACATCAGCTAATGCCATCCCTCCTCCCCAAGAAACAGCAGCAGTACTGTAATGAAGAAGCATGACAAATACTGCCCCAACCTTAGAAATAACACCCACTCCCCCATATCACTGTTTGATGCGTCTTTCCTAATTTCCGTTCGCAAATGGCCTTATTAGCTGTCCTACCAAAAAAGGAAGCCATCTGTTAACTAAGTAAATGTTGCGTTAAGAACCACCTTTCACAGAAAAGGACATAGACACAATAAGATTTGATAATAATAGTATAGATGTGCAAAGCATTAACGTGTGCTATGGAAAAATATGATTTCTGGTTATAATGCGGCCCGCCCAGGGCCGTATTACAAATCAAAATCCTTTTTCAAGATGGACACCATCGAAAGGAAAGGTGGTTGTTTCATACATAGCCCCTCTTCGCTTTCCATGACAGAAAGGAAAAAGCAACAGTATGTACCGTGACGCAGAACCTGTAAATAAACATACAGTGACGTATAACATGGTACTTTACATTTCGAAATGATACACGTGATTTTAAAAGAAAAAGGTTACATTTTAGAATTTGGAAAGTACTTTTATTTAACAAACAACTCTTGGAGATCAACGGACTAATTCTATTTCCAAATAATGTGTAGCAATGACTCTAAGGACGACATTGAAAATGTTCATGGAGGGACACATGCAGTTCATTTCGCATACACAAAGTATGCGTTTCTGTTAAAGTACCCACTTTGTTTGCACAGGTATTTCCAACACGGCGGTATCACCATTGCCTTACACCGCCATAAATGATATTAAGTCACTCCTTGTCGCTAGTTCAGCGTAGGGACAGAGCGGCCCTGGCCTGTCATCCCATAACATTATAATGGACAGGCACTCGGTCACCAGCAGTTGCATCTGGCGTGGAAAGAAGCCTTCACTCGGCATCTAGAAACCATGGCATGCACAGTTTGGCAAAATGTAGCTAGAAAATGTAAGTGGCCAAATATGACATTTTAAAGAAATATTAGAGTTGACCATGGGTACATATAATGACACCCTACAAACGCAGATAAACAGCACTAGCCGTAAGGGTTAAAAAAAGGACAACTACACAGTGAGATGGTAA
The DNA here is from genome assembly GCF_040938575.1 of Ambystoma mexicanum. NCBI lineage: Eukaryota > Metazoa > Chordata > Amphibia > Caudata > Ambystomatidae > Ambystoma > Ambystoma mexicanum. Next base: position 315,887,185 of record NC_090935.1, read on the forward strand.
TTCAGTTATGGAGGTAGCATGAATGGACAAGCAATAAAAAAATACATGTCGTAATGTTACACAAGACCAAAAAAAAGTGCAAACTGATACACAAAGCTATGTGGGCAAGCATAACATTTGAAAGAAAAAGAAATAACGGTCACCAATGGTGACTCTAGCCATAGCCAGCAAACGCGAACAATGTACACTCTTTGTCATTGGAGGAAAATTACAAGTGCGCAAAAGTATAATACTTCAGTTACATTGTCACAATTAGTGTACAGTCGTCAAAATTAAACTTACATCATCTTGACAGCCTCCATTATTTTTGCCAAAGTCAGACAGCAAACTGTTCGCATCAAAGAATCTTCGTGAACTGATATTTCATTTCCTTACAAACGTTTTTAAAATATGACCTTATCAAATAGTATTTTTTTTCCAAGCTTTCATTCCTTGCGTAGCTTTTAAAGTTTCCCTTTCGCTCAAGGTCAAAAAAGAATAGCCCCTTATGAATTGACTTGGATGCGTGGGCCTACTGAGCTCGCAACCAAAAAAGCAAATCAACTGACCTTCACTCAGAAGGCAAATGCATTCCCACTTTGCAACAACATATGAGCATCCTATCATGAGAACCGCTACTCCCATACGCTGCGTAAACCACTGTTTCCATCAAACACTCCAGGTGGCTGCCTCAGATTTCAAAACATAGGACGCCAGTCCGACTTCAATATTAATCTGAAAACATTGTAACCCAGACGTAGGCATTGGTCGCTGTGCATTGAGCACCAGCTTCCACTTTAGTGCATGAATTTGGTGGCAAGAAAACCCCACTTTTAAAATTTTCTGCAGCTACATTCCATTCCAACCTAAGTAAAGCTCACTTTGGAAACAGTATTTCATAATTGTAACAAGTGCATTAGTGTCTTGTTTTGTATGTGTTACTGGCGATGTCCGTGTACACCAAAACATGAACAAAATATGGCGGAGGCCGCAAAGAAATCTGATGCACTTCATGCTGTTCCACAACCAATCAGTGAAAGCGCAACATGTCCGTGGACATGACGCTACGGATTAGCCAATTGATTTCTCGTCCGCGGAGCAAACAGGGAAGTGCAACCGCGGAACGGACATAGATATCACACATTTTTCCAGACCTACTTTTACATCTTTTTAAAGAAAAGTACTGGATGGATTTTCACCACATTTACTAAAGCATGCTTTCAAGACCAAGCCACTGCTCCTGCTGCAAATTTGGTGAAAAACCATCCAGCGGTTTGGGCTGTAGGCGTGCGCAAAGTTTCTTCCCCATTCAGTCTATGGGAAAAAAGATGTTTTGTGACCCCCCTATAGCTTTGCCCCCCCTGGACCAAACCTCACCAAACTTTGCAAATAAATTCAGAGTGGGCCATATACTTGCGAAATTTGGTGAGGATTCGTCCAGGGTGAGTAAAGGTATAAGCCGCCCAAAAAGTGCTCTTCCTATGGAAACAGCAACTTAACCATAACTACACGGCCACTACCGTGGGCGTGTAATATATATATATATATATATATATATGTATCCTTTTTTATCTATCTGTATCTTACATTTCTGAAAGTCTCTTTTCCTACTGATCCAAATCAAAAAAGATTGTCTATGATTCTCCCAAATAATAATAATTTTGTTAACCTCTATGAACATGTTAAGCGACATAAGAGAGATTCAGAAGAAGATAATCGGGGGATAAACACCTACCTTGATAATGCAGTTCACCTAGGGAATAACATGTGGTACAGCACATGAGAAAAGTGGGGGAGAAAGCATCTGGTGAAAATTGCTATGTCTGCTCCCTCATCCCCTATGCCACGAATACTGTCAAAACCTTCATTTTAAAAGCGATGCCGGCACAAGATGCAAAGTGCCTCGGTCATCAAGCAGCATGTACTACCAAAGGACAGTTCCAAGGGAGCTGGGCAATGTTGGGATGGAGATCAAGACAGTTGTTTCTATACCAGGATGATTATGTCAAAACAACACAAATGGAGAAGGAACCTGGATGAACAGACAGGATGCTTGTGTATCCTGCTGCAGGCCAGGATGAGGTGATCATTGAGGAAATGAACAGAAATTAACTGTTCTGACATGATAAAGAAGACTGGAATGCCTGAATGCTGGGAACTGTCACAGCTGCTGATCTATGGGCGATTGCTTACCAGTAAAGGATGGAAGATGGAATGATATCATGTGCAGCTCATCTACTAAGAAAGGAAGCAGTAAAGAAGGTGAATGATGAGTGCTTGAAGCCATGGTCTAAGTACTCTAAACTGCTGACATGGGTGGAGGATGAAGCTGGGCTAGTATCTGTAGCGCCATGAATTAATGTGACCATGTGATTTCAAGGTAAAGGAAAACATTATGTAGTACACAGTAAGGGGTGTAAAAACATCATGGGCATTGCAGGAGTGAGGAGAGGGAGAGTTGTCCTAATGGAACAGTATTGGGCCTGCAGATCTAGAGCCTATATGAAATTACTCAGGAATTGGGGTGGAGTGTGCTCTCTGGTATACATTCATGTTCTAGCATTGGTGATTCCACAAAGTGACCTGAAGATTGATGAATTTCCAGAAGTAGATAATCACATGAGAAGAAGAAGGTCAATAGAACTCTGACGATAGAGGAGATCGAGTTATTTCTCAGAAAAATCAAAAGCAGCTTTTGATGATATTGCTGATGAGCACAAATTGTTCAGTGAAACTTCAGTGTTCACATTTATGTTCATGCCTGGGATCCAGACTGCTGTAAACGCCAGATGGTTACAAATTAGCAGATGGGAGCTTCTGCAAACAATCAATGCCACTATAAAGGGATTTAACTCAATAAAAGAAGAATTGAGGGCCATAAGGTTGATGACCCTCCAGAACAGATATGTCATTGCCATAATCACGGCCATGGAAGGAGGTGTTTGTGCCAAGATCGTGCCATCATGTTGCACATTCACACCATCCCATGACGGAGAGAACAGGACGTTGACAAAGGCCATATGGATGTTGACAGATTTATACATAAAAATGGTGGACGAGACATCAGCCATTGAAGATGACAGTTGGTTTGCCTTCCTGTTCTCATGGAGTCCTTACTGTATGGCAATCTTATTCAAGTTCCTGGGAGAAATATCAGGGATGATCATATTTGGATTCTGTATGATGAGGATAATAATTGGACAATGTAAGAAAACTGCCACAAAAGCAGTAAGAATGAACATCATGTTTGATGCCAAGGATAAACCGGAAGCCAAGGAGCTGACTGATGAGGCCAACAGAGATTACATAAGGGGCAGCATTGTAGCACCTGAGGGAACACAGTTCTGGTATCAAAAGGATCATACGAAATCCGTTGGATGATAGGTCTACTGTACCCCAAATGGACAATGTAATTACATGACCTGAAGTGTGGATGAACACATGAAAACAGCAGGCACCCTGAGGCACCCTGAGGGGGATGACAAAGATATGGACACCGAAGAGACATTTCTTTAAGAGGAGGTGGTCGAGGACTCAACCAGAGGGGGGAATGTAGAGGAGAAGCTGTGTACATCTTCAAGCGATCTCTGCCCCCCTAGCTCCCCTGTATTGAGACATGAGGTCATATCGTTCCGTGCCTGACACCAGCCATAATACCAATACCGCAGCAAGTGTTTGAAAGAAGATACCCATTGAGACAACCCTACAGAATGTACCCTCAACGTGATGATAACTTACAGAAGGAAATCCATGAAGGAGTATGACGAGAAGCTGAACAGGTGAATTGATGACATCATAAAGAAGTGTGCATGATGTCTCAAAATAAAGAAGTATGGCAAAGTATGAGTCCTAACTGACAAACGATGCAAGAGTTCAAAAGAACTATTGACGTAGACAAGAAAAATGCCACAAAGCTAACACAATGTTACAGAAAACAGAAGTTCAACACATGTACAGCTGCTGAAGCACAGGATAGATTAAGTCATCATAGAATCTAGCTATGAGTAGTGAATAAAATGCAGGCGAAGCCGCCATTTTACAGAAACTGGACATTGGCATCATGAATTAAGTTAGCCAGAACTCATGAAGCGGGAAAGCGGGAATGAAAAACTGTTTTGCAGCAAGAATAATAAGCTCATGCAGCTGCATTACGAGGCTGCCTAGCCTGGAGTCAAGATTCAAGAAGCAAGGTCAGCTATCTATTCTGAAAAAGAACGAGTTTGCAGAGGACGAACCTTCTTACGTTAAGATGCAAGAAAGAACACAAATAATGCCAAGATGTAATTAATTTAAAGCATGTAAAAGCTGCAAAGTGGACCAAATTGTGGTCTCCTGTCACGTGAGCCAGGGATGGAAACAGAGCTTGCAGTTGGAGTTTCAGACACGATAGCGAGTGCCCTCACTTTTGTGCATTCTCAAAGACAAAGATACCCTGCAAGGCCAACTACGAAGAGAAGCAGAAAGCATGGGCAACGAGAGATGCTGGGCTAATCGGGTGGTGAGGTAGTTTCATGTCCTATCACCTTGCACCTGGGTCTGGGCTTACATGCTGCTAAATGTACCCAATATTCCAGACATGGCACAAGCATGCCAACCAATCAGTCCATATAATGGAGGACCTTATAGTCTGAAGACCAATAAAAAACTGTGTATCTAAATGTTTCTGAAATTACATGTTTTTAGAGGTAGGCATAAGGTGTCCAGCTGATAATGGAAAGCCAATAACAATCCTAGCTACATTAGAAATGTATACTTGGATGTCTCTCTTAACCAATCCCAAACCTTGATAGGTTTTTCACTATTGCCACATAGTATGACGTCACTCTGATGCATTATTTAGTATAAGGACCATATTTTGTGTGGAGATCATTGAGAGACTGAGCGTACGTCTGTTGATGTTTGTCATAACTTCCCTATTTTAGATAATTGTTAATAAAACAGTACTTTGCAATCTTCCTGAGTCAGTTCCGTTATTTGGACTCAGGATTAGTCTTGTGTAATCCCATCCATTCCATAGGTATGTTCCTAAGGGCCATAAGCTCAGGTATACATGAAAGAGATCCAGGTAATGGGGACAAAGTGGAAACGGAATGGGGGAAGAGCACTGGTGGTCCCGAGATAGAAGGGGGGCAGTCAGTGGCAAAGTTCCAAATGAATTCTCATAACAGAAAAATAGAAATTGAAAAAGAGATGGGCAAAAAAGAGGGTCAAATATAATTTCATATCTCCCTTTGCCTAGCAAGACGCCAGGCAGGCCTAAAGAAAATAAACCCTGAGATCACCAACATTTCACACTTCTTTTGCATACTTGAAGAATATGAGGACAGGTAATTTGCTGCTATATCTATTGAAGAGAGGTGTAATACATTTGCAATGATTGACACAGGTGCGCATGCAGCCATGATGTCAAGGAAATTATTGGACAACATAAATGGAGATCCCACAAGACATGCTGAAGTTGAGTCAGATTGAAGACCCCGTGCCTAATTTCAATGGAGCGGAAATACCAGTGGACGGTGTCACAGAAGTTAACATCAAGGTAGAGAAGCATGGAATGAGACAGGAGGTGGTGGTCATACCGATTGAAGAGACACCAATCCTTTTAGGGACTGTCACCCCCATTGATGGGGTAAATGGGGTGTTGTGGACTTTGGCCAAAAAAAAGTGAAACTTAAAAAAGTAATGAGCCAGAGTAGCAGTACAAAAGAATGTCACACCATTGGTAAAAAAGAGATTGAGCTGGAAGTATATCTTCAGAATGGTTGTATACCTAGTGTCACTGTCATTCTCATGTGCCAGAGTGAAATGCAAGGGGAAAAGAAAAGCAATCTTTAGAGATGTACTTGGACCCCAAGAAAAACTGGCAAACACAGTGTGAGACAGGCATGGTATCAAGAGAGACACAGACACTTGGATAACAGTTTAAAAACCTTTTTGTTATTAAAATTAATAGGGCTGGTGGAGTGACTGTTTGGCCCTATCTCTAGTTTGGATTTACCCTCAACTGATGTTTCTAAGCAAAGTCGAGGCCTGTAAATCCCAAAACAAAATTTGTATGTGTCAGACCTATGATTGCCCTCACCCCTGAAACAAATGGGGTGTTCGGTCTTCTTAAAAAGAAAAATGGTGGTTCAAAAAAGATATTTAAAATAATGCTAATTTCAAGTGGCCTGATCGTCAGGATTTGCTCTGCCAGTTCAAAAATAGTTAAACTCAAAAAGGGTGCCTGTGGGATCTTCTAGGCAGAGTTCTTGTAACAAATCAAAACATTTTACAGAATGGGCCTCTCAGGTTTCCCTTCCCCAAGCTTAGGCCCCGCACGTTCGAAAAGATTCACAATTCCTTAGTTCACGATTCCTCTGGGCCTCTCAGGGTTCCTTTCCCCATGCTTAGGCCCCTCTGGTTCCAACAGTTCAATTAAAGTTCACTTCAGGCCTCTCACGGTTCCTTTCCCCAGGCCTAGGCCTTTCTCGTTACAACAATTCTTCCGTTTTTCCTTTGGACCTCTCAGGGTTACCTTCCCCAAGACTAGGCCCCTCAGGTTTCAGAAGATTCACTTTAAAGGTCACAAACACAAAACACAAAATGCTTACCTTGTCAGCATTTACTGTAATGCTCACTTGGTATCTATGGGGACGTCACTCAGCCTGTTCTGACCTCTTACGACCTCAAACCCTTCCCTGGAGTCTACTCGACTGGAGACTGGGCCTGAAACACAGGATTGGTAGAGTTTAACTCCCTATTGTCTCTGTGCGCCTGTGTGCTTGAACCTCTTCTTCCCCGGGGTCCAACCCCTCCCTTTGATCCACAGCTCACCTTGTTTTCTTGGAAAGTGTGCTCTCCTTCCGTCTTTCAGTGCAGGGGCCTTTTCATTGATGCAAGCTCGTTGCCATCCTAGTTACTTCACTGGCAAGAGTCCGACAGGTAAGTATAATGAGTCTTTTGAACAGTTCTCTAACTTCTTTCCTTTCCTTCCTTAGATGATGGCCGGCGTCCGGGGATGGCGACGTGCTGCTGAGATGAGTAGCGCTGAAGGTGACTGAGAGCGTGATGCACGATGCAACCCTTTCGTATTTGTATTGAACTGAGTTATTTTTCTGTATCTTTTAGGTGCTGCGACATTTACACCGTGTTTTTTTGGTTATGAAGAAGAAATGCAGAGAGTAAGCGTGGTATGCGGCGCCTCTAGATGTTTCCACGCTAACCTGGAGTGTCTTTTCCCTCTTGCAGATGGATGAGAAGTTCCGGAGACAGAGTTCCCCCAGAGCAGCTGTGATTTAGGTAAGCGTTTGAAGATCGTACAGTCTTTAAAAAATAAGCGAAGATTTGCTGAATGCTTACTAATGCCTTTTTTCTGTTCTTTTCCCTTTTCCTTAGGAAGTGGCGTGCCGGGATGGGAATGACACCGCCGAAGATGCCCGCAGAACAGAAGGAGCGATGAATGATGGGCAGAAGTGCTGCAAGGTAAGGCTGTTCCTAACTGTGTTCTTGTTCTTGCAGGAGCTGAGCGTAGAAGAAAGATGCAGGCCTAATGGAGACCGATCCGAACACTTTGAGTGTCACGCTGCAGGTGCAGAAAACACAAAGCATGTTTCTCAGCCTGGGCATGGCTTAAATAGTCTCTGGGTATCCCAGGTGTCTCTCGGCTGAACCACACCCAAAAGACTAGACTGCACATGCAGTTCTGGGAACCAAAATATGTGGGGGCATCCATCTTGTCCCCATCAATGCACTACAAGTCCAATCCCCAATGTTATCCTATGGGAGTGAGTGAGTCTGTTGCCACAAGCACCAAGTCTTACTACAAGTGGGTCTTTGGAAGGATGGAGAGGCCCTTGAAGGTCATGTAGGATGATTGTGGCCTGGATCTAGCCTGACATCTTGGAGGGCTGGGGACATGAGGGGCAGGGATCATGACATATTACCTGTCAAAACACACTTCGTACTTGTGGAGTTTTAACAGCCTTTCTTTCACATTTTGGGGATTTCGCTCCCACTTCACTCTCAGTGTAGCTCCTCTTTTTTCCACCTTCTCTCAAGTGGCACTGTACACCTCCTCTTTTTAACACTGGGGCAATATCGGAGACTTTTGAGAACGCAGGGCTTTTACTACTCCCCATTTGCGACCACTCTGATACATAACCCCCTTTCCTTAGACTCTTCATCTTGCTTTCTTCTGGCACTTTCTGCCTTTCTTTGCCATTTGTGCACTTTCCTTTGGCACCTTCTGCCTTTGCATGCAACTTGCATACTTCAACTGTCTTTCTCTCTTCGTGCCGCTTACACGCTTTTCTTTCTTTTCCCAATTCGTTTCGTGCCGCATGCACCTTAAAACTTTAACTTGACCTTCTTTCCGAGTCACTCGCACCCTCTTGTTTCTTCCTTTTCTTTATAATTCACACTGTTTCCTTCTTCTATTCTTTTGCGCTGCTCGCCCATCTTCATTTCATTTTCTCTCTCTCTCTCCGTCTCTTTCTCTCTCTCTATCTCTCTCTCATGCTGCTTGCACTTTTCTCTACTAATGCTCCTGCTCCAGTCTCCCACACGCTATTGAGTTTCTCCCCTTCATTCAAACTCACTGGTTAGTGTGGTGCTGGCAGGCAGTCTCGTTAGGCTTTAGCGTCGAGGTCAGGATCTCACCACCTGCCCCTCAGATACTCCTAGGACCTGGACACCTCCCAGGGAAATAAGCACTGGCCTGGACAGAGCCAACAGAAAACAGCAATGCCCAATCTGGCTCCCTCGAGACATGGCTCCCTCGCCATGCTGCAACCCCTCTGACACACCACGTCAGCATCTTGGTGTCCCATTCTCCTTTGGATCCTTTGGGCTCTTCCAGCTGCAGCATCCTGCTGTTCAGCCCACATGGTCCATCCAACACCCACAGCTCGCTCTGCTTTTTCTAGCAAAACTGGCTTGGGACTGATAAGGGATCCCCTGCTGGATTCAGCCACACAACCTCCCGTCTGCTCTCCCAACTGCTACTCTCTGCACTTCTGAGTGCCCCACCTTTTATACATTTGAGCCTTGTCAAAGGGTTTCAGGTGTGGGTCCTGGCCTCCCTTTCCTGGTTCTTATTAGGTCAATGAATGGTATCTGCCTGACACTTAGGTTGGCTTTTTTCCTTGTCAGTACTAGAGTGGTGTTGCAGGTGTGGATAATTGCTATCAAGTGCTTGACTCTTCCTGGGCTCACTAAAGGGACATCCTAGTACTGTAGCAGACCTCTCCATTCATCTTCCTCCTCACAGTTCTTTTCTAATAGGTAATCTTTCTAACTCTCAGTCACTACTTCCTCATCACAGGATGTGTTGAAAATGGGGAGGGGCAAGGGGATAGGAATGGTAATACCCTGTACAGGCTGAGGGAGAGTAGGATGATGAATAATTGGGAAGGGGGATACTGTGTTTTACACTCAGGCATCGTCTTCCCACTCCCCCAGGACCTTACACTCATGTGATTTTCCACTCTCTTGTCCACCCCCAGGGTCGGAATCTACAAGCAGTGGCCCTTCCCCGGCCACCTGAACAAGGGATCCAAGGGGATAAAATGTGAGGACGCTCTCAGGTTTCTCACAAGAGATAGATGAAAACAAATTGTGTTTTTATCTAAGTGAGGAAAACTGTAAACAAAACATTGCTACAGAGTCAGGCCAGGAAAACTATATTTCAACAATTGCAGAAATACACACGAAAGAAGGTCAAACTTAGATTCCTGTGCATGTGAATGGGCATCCAGAAATTAGTGAAGAAAGTTGGACCTAGAGCAGGAAAAGTGTTTCATTAATGAAAATGTGTTTAAACAAATGCTTGACAGAGAAGTGATATCACGTTTTAAAATAAAAAATCTACACATTTCTGGTCTAGATGGCCCTGATTTGGAGCAAAGAGTTGTGGGAAGATGCATGTTGAAAATCACAATAGGGTCCGAAAGCATTTGTCATAATGTATGGATTGTAAGTGGACCCAACACTAAATTCTATTTACGAAATGACATCATTCACAGAATGTGTATGGTTTTAGATTTGTTTAATGAAAAGGTTTGGCCTAGGCTGGGAGGAGCATCATCTGAATTTGATAACAGAAGGCAAGCTTATCATTGTACCCAAAATGTGCCATATGCAAATGAGATTAAAGTAAAGAAGGTTGTTCTTATTTCTGCTTTCACCAGGCAAGTCACAATAGTACAGAAAGTGACAACAGATGAAAGGGCACAATGCATTTGTGTGTCTCAATGAATCCATGAGACAGCCAGGCTAGAATGTGAATATACACCATTAGTAGGAATTGGGGATGGCCCCATCTGAATACTGGTGAATAACAAGGGGTGCCAAGACATACATTTGGAAGAAGGTACAGCATTAAGGATAGCAGTGCAGGAATCCCACTACACTGCTGATCTAAATAACCCCGTTATCGGAAACATCTCTGAAAGCTATATCACTTCACAGGAGTACTTAGATTCTAAACCAAAGGGGATTTTCAGGATTCATTCTGTATACCCTTTTGAATCAAAGAATGTGATTTGTTGACATCAGGATAATTGCATCCTATTTAAGGTGGCTGAACATGAAAAAGAAAATACAGCAAATTAAAATGGAAGCTGATGTGCCAAGATATTTGAGGGTGGTGTGTCTCCAAAGATGCACTGCCACACAGCTAGAGGAAAGCACAGAAGTCCCTCCATTAGAGGATTTCAAGGAATTCTATAAAATGGTATAGGAACAATGAACACTTAATTCTAGTAAGAGCTTGGCAAAAAGCACCTTCGGTTTTTACCATGCTCAGCTCTTGAGGGCTTTTCAATATAATAATATTGTCTGTGTTCAGTACCTCTAGCATCCTCATTCATCTTGTTTAACTGATAACAGTGAATTTCAGAAGAGGGGCCCCTAGTTACAAAAATAGAAGGAACTCCATCTTTTGTGTCCCTGAGATTTGCTGCTATTAACTTAAAAATGTGAAGTGCTTCTAAGGGTGTCCATCTAAAACCTCAGTAAGGTTCTTACTGAATATCATCTAGGCTGGGCAGGGAAGGGTGGGGAAAACAACTATAGTCTGTATTATGCACCCAGTCATTTCACTTCCTATGTAAGGGCTATAACCAGCGATCTGATCAGATTTTACTCCCTGCTTTGAATCAAATGATCTTTAAGGGAGTAAAAAAGTAATTAGCTTCACCAAAGGTTTATTAACAGATGTTCTTTCCCTCAAAACTCATCTTGAGAGCATCCAGCAATATTATTAGAGATCCTTTGTATGCTACTGCTCTTCTGTCCACTGAATTGAAAATATCAATGGAACTTTGTGGGAAGAAGCAGGGGTTAGGCTCCGATTTGTTCATTGTTTCCTATTTTTTGGGTTAGCTTGTTAGTAGAGCACATGGAAAATAATGTAATTAAGTGCCTTAACATCCACACTTAAAAGAAAAATAATTAGAGGGAACATTGCTCCTTAGCCACAATTTTATCACAAAAATGACATGTGTATTTGAAAAATCTCTACCACTCAAAAATGGCTTTGCAAATTGGAATATTTGTAACCTGGAGTGCAGGGACAGCCTACAGTGACAGTCCCCACTCCCCGGTTATAAAAGCAGTATGAAACATTTGTATGGATTGAGCTCTGCTCCCCTCTGGTGCCCTGAAGGGCAGAGCACATGCTTCGACATTTCCAGCTCAATCAGACATTCCTATAGCCTGAGAGTCCAATACGCCACACAATGCATGTGCTCTCCATGAGAACAAAATCACAGACCTCTGATCATGTCCATTTTACAAGGACTCAAGACACAACTTTAGGTTACAAAATAGTGAATCCATAGGGAAATCCACCTAGAGGGTTGCAATGGACCATGCCAGCATCCATGATCTTTGCTAACCTTAGTATCCATTAAATACACCCACAGACCAACTTCTGCACCGCTCCTAGGAATCCTCTACGTCTACATTCTCACCATAGACTGGGGAGGTAATTCAAGAGGAGTCTGCCTCATGACTCTCAGGCCCACCAGAGCACTGTGCTGTTTCCCCTGCTGGCTTGGCACTGCCCATCTTGTGGTAGCTGTCCCCAAATGACTGCCTTCTGTCACAGGCAACCATTTGACCGCCATTTTGCAGCTTATGGAATGTATTTGCATTTATACATACTTTTTTGTCTTTTTGCCCATTTAAATAAATACATAATTATATGTTTTTTCAAAGCTTTTTTATTGACCTGGCTGGCAGTAATTCAATTCAGATACAGGTGTTTATTGGATGCTTGAGTGTATAATTGAACATTCTGGTTACTTGTTTCGCAGCATTTAAGTACCCAGCAGGGCAAACTGCCCCTTTTAGGGTTTTGTGTAATTGTTTTGGTATCAAAGTGCCTATAGAGATTTGTTTTTTGTAATGTAATGTTCTGTGGCACCCTCTTTTTATATTCCCTGTTTTACCATTTTTATTTTTTTGCTGTTAAAAATCCTGATAATAACTTTTACTGGAAAAAAGTTATGCCAGGGTCTTAACACAGGACTTTCTACATTGCCAGTGGCACTTCCGCCAATCTAGAGAAGCCCCACCATTTCCATATTTGGTGGATGGACGTCTTCCAGGACTGGTAGAGCAGAATTTAAAAAGTGTATGTGCTTTTTTAGAAAACTTACAATGAAACAAATCACTCACTGGTACACTCAACAGTTTTATTTGTAAAGTGTGAGCGGTGTGTCTGATTAAAAAATAAAATAGTGTTCCCAACCATTCTCAACCTAATGCAATATGAATTCGGCCATTAGATGCACGGCCTGACATGTTTTAGCCTTGACTATCATCATTGCTGGGGGGGGGGGTGGAGGGGTGGAAGACAATGTGGTTACCTTATTGGATGTTTACTCTTCTGCCCTTTCCTATTCTCTTGCAGATCATTGTCTGGATACACATTGGTGACTTCACAATATGCCATGCTCAGTACACAATCCTTGGTTCAGTTAGACCAGTAGGATGCTGACTGTTTCCAGCATTCTATGTTAATTACGGGGTTTGTGATGGCTTCCAGCAGTTTTGGTTAAGTTGGCTTCCCCATAGGAAGAGCACTTTTTGGGCAGCCTATAACTTTGGCACTATTTGACGAATCTGCACAAAAGATTCCAAAATAATATAGATCAGATTCTGGAAATTGTTCCCCCAATACCTGTATCCCCCTGACGAAACAATATGACACATTCCCAAAAGATTGATTTGAATGGGAAAAAAATGTCTGTCATGCCTACAGCCCAAACTGCTGGATGGATTTTCTCAAAACATGCACGATGGGTGGCGGTCTAGTCCTGAAATGGTGCTATTGGAAATGTTGTGTGAATGCATCCAGTAGCTTTTTTCATGAATAAAAGCAGTCCTGGAAAAAATGAGTGAGCACTTGGTCTAGCAGGTATGCTCACATCCTGATGCAGCATGCGTGGACACTTCTGGACCAATCGGGAGTTATATAACATTTGCAGATATTGTGCAAAGATGTTGATTGGTCAAAAGAATAACGTGATGAACGTCACATTTTTGAACAAGCACCATGTTGGTTTTGTGAACTGTCTGCGGAGACCATTACTTGTTTGTGTTACACATGAAGCAATCACTAGGAGACAAGGGGTGGCGAGAATGAGGTGGAATATATGTGGAATGGTTGTAGTCTTGAGAACACAACATTACACTCGTCTTACATAAGAAATGATCTGATCTTTAGGTGGCCGGGCAACTCTTGTGGGTTGTTTTTGTTCCCTCGGTCCACCATGAGGAGCACCTACCACTATTTTAGTGGAGAGCATTCATGCAAGTGTTGAGCAGGGAAGCATTCTGTTTGCTAAAGCAAGATGGCTAGTATCCGATGTAACAAGGACATTTGTATAAATGACTCTTAGCAGAGTGCCTGGATAGTCCATCAGCGAACAACCGGATGTGTGTGGAATTGGGCAAGGGGCATGCACAATCCCTTCTTCTCTTTCTACTCATATGTCTCCAACTCAATCTGATTGGCTGCATTTAAGCAGCTACAGAGGTGCCTACCTATCACAGTCACAAACTCTCAATCTAACATTTGAGAGTGTATTTGTGCTGAAAGTCACAGTGTGCTGTATCACAAGGTGCCTTTGCAAAGTTGGACAGGTTTAGCCTTGAAGGATGTACAGCCCTCACATCTAAGAAGACATTCTAAAGGTATATGTTTCTAAACTATTTTGAATAAATGTCATGTTTAAACGATACACTAGATACATTTAGAAAAATACAATATACTAGGACAGTACATTTTTACTATATACAAAATGTATCTTTTACAAATCATGAAACCCTAAATTGCAAGATTTAGGGTTGTTTTACCGCAGCTCAAATGTCAGCGACGGAAATGTCTGCATGAGAAATGTATGTCATACATAAATGTTTGTACATTTCTCAAGCGGACATCCGTGATAAAACAACCACAAATCCATACCAACACTAACCTCTGCCCACACCCCCAACCCTGCCACCCGCCAACACCCTACTTACCTTTCATCGCAACGCGGTGTGTCCCTGCAATGCTGGTTCCCTTTCACTTCTGTGATCGGAAACCGGTGCTGCAGGGTCCTTTTTTTCTTCTTTTGAGCGGGCCAGCTGCAGGGGTGTCCCCGCAACACCCTGTTCAATATAATGTATAGTATAGTGAGCGGGGTGTTGCAGGGGATAACTCTGCAGCCCCTGCAGCCTTTTTTTATTTTTTTTGGTTAGGTCAGCTACAGGGGTGTCCCAACCTGCAGCCTTTTTTTTTGGTCGGGTCAGCTGTGAGGGTGTCCCCCGAAACCCCTGCTCATTTTATTGTATAGCCTAGTGAGCGGGGTGTTGCGGGGGACACCCCTGCAGCCTATTTTCGGTGGGGTCAGCTACGGGGGTGTTGCCCACAACCCCCGGTCATTATACTCTATAGCACAGTGAGCGGGGTGTTGCAGAGGATAACTCTGCAGCCCCTGCAGCCTGCAGCCTTTTTTTTTTTGGTTGGATCAGCTGCAGGGGTGTCCGACCTGCAGCCTTTTTTTCGGTCGGGTCAGCCGTGGGGGTGTCCCACGCAACCCCTGCTCATTATACTGTATAGCATAGTGAGCGGGGTGTTGCGGGGGATACCCCTGCAGCCCCCACAGCCTTTCTTTTTCTTTTTTTTACCTACCCCACCAAAATACCTAATATACATGTGGCATGTTTAGCATTTCAGGTGGTGTAAGGAGCAAAGTGATGGCCTAGTTGTTGAGGAGGAGAGACTCCTTGAATAGTGGGGTCTTTTAGTTCCTTACTGAATTGTGGGGTGAGTCTGATGCTGATGTGGAGGAGGTTCCATAGTCTTGGGGCGTAGGCAGAGAAGGCTTGTTTTCTGGTCCTTTCCCTTTTGCAGCAGTGGATTTCAAGTCTGCATGTGTCCTGGCTTCTGGTGGTGAGCTGTCGACTGAAGATGCTGAGTTTCTTGCGAGATAGCTGGGTGACTTCAATGTGACTGCCTTTTAGATGATGCAGCAAGACTTGAAGGTGATTTGTGCAGGCAGTTGGACCCAGTAAAGGTCAATGAGGGCTGAGATGGTGTGGTCATATCTGCGTAGACCCTTGATGAGGTGTGCAGCCACGTGTAGGACACTTCTCAGGGGCACAGTGAAGGATGAGGGGAGGCCTTTGAGGAGTGCAATTCCCCCATCCAGGGGGGATAGGACCAGAGCTTGAACAGTGAATCTAAAGCTTTCAGAGGGAGGAGGGGCATGTATTTCCGCAGGAGGGAGAGCAGATACTAAGCTGTCTAAGTTTTCTTAACTATGTGTGTCTTGAAGCAGAGGTGATTTGTTGAAGTGGAACCTGAGGATCTTGACGCAGGAGGTGAGCTCAGGTGTGAAGCCCTCAGAGTTCATGATTGATAGCCAAGTCTGCATATCTGGGTGATCAGTGTTGTTGGCGAGGAGTAGGAATTCGGTCCCGGAGGGTTTGGGCTTCAAGTACTGACTTGTAATAGGAAAGGGACATCACTACTGCTGTGTAATCAGTTACTATGCCTCAGTTGAGCTGCCACAATAGCCACTTTTCTTACAGAGCAATGCGAGTGCCTGCAGACCGTGCAAATGACAGTGGTGCATGGTATAAATCAACATAACATAAGATAACATAACAATGGCTACTGCTGAGCTAGCACATAAAAAACATTCTAGCTGTAACTTCAGCATATAATTAAAGTTTGGTCACTTTACAACCATTAACTGATACAGTACTGTTTATGGATGTATGTTTATTTTTTTTTAATGGAGTTTAACACTGGAGAAAAAAAATCTACATGTTATTTTTAATTTTTTTTTTTTATATATGTTTATTTATATTATTCAAACCTTTCATAAATTGTCCATCCTAGATACATAAAAGTTAAAGGAACATTACAATTCCATCCATCAATATCCTTTCCCCAATTAGTAAAATAAACCAATTCAAATTTCAACCATAAACTTACATTTCCAATTTCATTCCAATTTCATTTGTTCATATTCACTAGTAGCCTTGTCATTATGAAGGTCCAAAATTTCATTCATAAACTTCAATGTCCCTATAATCATTGGGTTATTATCACCTATTAGGACATTTAGCATCCATTTGTTTGGAAAAAGCGATTTACATCCTTTAAAGATCTCTTCCATGTATTTTGACATTAGCTCAGATAGGGCTTTATAATCTAAGATTAAATCTTTGAGAGTCTCAGGCCTAGATGCCTTGGCACAAAACCTGCAATCAAACCCAAGCTCACTCAACATCTTCGATTGTCCTACACTTCTCTAGTAGGTAGACTATTTAACTTCATCCTTAGGAAGCGGCTGTGATACCATGCATCAGGAAATGTTTCCAAATATTTTGGTAATTGATTTAGACCTCTACCTTCTAACTCCAGATTATGAACTAATTTATATATCAAACTCTGGGTCAAGGTAGCAATCCAGTCTAAATATATTATTTGATGTTTGATTTTATCTGGATTTCTCAACAAAATTTCCTTAGGGCGGTCTAGATCTTCAATCCCTTGTCCAAGATGCTAGGCAAGCCTCCCACTCTTGGTTATTACCATGTTTCAATATATCAAATAGTATAGGAGTTTCTACATCTATGAGTTTAGCATGGAGTGCCAAAGTCCTCCATTTGATCGTTGAGCGCATAGATTGGAGTCCCAATTCAAACCTAATAATTGCATTTGATAAGCATCTGGGCAGATGCAACACTCTTTTCCAGAAATGACCTTCAGTGTAATCCCAGAAATGTTTGGGCCAAGGGGCAAGTTCGTATAATTTTGGCTCCATAAATTAGAAAAGGGACCAATCTCTGTCTCAATAAGGTGATAAGTGGGATTAGTGAACATTCGCCAAATCCTTTATGAAGAATAATCCCTTGGGTTGTGAGTCATTTTCATTTACGTTTAATGTTCTCCAACTATTGCTTTTCACTGGTATTATCATTTACCAGGACTCACAGGTAAGGCAATGAATCTACCTATTCCAAAGTATCTTTACCCACACACCATATGAATTTTGTAGATCATTTCCCCTTTTTGTGTTCCAGGGTCATTATTTTAGTTTTTCTAACATTTATCTTTGGCCATTTAGCTCAAAATATGTAACCAATTCATTAAGTGGACGCTGGAGGCCAATTTGAGTCTGGTCTAAAATAACTATATTATCTGTATAAAGCATCATTGGAACAGGTTGTTGGTTTATTCTAGGGGGAAAGGCCTGAACAGCGTCTTCACCCTCCATAATATCAGATAGGTAGAGATTAAATAAAGCAGGTGCCAAAGAGCAACCCTGCTTTAAGCCTCTAGAAGTAGGGATTTTCCCTGAAAATATGCTTTGAGTAGAGAGTCTGACTCTCACACTTGCATTTGAATACTAGGCCATAATTGCCTCAATCAGGTCTCTCAGGCAGCCCCAAGCTATGACCTTTCCCCATAGCCTTTCTCTGATAATACTATCAAAGGCCTGCTCGAGGTCAATAAAGGACACAAACAGCCTAGATTTTATCTCAAGGCTTTATTTGTTAGGGTATTTAGCAGGAATAGGTTGAGGTTAGTCCTCACTCCCTTAACAAATCCAGTCTGTCTCGGATGAAGGCGTCCGTCTCTCTTGCCCACTTCCAGAGCTGGCGGAGGAGAATAGATGAAAACTGTTTCCCAAGGTGTCCAAGAGGGCGATGGGGCTATAATTTCTAGGGTCTTGTCTACATCCTTTTCTGTACACTGGAATTATCAGGGCAGAATTCCAAGATTCAGGAATCTCTCTACGTTCTACAACATAGTTGAACGATAGATGACAGAAATCAGCCCTCAATAACAGATTCTGCTTTTGTAATTCATTGTTGAGGCCATCTAGGCCCGCTGACCTAGAGGAGTCCAATTTCTTGATCAAGAGAACAAGAAGTTCTCTATCAAATGTGATAGCCCAACTTGGTTCACACGTCTTTTTGATAAGGGGGTCCTTGTCATCTTCCGGATGCCATATTGAGCTTGTAGGACTATACCAAAAGGAGTCAGCCCCCTTCGATATCCTTCTGCAGAAAAGCTGAGAGAAGTGGTCGATCCAATCAGCATCCGACACTGAAGGCAGCATACTAGCTGTTTGAACAACCTTGTTATTATTTAGGAATGCCAAAAGATCCCTAGTGTTCCTTTTCGCAATTGCTTTAAGCATTTCTTGAGCATCATGCTGGAGGCGTATGGCCTTCGAAAATAGCAGCCAATTGCGAGATTGCTGTTTCCTTAATTTGATCATGATCAATCTCTCGTTCTTCTCCAAATGATGTAGTTTTCTCAGGTCAGCACAGAGGACTTTCTTTTGTTCCACCAGAGCTTTATCATAGAAGTGGAGGTGGGTTACACCATGTCGAAGACCCAAGCTAGTTTTAACTTGGAACTGAAACAGTATCACTTTAAAGTCCAGAAAGGCTCCTTTGGTTAGGGAAACCTGTTTCAGGACCTCCACCATTCTGGGAACTTCCTTGTGCCCTATCCTCAATCTATTACCAGCTTGTTTTATCTCTTGAATGTCAATGCCCCTTTTTAGACTACAAGTTCCCGCCCAGCTCCATTTCAACTCCAAAAGATTATGGTCGCTATGACCCATTGGCATGAGTGCCAAGACCGAAACCCATTTATCGATGTTGGTAGAAACACAAAAATAATCTAACCAAGAGTGTTGGCAACCTCGAACGCATGTATAATTGGCGCAATATCACCCCAGGTATGTCCATTCAGCATAAGGATGTCACAAAGTGACTTTTTCTCTGGAGGGGGAAAACATCTTGCCCTGGTCATCGAAGCATCTTATATTAGGTTTGCCACAGATAATAATATGGCAGTTGTGATCTTTCATGTATACCAATTAGAGTCATGATCATGTCAACAAATGAGCTGTCATTCATAAAATCTGGGTTCCAGTAAATTTTATATATCACTAAGCACATTTTTGGTATTCACCCTGCTTGCTCCCAGGTTACAGTGGCCACTTGGACTTATGGGTTTGGATTTATACTCACCATTACATTCAAACCCCTTCCCAGTTTTACCATAGTAAGGAGACCAGAAGATGGGCATACTAGGAGATTTCTTTTTGCCGGATTACTTTTAACTTCAAGCCCATCACAAATAGGGGGAACAGTGAGCCAAGTCTTTTGAAGACAAATGACACTGTATTTCTCAAACTCCAATCCTTCCATTTGGAACAAACGTTCATGGCCCCTGGTATTCCATGAACACCAACATAAAGGATTTCCTTCCCCTTCCATCGAGCATTGTTCTCCAGAGTTTTGAGCTAAGCCCTTGCCAGCCATGACCAGTCTTATCCCATTTTTCCTTGCAGTCTATGTTTCTGGGCCATCTTGATCAATCTTTTACCCTGTCTCAAACAATCGCAGTCATTTGTAACAGTGGAAAGTCCTTAACTCTTTGAAGTTGTGAAGGGTTTTTAAATGAACCTGTTGTGCCAGACAGAGAAGATCTCAAGTCATCGTTGTCCCTGGAAGTTCCATTATCAATTTTTCCATTTAGAATTCCCATTATATCACGAGCTGGGTGATCCAAGTCGCTGTGGCTCAAAGTAGGTTTTTACAGTAATTTTGAATCCCAGAGGCAATAGATCCTCTGAAGATTCCAGCAGAATACTTCACACCATTCTGGAATGTAGATGTAATATTATCCAGTCCATGCAAGTCTCATTTACAAATTCAACTACTTTGAGGTCTTCAGATTTAATATTCCTCAATATCGGAACATGATGCAAGAGTCTCAGCACATTTCTATGGTTTAGGATTAAACCATCCTTAGCAGGGATAAGTCTTTCAATAAACACCACCAAGTCATATTGAATATCAGGAAACCCTGGTTTAATAAGATTCTCATTCAATTCACCTCTCAAGCAGTGAGATGATTGTTTTGTATTGGTCCATGCCACATCATCTTTGGGGTGAATAATCTGCCTCTTTCTTCTTTCCTCCAAGGTGATGAAGGCCGGTGATTGTGATTTGTATGCTCTACGTTCATTTCTGGGGAGCCGTTTAGAAATCTAGAGGGGGAGATAAATTTCCTTGCTTAAATGATGTCGACTGGATTTGCAGTTCCTCCACTTGATTGCTTCCACAGCCGCGGCTTCCACAGCCGTTAGCATGTCCACTCTTAGATGGAATTGTGAATATTAGCATGCCCACACTTAGTTAGAACTGTGAAAGTTAGCATGTCCACTCTTAGATGGAATTGTGAATATTATCATGCCAACACTTAGTTAGAACTTTGAAAGTTAGCATGCCCACTCTTAGATGGAATTATGAATGTTAGCATGTCCACTCTTAGATGGAATTGTGAATATTTGCATGCCCACACTTAGTTAGAACTGTGAAAATTAGCATGTCCACCCTTAGATGGAATTGTGAATATTAGCATGCCCACAATTAGTTAGAACTGTGAAAGTTAGCATGTCCACTCTTAGATGGAATTGTGAAAGTTAGCATGTCCACCCTTAGATGGAATTGTGAAAGTTAGCATGTCCACACTTAGATGGAATTGTGAAAGATAGCATGTACACTCTTAGATGGAGTTGTGGAAGTTAGCATGTCCACTATTAGATGGAATTATGAATATCAGCATGCCCACACTTAGATAGAACTGTGAATAGTGAATTTAGAAGTATACCCAATTGCCTCTCTTTGAAAAGGGAATTAGAAGTGTACCCAACAGTCTTTCTGTGAAAGTTAAATTTAGAAGTGTGCCCACTCTGTGAAAGTTGAATTTAGAATTGCATTTAGAAGTTGCATTTAGAAGTGTGCCCAATAGCCTCTCTGTGGAAAGTTGCATTTAGAAGTACATTTAGAAAGTTGAATTGAAAGTGCATTTAGAAGCAGCATTTAGAAGTGTACCCAATAGCCTCTCTGTGAAAGTTAATTTAGAAGTGCACCCAATAGCCTCTCTGTGGAAAGTGAATTTAGAAGCATACCGAATAGCCTCTCCGTGAAAGTGAATTTAGAAGTGTACCCGCTCTGTGATAAGTTGAATATAGAATTGCATTTAAAAGTGTGCCCAATAGCCTCTCTGTGGAAAGTTTAATTTAGAAGTACATTTAGAAAGTTGAATTTAGATGTGTGTCCAATAGCCTCTCTGTGATTCTAGAAATGTGCCCAACAGCCCAGCTGAATTTAGAAGTGTGCCCTGTAGCCTCTCTGTGAATTAAGAAGTACGCCCAATAGCCTCCCGTGGAAAGTTGAATATAGAAGTGTACCCAATAACCTCACCGTGAATTTAGAGGTCTCTGAAAGGGCATGTAACCCATCATATCTCACCAACACGCTTACTCTCTCCTTACATCACCAGTCAAATAGAACACAGAGATACTATGACACCATTCGGTATAACTGTTCTCATATCAACATTTGCCGCTCACCCCACATCACTCTAAGTAATCACTGCTGGTTACGCACCCCCCAGCGAGGCATTCTCCTCAGGCCTAACGCAGCCACATCCGATCTGGATAAATCCTGCCAGAACGAACACATACTCCTGATGTCTCAACCACCACACCTACCGCTAGAAAGCAGCTATTACACCGATACCGCACGAGCTGTACACATACCCGGTGCTCACACGCACCTTTTTGACTCTCTCTACTCTCTCTACTGATATGAATTTCGGTTCCCAAGGGCGTTCAACCTACCAGCGCCTTCAGACCATACCAATGGTATATAAGGCGCTATATAAGTGAAAAATAACATAACATAGCATAACATAAATGTGGTTGTCTGAGTATGTAAAAAGGTCTAGACAACAAAGGATCTCTTCATCCATCTCCATGTCTGTTTTACCAGACTTGTTGGTTACGTCCCCTTCCGCCTCTCCTTTTTGGGTTATCATAGCCCTTTTATTTGTAGTGCACTTGCTTGTGTTGATTTCATTGGTGGTGGTGTTGTCAATTTACGCAAGAAGGACCTTGACCCATTGGATTTAGGTTTATTCATATTGGGTTGATTTTTTGACTTTTTCAGTACAATGCCTTCCCTTCTTCCCTCTTTCTTTACTTTTGGATTGCTCAAAGTTCACATAGGGTTTAGCACCAAAGGTCTTTGGTTTTATCCCCGCTACGGGATTACCCCTCGTAGACTTCTCAGGCACTTGGATCTCCTCAGATCCTGTTAGACCTACCATTTGCGAGCGGCAATTCTCAGGGGTTTCCTCAGTATGAGAAGGGGTCACATCCGATGTCATGGATGTCCCTTGGACACGGTGAGTGGAAATTCTACCAGTGGAATTAGAAGTTTGCTGAGTTTCAGGTCTATGAGACATTTCTTGGGTCTTTCTTACCCAATTCAATATTTCCAGAATTGCAGTCATTAGCAATTTTATTCATTGGCTTTGCCTCTTGCCAGATCAAATATTCTCTCTTGCCATTGTGATGAGTTTTCATCATCCCTATCTAGGCAACCTTTTTAGCGCATCCAGAAAGTATTTGGAAAGCAATCATTTTGTATTTACTGTTGCAGATAAGGTTGCTTGATCTTTCATAGTGTCATTTAGGGACTCATATCAGCTTGAAAAAATGATTAAGGGAGAGTGTTAGCATTGACATTATGATTGACTGAATATGTTCCAAAGAGGGAGTAGTCTGGTGATGACTCCTAAATGTCATGTTATGGCTATTAAAGGAGCTGTATAGAGTCTGAAAAAGATGAGGAAACTGAGTCTGGCTGGTTTGGCAGGCGTCTCTGTAGGGGTATCCATGAAAGTTATTCCAAAGGTCACTCACCCTTCAACAAGCTTTTTATTGGGGTAACAGAGAGATCTACCCGAGTTGACAAGGACTTGTGTTTGAACCATCATATTTTACTCCCACTTTTGAACATGTTTTCTCCCTCGAGAATGATTTTGGTTGGAACAGGTGTCAAAGGAAGTTGATTGTAGATATCACTGAGTCGTCTCTGTCCTTCCACAGTGTTTTTTATGACTGCCCTATGCCGCATGAGCCTCGCGACTATGGTTGAATGTTGGGTCTCAGGACCAATTAGGTCCGCACACCCAAAAACCATGCCTTCTTGGTGATTACTTTCCTTTTGGAGCTTAGATATTCCGTAGCCCGGGTTCTCCGGACGAGTGAAGACATATTCCAAATAGGCTTTGTCCATTTCATATTCAAAGGTGTCATACCACGATTGAGGATTGTGATCAACAATGGCTCCTTCAGTTATCTTCAAAGCCGCAGTCCTCCCCTAACTGATCAGAATTAGGCAGGGGGTGTATAGGAGAAAGATGTTGGTTCCCTGGATACTTCTCCCGATAACAGGGAGCTATGCTGGGTTCTAGATTCTCCATTCAAAGCCTCTTCTGGACCCATGTTACTTTTTTCCACATGAGATAACTCCTCCCCCTGAACACCTCCCCCTGTTTAAGAGGTTGAATATTGGGGGATTTCATGGAGGCGGATGAGGGAGATAAATGGGGCCATGAGGCGTTGATTCAATGTCATTGCCTACAACATTACATGCTTCTGGGAACTCGTCGAGGTTCTCTAGGTGTCTCTCAGGCTCTTCAGTAGACTTGGCACTGATGTTTTTTGTCTCTGAGAGATAGCAGGAAGATTTATGAGGGGTGGCATCAATGCCGATAGCAGGGCCTGGGGATTGTGACGAAGAGAGGATTTCCTTCCGCATCTGCCCATGTCTGCGAGTACAAGGCCGTTCAGACGACATTGAGTGTCACCAGTTCACTCTTCCCTCTGTTTAAAAAGTATCTACTTCACAAGCAAAGTCAGCAGGAGCACGATGAACAACTCAGGCAAGGGAAGCAAGCAAAAGGTTTGCAGGGGTCCAGAACCCCCAGCCGAGCGCGGAAGAAAAGGTGAGATATGGCTGACTCGAGGATTCAACTAGTATCCGCTACTCCAGCTCCAACCTCCAAGTTTTCACGGCACAAGCAAAAAAAGAGGCAGCAGTTGAGACGGGCTGTCTAAGCAGAGGTCACTCACCAGTATTATGCTGCTAGAGTATTCTGTAGTGTGGGATGGAATATGCAGTGTCAGGATTTCATCAAAGTTTCTCTTTCCTGTCTCGGCTCCCAGCGACACATCCACGCAGCGCACAAACTGCAAGACTGCTCTACTCTGCTCCACTCTGTGACTTGCTGCACATGCCGGATGATGTTTTAAGCACAACTCTGCCTTCAACAGAGTAAAGAGGATAAACAGAATTTCCAGGGTCACTTCAACACTGCTCTACTCTGCACCACTCTGAGACTCGCTCCGCGAGCCATGTGATGTTTTAAGCCGTGCTCCACCTTCAATAGAGTAAAGAGGATAGACAGACTCTCCAGAGGCACTGCAAGACTGCTCTACTCTGCTCCAATCTATGTGTTATCACTTATTTAAAAGCACATAAAGAAAATATGTTTGACGCTTTTTAATGAACATTTTAATAAACTGTTAAAACTATTTTTCACAAAACATTTGAAGATGCATATTATCTTTCTTTCTGTAATCAAAGAAAGATTGATTCAGTGGCTGCTGGTGGGGGCGTAAATGTTTGCACCAAACAGGTGGGAGTGACCGAGCAAGGGGAGGGAGCGTGAGCCAAACAAGAAGGGGTTTAAAACGTTTGGTTAAAATTGTGCATTTTACACATTTTAGTTGAAAAAATGGGTAAAAAGCCACACAGCTTGCAATCGATTTTGTATGGTAGCACATGGAAAACAAATAGATGCAAGTCACCAACAGTGAAAAGTAGCATTTTTATGAGGCCTTTGGCCATAACATAGGTCAGTATATTAACCATGTTCGTGCTGACTGTGCCTATACATGTCCCTACATGCTGCAATGATGTATGCCACTATTATTGCATAAGGTGTATTTATTTTTATACTGTTGAATGTGTTATGGAATTTTTCATATTCCAGAATAAACTTGACTTGATTGTATAAGGACACCCGGCCATTACAAAATGTTGTTCCACAGAAAGAATATCCAGTATAGATGTACCAACATAGACCATTGTACCACTTAATCCCAATTATGTTTGCTTTTACCCTTGATGCCTAGTACAGAAATGCAATCACACAGTAAGAATATAAGACCAGACTGGAGCCACTAATGTAATCCAGTCTGGCCATGTAATAACACTCATCATGTTTGCTTTACCCTTGATCCCAAGTAAAAAAACAACTTGCCACATATAGACGGTATATGCAGAGTGCATTAACATGCATAAATACACAACACACACACTACATAAAATGGCACCTAACCTGCCTCCACCCTCATGCAGCACACCACTGTGGGGGACAGGATGGCCCTCCCCTTCTGTTCTAAACAATGTGAACATGTGGATTGACAGGAGAGGACTCTGTTAGTGTAATAACTAGATGTGGCGGGACTAGATTTCAGATGCCTTGTTGCCTCGTTATTACATGCTTTGCTTTTTGCTGAGCCCAACAATAATGCATAGTGGGGGATGAGCCCCTACCCAGAGCCAGTCAGCTCAGTTCACTGTGAAAATAAAGCACATGGGTGGGATGTGCTGCTTGCCACTCAAGCGAGGGGGAAGCACCTCCTCCCCCATAGTGAAGAACGACCATTGTATTGAGTATACACATCTGCACATTGAACAGGGTTGGATTGTTGGGAGCTCCTGCTTCCACGCTTGGAGAGCCTGATTGGCATAACACAAACAGATAACAGGAGTTAATCTTAGCTCACCAGAGTAAGTGGTGCCATATAAGTATAGTTTGTTTGGACATGTGTATAAAGAAGGACAATGTTACACGTAGAAGACATTTAAAGCATAATTGATCATATATTAAGGACACAAAGTTGGCATCTCATGTTGAAGTTACATTAATTGCAGGAATAGACCACAGTTCTGAGTGGAAGTGTTCGAATGTACTACCGCATATGGTAATTCACTATTAACACCATATGCAGATAGCACATTGCACACTTTACATTTAAAAATAAATGTATCCTTTGCAAAGATCAATTGCAGTATCATTTGAGTACAAAATGAAGATGTGCTATACAGTGAATAGGTCTGGCGGGAACCCTACCGGTGCTATTGGCGGGTTGCCACCAGACCCGTAATAATTTACTGGCGCCTTACTTCCCGTTGCAAATTGTTTGTCCCCATTCCCATAGAGTCCTATAGGGCTCTATGGGAGTGGGGACATGGAAGCACTGGCACTGTTACTAACGCTGCCGGTGATCCCGTGAAGAGTCTGCCTACTGTGGCCGCTGTGCCCGGCAGGGTCAGACCTGTCGGGCACAGCAGCCACGGCAGGCAGATACAGAGTTTGGCGATCCGGAAACAAGGGTGCCGGTGAGCTTACCGGCACCCTTGTTTCCGGACCTGCAAACTCCTAATGAGGCCCAAGGCATGGTTATGTTGTAAGTAAATGATCTTTTTATCAAAAATACAAGAAATCCTTTACATATATAAACATCCTTTAAACTTTAAAGTAGCAATTTCAATATTTAAAATGATCCAAAAAAACAAAGTGAACATGTAAAATGATTGCCACACTTTAATATAATGGCAACGACAGGAACAAGTCATACTTAGGGCCTCATTACGACCCAGGCGGTAAGTTACCGCCTGGGTCGTACCCTTACCACCATGGCGTAAACTATGTTTACGCCATGGTGGTTGGCGGATTTACCGCCCCATTCCAAGGTGAGTGGGGCGGTAAATCCCCATTTCCCATTTTACCCTTCCCCATTCCCATTTTTGCCCCATAGGGTATAATGGGAATGGGGAAAGGCGCTAATTACGCCACCGTAAACTACGGTGGCGTAATTAGCACCAAGGTCCCTTTGCGGCATGGGTTTTAACGCCTGAAAGAAGCAGGCGTTAAAATCACCATCCCGCAAAGGGACCCTGGAATCAGGCGTTAAGGGTCGGCGCCATTTACGGCGCCGTAAACCCCTTAATGCCTGGGTCCTAATGAGGGCCTTAGTCACTGCATCTATTCTCATCAGGAACACTAAATGTAGGCCATTTTTGCAAATTTCAAAATGCATTTTATTTGTAAATTTAATATGTGCATTTTAATGTACTGAAATGCCCCTTAAAATTCAAGTGGAAAAATCCAGAGTTAAAAAAGTATTGAAAGGCATGCATTTGTGTATGGGGCACACACTCTGCCCTCTTCTTTGGTATATCTTGCCCGTGTAGTTCTGTTATGCTAGGTAACATTACTATTTGTCTAATATGCCTAATAATATCACGTTGCTACGTGGCTCGCTGTGCTACCCTATGTTATCTTTGCTTTACTTTGTCGGACTTTGAACATGCTATGCTTTCTTGTGCAAGGTTGTATCTGTCAGGATATATATGCTTTGTTCCCAAATGCAACTTTGCTAGAAACTTTAATTCGAAATGTTGCTTCATTGTATACCTTCCTATAGCTTTTTGGTGGTTGCTTTCCTAAATTTCCCTTCCCCGCATATGCTAGTTTGAACTTTCACTTCCTCTTTGATTTCATCTTTACATAACTTTGCTCCACATTTATGTTTTATTCTCGCTTTCCAATTGCATGCTTGTAACCAGATAGCACTTTAGTTTATAAGGGAGTTTTCTTTTTTTCATTCTTTCTATAATATGTTTATTGATGTATCCTGCTTTAATTTTGTTTTTTTGGAAATGTTGCCTGTTGTTCTACAAATTGGTTATGTCATGATATGTTCTGTTATTTTGCCATGTTCCATCATGTTGTGTTCACATGAATGTTATGTTGTGTTTTAGAATGCTGACAAACACTTTGAAGCAGTCAGAAGGTGATGGGTATCACCTCAAAAAAATGCCCAAATAAATAAGTGAGTTTCATGAGCAGCACTGTTCAAGAAAAAGGGCTCCCAAAGGAGACCTGAAAATTAAGTGGGTAAGCAGACTCCACACCTGTGAAGGTATCACGAAGGAGACACAGACAACACAACAGAATTTGGGCTATAAACATTTATTAACAAAACAGGGGGGGGTTGGAAAAAAGGCCTAACTGGCCCTATACTGAGGTGGGATTTCCCTACCTAACTAAAACTAAGGATAGTCTGTCAGGAAGTCCAAAGCAAATGTCCAGAACTTATATGTGCCATCACATCTAATTGTATACAATGTATAGGGATGCCTGCGTCAACTGAGAAGTGTTCAAAATATAAGTTCAGAGCTTCTTCCAGCTCTTTGGCGGGAAAAGGGTTTCCCTTCACCCAAGGTTCAAATAGTTCATATTACAAAAGAGGGGTTCCCTTCCCCAAGATTTTAAGTCTTTCAATGTTCTAAAGTAACACAATTCCTTGAGATGCTTCCCAGCTCTTCTGGTTTGGTTACCTTTTACCAATTTATAAAGTTCAGTTCCTCAATTCCAGCTCACACAGGCTTTCCTTTATTCAGTCACAAAGTGGCTTTTCCTTATGTGGGTGTACTCGGTCTAGGCGCAGTTGTCAGACCACACAGTCCACCCATTACAGGTCACTCAAATGACACACCTTACTTGTATCTGCTTCATAGTTATCTTGCCACAGTTCCAACTTCATAGTGGGGGTTGATTTTCATTTGCCCTTGAAGCTGTATTATCACTTGTTTTGTCACCATTCATTTGTTCAGTAGCTCTCACCTGTAAAGACCAACATAGGATTCCCAGTACACTCTCTGCTAAGAAACTTAGTTACTGTTATAGTTCTATCATAGTTCTATTCCACCAGCCATCATAAGCTTCTCAGTACACGCTCCTGCTAGGAAACGTATTCACTGTTTCAGGTCTCTTGACCAAAGCATCTGTCGCTCTTTTTTCCTGGGTTCTCTTGCATACAGATTTTTGTATCTCAACCATTAATTTCATTCAGTAATATGAAATAATGTCTGCTTGAATCTTGGCAATGCTTGTTTGCCTCTTAGCAATGTTCAGCACAATCATTCACTTATACTTGCTTGTTTGGCTTTGTTTGTTAGCATTACTCTTCATGTCAGTTCATAACCAATTCACATCACTGATATCAACGTTTCCCCTGGTTTTATCACAGTTCATTAATTCACTGTTGTATTTATTCAGATGTTTCCCAAAGTTGGCTCAAGTAAGGGAGTTCATGTAAATACAGTCTCTTTCTTTTATCAGCTTGTCATATATGGCAATTTTCCCACTGAATCCTGTGTTGCTATGCCCTGAAGATCTCAGCTTTCCTGGGCAGACTCACTGGTGTCGCTTTGCATGTCCAACATATGGTGTGGGGCTGCACTACTGGTTGTGTCTCCAGGAAGGATTCCCTGATGTGCTGGTCCTCCCACAGCTTTATAGACAGCTTATCTCTCGCCCGCGGTATAGTCGATGCACCTCACTGTCTCTGTGACTCCACCAGCCCCTTCTCTGCTGTGGTTTTCCTTCGACGAAGCTCCTTCAGTTCTCAGTCGGCTTCTCCAGATGCCTCTCCATTTCAGAAGGATGCACCAGTTTCCCCTGGAGAGCTTTCTCGCGCCAGCCTGCTTTTCACCTTGCTTCCTTCTGCACTTGCTTTGCATCCCTCTCTGGTTTCTCTGGACTTCTCAGGGTTTTGCTTTCACATGGCTGCTCTATGGTTCACTCCTCTCTGCTTCTTCCAGTACTGGCCTTTAAATATTCTGCTAGCTTGATTAGGTCCTTGGCAACTATACTGCGCAGGGATAGTTCTGTTGCAAGTCTTGGTTGCATTTTCCTCATCGCAGTACCAAAGTGGTGTTCGGGGGTGTAAGAATTAATAAAGAGAGGATGTATGGCTCTGGTGGGCCTCTTACTCCTCCCAGTACCTAACTGGTGTTTACTGTGAGATGATTTATGTAAACGATAGGGAAGGGACTGGTAATAACCTGCAAAAGCCTGGGGAATGTTAGACTCATTAGAAAAGGGAAATGGGGGATTCTGTGTCTCACCCAAGGGTGCCTCATCCCCACTCCCCAAGTCTCCTCCACCCAGGTGATCCTCTCTCGCATGTCCACCAGGATCTGATATTGACGGCCTGGGAGGAGGATCTGTTCGGAAAGGAAGTGAAGACGCCCTCAGATTCTTCACAAACCCCTATTGAAACTATGATCTCCATGCTGCCCTTTTGTAACAGGAAAACTACAGAACAGGTTGAGAAGGAAAGACGAGGCTGGATTACTCAGATTAGTTTCCTGAGTTGCTGAGCCGCAGCCCAAATGGTTTTTACCTCATTATGACCATCCACATAAGGTTCCTGGCAGGCCAGAAAAAAAATTAGGGAGCCCAGCATAGGGATTTGCTCACACAGGAGGCACGTTCAAAACCCACCCTCATTTAAAAGTGCCCATAGGTCTTCCCTGCTTTCCTGTCTATAGAACACGGCTATCCATGGCCTAGTGGTGTAAATGGAAGTGTAAGCAGCTTGGCTTTTCTCTCCTGTTTTCTCATGCATGGTTTTGATATGGTCAGGCTCGCAGGGACTCTCTGGCTCAGCAGTGATCCGGCTTTTATGCCTTCCACAGTACCAAATATGTGCTCATGCCCTTAAACATTTTGCACAAAAGGACATCCTAGTCGCTCTGAGACTACTATGGTGGTGCAGTGCAAAAACTGTGTAGCATAAGAGAGAGATGCGAGTGCAGAGTGTGGGCACTGAGTGTTTTGGTGGAGAACGGTGGAAAAGCTGCTGGCGCTTTGCCTTGCATCCACACTTCACTTTCCTTCCCATTTCTGCTGCTGGCACTTTAACCAGTGGAGCCTTTATCACCCAGGAGCCAGCGCGGTGCAGAGAGTGTGGGCACTGACTGAGCGTGGAGAATGGCTTAAACGCTGCTGCCGCTTTGCTTGCTGTCAGACTTCACTTTCCTTACCATTGCTGCTGCTGGCCCTTGAAATTGTGGAGCCTTTATCACCCAGGAGCTAGCACGTGGGCAGAGTGTGGGCACTGAGTGTTTTGATGCTTGATGTGTCGGTGCCTTGGAGCCCCAGAGCCCTCAGACACCTGACAACAAGACTTCTGCGACATGCACCCGCTTCAATTTTACGTTAGGTAATGTTTTACATTAAGGTAATGTTTTAATGTGTTTGGGCTACAGCATACTTGTGCTTCCCGCACTTATCCGAACGGCTCGGAACTAACAGCCATATGTTTATTGTTTTTGATAACAACTATTTGGATGGGACAAGGCATTCTCAGCAGAACATCGCCTTTGTGTAATTTTTGGGTCAAGATAAGAACTTTGAAGAGGGTATTGTTTTTACACTGGGGCATATTAGAAATCTACCCTTGTGTACCCCAATTGGAAGTAAAAATGCCCATAGAGCCTAAGTTACATTTTTCTCAAAGAAGACGTCAAGTGCGGCACCTAGAGAAAGAAGTTAGAGTAAACACTGCTAAAAATTGGGCAGTTCCGATGGTTGACTCTCCTGCATTTTCTTGTCAACAACTGGCTGAACCAGGATGGAAAGATGTCAAGTCTTGGAAAAAGCACTTGGATATGGACATTGAATGTGGAGGCCTTTAAAAAATAATTGAAAGCAAAAAAATCACCAATGAAGTCCTTGGACCCTCTTGTTTTGTTGAACAAACCCAACACTTCTAATTGGTTCTCGCAGACTGAAGATACATTGGCAATAAGAGATTCTAATGACCATGCCAATGCTGAGACCCTAAAAATGACCAATCCCCAGTGTTTGTATGCAAAACTCCACCCACTATTATTGTACCGGCCTTGCTCACGGCCGAGCATGTACTGAGATAATATCTCCCATTGGATGAACACATTACTCAGGTCGAGATTGATAATTCTAACCGTACTAGGAAAAAAGACCCTCCCGTTCTTGACATTGACTTGCATTCCACATCGGCACTCATACAACTGGATCCTGATTTAGCATCCCAAAATGATACTAGACTTTCTATAGACAGATTCAAACTCAGAAGCAGTGAGAATGAACCATCACCACTAGCTTAGAGACTTGCTAGAGACATTGCCTTTCTCCAAGATAAACTGAATCAAAGGGCAAAAGCGCTCACAGTAATCGACGAGCCAAATCACGAGATTGCACTAAATCTATTTGGCAATGCCGGCAATGTATCAAATTCGCAGGACGAGGAAAGTCGAATGATCAAGTTGAGGGAAGCAAGGTCAACTCAGGCGACCCCAGAATGTGGAGTGTGCATCCAAACCGCCCTTGCAATTGCTATCTTTTTCAACAGAACCGATAAATAAGCCAGACAGCTTCAGTGGCCTTGTTGATTTCTTCTCTTGAGGAGGACATATTTTCACCCACTAAACTCTACGGCCTCTCAAACTCATTGTAGCATCATGCCTGCAATATTGATTGCTTTGGACACCGTTCATAAAATTATACAAATCTATGAACGAACATGTGAAGGACAAAGCTACTTTATTAGTCACACAAAGCTGTTATACATAGAATTGTGTATCACCTCTCTGTAAATCAGAGTGCACAATGAAGCAGCGACATTTGTGTATTTCCAAAAATGCTCCAGGATGCGCTGGAGCAAGAACATGTTGATTACATTATTTTGGCCTCATTATTTCAATTCTGTCAAGGGAAGAAATCTCTTAGGGATGGCAAGGAGCTAAGTACAAAGAGACCTGTTGTTGATCCCCACTTAAAAACTAAAAAGAAACAGAATGTACTACTCCCTACGCTACCAAATAAACAGGCAGACGTGGCTGCCATGACTATTCAACCTCTGGAATTTGTGAGTGAATTTTACATGCACAAAGTAATACTACATTTTAGCTCAAATGCAATTAAGTTAGCCCTATTAGAGGTTTCTTGTTTATTACTCCCATTGGGATTTGAATTGACAGACTTGGCAGTCATAGATCGAGGTGTCAAGTCAAGATTACTAGAATCAAGTATTCAGCGACAGGGTAATGGACTATCTAGACTGAAAGGGCCTAGGTCATCAGAAGGAGAGGGTGAATTAAAAGTCGGGCAGAGATAGTAAGAGAGGTTGTCCCGAAATCACAACAGCAAATACTGCCACTAAAGCAATTGTTGCCCTTGAAATGGAGAGTGGAGCGGATAACGAGAGAAGGATAAGATTTGAAAGATACATTGAAGTTGAATTTAAAAAAAAATCACAATCCGACAAGAGAATCTTCTAAGAAAGCTTTAAAAATAGCCTTTCATTGTGAAAAGAATGAGGTTCACATGATTAAAGGTGACTTGCATTATAAAAACACTTTAACCACTGTGAACCCACTCCAAGAGATGGTAGCGCATAAAAGCAGATCTCCTAGATAACAAAGAAAGAAGGAAGTTGACGAGGACTGGGCGTTGGGCTCATGGAACACCAGGGGATTTCTTCATCTGTATGAAGAGAGTAATAAGTGCGTAACTTAAATACTTTTTGGTTTACAAAGCTGATCAATGGTGCATAAAAAGGGCAAGTTGGTTGCAGATGTATAACGTTTATTGGAACCCAAAGGTTGTCCATTCAGCGGTCCTGTTGGACTTCATGATGGGATCATTGACACCTTTTCTTTTTGTTACAATAATTTATTCATGATTATCTGTGCGGATCTTAATATCCAGCTGTTCAGACTAGAAATAAAAAGAACATCACCCCTGAAAATTTGATCCCTTTATCGCATCGACCTTGAATGCCATTCCGGACCACACAGATCCCTCAATGATGGCAGACATATATAATAGTGTCATGCTCTCTTCTCTTTATGCCATTGCCCCACTGAAGTTAAAAAAAAGCAAACCCAGAAAACATATCAACGCCTGGCTTTCTCCTCATCTTAAAGCCCTCAGACAAGAAAAGCGACGCTGTGAAAAAATCTGGAGATCACTCCCCTCAGAAAAAAATAAGAAAAATGTGAGTAAACTAGCCTCTCACTACAAAAAAGAAATCATCCTGGTCAAACAAACGTCCTACAGTACTCGAATCTCACAATCCAAATCCAACACTAGAGATCTCTTTACAATACTAAAAGAGGTTGAATCTCCCATCCAAGCTCTTGACTTGTGCCTCAAGGACAAAAATTGGTGCACGGGTTTACAAAATGCCTTAGCTAACAAAATCACCTCTCTCAAGACTAAGATAAACATTAAAAAAGATTCCCTTCTCTCTTCCACCAAACCCAGTATCCCCACCCCTAAAAAGAGACACCCTACTCAGACACACACCCCTGTACATATTCCCCACTTTAACTTCCACAGAGTATCTACTAAAGAGGTAGAAAAGGTCATCCTCACCCTCAAACCTTCGAATTGCCATGGGGACCTATGCCCCGCACAATTGATAAAGGATGCGGCTCGTGATCTCGCACCATTTATTACCAAACTAATAAATGCGTCATTCACATCAGGCAGCGTACCTAATAATCTCAAACAATCTTGGGTCCTCCCCTGCTTAAAAAACCGAATCTAGATCCCTCTACTCCCACCAATTACCGTCCCATCACTACAGTACCATTCCTTCTTAAAATCCTCGACAAAATAGCATACCAACAAATCCAACATTACCTTGAGCACTTCCATCTCTTAGGAGTCAGACAATCGGGCTTCAGGCCTCAACACGGCACCGAAACTGCATTCATAGATCTCAAGGCACAGATAGATGAGCTGAGAGATCAGGGTAAAGTGGCACTACTGCTTCTTCTTGATCTCTCGGCTGCATTCGACCTGGTCGACCACGAGATCCTATGCGACCACCTTCAAAAAGCCGCCCACTTTTCTCATAAGGCAACTGACTGGATCCAATCCTTTCTAAACAACCGCACGATGAGAGTCTTCTCCCTACTAGCAGCAGCCGACCCAACACCCATCACCTGTGGCGTACCTCAGGGATCTTGCGTCTCCCCGACCCTGTACAACATCTTCACAAAGCCCCTTTTTGATGATCTAGACGGCCTGGGTATCACCTACACTAACTATGGCGATGATACACAGATCCTCATCCCGTTGACGGGGGATTATGGCAAGGATTTGGCCTTCGTCAACAAAATGTACCTCATCATCCAGGCATGGATGGCCTCACACGGTCTATGCCTGAATGATGACAAAACAGAACTCCTCATTCTAGGGTCCACTCATAACCTGAACAAACTAGACCAAAACTACTCCTCCTTCGTAATTGACAACAATAAGATCACGGTAGCCAAGGAGGTAAAAACCCTTGGCTTCTACCTAGACTCCACTCTCACCTTTTAAAAACAAGTTAATGCTATGGCATCCGCCACTTCTTACACATACAAACTCATCAGAGCAGCCAAACCTTTTCTCTCTCTGTCTAACTGTATCACCTTAGCCAGGACTCTGATCTTGTCCAAGTTGGACTATTGCAACGCACTTTATGTAGGATGCAACAAATATATCACCAACAAAATTCAGATCCTTCAAAATAATGCCCTAAGAGCGGCCCTCAGTATCCCAAAGAAAACCCACATCTCTGATACTAGAAGGTCTGTCAACTGGCTTTCCACCAAAGACAAAATATTCCTCAAATCGGTTTCCCTGACCCACAAATGCCTCCACCAAGCAGCCCCTCAATACCTTATCTCTAGATTCACCAGACCCACCTCTGCTCGCCCCTCTAGAATGACCAATTTCAATCTCCTCCTGGTGCCAAGGTTTAAGCGTTCCATGTCGGGTGGGAACAGCTTCCCGGTTAAAGCAGCACAATATTGGAACTCCCTTCCACCTCCTTGCAGGGAGGACCTCCCCTACCACTTATTTAGAACTAAGACCATCCATTGGCTCAAGATTCATGACACCTAACAAGCTCTCTTGCTGCCCTGACACTCCATTACTATGATTGTAAATATGTATATTTAGGTTGCCAACTGATCAGTGCAGATACCTTGTCACTAGACAACCGATGCATTGTAAATAGTATTGCCTATGTTGTATACTTCTGTAAGCCATGCCTCTTCGGCGCGCGTTGTTTCTTTTTGGCGTGGCCATTGTAACCACGGCTGGACTTCTCTGCTCTGTATGTAACCAAGCTTTGCAATCCTCTTGTTGCCCCTGTGCCTTGCTACCCCTTTGGGGTTAGGTGCGCAATATAAATAAATAAAATACAAATACAAATACAAATAAATATCCCCTGTATTGATAAAAATAGTATGATTACTGATGATCTTCATGTTTTCGCGGATAGGTCTTGTGAGAGATTGAATTCATGGTGGAGGGCAATTAATATGAGGTATTTTCACATATTGAATGGCCAGACGGCTGGAGACATACCAAGTAAGCCGACTAGGTCAATTGGGCCTTACTTTAGAGTGTTGGATGACTTTTTTGTTTCTAGAAATATGGTAAACTATGTAAAAAGTTAAAAAGTAATGCCAAAGGGAAAGAGTGATCATGCTTTAATAGAATTTCCTGCTCAATTGGCTCAAAAGACAAGAACACAATCTATTCAACAACCGTGGAGGTCCAGCAGGGAAGAAATCACGTACGCATGGATCCCTGGAAGATAGGGAAACACTTGACAAAATTTAATAAGAAAGTCAGGAGTAACCCGATGGAGGTAACTTATGCATCTATTTTACAGCACTTTATGTAACCGAGAAGAGTGGTAACAAACTGAACTTTATACCAAAACATTGTTATGATATCCAAATAACATGTGGAAAAAACAGCAACAGAACAATTTACAGAGATTAAAACAATCTGTGATTGATGATCGATTTGAACAATCCAGGAAGCAAAAATATAAGAATTGGTTGTTAATGCATAAGGCTCAAATGTTACAATCTGATTCTGAAGCAACGCTAAGTGCTATTAGAAATAAACATGGAAGACAAACATGACAATTGATCAAGAGCCAAATTGCATCTCAAACAGCTGTGTTAACTAACAAAGTCCTGGGAAGATGATTGGATAGCATTTTACGGGAAATTGTTTGCTCACCCCGAATCAAGCCACCTATGTGATTAATTGAATGTTAAATTCTGCTCTCACTTATGTACTCAATTCTCTCTGCACTGCTCACTACGCTAAGCAATCCTCAATTCTCATCCTCCTTGACCTCTCTGCAGCTTTTGATACCGTAGATCACCCCTTACTTCTTAGCACTCTGTCCTCCTTCGGCTTCAAAGGCTCTGTCCTCTCCTGGCTCTCCTCTTACCTCTCCAATCGAGCCTTTACTGTCTCCTGGGGAGGCCACACCTCCTCCAACTTCCCCTTGAACTATGGCATCCCCCAGAGATCTGTACTTGGACCTTTTCTTTTCTCTCTCCATACCTCCCTTCTCGTCCCCCTCATCTCTTCTTTCGGCATCTCCCACCACTTCTACGCTGATGACACCCAACTCTTTCTCTCCTTCTCTTCTTTCACCACTGACCTCCACCAGACTCTCTCTTACTTACGGCCATAAAAACTGGATGTCATCCCAATTTCTTTCCCTCAATACTGAAAAGACCGAAGTGCTTTTCTTCCCTCCTAACACTCTCTCCCCTTCCCTCCTCCTTTCATCCACTTTCCCCCTTCCAATTTCCCCATCTCGACCCATGCCCACAATCTTGGCCTCCACATTGACTCCTCTCTCTCCTTCTCCAACCACATCTCTCTAACCTCTCGTGCCTGTTGGCACCACCTCTTCAACATCCGTAAGATCCGCTCCTCACTCACCTTCCATGCTTCTAAACTCCTAATCTCCTCCCTTATTTTCTCCCACCTCTGCTACTGCTCCTCTCTCCTCTTTGGACTCCCTGTCTCTCACCTGACTCCCCTAAAATCCATCTACCACTCCTCTATCCGTACTCTGTCTTCTTGGCCCTCAAGACTCTATTTCTACCTCACTCTCTCAACTCGGCTGGCTTTCCGTCCTCTCACAACTAAAACTCCAATTCCTCTGTCTTGTCTACAAATCTCTTCATGGCCTCCCCCCCCTATCTCTCTTCCCTCCTCTCATTTTACTCTCCATCCCGCTCTCTCCGCTCAGCTGACCTCTATCTTCTTACTGTACCCCCAGCCCCATGTGTCTCCTCACGCTACCGCTCCTTCCAACTCTTGGCCCCACTACACTGGAACTCCCTACCTCTTTCTATCCGCTCCACCCCTACCTACTCATCTGTCCGCTCCTCTCTGAAAGCCCTTTATCATCCCCGACTCTCCTTTACTACCTCTCTCCCCCTCAAACCCCCTGCACCCCTTCCTTTCCCCTCCCTCCTTTCCTCTCCTCCCGCTGACCTCAAATCGGGCACTGAAACCACCAGGTGGCATAGGTGGTCACCAGGGGGCTCATCCCCTACATCACCCCTCCTTCCCCCTTCCTCCCACTCCCGCTTACCTTTAATCAGACATTGAAACCCTCCTCACCCACCTCCTCTCCCCTCCCCCTCCTCTTCCCTTCCTTTTAAGTAAATTGTTCTACATACTGTATCACTGGTTTGTTTCATTTTTGTAAATATGCTTCCTTCAATATTGTACCTTGTTGTTATACTGTAAAGCACTTTGTATTAAAGCGCTATATAAACTCAATAAACATAAACATAAACATAAAACTCCATGGCTACTCAAATTTGACTGTCTGGACATAGAATTATTGATTAAAAAAGCTAACTCGTCGAGGGCCCACAGCCCGGATGCCCTTACGAATGACATGATTAAGACATTTCCAGAAGCCTGGATTGCCTTAATTGATCAACATTTTAGGCAGGTAATACAGGCCGGAGTTGTGGAGGTGTGCCATCATAGTGCCAATTTGTAAGATAGGCAATAGGGCCGATCCTGCAAGCTATCATCCTTTTGCCCTTCTGGATGTCCTAGGAAAGTTCTTTGCGGCTTTACTCTTGTTGCATGTATAGACGTGGATCAAAGGTACAAATAGGTGTGACCCGCAGAAAACCGGATTCATAAAGGGAGTTTGGATGGATTTGAAACTGTTCCTTCTAAACGTCTTGAAAGGGAAAGCATTTATTAAATAATGGATCAAAAATATATTTGGCCTTTGTAGATTTGAAAAAGGCATTGGATACTATCAATAGAGAACTCCTCTGATTGAAACTAAACAACTGAAAATGGCTGAGGGATTTATTATCAGCAATCAGGGAACTCTATACCTCTCAAAGGTTCAGATTAGACTTAACGGCACAAGTCTTTTAACCAAAAAGATCAACACCTATAGAGGGTTAATACAAGTATGTCCACTGGCCCCAACACTATTTAACTTGTTTATATCAGATCTTGGCAAATGTTTAAATTCTATCAGGTCTTTTCCTCTTATGTTGGGCAATCAGATATTGGCTTGGATCCTCTATGCGCATGATCTGGTCCTTACTGACCAGACTATGATAGGATTCCAACGTAGTTTGAACACCCTGCAGATATACATGACCAACTATGACCTTGAGATAAGTGTCCCAAAAATGAACATTCTGGTTTTGGGCCAAAGAAGGACAAACAGAAGCCACCTTTTAAATGGTAGTTGTGGGCATACGAGCTTACAGAAGTCTCTTCTATTTTATATCTCGGCTTGTTCGTGAATTCCAGTATTAACGGTTCCCCATGCCGTATCGAGCTAAAAGATAAGTTGAAGATCTTGTTAACACAGGCTGTAATAATCCATAAGAAATATGGGACATTTTTGATTTTGCCTGTGCTTACATTTTTTTAATTGAAACTTACTCCGCTTTTAACATACGGTGCAGAGGCGTTTTTGTCTACCTCATGGGAAATATGGGCATTGTTGGAGAGTACTTTCTGGAACAGGACTTTAACATTGCCCAGAGGCCTACAGGTTACTATAATAAAATATGAATTAGGCCTCATATCATTGTATGCAAGAACATTTTGGAAGATGTTAGCATTGTTTCTAAAGTGTTGCTCGTCGTCCTCGGCCCTCCCACATCAGATTTTGTTTAAAGAAATGAGCAGGGGGAAAATGAATTTTCTAAGTGCATGGAATTCACAATACTTGTCTATTCTAGACCAATTAGGAACCACACAAAAGATTCTTATAACATGCCCAGCCCATGTGAAAAAGAAATTGTGGGAACAGGATTGGGTACAGATGATAGAAACAAAAAATAAACATTGTATGTATGCCAACCCTGGAATGGAACCAAAGTGTTATAACACATTCCCTGGAATAGAACCAAACTGCTATAATGTCCTCCCTAAATACCTAATTAGATTTCCAGGTCCACTATGGAGAGATAGATTTAAGAGGTTTAGAATGAATATCTATCCAACAGAGTCAATTTTCATGGTATATGGAAAATCAGACAATGACCCCAGCTGAAGGCTTTGTGTCAATACTGTTGTAGTAGACATTTTGAAATATATAACGTTGTTTTGCCCCGGTCTTAAGGGGATGAGAACTAGATATATGGGCAGGTTCATTAAGGCGAGACACCTGTACAGCAGAAAACTGGTATGCACTGTTTTTAACATGTGAAAATCTATCTATGACGATAGCATTAATGTCATTTTTGGATGAAGTGGTTTACCAAACCAGAAACTGTCTGTTAGATTATCATATGTCTCGAAGAGTGGGGACAGGTTTTAGCATGTTGTAATTGAATTTGTCTTTTAACTTATGTGGTGTTTTTTATTATTTGTTCAAGGTCGAAATGCGTGAATGAATGAAAATAATGAATTTTGATGGAGGGATTGTTTGGTCTGTTAGATTTGCATAGATGGTTTTAACATGTAAAGACAAAGGTTTGCAATAAACTATATGTCTAATAAAAAATTAAATAACAGAGAAAACATTCAGAACACATTGCCAAAATAAATACTGAACATTTTGCAAATTTTTCAGGGAAAATTGCAAGTTCACATTTCTGACATACAACCACTCACAACTTGTTATTAAAAGGGGTTCCAGCTGAATATGCTGCCCAGGTCATCATTTCTCTTGCCTGTGTATCTGTTTTGGAGCACATTCACCTCTTTCAGCCAATCCATCCGCAGTCTCCTCCTCAACCTTCCCCTCCGAAGCCCTCTGCAAAGCAACTCAGGATATCCTTAGCACCCTCAATTTCCTCTCCCCTGACCCCTCCTCCACCCCCTTGCCCCCTTTGGTGACCCACTCTCCTTCACCTCTGTCACACCTGATGAGATCACCAGAGTTGTCTGCTCCACGAAGGTCTACTGCAAAGAGGTTTACCCCTGCTCCTCTAGAACTATCAAGGATAACATTGGCTCTCTTGCCCCTGCACTCCCAGATTTCTGCAAGCACCCCTTTGGCACTGGATCTTTCCCCTCCTTCCTCAAGCCCTCCCTTGAGTGCCCTCTCCTGAAAAAGCTTTCAGCAGACCCCACCAGCCCAGTCAACTACTGCCCTATCTTTATCACCCCCTTCCTAGGGAAACTCCTGGAGTAACTGGCCTTCCCCCTTCTTACTTCTCATACTGAACCTGCGGTCTCCACGACCATCAATCTGGATAATGAGTATCCAGAGGCACGTAAACTGCTCTTCTGAACACCCGTGAAGAACTGCTCGCATCTCTGGACTCTACATCTCCAGCTGTTGTCATTCTTCTCAATCTCTCCTCTGTTTTTGACACGGTCAAACATGCCATCCTCATAAAACGGCTCCATGATATCCTGGGTATCTCGGAGCGGGCACTGGACTGGCTGATCTCCTTCCTAACTGACCGTCCATCCCACGTTATCTGGGCACCTTCTCCTCCCCTATCTCTTTCTCCACCTGTGGTGTGCCCCAGGGCTGAAACCTCTCCACGTGGCTCTTTAACACATACCTTGGTCCACTTGCACTCCTCATTTCCAGCATCTCTCATAACTTCCAGTGTTACACAATTGACACACACTTACTTCTTCCATCATCCCGGGCTGCCTATCTGCCATCCAGTCCTGGTGCACTTCCACCGATCTGTGCCTCATTGCCAGCAAGACAGAGATCCTTCCTATTGGGACACCTATTACCTCTTTCTTCCCTTCACTCTGGACATTCTCTATGTGTCCTCCCCCCTCTCCTTAATCTGAAGCCACACTCCTTGGAGTCATCTTCACCTCCTCTCTCTCCTTCCTCCCTCACATTCAGGACATTGCCAAGAAGTCCCACTTTCAACTCTTCCTTCCCAAAGGAATTCTCCCTTTTCTCACTTTCCCCCAGAAGCTTAATGTTACCTGAGCCCTCGTTCTCTCTAAGCTTGACTACTGTAATAGCCTTGCCTTGAATATACCCTCGTTCCTCTCTACGACCCCTCCAGCTAATCCAGAATATGGCAGAAATACTTATCCTTGGCCTCAAGCCCAAGGACTTTATCTCTCCTTCCCTAAAATCTCATAATTGGCTCCTGGTTGTTGCACTGATTAAATTCAAATCCCACTGTATCATCCAAAAGGCTGTCTGGATTCGGGGACCACGCTATCAGCAACTTGTGATTACTAAATACTCTCCCTCCTGACCTCTACGTTCCATTGGTACCAACTCTCTGTGTGTAAAGCATGTTGTTAAACAGAGAGCCGGAGGCCGATCTCTTGCATCAGCTGGCTCCCTCTTATTGAACAGCCTCCCCCCGTCTCTTCATCTTGAGCCGGACCTCCTCAAATTCCAGAAGCTCCTCAAGATTTTCTGTTTAACTTCCTCCTTCCCTTCTTCCCTCCTCTGCTAATCTCATAGTCGTTGTAATTGTTGACCAGGGCCCTTATGTGTCCTCGGGGTCCTGGCCTCCCCACACCCAATTGCCTCAGCCTCTGCCTACACACAGCACTGGCCTCTGCACCCATTGGCCTACACCTTGTAGGCCTGCATTTACCTACTTATTGCAGCTCTACACTCCCTGGCACTTACTATACTTGGCACTTACTTCGGCTGCTCACCCACAAGCAAGGGCACTCCAGCAGTTAACCCCCACTCTCTCTTCTCCTCCTCTCTCTCTTCACTTGCACGTTCTGAATATTCACAAGGCCTAGTAGCTCTGTCTTTATCCTCCAGTGTATATATCGTTTTCAATCCAATGTGCCCTCCCTGTTGCCATGTGGGTGCTTTGAAACACAATTTATTTGTTGTATAGGCTCCTAACAAATGCGCAATAAATAAACAATAAATAAATATCCATTCTCTCCTCAATGACTGGCTAGCTCAACAGCCCATCACTGCTGGTCTTTGGGTACACTGGTGTTCCCTCCCTGCTCCTCAGTCCTGAGAGGTGGTATTTCTGTGACATAAACCACAGAGGCACAAGAAAGTCTCTCCTAGCCTTCATAGTATATGTCACATGATGCACATATCGCTGTGCAGAACCCTGCACAGGATCCCTGAGCTGTACAATGACCTTACTCTCAGACAATACATTGTCAAAATATCAAACAATTCCCCCTTCATTCAACTTTCACACAGTCAGTCCTCAACTGGGCCACATCTCCAGGCTTCATAGTCCCAAATAACTATTTAGGAGAACTTTTCAAAGGTAATCCCAATTCAAAAAGCCACCACAGTTTAATTTGGCATGCTCAATCCATCTCAAACCCATCACACAACCGAATACTTTGTATTATTATCTACCAATTGCATCTTTTGCCCTTCTAAACTACTTCAACTAAACAATAAACATTGCAGGTTTAATCTCTCTAGTAGAATTATGTATCTCCAACGTTAATGTCAACATGTTATACTGAAGTCACACCTACTGAATTCTTCAGCCCTTCAACCAGCATGGTATCTGATTCTCACATCTACCAACACAATGACTAGCAAAGCAAAGTCGGACTGTGAGGCATTGTCTAACAATTTTATAGAATTGGCTCAAGGAACTACACTGTTCAGCACACTTGGCAAAAAACATTTGCTTACTCCTATTGCTCTGGAAGTGCAGCCGATGCCTGTAGATCAGGGGTCTGCAACCTTTTCCCCTTCAGATGATGAGGACAACAAATTCCACCAGTCCTAGCCAGAATACTCAGTAGTGAGGAGTTGGGAGTTGTAGTCCAAAACATCTGGAGAGCCGCAGAAGGCAGAACCCTGCTATAGACAATGTGAAAGCAGGCAAGAGTGTAAATAAGGGAATATGGTAACATTAGATGCCCTCAACATTGGTTCTCTTAAGTTTTAATACTATACATTAGATCACTGGATTATAGGCAGTATTCATGCCAGAACCCACACACCGTTTTTCAAATACTACTCACATT
Source organism: Ambystoma mexicanum (assembly GCF_040938575.1). Lineage (NCBI taxonomy): Eukaryota > Metazoa > Chordata > Amphibia > Caudata > Ambystomatidae > Ambystoma > Ambystoma mexicanum. The sequence goes on from NC_090935.1 coordinate 315,931,733, forward strand.
TGGCCCTTTGCAGTGAGGTAATACCATATATCTCAACTTGTATCACATCTGCAACTCTATCTTTCTGCCCTGAACTTGCTCAAGTCCTCTCTTGATAGAGCAACAAGGGAGTTCTACCTCCCCCTCATCAACTCTCACTCTAACCACCCTTGCTGGCTACAAGGCACTCTAGACTTACTCCTCCTAAACCTATGACTATCAACTCAACTCTCACAGCTAATGACCTAGTTCCATTTTTTGATGCAAACATTTCCACATTTTGAGACTCTCTGCTGACCTTCCTCACACTCTCTCCTCCTAGAGTCTATGCTTCACCAACTCTACCATCATCCTCTGCCTGAATCTCCCACTAGTCACACTAATACCGAAAAAGTCCTATGTCTACTAATAACCCCTCTTGTGCCCCATCAGACGCTCTTGCTCCTCAGCTAGTCAAGACTTTTGCCCCTTTAGTGACTTCTCAACTACCTAAACTCTTCAACTTTCCCTTCGACTCTGCTTGCTTTCCCTCTATTTTCAAAATGGCCACAGTCATCCCTCTCTTAAAAATGCAAGGGGTTGACCCGAATCTGCCAAATAACTTTCATCCTGACTCTCTCCTTCAGCCCTACTCTAAAGTTCTGGAAAGGTTTATGTTCAATTTACCAATTTCTTAGCCATTATCCTTGAGGACCCCCTGCAATACGGTTTCTGCTCCTGTCCCTCCATGGAAACTGGTCTCATGAATGTCTCCAACTGCATCGCCTCTGCTAAGCACCTAAACTTATTCTCTATCTTAATGTCCACTGCTTTGACACTGTCAATCACTCTGATCTCCTTATTACTCTCTATCTTCTTGGTATTCAAGATCAAGCCTTTTCCTGCTTTGAATCATACCTAGCACCTTTTTTAGTTATCTGTCTCCTGGACACTCTACACCACTGCTTTTGTGGTGGTAATTTCCACCTTTAGGTTCTTGTACCAACTCTTACACCCAAATCATCTTTCATTCTCCTGAACTCTCTGCCATTAAATATTGGATGGCTTTGCACTCTCTGATGTTAAACACTTGCAAAATAGAGGCAATGTTTATCTCTAGTACGGTGAAACGACAAGCCACACAGTGTCCGCATCTGTAGTGTCCCACCACAGCGGGTAGACTCCACAGTGTGTTGAGTTTCAACGTACCTACCAAAATGTTCACTCACAATGACTTTCATTGGACGCTCAAAAGTCACACCAATTGCAATAGCAAATGTGTGATATATGTCATCAAATGTCCATGTATTTTGTTATATGTGGGGAAGACCATATTTCTGAACCTCGTTCGTGCATCAAGAGTAAAATACCAGACAAACATTTGGTTGAACACTATAACCTGATGGGACACTCAAACTAAGACATGGAATGGACAGTTATACAACAACTGACCCCACTAAAGATAGGCAGAGACATTAATAAGTCATTGACAAAGTTGGAACAGCGGTGGGTTCATAAACTTCATAGAGTCAGGGATGGTCTGAATATTACCGTAGAGTGGAAATACTTTCTACACTAGTCACCACACAAGGATTGGCTAGTATGTTGCTCTAATTGTGCTAGGCCTTTTGGAGGTGCAGTGACATCTCTCATATCATTTTAGATTTTGTCCACATGTCCCAAAGTGTCTGTCTTTTACCTGAGGTGACCAGCCCATTTATCTGGGCGCCCATATGCTCTTGATGTCTTTTTATGATTGTGCATATTTCTGATTATACACGGCTCTATAACCCCAATGTGTTTTACATTATACCAGCAGTTATGTTAATATCCAACCACTTGTCATTGACCACACATGTCTTGGAATACTGCATGATAATTTATCTGTGTCAAACAAGTGATTTGATATATCTGATTCTACTGTTAAATGCTTGCACGTTTTGTCAACCAATATATAACCATGCATTTCATACACGGCAAGTCCATAGTCAAAGCTTTGTGAGATGCTCAGGACCCTTTTTATTGGAAGTAGGACGACTTCATACGAAACCAGTCATTCATAGATGTGATATACACTGAATAAACATCACACGTACAGTGATCGCATTATGCGTTCCTAGGTCTACCATGCCATTTTCCGTAGGCTCCGGACATGATCTAGCCTGCTACCCCAGCAGGCGGGGCCCAGTGCACACACCCCCTGGGGGAGCACACACAGCATGCCCTGCTTGGCTCCCCCTTTAGACACACCTATGTGGACATCCCTCGATCGATCGAGCAATGGGCGTTTGCTTTCTGTAGAAAGCGATTACCGTGGCAATGCATCTGTTGTTTGCATTCAGTGCGTTCGTGACAGGCAGAACTGTAGCTGACCGCAGCGATGCGGCACAGCAGCCCCTTGTGTCAAGTAAGTGCTACATGCAGTTTCTTAAATAAAAGTATTCTTGTTCACACACAAGCAATAGCTGCTGTTAATGTGGGCACATATACATTTTATGCATTTGAGCCACCTCGACCGCGCAATATTTTCGGGTTTAGATCTATGTCATGGCTGCCGATACAAGTTTGGCCCCTTTGGGCACCACAACCGCTAGCATCCACAAATTCTTATACCACAGAGCACTATTTCGATTGTATCCTTTTACAAAGATTACATGGGCACTCTTCCCAACTATTCTTGGGGGTGGCAATTCACCCTGACTGAGGCGTGGAGGGTTTGAAATGCGGTACATTAGTTTACTCGAGAATCATACACACTCATTGTATTTCTTCATACGGGGCACTTTACAATTTAAAAACCTGCAATTAGGCACGATTATCGAACTGCGTGCGCCGAAGCTGCCACAGGTAGACAAACGCCCACACCGTGTGCTTCTCTGCTTTTCTTGCAGACTTGCCTATAGGAAACTGTCATCCTACAAGGACCTTACTTAGTACAGGATATCAAAGGCTCTAGCCCTCAGAGGTAAGATTCCAGTCATACCTATGTACCTTGATACCTCTACAGGACCCTTGATTTACTACTAGCCTCATGGGGCATACCCATTTCTCTTTGTCATTTTAGGTAGCCAGTCTTCAAACATGACAATGTAGTTGCTGGTGATAAATACACCTTTCCCCCATCTACATAAGAGTGGGGACAATTGAGACTTACCATAGCAAAGGATAGACTACGGTAAGTCATACGCTAAGCTACTTCAACATATGTTCTTTTCTTAAGTAAAAGCATCGGTCGAGCTATTCGGCTACACCATCTACCACACGTTCTGATGAAGGCCTACCACATATAAGTTCCATTAAACAGCTTCACTTTGGGCCTGTGGGATGTATTGACCCATTCCACTATGCTAAGCAGCATCAACCGGATAGTGCAAGGAACTGCAACAATGGTGGCAAAACACTTGTGCGCACCAAAAACCTACAAAAAAACCTACAAAAACCGTGTTCTCAAGCACACAAAAAAGATGGATGCACAACCTGCCACCCATGGTGCATATGTGGTGGAATAGAGCACAGCGTGCAGAAAATGTGCCAGTGGGCTCCATGACCAGCAAACAGGGTGCAGAAAGAGAAGCAGTGCTTTGCAAATAAAACTTCAAAAGGTGCCTATAAATGACATTTTCTTTGTTGCTAAAAACTCCAAAATGCCTATAACACAACACTTCTTAACATCCAAAATCTTGCCTGGCGCTAAAGGTCCTGTAATCTAATGAAGCAGTGCAAACATACAAAGTCCTAATGTGAAGAGCAAAACATTCTTCAGAAAAACTGGATTGTATGTAAACTGACAGCCCCTGTCAGAAGCTGGGTGCAGTACCCTGGGCTACCTGAATGACAGCTGTCAGATGAGTTACTTACGAAACTTTAAAGTGATCTAAACTAAAAAGTCTGCCGGATTAGCAAACATAAAAAGGATTGTGGCTAAATAGAATACAGATCTCAGTTGCTTTTTATCCCACAGAGTTAAAGCTGAGAAAGTAATTTATTTATGTTTGATGCAACAAATGTGGTTCCTGGATTTTAATTAATAATAAATTAGCTTGGCTGAGCTGCACCCCTTTGGAAGTGGACAAACAGGTTTCTCCCAAGAGGAGGGCCTTCCTCTCAGCAGGAACTCACAGGGACGTTCTAATTGTGGGTTAACCCAGACTCTTGTCTACAGAAAGAGAATGAAGGGGTGTGCCATTTGCTGTTAAGCATGAATAAAGAACACATTTTAAAGACTCATAACTTGTGATTCAAAATGGTGAAAAATATACCAAAGAAATATCTGTTAGTCTTATTTCTGGCTGCACATTTTAAGAGGAGGCAGAACTGTGTAGCATGTTCAAATTTACACACACATCCCTATGTTAAACACACACATTTCTGGAAATTTGCATAAAGTTTGGAACTTGTGTTCATAGCAAAAAGGACAACATTCTGTAGAAAGTTGGAACAAGACCCTACAGCTGCAGGATTTTGAGGAACAGATGCTACATAAAATATGGCATCTTTGTGTGTTATTTGTGTAAAAGTGACCAATGTAGAAATGCGTATTTAGTATCAAATCTGATTTTGAGACCAGAAGCTAAAGGGAGGTTTCTAAGAACTTTAAAGCAAACTATAAAATGTGACATCATCCGGCCTTCATCCAATCACTCAAATGCAAGGCAGAGATGACGTTTTCATCTAATCCCAGCTCACAGGGGCTAGCTTAGCTAAGCGGCACATACACCCATTTTGTGATGTAATTTGAAAGGATAAATAGAGATAGCTGACAACACATAGGGGCTCACTGATTCATTCACTTTCCTGATTCGGGCGAAGCACTCTGATCCAGCATTCTACATCTAGTTTTAACATCCTTCCAAATCCAGAGGCCAAGACTCTTGCAAGCAGTAGAGAACTTTTGACTTTCTGCAAGGCCCAAATCTTCAAACTTATTCTTGCAACCCAGTGAAGCGCTGTGGTGTGAGAAGGCCTTTTGAACTAGTATCCTGAACTTCTCTGGCTTGCTACCACTAGGCTTGCCTGAGGAACTCGCTTTCCAGCTGATTGAAATATCAAAAAATAAGAAGGACATATTCTGTGCAAATCCAGTGCATAGCTGATCCATTACCATGCCTGATGTGCTGTTCTTCCTAGACCAGATCCAATCCATGACCATGGTCCAATTTAATAACTTATTCTGTGAGTATTAATAGGAAGAAAAGTGACCCTAACATATCTACATTGTCTGATCCCTATCTCAAACCCATCCTACCTTTAATTCAGAACCATAGTGTTGCTAGAACTATCTTTACGCTGACTCTTTTCTGATCTGAAGAAGTAGATTATCCACAAAAGGCGGGTCACGCTGATCACGTGACTGTAAGACGTGACTGTAAGATCCATCTGTGGCATTCGCTTTTTCATAGTCATAATCTATTGTAATCAACCCATCTCTCATTTTCAAAAGTGCATTTCTGTTTTCCATTCTCGTGCCTATTTTACAAAAACAACCTTTACTAAAACCTCTATAATTCCCTCAGTTTTTGTGATATAAACAAAATTTCAACCTCTATAACTCCCTCGGTTTTGGTGATAACAACGAAATTTCAACTCCTACTTGTACCTAACATCTTTAGCTATCGACAGAGCCCATTGCAGTGATTCTCCCTTTAGAGCGAATATCGCATAAGGAAATGTTTGCCGCGATTTTACATTCTGAGAAATTTTACACGTGTGAAATAGCTTTCAATTGTTTCCGACTTGGACTTTCAGATTTCCATTGTTTTCTTTTGACTAAACCATTGCTTGTGATTGTGTGCAACTGTTCAAAGCGGCTCCCAGAGGAATTTATAACAATTTAAGTATTTTTGATCACATTTGGTGTTTAGGCTCAGTTAATTCCAAAGACAATTTCAAAGCCATCCTGACAGCTGAAAAGTCTATTCCGTGTTTCTCTTGTGTTTGAAGGGGGAAGTAGGATTGATATTCTGTTTGCTTGTGCTATTCCTGAATACCTGCTCTCTCCTCACATCTATTTAATTGCCTATTGGGGGGGTTGAGAGGTGTTGAGGGGGAAACTGTAACCATAGTGCCATCTATTCTAAACCAACTCAACAGTATTCTTTTCTGTGCTGCATTTGTTTTGTGCTCAGTACTTGATTCATAGTGTATTAAAGATATCATTCAGTGTTCTGTCACCCCATTGGTGATTGTTGTTTACCCATTAAAATATATTGTGATTAAATTTTAAATACATAAATAAATATATACCTTTGCACACTAGCCTGATTCCTGGTTCAGTGTGACCGGGGGGTTCCAGGAGAAGGGTGTGATACGAGTGGTATATCGTTCAGAATATTGTTGGGTTACCATATTGTACTACACTGTACAAGCACCCCTCAAAAGAAATACTCAAAGGAATTGGACCTGTTTGCAAAAGTAAAAGAACCCTGAGAAAGTCAGAAGGAAATTAATATTTCCGGAAAGGCGACCCCATTGGAAATCAATATTGCTAGGGAACATTCCCTGCACAAATTGTTTATCAGGGGTGAATGGCCAGAACAGGACGAACAGGTATGGCTGCAGGGAATAAAACAGCAAATCACTCAAATCAACCTTGATACCTGGCAGGATAAGGGTCCATTACATCAAGCACTTAGCAAATTGTATATGACCCCTAATATAAAAGAGGAGCAATGGAAAATTGCCAAAATAGCAGCCTACCTGTACCTCCACATAGGAGTCATACAGGAAAAGTATGCAGACCATGTAGATTTCACAAAGAGGCAAGGGGAAGCACTGCAGAAAATCCAGAGCAATCTGGACTCTGCAGAGCAAAGGCTCAAGGATAGCCAACAATCTGAAACAGAGGCTAGATAGTTTGCCACCAGACTTCAAGAAGATCTGGCTCACTTACTGCAAAAGAATGCAGAGCAAGGTGCCCAGGTACAGACACTGCAAAAAGAGTATCAAGAAAGGTTGGATTCTCTACAACAGAGTCAACAAAAGCTGGCACAACAGTTACATGTTAACAGAGCATGCGCAGAGCAGGTCGTCAAATTACAGAGCCACCTAGAATATAATAAATTAATTATTAAAGACCTAGAATCCCAAGCAGAGTTTGATGAGGAGCACCAGAAAACTGGTGCACTTAAAAAGCAGAGGGACGACCAGGCTGCACAGAGGGGCACTCTAAGTCAGGAGAGGGACGCCTTAGGCCAGGAAATCAGCCATTTAAAAACAACGTTGGAGGAAAGTAAGCTGGCCCTTCAGGAATTTGGGTAAATCAAAACTGATTATGAAAAGCTGTTAGAGCACACCAGGCGGGTGGAGGATGATTTGGAAAAGAACAATCAGACCAGTAAGGACCAAACTCAGGAGGTGAGTCTTCTGCAGCAAAAATTGGCCCAGTACTCCCAATGCAGACAGGAAGCACAGAGAGACAATGAGGCTCACTGTGAAAGAATGACAGGCTCCACAAACAGATAGCCATGCAAGAACAAATCATAGAGACCTGTAAGGCCTTAATAGAGGAACAAAAGGATCAGATTTTGGCATGTCAACAGGGAGTAGGGGCTGAAAGAGATGAGGTAACATGGGAAAGAGAAACTCCTGAGCATAACCTCAGGACCCCTGGCATCACAGACTTTAATCCCTTCAGTTCCATGGACTCTGCCAACCTCATGTCCACTGGCTCATATGAACCAAGGGCCACGGGGATGGTAGACTTCAACACAATGGGGAATATGGGACTGACAGATAAGCGCCTCCCATAAATGGGTGGGCAGGTATCTATGTACAGGTTCTCAAACATTAGGGACAGCCTCTCTGATCAGGGAGACTCCAGTGAGGGGAGAATCAGAGAACTGGATCCTCAAAAATATCACCTACCAAAGGATCAGTCAGTCAAATTTGGTGGGGAATTCCATGAGACTAGGCCCACAAAGAGCATTTTAAAAACCTCTTCCCAGCTAGGACAGTGGGGGAGGGGGGTACTCAGCCAATCCTGGGAGCAAGGGAGAGTCAGAAGACTCTTCTGAGCACCACAGGCCTCAAGAGACTGGGTCCCGAAATTCTGCCAGCCATTCCCAAGCCCGCAAAATCACGGAGAGCCTAGAGGATCAAAGAGCCAGCTCTAGTAGCAATGCCTCTGAGTCAGAGGATGAGTGGACAAAGGTGACCAAAACTAAAAAAGCCAACAAAGTTAGGAGAGCCCTATTGAAAGATCCCCTGAAGCTAATCAAGGCTATTAGGAGCGTCATAACGCCCTACCATAAAAATGCCAAATATTCAGTTTGGGAGCACCTCGAATTGTTTGAGCAAATGATGTAGACGTTCCACCTAAAGGACAGCCAAAGCTGTATTCAGTATGGCAAGTGGACATTTTCACCTGAATACTCCAGCTTCTTTGCTGTGCTGGAGGATCAGAACCATTCAAGATGGTCCACCTATAGGGCGGCCATCTTAAAGCACTTCTCAATGCACCGAAATCCTCAAGAGGCCCGCAAGGCGGCCTACAATCTGCAATGTGGGGAAGACCAGGCCCCACAAGAATTTGTCCAAGAGCTGAAACATGCCTTTCCCCAGACCACCAGAAGGGTGCGCACAGACAGTAGGGAATTTATCAATACCTTCTTTCATGCCCTCCCTAAATACATTATGACCCAGCTGGTGAGAGACTTTCATGAGAAAAGATCACTAGACTGGGTCATTGAACAAGCAACTCGCATCTACGAAGTGCAGAAGCCAGTAGAAAATAAAAGTGCCAATAAAAGCCCAAAACCAACCAACACCCCTACTGCTGCTAAGGTGGTGGAGGTGAAGGTTGCCCCCATTTTAGATCTGGGGATGGGGGGCCTTAAAACATTCCTGCGCAAAATCTCACAAATCAAAGACCCAGAAGGCCCTCGGGCCAATCCCAAACAGGGAGTCGGGGAGGAGGCAACCCCACAAATGGGACCCCTAACTCCCCTGACTACATCAGCCCCCATTACAAGGGCAATAGACCCATCCTGGGCTATGTGTGGCCTCCCCCAGCCCAAGGGGGGGGGGAATCCAACCAGGCAGCTGCTAACCCAGGAAACTTCCCTCCTCACTTTCCCCAAGAGGGCAGTAATCCCCAAATGCCGGGATGAATTTCTTTCCCCGCTACCTGCCAAACATCAACCCCCAAAACAACCCTTCTTTCTTTCCCCACTTCCCTGAACCCAGACAGCCCAATCCAGGAGAGGGGAGGCCAAGGGTGGAGGTGGACCAAAACTATCCCAACCAAGGGTATTATGGAAGAAGGGACAGTTACCCTTCCTGTGATCAACCAAGGGTAGACCAGAGGACCCCCGTACCAGCCAGAGCGGGTGTCCCAACTGGAGCACCAGGACCAGAACTTGGAACAGGATCTGGGTCGCATGCTGAGGGCTCAACAGAACCCACAAATGAGCATGGCAACTCAGAACTCCTTAATTCAAGGGTCTGGTGCTCCAGAGCAATGATGGGAGAGAACCCCGACAACCCACCGGTTCCCAGTTAGGAGGCACAGGGGCAAGGGGGATTTAAAGCCTTAGAGGAAGCTTCCTTCCCCACTTGTGAAAAGCCCCTGGAAACCCAGGAACCAGAACCAGAATCTCCTGTCCCCGAAAGTCTACAACCTAAGGAACAGAGGGCGGGTAGGAGAAATAAAGATCTTAAAATGACCCATTTTGTGGAGGAGGCTATTATCTTCCAATTAGAAGGAGAGGGGTCCTCAGAGAATTCTGGGGAAAGGATCTTCTCCTTCAGGGATGGGGGGACTCCTCCCAAAGAAAAAGGGGTCCCAAGAGATCCTGATCAAGACCCGGTAGATGTGGGGACCGAGTTAAAACAGCCCATAATCAAACCCCAGAATGACCTGCAAGAAAATCACCTTGTTCAAACCAGTTCTGGTGACTGCCTCCAAAAAGGGGGACAGGGGGGAGCAGCCCAGAATCAGAACCAGGGGACCCCAAAACTCCCCCCATTTCCAACTGTTACCTTTTTCTTAGAGGTTCCCAAGATCCCAAACAAAATCCTGCCCAAATCACTCCTCTGTCAGCATCCAAAGCAAAGAATTAACCCACCAGAAATGTGCATTATCTTTGCCCCCTTGAGGAAAAGGAGGGAAGATTTTATGCCCCGGTCCAAATACAGGGGAAATGTACATTTCTGGCACTGGTGGACGCTGGATCCCAAGCCACCCTTCTGTTGAAAAGGGCCTTTGATCAGCTGAATTCAGGAAGAGGGGAGAAATACCAAATACCAAATCCCTCTCACCCCTCTCCCTGGACAACTTCAGAACTTCGATGGGAATGAAATTCCTGTCGAGGGGACTGCGGATTTAGACATTAAAATTGGGCAGCACAAGGTGAAGGACCTGGTCATAGTTGTGACTGCAGAGGGCACACCGTGTTTACTAGGGAATGACATCCTGCGTAGATTGTCTCCCCTCATAGATTGTGTAAACAAGGTCCGCTGGACCCAGACTAATCGACCAATAAAATTAAAACATAGTGTCAACCATGTTAGTTGAAATGGTACATGCCACATGGTTGAACAAAAAGCTGACCAAATTGAATTCCATCTCCAAAGTAATTGCAGTAGGACAACAAATTTGTGATGGGAAGTCCTCTCTATTTCTGAAAATCAATCTTCCTTCCAGTCTCATGTGGCATTCCACAATGGAAGGGAACACTCTGAAATTCTATACAAATTCACAATCAGAAAATCCCAATTCTATAGTACAAAATGATGAGAAAACAGCTCAAAGCTTGGCTGACATTCAGAAAATTGGAGAACAGTTGTTCATCCCTATTCAGTTAAATGAGGGGAAAGACTCTGTTCTCGCCCGAGTGTGTGTGAACAACGGTAAGGGCTTCATCAGCGAAGCCATGTTCCGAAAACTCCCAAAAGATCCAGCCATTCCCACATTTAAATTGATAGACAAATGGGAAATGGACCTGGAAATACCCAATTCCAAACATCTCCTGCCTAGCAGGTGCATGCTCAAAATTTCCACAGGCAACAAGAGCACAGTCCATAATTGTTGGGTCGTGCGAGATGTCCCTGCTGCATTTTATTTAGGCAGTGACATTCTCAATCGCTTTGCCATTAGTTTGGACCTAATAAACTTCACAGCCTGGTCCCGATTAGCGGGTAATCCCATGGACTTTGATGACCCAGAGAAAGCGTTTCGGTCAGCTCAACTGCTGCCACATGCAGTTGAAATTCAGATTGGAGAGGAAGTCACCATCCCAGAACGGACCCGACAATTCTCACTTGAAGTAAAAGGTAAAAGAGGACAGAAACTGAAAAATCCTGACACCTATGTTCACCTCAATGCCCATTTTCAACAGCAAGGGTTGAGGTTAAACCCAACACCCCTAGTCAATAGAGAACACAACACCATTCCAATAGAGGTGGATAACAGCGACCTAAAGTGTATCACTTTGGGCGCAGGCACCATTATTGGAATGACAGTTGATGACCAGCATTTTTCCATAGATTTAGGTAACAAACTGATAGTACCAATCCCCAATGACTGTTTTGACAGTGATCCCGACAATGACACAACACCAGAAAGGATCTTCACCCGGCATGGGTGGAATTTCCTGGTGTATTCTTCCTGCCCTTATAGTAAGGAAGATGTGACCTGTGACTTCAGGAGGGATGAGGTGATCTTTCAAGTCCACCAGGACTGCCTTCCCCTCGTAAAGCCATCAGTCCAAGTCAGTACTATGACCAGGGACTTCACCCAGCTGGAGGAGGCCACTGAGATAGCCAAACCTGAAGTTTTTCCGGGCTTCAGGCAGATGGTTGAAGAGAGAGTCAACCTAGCTGATGCCTGTGAGACTCTGGAGCAAAAGCACAAATTTAAACAAGTTTTCATAGATTTTCAAGATCTCTTTGCAGTGGACTCATATGACTGTGGTTGCACCGACATCCACACAACAACAATTCCCACGGACCCTGGCATGACTCCAGTGTTTGTGAAGCAATATCGCTTGCCTCTCGCATCAATGGAGTCCCTTACTGAAAGAATTAAGAACCTTGAATCCCGTGGGATAATTCGTCCAGTCCACAGCATCTTCAATAATCCGGTGCTGGGGATTTTGAAACCAAACGGCCAGTGGAGACTCTGTGCTGACCTAAGGAGCACAATAAATATGTTCATACTTCCCAATGGCCTCTTCCCTCCATTGACCAAGGGCTGGCCCAGATTCAGGGGTCAAAGGTATTCACTGCCACTGACCTGACCAATGGGTACTGGACTGTACCTGTCGATAGGGTGGACCAATACAAGCTGCCCTTTACCATTGGGGGGGCAGCAGTACACTTGGACCCAGTCCCCCTTCAGATACATCAACTCCGGCAATTAATTGAACATTTTTCTGCATAAGGCCAAGTCTGATTTGGGTGAAAGTGGCATCTTGGCCTATGTAGATGATGTTCTAATCAAAAGCTCAACTGTGGAAGAACACATAGTAGAGATCTGTTATGTTCTGACACAGTTGAGGGCTGCCGGAGCAAAACTCTCTTTCCAAAAGGCACAGTGGTGCAGGATCTGTGTCAATTTCTTGGGGCATGAGATAACTCCTGAGGGTCTCTGTCCCCAGGAAAAGAAAGTTGAAGCACTCCAGAAAATACAAGACCCCACAACTCTGCGGGAACTAAGGAGCCTCCTTGGACTGACTAATTACGGCAGAAAGTTTATTGAGGATTATGCAGAGATCACGAGAACCCTGATCCATCTGTTGAACGGGGGGTCAAGTGGGAGTGGGGTCCAGAACAAGCCGAGGCAGTAAGACAACTCAAAAGAAGCCGCCTCTCAGAAGCGCCTTGCCTAGCTTACCCTGTCAAAAACAAGGAGTTCTTCTTGGAGACAGTGTTCTCAAATACATGCTTGACTGCAGTATTATATCAAAAGCATGACAAGGTCAATAATGTAATCTCCTATGCGAGTAAGACTTTATCCTCTGTGGAGGAAAAATTCAACGATTGTGAGAAGGCATTCCTGGCAACGGTGTGGGCATTGGAGAATTACTGCCCATTTATCCAGGGGGAACACATCATAGTGGAGACTCCACACTAACATTTACAATATCTTCAAAGTGACAGAATCCAGGCCGGAAATGTGAGTAATTCCCGAATTACTTCCTGGATTCTGTCAATGCAAGGCTTTCCTGTGGAGGTCAGATATGGCCAAAACAAGAAGAGTCCCCTCACGCAAGCCTGGCTGACTTGCATGTTTGTGCCAGAGAAAACTGTCTCAAGGACGAAAGTCTTAAAATCCAGGACAACATAGAGGTATACCTTAATTCCCCACACAAAGTCTATGAAGAAGACAAGTGTGAGGGAATGCCCACTGTCTATGTGGATGAGCGCTCCTACCATGTTGACGAACTTGTGACCGGCATGGGGAATGCCTGGGTGAATGATGCCCCAGAACCCTCCACTGGGTACAAAATCCATCCCCGAAGTAGTCAAGTGGCAGAGCTGATGGCTGTGCATCAAGCCATCCTCACTTCTGTCCAACACTAACTCCACAAACTGGTCATAATCACTGATTCAGATTATGTACGGAATGGGTTCGTGGAGCACCTGGTTAATTGGAAAACCAGAGGCGTGCTATGTGCTAATAATAAACCTTTAAAACACAGAAAATTAATTCAAAATATTGATGATCTGGTCACCTCGAATGGGATGACCATCTACTGGAAAACGATTAAGGTTCATTCTAAAGTAGAGGAACCAGACAAAACTGGAAATGACCTAGCTGATCAGCTGGCCAAAACCGGAGCCATCCAAGGGGATCTAATTGAGATCGAGTCCCGGTTGGGGGAAATCCAGGTCACTGCTATCACTAGGTCCCAGACAAATGCTCACAATGAACTCTCAACTGCACAATGGAGTAAGGAGACTCCAGATGCTGATTTGATTACGGCTCAAAAAGGAGATCCAATAATTGGTAAGTTTTATCAACACATTGAGGACCCTGAGAACTTTCCTCTGACAGATACCGATTACATTGGGAAAGAGGACCTCAGAGTGTTGATGAAATGTCCAAAAATGTTCCGAATGCAAGGCGGTTTGTTGGTGAGGAGATCCATATCTGGCCATGACCAGTGGGTGGACCCTACCTCATTCCGAAGCCTGATGCTAAGTCATGCCCATGACGCCGCCACAGCCGGTCATCAGGGGTTTAATACAACATTAGAGATCTTGCGAGAGGTTGCATACTGGACACACATGGGGCAGGACCTCGACCAATACTTGAAGGGGTGTCTTGTATGTGCACAATTTCAGCCAACATCACTCACACACCGTGCCCCGTTCCAAAAGAGGGGGATGACACTGCCTTGGTCAGATTTACAAGTTGACTTTATCAGGCCCATCATTCGCTCTTCTAGGGGGAACAAGTACATGTTGAAAGCAACATGCTTGTTCACTAAATGGGTGGAATGTCTCCCAGCCCCATGTTGTAAGTTAGAAACAGCAGCTGCCCTGATGATCAATCACATCTTCTCTTGTTTTGGACTACCCCAATGGATTGAGTCAGACCGAGGTAGCCACTTCACTAGCGAAGTGATGACAAAGTTGTGGGAGATACTTGGGGTCAAAAGGAAACTACACATTGCCTACTGGCAGTCCTCTAGTGGTTGAGTTGAGAGGTACAAAAAAACTATTGTGAGCATATTAAAAAAGTTTGTGGCAGATTCTGGGCCAAGTTGGGATATTTGATTACCCCTTGTCCTGATGGCCATCAGATCTACCCCTTCTTCTGCAACAAAAATGTCTCCATTTGAGCTGATGACTGGATGAAGGATGGTGCTACCCCAGCAGCTGCTCTACAGAACCCAAGAGCAGACCTTGATAAATGCCTCCACAACTGATGAGTATGTTGAGAATCTGAGAAAAAACCTTCAACATGCTTTTGCCTATGCTCAGCGGAATCTAGAAAGATCTGCAGACAGTATGAAGACCCACTATGATCTTAAGACAACTAAAAAAGAATATCAAGTAGGAGACCAGGTCTACTTGTACAATTTCAAAAGGAACCAAGCCAAGGAGCGCAAATTCCTCCCAACTTGGCAGGGTCTTTTGAAATTGTGGACAGAATCTCACCAGTTGCCTACAGAATCTGCATCCCAAAGGGCAGTTTGACAGAAGGAGAAGACTAGTGGGTCCACATATACCAGCTGAAGAATTGCCATCCCCGACAAACTTTGCAGCAAATAGAGGAGCCGACCGTAAACCCATAGGGGGAAAATCCGGAGACAGAAAAGAATTACTAAGTGTTCACCGTGTATGTGCGAAAAGAGTGTTAAGACCATTAGTGAACATAGATGGGGAATATTGGCAATGTTAACCAATGCAAGTGTCTTTCCCACTGCTGACATCCCCCCGAAGATATGTGGACACAGTAGTGGGAACATTTCCATAACCGTGCTATGTTCTATCTTCTAGCATTGGATTAAGAATCACCCCAAGAAACATCAAGGAGGACCACTCGGGGACCGGGAGGAAAGACCTAAGGAGCCCAGTGTGCCGCTCCATACTCCCAACTAGAACCAGCACGGAGAGTGTGTTGCTTCAATCACTGATGGGAGAAGCGATGGATTTCTCCACATGAACAGAAAGAAAGAGAACATCCCAATCTCCTGACTTCCCCTTGACGGGTGGTCAAAACCAAGTTGGGAGGGGGGATCTGTAGGATGTATTGACGCACTTCACTCTGCTATGCGGCATCACCCTGATAGTATGGTGCAAGGAACTGCAACAATGGCAGCAACACTCTGGTACGCGCAAAAAACCTACAAAATAACCTACAAAAACTGCATTCTCAAGCACACATAAAGATAGATGCACAACCTTCCACCCATGGTGCATATGTGGTGGAATAGAGCACAACCCTTTGGAAGTGAACAAACAGGTTTCTCCCAGGGGGAGGGATATCCTCTCAGCAGAAATGCACAGGTAGGTGCTAATTGTGATTTAACCCAGACTCTTGTCTACAGAAAGAGAATGAACAATAGCAGGCCCTTCAGCCCAGGAAATAGAGGTGTGAGAGGGCCATAAATGGCTCCTGGAAGGAACAAACCAGGAGGGGATGCTCCCGGACTAAAGGGAGAGTAAAAGGGGTATACCATTTGCTGTTAAGCATGAACAAAGAACACATTTTAAAGACTCATAACTTGTGATTCAAAATGGTGAAAAATAAACCAAAGACATATCTGTTAGTCTAATTTCTGGCTGCACGTTTTAAGAGGCGGCAAAACCATGTAGCATGTTCTGGACAGGAATGGCAATATATGTGGTTTTAGATGAAATGTGTGAAACCTAGAATTGTGAACATTTACACACACATTCCTATGTTAAGCACACACATTTGTGGAAATTTGAATAAAGTTTGTAAATTGTGTTCATAGCAAAAAGGGCAAAATTCTGTAGAAAGTTGTAACAAGACCCGACAGCTGCGGAATTTTGAGGAACAGATGCTACATAAAATATGGCATCTTTGTGTGTGATCTGTGTAAAAGTGACCAATGTAGAAATATGTATTTAGTATAAAATCCGATTTTGAGACCAGTAACAAAAGGGAGGTTTCTAAGAACTGTAAAGCAAACTATAAAATGTGACATCGTCCGGCCTTGATCCAATCACTCAAATGCAAGGCGGAGGTGAAGTTTTCATCCAATCCCAGCTCACAGGGTAAGCTTAGCAAAGCTGGCCCATACACCCATTTTGTGATGTCATTTGAAAGGCTAAATAGAGACAGCTGACAACACATAGGGACTGACTGATTCATTCACTTTCCTGATTCGGGCAACGCACTCTGATCCAGCATTCTACATCCAGCTGAAATATCCTTCCAGATCGAGATGCCAAGACTCTTGCAAGCAGGAGAGAACTATTGACTTTCTGCAACGCCCAAACCTTCAAACTTATTCTTGCAACCCTGTGAAGTGCTGTGGTGTGAGAAGGTCTTGTGAACTAGTATACTGAACTTCTCTGGCTTGCTACCACTAGGCTTGCCTGAGGAACTTGCTATCCAGCTGATTGAAATATCCAAAAATAAGAAGGACAGATTCTGTGCAAATCCAGTGACCGGCATAGCTGATCCAGTACCGGTCCTGATGTGCTGTTCTTCCTAGTCCAGATCCAATCCATTACCAGAACTGACGGTCCATTTAATAACTTATTCTGTGAGTATTAATAGGAATAAAAGTAACCCTTACATATCTGCATTGTATGATCCCTATCTCAAACTCATCCTATCTTTAATTCAGAACAATAGCGTTGCTAGAACTATCTTTACGCTGACTCTTTTCTCATCTGAAGAAGTAGAGTATCCACAACAGGCAGATCACACTGATCACATGACTGTAAGATCCATCTGTGGCATTCGCTTTTTCATAGTCATAATCTATTGTAATCAACCCATCTGCCATTTTCAAAAGTGCATTTCTGTTTTCCATTCTCGCACCTATTCTACAAAAACGACTTTTACTAAAACCTCTATAACTCAATCTGTTTTTTTGTGATAGAAATGAAATTTCAACTCCTACTTTTACCTAACATCCTTAGCCATAGAACCAAAATCCGCATTGTAAAACAGTGCGATTATCCCGTTATAGTAAATATTGCATAAGGAAAAGTTTCCCGCGATTTTACATTCTGAGAAATTATACACGTGTGAAATAGCTTTAAATTGTTTCCGACTTGGACTTTGAGAATTCCATTGTTTTCTTTTGACTAAACCATTGCTTATGATTGTGTGCAACTGTTCAAAGCGGTTCCGATAGGAATGTATAACAATTTAAGTATTTTTGACCACATTTGGTGTTTAGGCTCAGTCAATTCCAAAGACCATTTCAAAGCCATCCTGACAGCTGAAAAGTCAATTCCGTTTTTCTCTTGTGTTTGAAGGGGGAAGGTGGGATTGATATTCTGTTTGCTTGTGCTATTCCTGAATGCCTGCTCTCTCCTCACATCTATTTAATTGCCTATTGAGGGTTGAGGGGTGTTGCAGGGGGAACCTCTAGCCATAGTGCCATCTATTCTAAACCAACTCAACAGTATTATTTTATGTGCTGAATTTGTCTTGTGCTCAGTACTTCATTCCTAGTGTATTAAATATATAATTCAGTGTTCTGTCACCCCATTGGTGATTGTTGTTTACCCATTAAATTATATTGTGATTAAATTTTAAATTGACACAGGGGGTCCTGGGAGTCCATCTGCCAGACATTAGTCCTGGTTACGAGGGACTTACCCAGAGTCTTTAGCTCACTATCTTTCACAGAGAAGAAATATCCCAAACATATCAGTCTTTGTCCTGCCCTGGGGCAGTCCAGCACCGAAATGCTAGGCAATTCTCCTCTGAACAAGAGTACCAACAGCATCCCCAGACATGTGCCTCAGTCTGGTTGGATCTCATCAGTAGGGAGGAGCTGTGCCTCTCTAAGAATAGTGAGCAAGGGGTCCACGTCTGGCTTCCCCATGTAACTTAGGGTGAGACCCAAAGTTACTTAAATATGCAAATTGACACGGGGTTCCTCGGAGTCCCTCTGCCAGACATTAGTCGTGGTTACGAGGGACTTACCAGAGTCTTTAGCTCACTATCTTTCACAGAGAAGAAATATCCCAAACATATCAGTCTTTGTCCTGCCCTGGGGCAGTCCAGCACCGAAATGCTAGGCAATTCTCCTCTGAACAAGAGTACCAACAGCATCCCCAGACACGTGCCTCAGTCTGGTTGGACCTCATCAGTAGGGAGGCGCTTTGCCTCTCTAAGAATAGTGAGCAAGGGGTCCAAGTCTGGATTCCCCTAGTAACTTAGGGTGAGACCCAAAGTTACTTAAATATGCAAATTGACACAGGGGGTCCTGGGAGTCCCTCTGCCAGACATTAGTCCTGGTTACGAGGGACTTACCCAGAGTCTTAGCTCACTATCCTTCACGGAGAAGAAATATCCCAAACATATCAGTCTTTGTCCTGCCCTGGGGCAATCCAGCACCGAAATGCTAGGCAATTCTCCTCTGAACAAGAGTACCAACAGCATCCCCAGACACGTGCCTCAGTCTGGTTGGACCTCATCAGTAGGGAGGAGCTGTGCCTCTCTAAGAATAGTGAAAGATAGTGAGCTAAAGACTCTGGGTAAGTCTCTCGCAACCAGGACTAATCTCTGGCAGAGGGACTCCCAGGACCCCCATTGTTAATTTGATTAAATTTTAAATACATAAATAAATATTTACCTTTGCAAACTAGCCTGATTCCTGGTTCAGTGTGGTCGGGGAGGGGGGGTTCCAGGAGAAGGGTGTGATACGAGTGGTATATCGTTCAGAATATTGAACTTATAGATAAAAATAAAAAGGTTTTCAACTGTGCACTACACGCTGTGCGTGACTTGGGTGTATGCCGGATTGAAATCACTTACAGGCCGAAACACAATAGTGTCGATGACTTCTCCACAAACTCAGGTTCCATTCTGTGCACTGATATATGTTTTTCGGTTCACGAAATGTAACACATACATTTAGGTGCTGCATGTCTTTAAAATGTAGTTCATATTTAGTTGACTAACACAACCCACATTAATTACAAAGCATTCCTCCCATGCTCTACTCCTTCCCTACATTTGCATCCGCCTGCTGCACTTTTGCTTACTTCACCCTTGCTGTCCTTCCCAGCAGGTTAAGGTCTGGTGTCCCAGGAGGAGACACAATATGCAGTGGATAAGGATAGGATAGGTGGTGGTGATTTGACACTGTCAGTGCTGAAAAATTGAAACTTCTTTGGGATGGGATAATGGGCCTGATTCACACAAACGTTTTACAATGGCGCAATCCCATTGGGAAATGCTCCTTGAATCAGGCCCTAAATATCTATTTGCCTACCAGTCTGGTTTTGCCAACACAAGGAAAGGACAGTACCAAAATGTTAGACAATTATCCAATGAAGAAAAGGGCCAACAGCAATCCCAGACATGGTTTTCTGCTTTTTTTTTGTCATCACTGGTGAGGAGATGCTGTGCCCCTTTAAGCACAATGAGCAAGGGGTGCACATCTCAATTGCCCGTAGTAACTTTGGGTTAAGACATACCTTCTTAACAGTATGCACGGATTGTGGAAGATACAGCAAGCTACAACATGGCCGTAGGCCGTCCTGAGTGGGTACCATTCCATAGAAGAAGGTCATTGGTCCTTGCTTGCTCTCTGTCGAGGGGCCACCCACATTGTTGCACATTATGCATTCTATCATTTCACAGGAGGAGCTTGACTGCAAACTAGCTGAAACGGTACTGTAGGATGCACCTCAATGAGTCATGGGTTTCTCTCTTGATATCATAATTCAATGCATAGTCACACCATTTTACAAAGAAATCTCGGGAATGCGAGAATGCATGGGTTGCTTAACTTTTTCTAGGTGTTGATGGCTGTGCACTCTTAGAAGATATTAAGCACCAGGATGGTGTTCTGAATGATGTGAAAGGATAGCAGGCATTTGGGTCTGCAATTGGCATATGATAGCAGCACCTGTGAGGCAAAATGCAAATGCATGCAGGATGCCAAGGTTTAAACGATGTGAGGGCCTCTCTGCAGCACTGCACCCTTGGGCCGTTTGCCTGTGGTAGCATTGTCCCTTTTAGGACACCAGGATTTCAGACTGATACATTAGAGCACTATAATCCCAGACGTACTCTACATTCCTCTTTACTGAAGTGCCTGAGCACCCCACGGTGCTCAGGCATTACTTGTGGCTACGATTTGGAGGGAGCTCTATTTAATTTAGTACCACATCACCTAAAAACCACATCTATTCAGACACAACCTTGAGACTTTTTTGTTTTGTCTTCTGGTTTCCGTGCCCGTTAGTGTGCTTCAGCACTAAAAAGCCAACATTGGGTGACAACAGTTTACGTTCAATTACGTCCAATCATAGTTGATTTATTTTTTATTTATTTATTTGTTTATTTATATAGCGCTTTACACTATATAGCATGATATTATTGCTGGGGCATTTGAGGCTGCACCTGGCACACAATAGCAATACCTGTGTGGCTTTACCTTACATATGGTGTGTTGCCCAACACATAACACCATTATTGGGGAATTTGATGCCGCATTTAGCGTATGATGGCAGCACGTATGTAGCTTTTCTTTCAATATGGTGCCTTACTCGGCTAATGAAGCATTGTTGGGGCAATTTAGATTTCACTTCTCATATGATGGCATCACGTGCAAGGCTATCCCTTACCTGTGATGTGCTTGTGCATGTGAGCCTGTGCCAGCACCAGCGAGGAAAAACCCTTCATGTGCTGACAGACAAAACACAGGGATTTGTCAGTGCTTGTTTTGTATGTGTTTCCATGACTCCCATTCGCAATTGCTGCACAGCTCATCTCTGGGATCAGCTCAAGGGTGTTGAAGGGATGCAGGGGGAACTATTCAAAACATAAGGGTGTAGGCTTTGTGTTTACAAGGGATATTTTCATTGGTGAACAACATTCCCATTGTGCTTGATACGCTGAGCAAAGCTATGCAAAGCTGTATCCGAGGCAAAGTTCTACAATGTCATTTAGCCGTGTTCATTCTCGCAGAAGGGCGCCTATGGACTGTTTTTTGATTGTTTAAGGGACGTTTCCTAGGGTCATCCAGATGTGGAACCCTTGCACACTGTGCTCAGAGAGGCACAGCTCCACCTCACTGATGAGACCCAAAAAGGCTGAAACATGTGTATGGGGTTGCTGTTGGTACTCTTGTTCAGAAGGGAATTGCCATAGCATTTAATTGTTGGACTGCCCATGTGGGCGTGACACAGACTGATATGCAAATTAATATTTCCCTTCTGTGAAAGGTACAGTGAGCTGAAGTGTGGCTGCGGACTCTCGAGTGGGTACCTTCCCAAAGAACAGGTCATTTAGCCGTGTTCGTTCTCGCAGAGGGGCACCTATGGACTATTTTTTGATTGCACTACAATGTAGATTGGCAAAAATTACATTGGGCCTCATTACGAATGTGGCGGAAAGGCAACAACGGCAAGGTAGTGCCACCGGCGCCATTGTTACCTCTCTGCCACATTACGAGTTCTGCTTGCCGGTGCCGGACTGCACGCGTGGTCTGACTAGGCGTGCAGACCGGCACACTCAAGCAGAACTCGCCCTATGGGGCAGAATGGGGATCGGGGGGCCGGCCATACCGGCCCCCGCGTATGGGCAATTACTGGCCCATTCATCTCGTAATGGGGCCGGTAGGGAGTTTGGCGGTAGCCGTGCCCTTAATAAGGGCACGGCTACCGCAAAACTTATAATGAGGCCCAATGCCTGATAATGTGCCGAGTTGCCAGTAAATGCCGGCCACATTTTAGAGGGAGGTGATTCCTGAGAAACAGAAATCACTGAGACCACTCGCTAGTGTGCAGCCCTACACATTCCTTACATTTAATTGGACATGAAAGAGGTAGGTCAATAAAAAGATGGACAACCTAAAGCTTGTTCTAATTGTTTTAAGTACACTCGAGCATGCAGCAGGCACATTCCACGCAGTGTCACTACCAGTACCACCCATTGGCAAACGTGCCCAGCGTGCCCATCACACGAGCAGGAAGCAAAGCTTCCTTGCCAGCAAACAGCCTCCCGAACGTTGCCATCATTTCACTTGCATTTCAACTCCAAACACTTGTCATAAAATACCTCAACAAAGATGCACACTACAAAAAGTGCCTTTTTTAAAGAGAACTCTACTGCTGGAAAAAAAAACGGGCCACAAATTGTCAAGCTATTTAAAATGTCATACCAATGAGGTAAACTTAAAAAAAAAAAAAA
The DNA here is from genome assembly GCF_040938575.1 of Ambystoma mexicanum. Classification (NCBI taxonomy): domain Eukaryota; kingdom Metazoa; phylum Chordata; class Amphibia; order Caudata; family Ambystomatidae; genus Ambystoma; species Ambystoma mexicanum. The sequence continues at coordinate 315,954,498 of NC_090935.1, forward strand.
TACTTAGATGAAGGAATTCACTGAATTGGACTGGTTAACTTAAAACCTATAAACATAATTTAGCTCTTCTAACGTGTACATTTACAGTGTATTATTTGAAACATCAATCAATAAAAGCCTCTAAATGGAGCGCATGACATCACTATTCTTGGCAGGGTACTTCAATAAAAGAGCATCCAATGGAGAAACTTTGCTGAAAATGTTGGGGGGGACATGACCTCTGAAGAAAAGGTGCCCCATTCAAATGAATGGGGACAAAATAGTGTGCCATGAAAGTTGGGGGGGGGACAAACACCCCCGCCCCCCTAAAATTACGCCCATCCCTAATTCACCAAAGAGTGCATTGATACTGCACACCCTCGTAGCTCAAAGAACAACCATACTTGTTCACCCCCTTGGGATAATGCACTTTTCCATTTAGCCCGGTTGGGAGATGCGCTGCTCAATCTGCAGACCAACACGGAAGGATTCTGTCGGTGACAGCCAGTGCCTCCCACATCTTTGTTTTCCTGTGAGTGCCCAGGCCACCTGAGTCCTGCACCAACCCTCCAGTGTCCAGCAGCTGCACCGCCTGCCGCCATCTACCTGCTTGCTGCCAGCTCCCCTCACTCCATCTCCCTTCTGGTCGCTGCCTTCTGGTCATGGAAATTGGTAACGGACTACCCACTAGCCATTTTGTGTTTATAATTCGTTTTTTTAAAGGGAAATAGGCATGCGTGAGTCGCACAATGATGGTTTCTCTTAAAAACAAAAACACTATTGACATCCCAGGAGAACCTGGGTGTTAATAGCTATGCACTCTTTGTTCGGGGGTGGACAGGGCCCTGGCAATGCCCTCATTTCACTCATGCCGAACATAAGCTCAGGCTGGTCGGCCATTACTGGCCGTGTTGATACCCCTCCCTCCCTGAACACACGGTTAATGGTTATGTGCACCCCTTTCATAGGGGTAGAAATGAAAGTACCTCTAGCCCAGTGGTCGCGCTGTATGAAAAGAAGTAGTGGAACTATATTCCCTGCTGGCCTGCCCCCACACTCCACATACCTCATCACCATTCCCCCACGCAAACACAAAACAAACCCCAAAACACATGTGCCTGCTGTTTAAGGGAACGTTCAGTGTAGTGTACTGAAAGTGCAAATTTCAACTTCTTCCTACACTTTTATTTTAAAACGAAACCATTCCGGAACAGTTTCTTTTTACAATAAAAGTGTAGGAACGGTCAAACTTAATTAAAAGAAGTAGAGGAGCACCGCTCCTGACATCTCACGTCCCCACTTCGACGACTGCTCTAGCCCCACTAATTATTCATCCATTCTTCAGGATTTCCATGCCACAGTCTAGGGGCATTGGTATGGTACGGACACACGCCATAGACTCTGCCCTTACTTTGGTAGAAGAGCAAATTAATCGGCAAGTGTGAGTCCTGCTAAGCTCCTGCATGTTCTTTAGGGGTGCAGCCTTATCACACTCTCATTCTTCTCGAGTGTGTTGATACAGTAAGAAAATAAACAGACAAAATGTCATGACCGAGATGTTTCTGCCACTTGCGGCATTGTCTGGCACTACATGCATGTGTATTTGGTGTGGGATAGCAGGCCACGATGACTATTACTTGTGACACTTTGTACTACAACATAATGCCTACATCTTAAATAACTGTGTTCAACAGTCTTGGTACTGGTAACCTCTTCAACTCCAATACTCTGGTGTGCACTGTCGAGTGCAGTGTTGAGTGCTGTCGGCTTTCGCCTGTTTCTCTGCCGTTCCTCCAGTTCAACGTGTGCAGAAATCTTATTGCCGGTATTGAAACATTGTTACTGGCCCGTGCTGCGATTTTCATTCATCCTATTGGCCTGCTGCAGAACTTCCGACCCCAGCCAGGAAGTCCTATAAAAGCTGGCCTTCGCACGCATTGGTGCCACCACTGCAATCCCCTTTGACTTCTACCCGCAGCCCTTCACTGCGAAGACCCTGTGAAACCAGCCCTACTGTGACAAAACCACACAGACCAAGAATAATACTAACCCACGACTGCATACTCAACCCGAGAAGATCGAGTAATGAGGCTCAAGCCTCGGTATCCAATAAACACAGCTGATGTATAAAAATCTATCAGTAAGAAGAAGAAGAAACACATTGGTGCGGACACATTATCGAGTGGGGTGTTGAGTGCTGTCGGCTTTCGCTTACTCGCCTGTTTCTCTGCTGTTCCTCCAGTTCAATGTGTGCGGAAATCATATTGCCGGCCTGGAAACATTACTATTGGCCTGTGCCGAGATTTTCATTCAACCTATTGGCCCGCTGCAGAACACCTGCCCCTAGCCAGAATGTCCTATAAAAGCTGGCCTTCACGTGTATTGGCACACGTGCACTTGTTGAGTGCTGTCGGCTGTCTGCTGTCGGCTTGTCGACAAGGAGAGGAACAAGCGTGAACAACTGAGTGACTGCTGTAATCTTTGCTGAGAGCATTGATGGCACCTAAAAACAGAAGGCTAGAGAAAAGATATAGGGCCTCATTACACGTTGTCTGTTAAGGGAATAACGGTACCGGTAAAGAATTACCGGTACCAGTAATTTCCCAAGCCAATTACGACCCGGACCCACCGCTATTAGCGGACCCGGTAAGTACGGGGCCACTAATAGCGGCAAGGCCGTGGGCACGCGACCCCCACACCGGAAATAGCGCCATGGCGCTAATATCACGCCATCACAAGCCATGCAGACATGCGGCATGGAAAAGACCCCAAAGCCCCTTACCGGCATGGCGCTAATAACGGCATCTAAAAGCACCCGTTAAGAGACCTGAGCAGTGTTCCCATCTGTCACAGATGGACACAATCAGCAGAGGTGGAGGCAATGGAGACACGCAGCACAAAAGAGCACACCACACCACTTCCCACACCCCTTCCCACACCAAGATGGTGTGACCCGTAACAGGTACCCATACCTCACACCATACAGGCGATGCCAGCTATCCACTGAAGAGGTGGCTCCTAGCCCCTGTACGGAACCCACAGAACCAGCAGGAAGAGGACTACAATATTGTACATACCCGTACCCGTGTTGTGATAGAGCCGGCATTCAGCCTTCCAATGACAGCTTCAGAACAGTGTATTGTGAACAGAATGTGAAATAAATGTGCATGACCCTAACTTTGCAAACGCCCCTTCCCTCCTCCCCCCACAACACCCCCAAATACACCCTATCCCCCCACCCCCCACAACACCCCCGAAAACACCTTCTCCCCCTGCCCCCACAACACCCCCGAAAACACCCTCTGCCCCCTCCCCCCACAACACCCCCATGTGAGCCTTGTAGTGTCTACGTGTCCTGCTCCACATGTGCCACCTAGTCCTTGCTGGACCTAAGCCACAGGGCCTCCTCCACCATTGGGTGGTTGTGACGTGGGGCACCTCAGGTTGTGCAGAGAGCGGCGCAGGGGGCTTGTCTGCTGGGAACTCAAGGAGGAGGAGGTGCCCGGTTGATCCCGTGTTGGGGGTTGGTATTGCCGCTCCATGATGTCCCCAATACGTGTAATGGCCTGGCGGAGTTGGCCCATTTCCTGGCAGATCCTGTTAGTGCAGGCCTCAATGGCCTCCCTTGTTTGGCCTGCATATTTGCTGAGGTCATCCCTCAGACGGCCTGACTCTGCCACATGCTGGGCGACCAGCTCAGTAATGTCTGCCTGCCTCCGGCTGATGGTTGCAAGGTCAGGTTGGGTGGTATGTGATGTTGGGCTGGCTGCTGCGTCCTGGTCCGTGCCTCCGGCATCAGGTGAGGACACCTGAGGGCTCCATGCCCCTTCAACGGTGTGGTTGTCATGTGCTCCATGGCTACCTGATCTGGGCGTTGCCCTTTGACTTTCCTGAATGGACCGTGTTGGGCTGGGGGAATGGCTTTGTTCTAGAACGTCAATTGCGTCCTCCTCGTCAGTGAGCAGTGCGGTGGCTGCTGCCTCACCAGTTGAACTGGTGGCAGCATCGTGTGTGCCCTCCGTGCTCATTTCACCTATGATGGGGCACACTGGCATGGGTTCAGCAATAACAGCAGCCGTGCCCTCAGGCTGTGTGGAACTGGTGCTCCTGCTGCCTTTGGGCCTCTGCTGATGGACACTCCTCCCAGTTCCCCTAGAGGTGGTGGCGGTGTCACCTTTATCATTCATCCTGGCCTTTTTGGCTGCTGGGGGGGTACGTGTTGCAGTGCATGTGCCTTCAGTGTCTGTCAGTGATCCTGTAGAGGACAAAAATAGGGTATATCATTGTTAATGGTTCTAGGTGCCTTATGCAGAATGTTCACGTCATGCTGCTCTATGGATTGGGGCCTCTTTATCATTGATTCTAGTAATGGGGATGTCGGGTTGGTCATGCATGGATGGGTCTCTGTTGCACGTGCATATGGTGATGCATGCATGTATGTGTGTGGCTGGATCAATGGCCTGGTCATGGACAAATATTTGGGGGACCCCTCACCCTTCACTGTGCATTGTTTGATGTATACACTCATTTCTGTCGGATGAAATGGCCACACCATGCTCCATATCTCCGACTCCCTCTATGGATTCGACTCCAATTGTGGAGGCACATGTCTCCTCCCACTCTTTCAGCTTCAAAGGGGAATCTGCGCCACCTCCTGTGGCCATTGCCAGGTTACGGTTGGCCGTTAGTATGTTCCGCACACGGACCGGGAGGTCGTCCCACCTCTTGCGGCAGTCTTTGATACTGCGGGTGGTAGTGCCCACCACACTGACTTGCGGGCAACCTCGGCCCAGATGGCCTTTTTCTTATTGATGGCCTCCCGCCGCATATCATTGGCGAAGACAACTTCGGCATTAGCTGCAAGTGTCCCGGTCAACATTATCAGCTCCTCATTTGAGAATTTTTCTTTCCTCTGACGATCTGAAGATTTTATTAGGGCCTTGGGTATCTTCGGGCTTTCCTGGATGATTTCTTGTCGGAGTTCTCTGGAAAGAGGTCCTGGATGCAGAGGATGGCAATGGATTGTGTTTTTAAAAATGGCCACCGTGCTCTTTCCCGTTCCTGTGCGATGACGCTATTTCCGGTTCCGCTTTTTTACGGTGACCGCTAATAGCGGTGACCGCTATTTACATGTAGCGTGGGGGCGGAGGTGCTATCAGCACTTTGGTCGAAGCTGGTAAGGGGCATTTTGGGGACTTTTGCGGCATGGCGGTACGGACATTTACGGCATGGCGCTATGCTCGTGTCTGCGAACTCGTAATGGGACGCTATTAGCGGCCTCTTTCGAGGGCGGTCACGCTAATAGCGCCATGCCGTAAAATTCCGATTTTTACCGGACAACGTGTAATGAGGCCCATAATCTCAGAGAAGTCCCAGCTAACGTGGATAGTATATTAATGAACGATATTGCTCGGCAGGCCCGACTTCCCACTTAGAGCTCGCTGGCTGATCCTACGGCAAATGTTAGTAACCACAGAGGAAAAATGACTGCATTCTACCCAGTGCTTGTAGAAGCCTCCAATTCTACACAGACCAGTGGTCGAAGTGGGTGGGAGCGGTCGGGAGCAGTGCTCCTCTACATTTTTAAATTACGTTTTACTGTTCCTATACTTTTATTTCAAAAAGATACCGTTCTGGAATGGTTTCGTTTTTAAAAAGTGTAGGAAGAAGTTGAAACTTGCACTTTCAGTGCACTACACTGAATGTTCCCTTAAACAGCAGGTGCAGGTGTTTGGGGATTTGTATTACACGTGAGAGGGGGCACAGTGATGGGGTGTGTGGGGAGCGATGGCAGGCCAGTAGGGAACAAAGTTCCACTACTTCTTTTTGTACACTTCTACCACTGACACAGACGATGACGGGCTGAAACGCAGGCAACTCGGTTATGGTTATGCCCACTCAGTAATGACCTCATGTCTTTTGACGGCTTGGATAACAACTCTCTGCTGAATTTGGCATACCGCCTGCAACAAAGCATGGAAGAACCGTTTCAAGAACCAGACTGATAACGGGCATAATACTATTGTTGAAGTGCAGGTTTTGTGAGCAGAGGCAAGCTATGAGGCATCTAAAGATATCAACCGCCTCTCAAATTCACCCAGCCTGCTTCTGCTTTCTTCTCAAAATCGGACACCAGAACTTAAATCAGAGCTCGCCAGCCCATGCAGAAATTCAATCTTCGTCGACATCGCTCCAGTTCGCTCTTCAAATCTTGTTGAAATTGTGCAGAAGAATTCTCGAGACAGTTCAGCAGAGTCCTTCTGCTTCACCCTTGCAACCTATGAGAAAAGAGATTATCCAAATCAGCAACTGCGATAATCCTACAACTGATGTGAACCTTCCACGCCCCTGGGCACAGTGAAGTTATTACCTGCAGTGTGGGGCCTATGTCCCTTACGGCGTCAGAAGGGCCTGACCCCTTCTATTCAAGAAGGCAGAGGCGCCTGGCCAAACGAGCCTGAACCAGGCAAGCAAGACAACAGACAGCACTGGAGGAGTCAGCTCTGCTCCAATATGAGAGAGGCTCCAAGCGCGCCGAAAAAGAAGATCACGTGCAGTAAAAAATGCCAGCAAAAAAGGATGGACAATCTGACCACCTGGCTTATACCTAAAAAACAGAATTCCGAAATGGTAGTAGCACCAGAAACAGATACATTGGCCCTCATTACAACCCTTAACGCCTGATTACAAGTGTCCCTTTGCTTTTAGCAGGCGTTAAAAATCCAACCCGCAAAGGGACTTTGGAGCTAATTACGGCACCGTAATTTACGGTGCCGTAATTAGCGCCTTCCCCATTCCCATTATGCCCTATGGGGGCAAAAATGTGAATGGGGAAGGGCAAATGGTGAATGGGGAATTGCCGCCCCACTCACCTTGGAATGGGGCGGTAATTCCGCCATCCACCATGGCGGAATCGTAACCTTAGCGGCATGGACCATGGTGCTAATAGCACCATGGTCCTCCGCCAAGGTTGTAATGAGGGCCATTATATGAAACCGGATGTCTAATAGACCTGGTGGATCAAATCAGCCTGTGATTACCATTACTGACACCAACCAAGAAAATGCCTGGGCGAAATGAGGAAGTCGCAGGAACCAAAAAGGAGAATAAAAGTGAGGAGATCCAACTCAGAAAGGATGGAAAACTGCTTATCAAGCATCAAATCAGAGGACCAGAACAGCATGTGCCTCCAGATAAACCTTTCGGAACTACTTGAACCAAATTCCCCAACTGCCTTTTAGTGTAACGACGACTTCATATTTGTCCAACCGGTGAAAGTCAACAACCCAAATGTCTCAATGATCCACTGCAAGAATTTGGGAACGGTTATGTTGCTTCCCAATCACAAGGATCTTCTATGGGCCACAGGGATCGAATTGGATGTTGATAACGAAGCTGAGGACGCATTGATGAAAAATACACAAGCCCTCTATTTGCACACTTGGCGCCTGATCATAAATTGGCCTGTATCCCGGCTGGGATACTGCCCAACTTTATTAGTGTTATCCCCCACCCGTCCGGCGGTATTGCCGCCAGATCACGGGTTGTGCGCTAACTTTTAGTCTGCATTCCCCATTGGCTCCATTAGACACAATGGGGAATTTTCGGGGCAATTACCGTGCAGCAATACCGCCAGCAGTAATTGTGCCACAAATTGGGATTTTTCTGGCATTCACGTTTACCCACATGCATGCCAGCAATACAAAGAGTAATAGATGGTAGGGGAGGGAGCAAAGAGGTGGGTGAAGAGGAAGTCCCAGAAGAAAAGGGTTTGCAGCCACTAATTCATTTAACACAGTCATAAAAGAACCTGTAAATTTACATAGATCCATTGAGACACATTATGCAACATCAATACCTGTGTTTATCAGCATATTTTACACAATAGACTCCCATACTGCATAGGTCTGTAACCAGAAATAATAACTGAATTAGATGGAACTTGATTACCTCTGCATCCTCATCAGCTGAACTATTATTATGACATGTATTTAATTGCATTGTTTGTAATGATTTTATGGAATATATTTTCCGAAATAAATTATTATTAAACATTTACTAAACTATTACCATGGTTGGGATTCCAGAACCTTTAATGCACATAACTGGAAAATACCAATTCACTATTTAATACTCCACAAAACACCCCCTCGCCCTTACTGAAGGATGCACTAAACACATGTTCTAAGTATTATTACTAGTTTAATAGTAAATTAGAAACATGTTACTGGAACAAACGATTTAAATAAAACAAACCCATTAGGTCACTCACGCTATTCCTCAAGAAGTTACGACACATGAATTGTAAAAGGCATTTTCTTAATTAAGGAAGTGAAAATACATGTTTCATTAATTAAGGGTAAACAAACTCAACATTTTAAACAATTAGAATATCTTCTCCACAGAGCAATTAACCATAAGCACCACGTGGTAGCAATGGAATATTTAACTATATAAGAAAGTAAATTTGTATTATGTGGGAAAAACATCAATAATCTGATATTGGAATTGCAGCAATAAAAATAACGACAGTACAAGCTCAAATTCTGTCAGCTAGATCATCTATTAGTGGACATTAGTAAGAAATTGAATGAACGCAAGAAGGTATTGGAAGCAAAGACAGATCAGGGTCTTCCACAGTCTATACCAGCAGCGTCTCTGCTAGAGGACCAGGAGTCAGAGGATTGTCTTTGACTAGACACAATGACATTGCACATACAAGTTGTAATATCATAACAAAACAGCACAATAACATAGATCTGATTCCTCCAAAGTCTATACCAGTTTCCCAGGAGTCAGAGAATTGTCTCTGAAGTGCAACAACAACTGCTCTCTTGGGAACCTTGTAACAGTATTTCTGCTTTCTTAGGAAACCAACTCTGAGAGGGAAAAAGAAACATGTGTAGTACGCTCACCAGGACAAAGTAAAATACCACCACTGATGTAAGCAAGTCGGGTCGACTGCATAACATCTGGAACATTCAGATCAAGACATTACAGAAAGGGTTTTCTTTTGTGTCCTCTTATAAAAGCAATAATTCTAGTTTTGTTCTGAAAACTGCTCAGTTGTAAATAATAATAATAATAATAATAATCTTTAGGTGTTTTCGTTCAATTTGAAGTTTTCACTACTCCTTAATCAGAATTTAATACTTAAAATACTTACAAAACAAATGTGTATACACTCCAAGTAAATCACCAATAAAAATAAAATGGGAGCTTAAAACGTTAAGCTTTGTGCATTACAACAGCAAATGATTCAGTTTCATTCATGGCCTTCATTGAATTTGGTTCAAAAGCTTCTCAATATATATCCAAACACGATAAAGAGCAATTTGTGAGTCAGTATTAAGTCAATAATTCCAGAAGACTTGTGATTGAATTGCTTCATAGCTGTGAACGATCTTACCCAAAATACACAAATGGGAAGGACCAAGTGGAATGCATTCTGTAAAGACATGCTTGGCTATTTCTAGCCTGTGGGGGCAATTTGCAAATTCAGCAGATACGGGTGTCTTTAGCTAACTTAAATTGAGATCCTCAAATTGCTAATATAGGTAATTGATTTGTACGTAGCAGCTTTATCAACCGGCGAACTGCCGTGTCAGGACACAGAATTAAATATGGCTGTGCCCTGCTATAATGATGAACCACAGTAGATACGACTGTATAGCGCTTTAACTTAGATAATTGTGAATAGTTATTGCGCCACTGCCATTTATCAAGCCTTCTGTCAAATGCTATCTTCAGCACAACTGAGGTCTTTCCTAGTTCAAATTTAGGAGTCCAATTTATGGTGTCAAATAGCTCATTATTTAATTCTTTGAAGTTGTTCTACCTCAGGACGGATTCACATTGTCATTTTCTCACCAGCTTTCTCAATAAAGGACATTTGGAGTTTGTTTTGGACTTGATATAAAGCTCACCTCGCTTTTTAAGTACTAGGCCCTTCAGAGAGTTTAAACACAATTCAAGATGTAAAAACACCATGAGAAAGGACGGGTGAAATTGTAGACCTTTGCGCCAAAATAATCACTCTAGACTATTCAGCCACTTTAGGTCTTTCATCGAAAACGCTTCTAATCCAAATAACATTGAAGGGAAAAAGCACTGCTTATATAGAGATATAATTCCTTCTAATGAGTAACCTGCATGCTCTTTGGCAAATGGGCATACTTGGTAAGTAAGTTGTCCAGCCTTTCTAGATGTTATCTCTATTATGAGACTGTAATTCGCTGCCAAACTCATTTCAAGACCTAAATAAGGGTAACTGGCTATGTAGTCTAACGTACCCAAAGTGGTACTCATTACTGTCTTATTCATTTTCTTTCCAGCTACTAACATTTGTCAATAAAGGACATTTGGAGTTTGTTTTGGACTTGATATAAAGCTCACCTCGCTTTTTAAGTACTAGGCCCTTCAGAGAGTTTAAACACAATTCAAGATGGAAAAACACCATGAGAAAGGACGGGTGAAATTGTAGACCTTTGCGCCAAAATAAGCACTCTAGACTATTCAGCCACTTTAGGTCTTTCATCGGAAACGCTTCTAATCCAAATAACATTGCAGGGAAAAAGCACTGCTTATATAGAGATATAATTCCTTCTAATGAGTAACCTGCATGCTCTTTGGCAAATGGGCATACTTGGTAAGTAAGTTGTCCAGCCTTTCTAGATGTTATCTCTATTATGAGACTGTAATTCGCTGCCAAACTCATTTCAAGACCTAAGTAAGGGTAACTGGCTATGTAGTCTAACGTACCCAAAGTGGTACTCATTACTGTCTTATTCATTTTCTTTCCAGCTACTAACATTACTCGGGTCTTGTCCAAATTGATTGTTAGATCATTTTCAGTGGCGTAGTCAGCTAAATCGTTCATCATTCTTTTCATCCCTGAAAATAATCGATCGAATATTATCAGATCGTACACATATAACATGGTTATGAGTGGAGAATCGCTAAGTTTCCGGGGGACAATTTGACTTCTCTCTCAGACAGGTAGACAGATCTACCAAATACAAGTTGAACAACAGGGGTGCCAAAACACAACTCTGTTTGACTCCCCTGTTTATCAACACTGGTACTGTTAACGAGCCCTCATTTTTTAATCGTACACACACTCTGGTATTTCTATGCAGCTGAATAAGTAGCAACCACCCAGGCCATCCCAGTTTATTCAGTTTTGACCATAAGGTATCCCGATTTACTTGGTCAAATGCGAACCTAAAGTCCACAAAGGTTACGTATAAAGTGGGGCCTTCCCTGCACCATGCTGCGTGGATCAAAGTATCTAATTCTCTTACATTGTGAACCGTAGCTAACCCAGGACCAAATCCAGTCTTATAGAGATGTAGAAGACTGTTTATATCAATCCAGGGATGTAGTTCTTTTATTACAAAAGTGGCGAAGAGCTTACCTGTAGCGTCCAACATGGACAGCAGTCAGTAGTTTTCTGTGACCATTCCATCATCTTTTTTATATACTGATATAAGTATAGACTGCTGCCATGAGGACGGTACTTTGCGCTCCCACCAAACCTTCTTAAAGAAAATATGCAATAACTGGTCCCAATTCTCTTGATCTTTCTTGAGGACCACATTAGCTAAGCCGTTTGGGGCAGGTGTCCTAAAGTTTTTCAATCTAATTATTGCCATCTCTATGTCTTCAGGAGTTATGTCCAGGGACCAGGGCTGTGCGACTTGTTTAAAGGCAGCAGAAGATATGGTCTCAACAAGCATTTTTGATTCAATGTGTGACCCAAGTTGTTCCTGATATGGGACTTACCAATTGTTTACTTTTGACACCTTTGGCCAGAGTTAATATTTCGCAAATAGAAGGGTGTCTCGACTACTAATGGCCTCTATGAGGCATTGTCACTTAACATTTCTAATGGTTGCCTTGTATCTCTTCAACAAATTATAGTAGGTACCGTTTAGGTTTTTTACCATACTTAAAGTTTCACAAATTTGGCTACACATATATTTAAGACCCCTGATTTCCCTATGCATCTTACTCATCGAATTACGAATGTTAATGTCAAACGGTCTATTGCATCACTTGTTGATGACCACATTTCGTTTATCTATCAGACCCCACACTCCATGGGCTATTTGACCAAGCCAATCTTCAATCTCATTAGCAGTACATTATCTGAGCTTAATCAAGTCAACTTGTCCCCATCCTAAGATAATTAAGCAGACCTTCTCTATACTTATACTCCTCTATACACCCTCCTGCACTGCCTCCCGGCCACGCTTTGCACTGGGGACTGTATCTGTAGCCATACAGCACCCCCCTATTTTTCTTCTTTTTCCGCACGTATCAGACTTACCCAGTCTGCTGCCTTAAACACAGCACTTGCCACTTGCTGGCTGCACTACCACTGTTTATTGCCTCGATTTTCTATTCATTTTTATGTATTATTATTTATCTGCTCGCCTCTGCTCCGCACTTTCCACTCTCCCCCTTCCATTCACTTTTGCCTTTTCCCTTTCCCATGCACTTGCGCATTCTCAATATCACTGGGCCCAGTAAGATCATTGTTGTTCTTGTGTTGTGTTCTCCCCTGTTCCCCTCCCGTGCCTAATCGCGCTCTGAAACACTTGTGTACGAGTGCGATACAAATAAAATATCATATCATATACTAGTCTTAGACCAGCATAAATGATTCCCTGCATGGTTGGAGACCAGGATTCCACATTTAATAACTCTGACTCATTAACTTCAAAGTGGTTGAAAAATGCTAGGAGTGCATGCTCACTGAATTCATTTGGCAGCACCTTAAGGTCAATAACCCATTCTAGCAAGACATTATTACCAGCATAATAGTCAAAAGTGGCCCTACTGGGCTCACAAAGCCAAGTTGCCTTCCCAGGGTGGTCACTCACAGTGCAGCCATTTTGTAAGACTAAGTCCCACTCCTTTAGAAATAGCAACCATTGCTTCCTGCGAGTGTTGGAGATCTTATGTTCGATTACACTTCTCTGTATAAAGCAGAGGAGTCTCTGTCAATGGATCTGCCATTTAAGTCTCTACACACTACTAAAATGCCTTGTTCCACTGTCATTGCCCACTTGGTATGAATCATGTCGATGTATTCAAGAACTTCATCTGAGGCTAATTTTCCAGGGTGGTTATGTATGTTGCTCAGCTTTTATGGTGACCTCAACTGCCAAAACATTGCCGCATTTATCCTCAGGTAATATGAGGGTAGAATTCAAATCATTTTTGATCCTAAACAAGCAACCTACAGATGGGCCGCCGTTGCTCCTTTATTTAGCTTTAGTCTGATGGACTTGGAAACCATCAAGTTTAATAGAGTGCATCTACCGTGTCTCTTATAATGCAAATATGTCATAGATCAATGTATCAAGAGAACCACCTGTGGAAAGGAAGTGGGAGAAACCCCTGGTTTTACAACAGGCAATGTTGCATTTTCAATGTGCAGAAACCCCAAATACTGGCAATACACTCTTAAGCCATTCCCCCCTCGCACGTCATCGTACTTGGGGGAGAGGGAGATGTTCATACGTGGTTTTATGGCTTCTTGATGTTTCACACACTGTTTTCCTTTACATTGAAGACAGCATGAAATTGTTTTGGAATAACAGACTTCCTTATCCAAAACATAGCCCAGGTACCTTAATGAAGCTTGTTGAGAGGGTATAGCGATGGATGTGAGAGATGTTCCCAAAATCTTCACTTAGGGATTCTACAAAATCAAAATCACTTGAGTTCAGTATTCTTAATGAAGGTATTTTGTGGAATAAGTTCAACGGTTTAGAGCGATTGATGCCTCTTTTATTGTTATCAGGTAGTTCTACCCCAATAGTTAATAATTTATAGACAATTCCGACCGGAACACGGGTATTACCATTATCCTTCTGCTGTCACTCTTGCCTAACAGGGTTTACACTTTTCTTATTTTCTGCTTTATGTCGAAAACGGGTGCTCAGAGATGCCTGTGTTAGTTTGCATATGCTCTGGTTACTAGGGTCCTCAGGCTCAACTGTTAGCCTGCATTCATTGTATTTCACTAACCAACTAACTGCTGGCTGTGTCATCTTACTTTTTATCGCCCTCCTATGTAGCCGTTTAGTCAGCCGCCTTTGCTTGCGAGCGGGGAAGTTTTAATTTCCTTGATTTCATTTTCTTCTTCCTGTGTGCCGACCAAAATAGGTTCAATGGGTAAGGGAGAAAGAGACGCTCGACACAATCTACCTGCAGATTTCTTAATTTTGATTTATGGTCAGAGGAGTCATGTAGATTTAAAATAACATCTCCTTGCTGTTTGAGATCTTCGTGAATCTGCCCACAGAGCTTGTGTACAATTTTAATTGCAAATTGGAAGACCCCCAATCCAGAGGTACTACTTGCTTTAGAAAGTTTGCCAATATTGTTAGCTTACGGAAAAGTAGCGCTTAACTCGGCAGATGTTATGTTCTCCCGATTGGATTATTGGAACAGATTCGGGCTAGATGAAAGCCTATGTTGACTGACCACAGTTGGCTGATTTATTAGTTAACTCGTTAATTGAGGACTTTTCAACTGGCGTGTTTGGGTGTCATTTCAGTACAATTTTGTAAGGCATGACATATTTTGAGCAGTGGATTGCTATGAATGTCTTTTAGTGAGTTACTAATACTCCCATGGTGGTCAACCATTGCTTCCCCTCTCTCCCTCGAGACTTGCTCTGCCTTGCGCTCTTGCTTGTTTGTCTCAGTCTCCGTGTGAACAAATGCTGTTATTTTCCCTCAGGTTTCGCTTTGGGGAGGAGCTACTCTTCTCAATGGTAACCTCAATCGCTCAAAGATTGAGTTTCTGGCAGTCACTGGCTCTGGGTTTGCTGATCTTTTATCCCCTGACCTGAGACCGTAAGGTTTTCAATTACTTGAATTGTATGTTTTTTGTCTGTCGGTGACTTTCCCCGGCATTGTAGTACGAAGGGTATTTGCACTGTATAACATAAGGTCAGTAGGTCAGCTTGACTACAAAAGAACTAGAAGTCACCTGTATATAACAGAGTGCCAGTTTGACTTACCTCAAAGCCTGTGCTTGTGTGTTTGAACTATATGAGTGAGGTGTACTTCCGAGTCTGTCGTCTAAAGTTGGAATCTGATAGAGGTCCACTCCCTCCAGTCCCCCAGAGAAAGACCACTTAGCAGCCACTTCACACACCGCGCAGCACTCCGCGCTGCTGCTGTGTTTTTATTGTACACCAGGTAAGCTTCACGTAACACCTCCGTCCAATAGTGAGAAGTAAAGACAGACTGCTGCAGGGGCTTTCGTCAGAAAGACCACTTAGTGGCCACTTTGCACACTGCATTGTAAATAAACACCATGAGAAATTGGAAAGTATATTACTATATCTCGAAGAATATGGTGCATTGTCTGGTACAGAACACTGTGCTGGACAGGGTCAAGGACTCACTGCTAAATTACAGTGTCATTGGGAATCTAGTAATATGGCTTTAATAGAGTTGAAAATCATACAAGTTTTGTTTTGCATTAAAGAGTTAAACATCAAACCAGCTGATAAAGGTGAAGAAGTGCATTCTGGTTTGCTTCTGGATCTAAGAAAGGAAAGTCAGAAATAATTGACAGGAAACAGGATGGTGGCCATGTGGAATATGTGCTTGTGGAGGCTGAGCTTCCAGAGAGTTTAGCGCATGGGGGAACCAGTGCCTAGTGTAATTGGTAGTATAAGTGTAAAGACTTGAGGGGGGTATCTGTACATCTGCCCTAGTTGGCGCAGGGTCACAGAGCACCCCCGCCTCGGCTCTCAATTGATAAACATAGCCAGCAACCAAGGCTGAGACTATCAGGGGGTGATGCAGGATGGTACCTTGTACTGTTAATCCCAAACCCCCCACAAAGGATTGTCCACACAATAAGTCAGGTGCTACCATTCACCTTTATATAAAATAAGGTTCAGATAAATATATACATATAAATAACACATTTTGTACTCTGGCAACACTACTCTAATAATGCTAGCAATATATATATACTCCGTGTGGTACCACACTATACTTAGATTCAGTGAAAAATGCACCAACTGCTGAGGGTTTTTAAAAAGAATAAGATTTGCTGAGCAAGGTGTCTGTCACGATCTTGGCCTTGCGCGGAGGTAGCACGTACACCTACCTCCCCGTTGGGTCTTGGGGCCTGGGGTGTTAACAACACAGGCTTCCGCGACCCTCCGGGGAAAGAGGGTTAGGGTCCGCTGGTTGGTTAGGTTGGGGTGGTTAGGAAAACCGGATAACAAGGTAGGAAAGGGAAAGAGGAGGGATAAGGGAAAGCTGAATGGTTTAGATGTGTTGGTGTTGCCCCTCCTGGGGGTTTGCTAGGCAATTGACACTTCGCCCAGCACTCTTTCACTTGAGCACATATTCTACTTTAGAAACTAGTTGTTGCTTTCTCTAGATTGCACAAATTAACAATTACGCTATCTAGCAGTATGAATATTACAGCATAGCCACTGATCTGCAAAACATAAGATCACCACACATTGAAATCACATTGCAATAAGGTAACAAGGGAAAGCACTTAGCTTCGGTTGTCAGCAGGAGACTCGGGGTTAATTCACCAGTGTTCTATCTTGCTGTGCGAACAATGGAACTCCGCTACAAGAACCAAAAAACAGGAGTGAGCGTACATACGCTTAAGAAACAGATCACACATTGACATGCCGCCGGAACCTGGCATAAACGTTAGCTACATTAAAGTCTAGACCAAGCATGAATAACTTCTGTCTGAGCTCCGGCTCGCAAAGTAGCGAATGAACAGTGCCGGTGCTCCGTTCTTGAATTAACTGTGCCGGAATTCCGGCCGTAAGGTTTGCAAGGGTTAAAGTGTCGGAAAACCCGACTCCGCGCTTCGCTACTTGGCGTGGAGCTGCGCGGCTTCAAATAATCACAATGCTGGGCTCCGAAACGCCACTGACTGTGAAGCGTAATTCACTCTGAACGAGTGTTCGAACTAGGAAAGCAACAAGGATTAAAGTGCACTTATCTGTAGGACTCAGCGGGGCCTGCAGAGTTCGCAGGCGGGGTGTGGCCCCGCTGATAGCAGCCTGCAGGAGCCCGCTGGAAACACGTCTTGCCTCTTCAAGATCCCGTAGTGCAAGCGGTGCTCCACGTGTTCCTGGCGCGCATGCGCGTTCTGCAGGGCGGGGTCCAGAAGCTTCCCGGTGACTCTCCTGCACGCGAGGCTGCTGGGAAATGGAGTCCGGTTCCTCCTTTCCTTGTTTTGAAGGGCTAGGGGGCTGGTTTGCCTACACCTAGCCCTTTGCCTGCAAAGGACACAAAGCAAGGTCCTAAAATAAAGGGGTTTTAACCTCTGTGTCACTCTTTTCCCGTGATTGCCACCACTCACATTACTTTGGTGCTGCATGCTCCCTCCAGCCACCTGGGGTATCCTGACAGTACTCCCCCTCCCAATAGGTCCTCGTTTAGAGGGATTGTTCAGGTGAAATGTTCGAATCAAACGAGAAGCCTGGACATTAGTAGCTGGCTCCCATGAGCGCTCCTCAGGACCATAGCCCAACCAATCTACCAGGTAATGTAAAACTCCTCGCACAACACGAGAATCTAGTATACATTTCACTTCAAACTCTGGCACACTATTTACCATAATAGGTGGAGGCTTACTAAGGCGCATTAGGGCTGAGGCAGGCTTTAACAGGGATACATGGAAAACCGGATGTACATGCATTCTAGGTGGTAAGGTCAGGCGAACAGCCACTGGATTTATGATTTTTTCGATGGGAAAAGGGCCTACAAATTGGGGTTGGAACTTCCTAGGGCCTTGCAAGTGTAAGTTTCGTGTGGCCAACCAGACCCGATCCCCAACTTTATATGGTGGACTAGTTCGTCTTTTACGGTCTGCATAAGTCTTATATGCTTGTTTAGCTTTCTCTAGGTTTGTTTTGATGACATGCCATACTTCTATTAAATGTTGCCTATGGTTCTGGACTGCTGGTACTGAGTCTGTAACATGGGGCACAGGCTGGAACCGTGGATGATACCCATAGGTGCCATAAAACGGTGTCACTTTAGAGGAGGAATGCATAGCATTATTATACGCTAACTCGGCTAACCAAAGGGTTTCTGCCCAAGAAGAATCATTGTCGTAGGTCATACATCGCAGGTATTGTTCTAGAGTCTGGTTTACTCGCTCGGTCTGCCCATCAGTTTCGGGGTGGTAACTGGTGGACAACCGCAAGGTAATTCCTAATGATTCGCAGAATGCCCTCCAAAAGCGAGAGGTGAACTGTGCACCCCGATCAGAGTTGATGTGCTGTGGTATGCCATGTAGGCGTACTATATTCTGGAGGAAAAGGTCTGCAAGCTCTTTTGCTGTGGGGACCCCCTTGCAAGGTATGAAATGTGCTAATTTACTCAAAGAATCTACTATTACCACTATGGTGGTGAAATTATGACTTGCTGGTAGGTCCACGATCAGGTCCAAGGAAACAGTATACCAGGGTACTGGAGGAGTGGGTAGGGGTTGCAACATGCCAGCCGGTTTTTGGTGGTCTGACTTGTTTCTTAAACAGCACTCGCAAGTATGTACATACTCTCGGATGTCTTTCCTCATTTGAGGCCACCAGAAATGACGCATTACCAATTCTTGGGTTTTGACCACTCCAGGGTGCCCTACAAAGGGCGAGTCATGACACCACTTAATGGCCTGTTTACGCGTTGCAGGTGTTGGTAAGTACAGGGATGACCCAAAGAAGGGTAAACCATTTTTAATTGTTTGTTTTTTCCCTGGATTATTCCATTGCACTTGAGCTGACATGGCTTTTCGTATGTTATTGAAAATATCGTCTACTACAATACTACCCACAATACGCGTGGGTGGTACCATTGGCTTCGGTTCCTCTTTTTTATCCAGACTAGGGTCGGGTTCTGGGTAACGAGACAGTGTATCAGCCTTTCTGTTCTCCGTACCCGGACGATATGTTACTAGGAAATCGTACTCGGCAAAGTGCATCGCCCATCGAAGCTGTCGGGGACTCAAAGCCTTGGCTGATTTTAGGAACTGAAGATTCCTATGGTCCGTCAATATTGTAATCGTATGCCGAGCACCCATCAAGTAATGATGCCACTCGTCAAATGCTACCTTGATGGCCAGGAGTTCTCTATCGGCTATCACATAATTTCGTTCAGCTGGTAACAGGGAACGTGAGTAGAAGGCCACTGGGTGCAATTGTCCGGAATCGTCTCTTTGGGATAAAATTGCACCAAGAGCATAGCTGGAAGCATCTGTTTCTATGATATAAGGACGCGTGGGATCGGGATGGAGAAGTACAGGAGCAGTTGTGAATGCAGTTTTTAAAGCTACAAAGCTTGCCTCTGCAGCCGCATCCCACTGGAAGGCTACGCCTTTCTTGAGTAAACGGGTGATGGGCTGTACTTTGGCTGCGAATCCTTCAATGAACCGACGATAGAAATTCGCAAACCCCAACACCGTTTTTACTTCCTTTACAGAAGTGGGAGATGGCCACTCCGTGATGGCTTGGACGTTCTTCGGATCCATTGTAATGCCTTTTGGCGATAAAATGAACCCTAGGAATTCTATTGAGGTTTGGTGGAACGCACATTTTTCCAGTTTTGCATAGAGCTGATGCTCACGCAACCGTAGTAGCACTGCTTTTACGTGAGCCTGATGTTCCTTGATGTTGCGTGAGTAAATTCGGATGTCGTCAATATAGACCATAGTGAACACGTCTAAATATCCACGCAAGACCTCGTCCAGAAAATGCTGAAAGGCAGCGGGCGCGTTGCAGAGGCCGAATGGCATGACTTGATATTCATATAGACCGAACTTGGTTCGAAAGGCAGTCTTCCATTCGTCCCCCTCATGCACCCGCAACAGATGATACGCTCCTCTCAGGTCTAGCTTGGTGTATATCTGAGCGTCCCTCACTTGGTCTAATAGAGTTGGTATCAGCGGTAAGGGGTAGCGGTTCTTTATGGTTATCCGGTTAATAGCCCTATAGTCTATACATGTTCTTAGGTCCCCGGTCTTTTTAGGTACGAAGAACAAAGGGGATGACACAGGTGACTTAGAGTGACGTATGAAGCCATTGGCCAGATTCGTCTCAATATAGTTTTTGAGGTGCTCGTTTTCAGATTCTGTCAGTCCATAAATCCTACTACAGGGCAAGGCCGCTCCTGGTTCCAAATCTATTCTGCAATCGAATGTTCGATGAGGTGGCAAAGTTTCTGCAGCGGCTTTACTAAAAACGTCCCTAAAGTCCTGATAGACAGATGGTAGGCCAGTTTCAACACTCCCAATAACATGTTCTTCGTAGGACACTAAACTTTCGATCTTATCAAGGTGGCAGTTTGTTTTACAATGGTCTGACATGAAACGCACCGTTCCTTGGGTCCAATTGACTTCGGGGTTATGGGTCCTCAACCATGGCAGACCCAGAATCATGCCAAACTGGGGCGCTGCTATCACGTCAAAGCTGATATTCTCAGAGTGTTGTGGACTACATTCTAAACGTACCCAGTGAGTTTGCTTGGTAATTGGGCCTGAAATCAAGGGTGATCCATCTACAGATTTTACTTCTTCACTCCGTTCCTTGGACAGTAACGGAATCCCCAATTGAGTTACTAAGGTTTCATCGACAAAATTTCCAGTAGCACCTGAGTCCAGCATCAATGACACCGGTTGCCGATGATCCTGCCAAGAGATATGGCCTGAAACGGTCACATGTGCTACTTTGCTTTGCAGGGTATTAGCCAAGGAACTAGGGGTGTTTTCAGATTGGCTCGCCGGGGCCACCCTCACTGACAAGCTTTCGCGTTTCTCGACTGCTCACCTTTGGGTTTTGCCAAACATTCCCGAACAAAATGTCCGGCCTTCCCACAGTAAAGACAGAGCTTCTCTCGACGTCGTTTGTCTTTCTCTTCCTTGGTTAAAGGGCCTCGAACCGTCCCTATTTGCATTGGTTCGTCTAGGTTTTTTTTTTCGCTCTTACCAGGTTTTGGTTGGTGATCCAGTCGGACCATGGGCTTGGGGTCCCACTTACGCTTATCTAGCCTCCTCTCATACTGTCGTTGATCCAACCGTAAGGCCAGGTCGATCATAGCGGAGCATGTTTCGGGTTGGGGATCTACCTGAGCTATCAAGTCTTTTACCTTGTCTCTTAGTCCTTGGTAGAACAGAGCTAGGCGCTTCTCCTGAGGCCAGTCTGTCTCCACAGCCAACCGATTAAAGGTGGTTACATAGGAAACCAAATCCTTACTCCCTTGACGTAAAGTGAGCAATTCCCTATCCTTAATTAGAGTTGCAGCCCTTCGATTGAATATTTTCCCAAATTCCTCCATAAACATGTCCCACTGATAGAGAAGTGCGTCATCTTTAGTAACCAGCAGAGTGGCCCATGATGCTGCATCACCCCCAAGATACGAAATCATAAACGCTGTGCGGGACTGAGCCCTGCGAAACACATTTGGTTTTGTGATGAAATGCAATTGGCACTGCATTACAAACTGGTTGAATTTTTGAGGATCCACATGATAACGTTCTGGAGCTGACAAGGGGAGTGTAGGCTCGGTAGATACCTGTACCTGGACTGGGGTGGGTGGTGCATGGTCTGCGGGCAATGGGGTGGCCTGGGCATTTGCCTGAACAGTTAACGTATCGACCTGGCCAGCCAAATTAACATAGTCCTGCCTTGTGGCAAGCAAATCAGTTTTCAAGTCTCTTAGGGCATTTAATACCTCCTCCATGGTGACGTGCTACCTGGGTGCTTAATGATACGTGGGCTTGCGCTCCTGTCACGATCTTGGCCTTGCGCGGAGGTAGCACGTACACCTACCTCCCCATTGGGTCTTGGGGCCTGGGGTGTTAAGAACACAGGCTTCCACGACCCTCCGGGGAAAGAGGGTTAGGGTCCGCTGGTTGGTTAGGTTGGGGTGGTTAGGAAAACCGGATAACAAGGTAGGAAAGGGAAAGAGGAGGGATAAGGGAAAGCTGAATGCTTTAGATGTGTTGGTGTTGCCCCTCCTGGGGTTTTGCTAAGCAATTGACACTTCGCCCAGCACTCCTTCACTTGAGCACATATTCTACTTTAGAAACTAGATGTTGCTTTCTCTAGATTGCACAAATTAACAATTACGCTATCTAGCAGTATGAATATTACAGCATACCCACTGATTTGCAAAACATAAGATCACCACACATTGAAATCACATTGCAATAAGGTAACAAGGGAAAGCACTTAGCTTCGGTTGTCAGCAGGAGACTCGGGGTTAATTCACCAGTGTTCTATCTTGCTGTGCGAACAACGGAACTCCGCTACAAGAACCAAAAAACAGGAGTGAGCGTACATACGCTTAAGAAACAGATCACACATTGACATGCCGCCGGAACCCGGCATAAACGTTAGCTACATTAAAGTCTAGACCAAGCATGAATAACTTCTGTCTGAGCTCCGGCTCGCAAAGTAGCGAATGAACAGTGCCGGTGCTCCGTTCTTGAATTAACTGTGCCGGAATTCCGGCCGTAAGGTTTGCAAGGGTTAAAGTGTCAGAAAACCCGACTCTGCGCTTCGCTACTTGGCGTGGAGCTGCGCGGCTTCAAATAATCACAATGCCGGGCTCCGAAACGCCACTGACTATGAAGCGTAATTCACTCTGAACGAGTGTTCGAACTAGGAAAGCAACAAGGATTAAAGTGCACTTATCCGTAGGACTCAGCGGGGCCTGCCAGATTTCGCAGGCGGGGTGTGGCCCCGCTGATAGCAGCCTGCAGGAGCCCGCTGGAAACACGTCTTGCCTCTTCAAGATCCCGTAGCACAAGCGGCGCTCCACGTGTACCTGGCGCGCATGCGCGTTCTGCAGGGCGGGGTCCAGAAGCTTCCCGGTGACTCTCCTGCACGCGAGGCTGCTGGGAAATGTAGTCCGGTTCCTCCTTTCCTTGTTTTGAAGGGCTAGGGGGCTGGTTTGCCCACACCTAGCCCTTTGCCTGCAAAGGACACAAAGCAAGGTCCTAAAATAAAGGGGTTTTAACCTCTGTGTCACTCTTTTCCCGTGATTGCCACCACTCACATTACTTTGGTGCTGCATGCTCCCTCCAGCCACCTGGGGTATCCTGATAGTGTCATTACATAGCTCAAAGTAGAAAGGCAGGCTAGTTTAGGAACATTGGCAGAAGGCTTTCTTTAAAGTAGATATGCGAGTCTGTGTGAGGATCCCCCTACTTGGGCAACCTGTAAGGGAAACGTTAGGGTGTACTTTATCTTGTATATTAAGCCCAGTCCAAATAAGTTCAATAATGCACTGCTTTTCTTTCTACATTCAACCCTGCAGTACATTCTGGAGTGAATAAAGTGCCATTTATCGGTATGTGCCTGAAAAGAAAAGGCAAGGGAAAGGTAAATTATGCTGTCGATTATGTAGCGAAGCTATGGAAATTACTTGGTGTACATATGTGTATTTGTTTAATTAATTATTGCTAGATCACTTGTGAATTAGCCTGTGTGTGTTTATGTGTTATTCCCTTTGTGTAGCAGTAATAAATAAAACACGGTGTCCTTCCATTTTGGGCATGTCTCGGGTCTCACTTGGTTTGTGGGTAAAATTGAGGTATTTGGTACCTTTTGTTGGCAGGGGAGCCGAGGTAATCTCTGAGAAGGTTTTCTGTCACCTGACCACTTATCCCCCTCAGTGAGCAGGATGGTTGGTTTCTGCCAGAGCCAGAAAAAGCATGCGCTTTCTGTGCGGGAAAGTGCCCGGGCGAGTGAGAGTGTGAGGACGCTGTTGTGGCATTTGCACTTGGGAGGCTAGTAATTTAGGCCTACCTTAGGTCAGGTTTCGTTTCTCTGGGCAGAGTTTCTCCTTCCCTTTCCTTAGGGGAGTTCCACACTTGTGTGTAGAAAGAGAGCGAGCAGGAGCCATAAAACCCATTTTAACTTTTGGGTTTATTGATTTCATACAGCCTCGAGAAAGTTATCCCTGTGTCTTTCTTTTAGCCTATATCTCGCACATTAGCCCTAGGCATTTTCACTAGGCTCAGAGGAGGAACGGGCAGGAGACCCCACAGGGGTCATTCGCAGTGCTTGGGCATATGAAGCATCTTTCAAGCGCTACGCAGTCTTTCTTGTTTTTCAGTGGGAAAAGAAACACTGTGTCTTCACACATTGGTGTAATTTCAGTACTTGGCCACATGGGAGAGCGAATTATTTATGGCTGGGTTATCCCGTGAAGCTCTGTGATTCTCTCAGGAGAACACACACCTTTTTATCCCGGGTGTATTGAGCCTGGTAGCTCAGAATGGTGTGTCCTTTACCTGCACATGGTCTGTTCCTGTTCCTTTACCTGACTTGTTTTTATTTTCCCTGATCTACTGGGATCCCCTCTCCGGGCGTTTCCACTGATTGTATATAACAAAGGGCATTTTTTTTTACACTTTGGGATCCATTTGTGCCCCTATAGGGAGAGCCAGGTGTCCAATTTCGTTTGTCTGAGCTTAGCCAGCTGGTATTAGTTGGTCAAGATATGCTATTTACTTAATATCTATGTCCATAAAACAAACCCATTGCTCTGACCCAGAAATGTACAGTAATTCGGTATGTTTCACACATATTTTGGCGTGGGAGGAGTACATTAAATGTACTTTGCACTTTAGCCCAAAGTGTATCAGATGTGTACTGCACTTTACCAATGACAATTTTATATACATATGTGTTATGCGAATTCTTGCCCACATGTCAAGCAGAGGAGAGGCTTGATATCCTTGATATGAGCTGTACAGTATAGTATTCTATTTATTGGTTAATCTGCTTTAGGTTCTAATGAAATGATGTTCTATTTATTTATTTATATATATATTTATTTATTGTATATAAACAACACCCTGACACAGGGCTGATAATCTCTTTGGTGTATGTTGTTTTATTAAGAACCTTGGGACCACATAAAAGGTTCACTGACTGTATTAAAGCTAGTGCGTATGTTTCTTTTTACACAGGCAAAAGAGGGGAATCAGGGTCGAGCCTTTAATTTCACCCCAAGGGAGGTGCTGATATTGTTTGGATGTGGGCATAATTGATGTTCCTGTCCTGTTATAAGCCCCATACTCGCAACTTGCGCATGTGCGCAGTAATGAGTATGTGACCATTCTCAGGTTCACCTACGGGTTGCTGTTTATCATACATTACCAATTAAGGGCAGATTTACCTTACATACATGTCCCACCACCCTAAAGTACCTGAGATGCCAAAGGAGAACAGGATCCAAGAAGAATCTAGGACCCGTGGATGATTCCTGGGGATGGAAGAAGCTCTTACAGTATCTTTGGTACATAGGTAGTTGAAGTGGTGGAGTTTCTTGGCTTTACTCGATGAGACCCGTCGAGGATGGACCCCCTTTGGAAGAAGGAATCACTGGGATGTTGAGGACAAGTGGAAAGAAGGAACGAAGCAGTGTTGGAACGGCAGCACTTTCTGTATAGCAGTGGTCTCTGTTGGCAGGTCGTTACTCAAGCTGTGGATGTCCCACAAAGGTGAAACTTGCTGTGGACCCCCAAAAGGCCTAGCGGCTGAAGAAGATGAGACCCATTGGAACCTTGGATGACTTTCGGTAGTGACGGGTGCAGTGGCAAAAGTAGGTGTCGGGTTTCAGGTTTGTGCAGCTTATCGACATTTGGTTCTTCAGTGCTGCAACCGCAGCACAGACCTCAGCATGACTTCTGGTGATCTAGACTCGACCAGAGGACTGGACTGTGGACCCTGACCCTTGGGACATCTTTGGATTTTGGTGGCAGGAAACCCACAGGCGGACACTCCACTGCACAAAGCGACCCTGGATCTTCTCCGATAGGAAAAAGTGGTCAGATGTCATGGCAGGGATGTCCCTTGAAGGATTCTTCAATGAAATGGAACTTTTGCCTCTACAGGTGTCAAGCAGCACTATGCCATTGCAGCCACTCTTCTTAGTGATATGCATCAATCTGGCTTCCAGCAGTCACAAACACTCCTTTGGACCCTGGGTGACACAACTGAATTCTTTGGATCAAGATATCCAGGCACTCCCCTTCTGGACTCACAAAGACCCCTTCTCCAGGCAGCAGGCACATAGGGCAGGCTTCCAGGGAACTTCGGAAGAAGAACAGCAGGTGCACGATGATCCCTCATAGCTCCGGAAAAGGTTGCCTAACCAGGTCCTCTCTTGGATCAGTCCTTGGAAGAACACAGCATCTTTTGGATTTTAATTAAGGGTAGCAGCCTTCTTCCGCCATATGGGCTCCAGGGAACACATTTTTACGTCAGCATCTTGCTTCAGCTTCTGAACAAATTGGTGCATGAGAGGTCCCTAGTTATACACATTTGTTCCCCATTCACTCAGGCTGAGCCAGGCTCAGTCAGCCAATCACACACAAGTGCATTCGTACAGGCAGGCAACCAATCAGGCTTGCAGGCATTCGGGCCATTCACCCAAAACCAGACACTCATTACACATAATGTGGATTGGAGTAAGCCCCAAGACTTTCAGAACACTACACTGCATTCACTCCAGTTCCAGTCAGGGCTGGCCCAGGCATTGTGTCACACAACCAATACCAGACACCCACAACCCAGAATGCTTATTGCCTCCTCACTCCATTCATACAGGTCCCACCCCAAGGGTGTACCCACAACACACAGTCCCTGGGAAGGGTCCAGCCAGTCTGCCCCAGAGCCATATATGGTTTGTCAGGGCACAGAGTCAGGGCTTCCCGTGACTTTGTGAAACAAGGGTTAAAGGCAATTTAAACCAAGAGGCTACAGTGGCCATCTTTCCTTTGTTGAGGAATCCATTGATTCCTATGGCAAGGCCTGAGTGTCCCAGAAATGACAGCCTGTAGCTTCCACTAGCCCATACCCTGCTCTGTGGGCAACACACAGGTGCCCAAAAACACATGTTATGGATTTCAATCAGGAAATACACCCGAGTCTCTGCCTAGAATGCAATGCAAATGAAATACTTATTTTATTGTGTCTATAGGTTCAATATTCTGAGTGATATACCACTCATATCACACCTCTTCTAAAACTACCCCCAGGTCACAATGGACCAGGTATCAGGCTGGTTGGTAAAGGTAATATTTATTTATTTATTTAAAATTCAAATCAAACATAGGTTTTACTATATGGGGCACCAATCACCAATATGGTGACAATACAAATAAGAAAGTAGGTAAGGCAGTTGAATTCACATATAGCAACACAGAATATGAAACATAGAGAAAATAACAGTTTTGGCTTATTGGAAAGATGGCACTTATGTAAGGATTTCCCCCTGCAAATTTCTCAACTCACAAATAAGCAATTCTACACAGATATAAGGAAGCAACAGGTATTCAGGAATAAAGAACAGTGTACAGGATTTGAATGCAACCTTCCCTCCCCAAACAAGAGAGAAAAACAGTTTGGAAATTCACACTTTTAAAATGACATTTGAAAATGGCTGAGCAAAACAATGAAAAGTGTGCAAAAGTCATTAAATCAATGTAACTTTTGCAGAAATGCGAATTCCCACCTAAAATTCACTAAATGGTTTTTAAGATACAGATTTTGTGTTGGGATGTTGCTAAAGGTCTTATGTTTAAGTCAGAGTTAAAATGAATTATCTAGCTATTAAATTGAGGAATTTGTGCACGTTTGAATGAGAGGTGTTTTTGAGAAAATAGAACAGAGAAAAGCAGAAAATCGGTTTTAAAATGACAGGTTGATTTTACTTAAAATAGATTAATGGCTAAGAAAAAGAGAATGCCGCCCATGAATCTCCACAGTTACACGGCCACGTGTAACCTTTCACATGGCAGATATCCCGTTTTCTTTATGGTAATTATTTTATTTAATCCAAATCACTAATGGCTTATGGTCTAGTAAAACAAAATGAAGATAATATCACTAACACTCGGAATCACAGACAGAGTTGTAAGCATGATTCTGACAATATTATAGGTTCTTAAATTAAACATCGGATAGGTTATAGATTGGGATATGACAATGTAAGGCAATATATGCTATGGTTTACTATCATTCCTATTGATACGTAAAGTCCACTTTCATTTAAGATTTTGGACCATAAAGGGCTCTGGTCATCACAGATCCGGTCTAAGGACAACAGGGCACTTCTGGTGGAATTAGGTCAGCTGGGCGGTTCTGGTCAACTGGACTGGCACCTCAGACTAGACTGAACTGGAGTGGACTGTGCTGGTTTCTGTAGATCGTAAATCAGTGGGATGGTGAGTTTCAGCAGGCAAGCCTTTATGGTAGCACGCCAGACTGGATCAAATTGCTTCCCTTAGATTTTGGGATGGGTCAGGATTTGAGCCTAGCTGAAAAGAAGTTCAGCAATGCAGAGGCCTTGGCTTTGCAACGAAATCTGGAATCAGGAAAAATATAGAGAATTCAGGAACAGGGTGCCACGCAGAAATCAGGATGGAGTGTATTGTGAAGTTCTCTTGTTTATCCCGCCAAATGACATCACTCAGTTTGTGGTAGGGGCATACTTGCAACCCACACCCCACCAGGCTATGATTGGGCAAGAGCACAGTTCCCGCCTTGCTCTTGGCTGGTTGGATGACAGAAAGGGTTGGCATGTTGTATGATATGATCTGGAAACCTCCCATAGGTATTGAGACCAAAAGCTAACTTTCCCACAAATACATATTTATGTACGTATTTATGTACGTATGCCCTCTAAGAAAATCGGATACATAAATTACATATTTTGTGGGTCACATTTACATCCAACTCTCAAGTCGGTGGGACCTGGTTTTGCCCTTCTGTTGAATTTTGGCAATTTTAACCATATAAGGTTTGGCCTAACATTTCCTAATTATGTGCATATAAATGCACAATTACCCCTAGAACATGGCTACGCAATATTAGATTTGCAACATTAATAGTTTCTGTGCAGTTGGTCATTCTTCATAACTTCTGTTCCTTACGCAGTAAGAAATCCTATCAAGTTCTCAAATGGCTAGCATAACTTCAGATTTATATGTATGTACTTTTCATTCATTTACTTATTCTTGTTGCCAAGTTAAATGTGTTGAAGTTCAGTGGCAAAATTATCATTTTAAAACCAAAAATCCGTTTTTTTTCTTCCTTCCCAAGTGTGAGCAAATGGCAAGTCCTTTGAAGTTGAATAAGAAGCCTCTTCATGGAGAGTGGAGCTTCCTGCCCCTCCCCTGGAGGATGAGTGTTCAAGCCTGCTATTGTCTTTGCCTGAGGCCCAGATGAATGTCTAATGAAGCCCATGTTCATGAGTATGCAAGGCTTCCCAACAGCAATTGGCCTTTCCTGCCAGCAGTGACATTCTTAAAGAATTAAGCAGAGTTCTTTAAATCTGATTTTCCTCTACACCACACACACATTTTAGTCAGCATTAGTTCTTCCCTTGAGTGCTGGGATTGTTTGTAGTCTGGATGCATGTATCATGCCTTTTTTTTAGAGTTTCTCTCTGCACAGCTGATTCTGTTACTGGTAGCAAAGTTTAGCTGCGTTTTTCCCATGGAAATGAAAAAAGGGTTCCTGGGTTGCTTTTTCATTAGATACATTTTTTAGAGTTGTCAGTCAATGAGGCCCGGTTCCTCTGAGCCACACTGGATGATCCTGGGCATTGTAGTAGCCTTTTAATCTCAATGATTCAATGGAAATTAATAGATCTAGCGCCAAAATAGCCCTTTTTAAGGTTGCAATGCTAACATTTTAAAAGGCATGTTCGCTTTTCAGCACAATTCATTCACTTTGCTCCATGTTGAATGTTGCAGAGCCCACTGGCATGCTCCTGCAGAAAGAACTCTGTTTTCACCCCTACTGACTGTGTGTGGCAGGGTGTGCAGCCTTTTTCTGGTTGTGACACATATGCAGTTTTGAAGATTTTGGAGCGCACAGGAGTCAGCATATTTCGGGCTGTTTCTTTCACCATTTGTAAAGTGATGCAGTGGAGCACATTGGAATGGGTCATAATATCCGACAGAAGCCACCCCCCGCCCCGACTTCAGCTTGACTTCCAGTCGTGGGGAAGTCGGGCATGTGGGATTTTTCTTTCTTCTCGTGAAGAACACAGGTTTCTTAAGGTATACGTTTTTCTTCCATCAGCGAATGATGCAACACTCTCTCCTCGCAGGCTCTGGTTGGAACAGGAATGATACCCCCATCTTCTCTCATGCTTTCTTTTCCGGTGTGGAGTGACACTTCGGATTTCTTTGTTTTTTTTCCTCCCGGGTCCCCGAGGAGATTCTCCTTGGTTGTTAGGTACACTCAGTGCCAATATTAGAAAACAGAACACAACCCAGTTATGAACAGTTTCCGACTACTCTCCTCCAATAGGGATGACAGCCGTGGGATATACATATGCATTCAGTGACAATTTACAATATTCCCCGCATGTATTCAATGATAATTTAAAATAGTCCTATGTTTCAGAATTCTCTCTCTCTGGGTTTTCTGTAGGCTCCTCTATTTGCCGCAAAGTATGCCTGGTGTGCCAACTCTTTAGCTGATTATGTGGACCCACTTTTCTTCTTCTATCAAATCGACCTTGGGTATGCACATTCTGTAGGCGACTGGTGAGATTTTGTCCACAATTTCAAAAGGTCCCCGCCAGCTGGGCAAAAATGTGTCCTCCTTGGCTTGGTTCCTTTGGAAATTGTACATCGAAGGGGGAATCGAGTATCCCAACTTGGCGCAAGTAGACCCTGTCTCCTACTTGATATTCCTTTTTTGGTTGTCATGAGGTCATAGTGGGTCTTCATGCTGTCTGCAGATCTTTCTAGATTCTGCTGAGCATACGCAAACGCATGTTGAAGGTGTTTTCTCAGATTCTCAACATACTCATGAGTTGTGGAGGCATTTATCAATGTCTGCTTTTGGGTTCTTTAGAGCAGATGCTGTGGTAGCACCATCCTTCATCCAGTCATCAGCTATAATGGAGACATTTTAGTAGCAGAAGAAGGGGTACATCTGATAGCCATCAGGACAAGGGGTAATCGAATATCCCAACTTGGTGCAGAGTCTGCCACAAACCTTTTTAATTGCTCACAATAGTTTTATTGTACCTCTGAACTCCACCACTAGAGGACTGGTGGTATGTGATGTGCAGTTTCCTTTTTACCCAAAGTATCTCCCACATCTTTGTCATCACTTCGCTGGTGAAGTGACTACCTCGCTCTGACTCAATCCTTTGGGGTAGGCCAAAGCGTGAGAAGATGTGATTGATCATCAGGGCAGCTGCTGTTTCCGCCTTGCAATTTGGGGCCGGGAGACATTCCACCCACTTAGTAAACAAGCATGTTATGGTTAATATGTACTTGCTCCCCCTAGAGGAGCGAATCACAGGCCCGATGAAAACTACTTGTAAATCTGGCCAAGGCAGTGTCATATCCCTCTTTTGGAGGGGGGCACGGTGTGTGAGTGATGTTGGCTGAAATTGTGCACGCACAAGACACCCCTTCAAGTATTGGTCGTGTTCCTGGCCCATGTGTGGCCAGTATGCAACCTCTTGAAAGATTTCTAATGTAGTATGAAGCACCTGATGACTGGCTGTGGCCGCATCATGGGCGTGACTTAGCATCAGGCTTCAGAATGAGGTAGGGACCACCCTCTGGTCACAGCCAGATATGGATTTCCTCACCAACAAACCATCTTGGATTCGGAACATTTTTGGACATTTTATCAACACTCTGATGTCCTCTTTCCCAATGCAATCGGTATCCATCAGGGGAAATTTCTCGGGGCATCTGGGGTGTCCTTACTCCACTGGGCAGTTGTGAGTTCAATGTGAGCATTTGTCTGGGACCTGGTGATAGCAGTGACCTGGATTTCTCCCAACAGGGACTCGATCTCAAGAAGATCCCCTTGGATGGCTCCGGTTTTGGCTAGCTGATCAGCTAAGTCATTTCCAGTTTTGTCTGGTACCTCTACTTTGGAATGACCCTTGATCTTTTTCCAGTAGATGGTCATTCCACTAGAGGTGACCAGATCATCAATATTTTGTATTAGCTTGCCATGTTTTAGTTGTTTGTTGTTAGCACATAGCATGCATCTGATTTTCCATTTAACCAGGTGCTCCACAAACCCGTTCTGGACATAATCTGAATCAGTGATTATGACCAGTTCATGCAGTTGATGTTGGACAGCAGTGAGGATGGCTTGATGAACTGCCATCATCTCTGCCACCTGACTACTACGGGGACCAATTTTGTACCCAGCTGTGGGTTTCGGGGCATCATTCCCGCAGGCATTCCCAACGTCGGCCACCAGTTCCTTTTCCCCGTTGTTACTCAAAATGGTAGGAGCACCCATCCACATAGACAGTGGACATTCCTTTGCACTCTTCTTCATAGACGCTGTGCAGGGAATTCAGGTACGCCTCCATGTTGTCCTGGATTTTAAGACTTTTGTCCTCGAGACAGTTTTCTCTGGCACAATCATGCAAGTTAGCCAAACCTTGCGCGGGGGGACTCTTCTTGTTTTGGCCATATCTGACCTCCACAGAAAAGCCTTGCATTGACAGAATCCAGGAAGTAATTCTGGAATTACTCACATTTCCGGCCTGGATTCTGTCACTTTGAAGATATTGCAGAGGCTGGTGTAGAGTTTCCACTATTATGTATTCCCCCTGGATGAACAGGCGGTAATTTTCAATGCCCACATCGTTGCCAGGAGTGCCTTCTCACAGTCATTGAATTTTTCCTCCTAAGAGGATAAAGTCTTGCTTGCATGGGAGATTACTTTATTGACCTTGTCATGCTTTTAGTATAATACTGCGGTCAACCATGTATTTGAGAACCCTCTCTCCAAGAAGAACTCCTTGTTTTTGACAGGGTAAACTAGACAAGGCGCTTGTCAGAGGCTACTTTTGAGTTGCTTTACTGCCTGGGTGTGTTCCGATTCCCACTTAACCCCCCTTCAACAGATGGATCAGAGGTCTTGTGATCTCTGCGTAATCCTCAATTAACTTTCTGCTATAATTATTGAGTCCAAGGAGGCTCCTTAGCTCACGCAGAGGTGGGTTTTTTTAGTTTCAGGAGTGCTTCCACTTTCTTTTCCTGGGGACAGAGACCCTCAGGAGTTATCTCATGCCCCAAGAAATTGACATGGGTCCTGCACCACTGTGCCTTTTGGAAAGATAGTTTTGCTCCGGCAACACTCAACTGTTTCAGAACATAACGGATTTCCGCTATGTGTTCCTCCACAGTTGAGCTTTTGATCAAAACATCATATACATAGGCCAGGTTACCCCTTTCATCCAAGTCAGGCATGGCCTTGTGTGAGAAGATATTAAATTAATTGCCAGAGTTGATGTATCCGAAGGGAGTCCGGGTCCATGTGTACTGCTGCCCCCCGAAGGTAAAGGCCAGCTTGTATTGGTCCTCCCTACTGACAGGTACGGTCCAGTACCCATTGGTCAGGTCAATGGCAGTGTATACCTTTGACCCCTGGATCTGGGCCAGCCCATGGTCAATGTAGGGAAGAGGCCATTGGGACATGTGGACTCGTTTGTTTAGCTCCCTTAGGTCAGCACAGAGTCTCTACTGGCCGTTCGGTTTTAAAATCCCCAGCACTGGATTATTAAAGGTGCCGTGGACTGGACGAAATATCCCACGGGACTGAAGGTTTTTAATAATTTCTGTGAGGGATTCAATGGATGCGAGAGGCAAGTGATATTGCTTTACAAACACTGAAGTCATGCCAGGGTCAGTGGGAATTGTTGTTGTATGTATTTCGGTGCAATCACAATCATATGAGTCCACCGCAAAGAGATCCTGAAAATCTAAGAAAACTTGTTTCAACCTTTGCTTTTGCTCCAGAGTCTCACAGGCATCATGTAGGTTGACTCTCTCTTCAAACATCTGCCTCAAGCCCGGAAAGACTTCTGGTTTGGCTATCTCAGCGGCCTCCTCCAGCTGGGTGGAGAAGTCCTTTGTTAAAGTATTGACCTGGACAGGGGGTTTCAGGCAGGGAAGGCAGTCCTTGTGGACTTGTAAGATCACCTCATCCCTCCTGAAGTCACAGGTCACCTCTTGCTTACCATAAGGGCAGGATGAGTACACCAGGACATTCGCCCCATGCCAGGTGAGGATCCTGTCCGGTGTTATGTCATTGGCGCTATCACGGTCAAAACAGTAATTGCGGATCGGTCCTATTAGTTCATTACCTAAATCTATGGAAAAATGTTGGTCATCAACCGCCATTCCAATAATGGTGCCTGCGCCCAGAGTGATACTCCTAAGGATGCTGTTATCCACCAATATTGGAATGGTGTTGTGTTCTATATTGACTTATGGTGTTGGGTTTAACCCCAACCCTTGTGGTTGGAGATGGGCACTGAGGTGAACATATGCATCAGGATTTAGCAGTTTCTGTCCTCTTTTAATTTTTCCTTGAAGTGGGACTAGTCGTGTCTGTCCTGGGATGGTGACTTCCTCTCCAATTTGAACTTCAACTGCATACGGCAGCATTTGGGCTAACCGAAATACTTTTTCTGAATCATCAAAGCAATGGGATTAACCCCTAATCAGGACCAGGCTTTGCAGTTTATCAGGTCCACACTAATGGCAAAGCGATTGAGAATGTCATTGCCTAAATAAAATACAACAGGGACATCTCGCACGAACCAACAGTTATGTACTATGCTTTTGTTGCCTACAGACATTTTGATCATACACCTGCTAGGCAGGAGATGTTTGGAATTGGGAGTTTCCAGATCCATTTCCCATGTGTCTATCAATTTAAATGTGGGAATTGCTGGATCTTTTGGGAGTTTTCGGAACATGGCTTCGCTGATGAAGCTCTTACCGTTGTTCACGCACACTCGGGCGAGAACAGATTCCTTCCAATCATTTAACTGAATAGGGATGTATAACTGTTCTCTAATTTTCTGAATGTCAGCTAAGCTTTGAGCTGGTTTCTTTATCATGTTTCAACCTTTGCTTTTGCTCCAGAGTCTCACAGGCATCATGTAGGTTGACTCTCTCTTCAAACATCTGCCTCAAGCCCGGAAAGACTTCTGGTTTGGCTATCTCAGCGGCCTCCTCCAGCTGGGTGGAGAAGTCCTTTGTTAAAGTATTGACCTGGACAGGGGGTTTCAGGCAGGGAAGGCAGTCCTTGTGGACTTGTAAGATCACCTCATCCCTCCTGAAGTCACAGGTCACCTCTTGCTTACCATAAGGGCAGGATGAGTACACCAGGACATTCGCCCCATGCCAGGTGAGGATCCTGTCCGGTGTTATGTCATTGGCGCTATCACGGTCAAAACAGTAATTGCGGATCGGTCCTATTAGTTCATTACCTAAATCTATGGAAAAATGTTGGTCATCAACCGCCGTTCCAATAATGGTGCCTGCGCCCAGAGTGATACTCCTAAGGATGCTGTTATCCACCAATATTGGAATGGTGTTGTGTTCTATATTGACTTATGGTGTTGGGTTTAACCCCAACCCTTGTGGTTGGAGATGGGCACTGAGGTGAACATATGCATCAGGATTTAGCAGTTTCTGTCCTCTTTTAATTTTTCCTTGAAGTGGGACTAGTCGTGTCTGTCCTGGGATGGTGACTTCCTCTCCAATTTGAAATTCAACTGCATACGGCAGCATTTGGGCTAACCGAAATACTTTTTCTGAATCATCAAAGCCATGGGATTAACCCCTAATCAGGACCAGGCTTTGCAGTTTATCAGGTCCACACTAATGGCAAAGCGATTGAGAATGTCATTGCCTAAATAAAATACAACAGGGACATCTCGCACGAACCAACAGTTATGTACTATGCTTTTGTTGCCTACAGACATTTTGATCATACACCTGCTAGGCAGGAGATGTTTGGAATTGGGAGTTTCCAGATCCATTTCCCATGTGTCTATCAATTTAAATGTGGGAATTGCTGGATCTTTTGGGAGTTTTCGGAACATGGCTTCGCTGATGAAGCTCTTACCGTTGTTCACGCACACTCGGGCGAGAACAGATTCCTTCCAATCATTTAACTGAATAGGGATGTATAACTGTTCTCTAATTTTCTGAATGTCAGCTAAGCTTTGAGCTGGTTTCTTTATCATTTTGGACTTCGGAAGTGGGATTTTCTGATTGTGATTTAGTATAGAATTTCAGAGTATTTCCTTCCAGTATGGACTGCCACTTGAAAGTGGAAGGAAGGTTGATTTTCAGGAATAGAGAGGAATTCCCATCACCAGTTTGTTGTCCTACTGCAATTACTGTCACGTCAGGGATTTGGTTGTTTTGAAAATGGAACTCAATATGTTCCTGTTTTTGTTCAACCACGTTGACACTATGTTTTAATTTTATTGGCCGGTTAGTCTGGGGCCAGAGGACTTTGTTCACGCAGTCTATTAGGGGAGACAACCTTCACAGGATGTCATTCCCTAGTAGACAGGGTGTGCTCTCCGGCGTCACGGCTATGACCGGGTGTTTCACCTTGTGTTGCCCAATTTTAATTTCCAAATCCGCAGTCCCCTCGACAAGAATTTCATTCCCATCGAAGTTCTGAAGTTGTCCAGGAAGGGGGGTGAGAGCGATTTGGTATCTCTCCCCCCTTCCTGAATTCAGATAATCAAAGGCAGAAGAGTGGCTTGGGATCCAGTGTCCACCAGGCATAAAATCTTCCCTCCTTCTCCTCAAGGGGGCAAAGATAATGTGCATTTTGGGCCAGTTAGTTGGTTAGTTTCTTGATTCTTGATTCCGACACAGGGGTAGTTTGGGCAAGATTCTGTGTGGGAGCTTGGGCATCTGCATGAAAAATATGGCATTTGGATATTGGGAGAGTTTTGGGCTCCCCTGGTTCTGATTCTGGGCTGACCCCCACTTTATAGAGGCAGTCACCAGAATATGTTTGGGCAAGGTGGTTTGCTGGATTATCATTCTGGGGTTCAATGATGGGCAATCCTAAGTCAGTCCCCACATTCACTTCGGAAGTGCAGGGCCCCCTGACACTGCTGGAGCAGTGCCACTTCCACTCCAGGTGAGGCCAGGAACAGAATGCCATGTTTTTCCAGGCCGCTGCACCTTCATGGACGTCTTCTGCCACGATCAGATTTTAAATCTGCTCTAGCCTTGATAATTCCCTGCAAGCTGCATTGAGGCAGCGTTATTTCAGGTTTGCCACAGATGCTAGAGAAAATAGCATCTACATTCTCTGCCTCCATTAGGCTCCATGAGGCAGAGATCATTCAAAGATGGCCGCCCGTGAATTTTCGTGCTGAAAATACAGCCTCTGCAGGCTGGTCTTGCCGTGATTGGTCCAATGACCCTTCGCCGGCCCACCCACAAAGGATACCCAACAAGGCAGCCTCCTGTCCCAAGTCTGTCACGAGCTGTACAGAGCCCAGGGCCAAGCTCCATGCCGGTTTTGAGCCCACCAGGACCCACTCCTCATCCTTCCTCCACCGTTGCTATCGGGTAAGTTCTCCAGCACCATGAACTTTTGCACTCTCTGACTATAAATACGGTGCCAGTCCTTTTCTAAGCACCACCCATAGCCTTTGTCTATCATGTATACAATAGCAAAATGTGCTTATAAACCATATGCGCACCATCCACTTGCCTACAGCCTTCACTCAATCAGTTTGTGCCTATGAACATGCTGTTAGCACGATCTTTGCCATAACACATGTGCATGTACATTGCTGCGCATTTAGCCTCACTTGCCTGCAGCCTTGTGTCCCACTATAGGTGCCACTCTGCCAACCGCATCTATATGAACATATTGCCACTCCCTCCGTAATATAGCCACACAGTCTGGTCTAGAGATGCCATTGCCAGCTTGCATATAACCTGTCCTAACTGGTGACCTCTCGCCTATACGTGCGTTGCTCTGGACTGTAAACTTTTAACTTTCATGCGCCTCACCTTTGAAGTCGATTCTAGCCTAGTTGTGATCTGCCATTCACAGCTGACTTTAGCCCACCTATGCTTTGCCACTGATTGCCTCTTTCAGGCCATTTGTGCATCACCACTGAGAGTTGATTTTAGCCCATTTGTGCATTGCCATTGAAAGTTAATTTTAGCCCATTTGTGCATTGCCACTGCTTGTTGATTTTACCCATTTGTGCATCACCATTGAGATTTGATTTTAGCCCATTTGTGCATTGCCACTGCCTGATGATTTTACCCAGTTGTGCATCACCATTGAGAGTTGATTTTAGCCCATTTGTGCATTGCCACTGCCTGCTGATTTTACCCATTTGTGCATCACCATTGAGAGTTGATTTTATCCCATGTGTGCATTGCCATTGCCTGCTGATTCTAGCCCACTGGTGCACTGCTATCTAGTGATTGCTGAATTCAGACAATATCTGTTATTCCTAATTAACCATCTGAGGCCCTCACCCCTATACCAATGCTACCCCAATATTAGAAAATAGCTCCCTATACTGATACACCATGAGCATCATGTTAGTTTGTCTCTGGTCTATCACCCTTCTTGCACTCTCAACCTGCCGAACAGCTGACAAGAGCCAACATCACATTCTTAAAAACGGTCAAATCAATCAATCCCCCATAGCTATCGCCAGTTCATCACCATGAAGGAAGGTAAACCCACCATCACTACTGCCGGACCAAGGACTGAAGCGACTAGCGAATTCCGAAGCAATCCTTGTAGCCCACCCATCAGAAATTCCAGGTTTAGAGCAAGACTCACCAGATTATACAAGCCCTTGACCAGATCTCTCCCAGCCACCAATAAAAGAACTATTACCCATCAAGTCAGCAACACCTATAGCAAAAGTAAGACAGCTCCTACCCCAACACCAAAACCATAACCACCATCGTAGCCCCTCCTCTTAAAGGTGGACTAATAAACGCCAGATCCCTAACAGCACATGCCACAGACATCTGCGAGATTATACTGTCCAACAAATTGAGCTTCCTCGCGGTCACAGAGACCTTGGTGCATGAGGCGGCAGGACCCCTATTATCTCTCACAATCCCAGACGACTATACCATCCTGATACATGACAGAAATAATACACAAGGCGGTGGTGTTGCTATCATCGCCAAAATCAGCCTAACTATGAGAACCACTGTCATTCCAGATCCCAAATCCTGCGAAGTGTGCGCTATCAAACTCCCACTTCACAACTCACAGACCTTGACCATCCACATCATTTATAGGCCAACGGGCCCTCTGGGCACATTTGATGAAGATATCAACAGCCTATTATCTACCAACCTTAAAACCTCCACACAATTACTTATTCTAGGAGACTTCAACCTAGGCTATAGCGACCCCTCAGACAAACAGGCCTCTAATGTGGCTAATACCCTCACGGAACTAGGACTAACCCAAAAAATTATGGAACCTACCCACAACAAAGGGAGAACCCTCGACTGACTAGCAGATCACAACTGCTCTGCAGTCATTACCTCCATCTCCCCACTATTATGGACGGATCAAATCGTCCTGGAGAATCTCACCCACAGAAGAGCATAAAAATAAACTTACCGAAATCTCCTCACACTATAAAAAAGAAATTGTCCTGGCCAAAAGGAATTCTTACAATAAGTGAATAGCCTCAGCTAACTCAAGTATGAGGGAGCTGTTTTCAATCCTAAAAGAATTAGAGTCGCCCACTCCCACTTCGGATATATGCACAAAAGACAAAGCGTGGTGCACAGAGATACAACAAGCATTGACCAACAAAGTCACCATGGTTCAAAAGAAAATGTGCAGCTAAAAAAGCTTCCCTTAATCAGCCGCCTGTACTTAACAACCCACCCCCATTGGGACAGAATACTACTAGCCAATTCAGATTTCCCAAAACCTCTATACTGGAGGTGGAAAAAACTATCCTCTATCTTAAGCCCTCCAATTGTCAAGGTGACTTGTGCCCGGCACAACTCATAAAAGATGCTGCCAGAGAACACTCGGCCTTCCTATTCAAGCTCGTAAATGCCTCATTTACCTCAGGCATTGTGCCATCCAACCTGAAACAATCATGGGTACTAAAAAAACAATCCCTCGTCCTCCTCATCCCCACAAATTACCGCCCCATAACAACTGTCCCCTTTCTGCTAAAAATCCTGGACAAGATAGCATACACCCAAATGCAAAGATTTCTAGAACAACATAAGCTCCTAGGAACAGGGCAGTCCGGCTTCCGCCCTCAACATGGTACCGAGACGGCGCTCATTGACTTGAAGGCCCAAATAGATGAGTTAAGAGACAAAGGCCAAACAGCACTCGTACTATTACATTTGGATCTCTCGGCCGCCTTCGACCTTGTAGACCATAAAGTCTTTTGCAACCACCTTAACTCTGCAGCGCACTTCTCCAAAGAAGCCATACTATGGGTCGAATCTTTCCTGAATCAAAGGACCATGAGGGTGTTATCCCTCTCAGATGCAGCGGATCCTATTCCGATCCTGTGTGTTGTTCCCCAAGGCTCCTGCATATCTCCAACACTATACAACATATTTACCAAGCCACTTTTTGATGATCTGGACCTTCTTGGTATCACCTACACTAATTATGCAGATGATACCCAGATCCTCCTCCCACTTTCCGGGGATTACAACAAGGATTTGGCCTTGGTGAATAGGGTGTATCTCATCATCCAGGCATGGATGGCAACACATGGTCTATGCCTGAATGATGACAAAACAGAGCTAATCATTCTATGCACGCACTCCACCCTCAAAAAACGAGGCCAGAAATATCATGCCTTCAAGATTGATGGAAACATTATCAATGTTGCCAAGGACATGAAAACTCTTGGCTTCTACCTAGATGCCACACTCTCCTTCAACAAACAGGTGAACTATCTGGCCTCAGCCACAGCCTACACCTGTAAGCTTATCAGAGATGGTAAACACTTTATCTCTGATGAGAACTGCTTGATCCTAGCAAGAGCCCTCATATTATCCAGGCTCGATTATTGTAATGCCTTATATATTGGGGCTAACAAATTCATCCCACATAGAATACAAATTCTACAAAATAATGCCTTGAGAGCAGCTCTTGGCATCCCCAAACTAACCCATATCTCTAAGATAAGGCGGAACAACAACTGCTGACAACCCAAGACAAAATCTTACTGAACGTTGCCTCCCTCACTCACAAAGCCCTGAATAATGCGGCGCCACCCTATCTCTCCGATAGATTCATAGAAAGAAGATCATCCAGACCTTCCAGAA
The DNA here is from genome assembly GCF_040938575.1 of Ambystoma mexicanum. Lineage (NCBI taxonomy): Eukaryota > Metazoa > Chordata > Amphibia > Caudata > Ambystomatidae > Ambystoma > Ambystoma mexicanum. The sequence goes on from NC_090935.1 coordinate 315,995,646, forward strand.
GCTCCTATGCCAACACCCTTATCATCCCGAGATCAAAATTGACTAAGAACGGAGGTGCTAGCTTCCCCGTCGGGAGGCCCAACTATGGAACTCACTGCCCACAGCCATACGCGCTGAGAAATCCTACCTTAAATTCAGAGCCAACTACATCAATCACCTGAAACGCACGATCAACTAACCACCACCCCGGACATCTTCCTGCCTGTATTATAGATACCAATTGTATATTATAATTGCTCTATATTGCCTGACCATTGCTACACCACTGGCAAGCATTATATAAATATCATATCCTGAATATATATATTGTATAAATATGTATAATTAGCTGTATTATAATGTATTGCATTGCTGCTTATCCTATCTATAGTATTTTCACCATGTAAAATGCAATGTGTAACTATTGTAATCATTTGCAAGCTTTGCATACCTTATACTGCTGCACCCTCTTACCCTTGGGTCTGGAGCGCATTATAAATGAATAAAACAAACAAACAAACAAACAAACCCAGTCTTCATTAGTACCTCCAGGACTCATTTTTCTTTGGGAGTAGTTCCCCTATCTCTGAAGGAGAAGATCTTTTTTCCCAGAGTCCTCGGAGGACCACTCTCCTTCAAATTGGAGGACACTAACCTCTTCCAATAATGGGTCTTTTTAGGTCCTTTATTTCTCCTACCTGCTCTCTGTTCCTTGGGTTGCAGACTTTCAGGGAAGGACATTTTGGTTCATGTTCCTGGGCTTCGAGGGACTTTTCACCAGTGGGGATGGAAGCTTCCTCTAAGACTTTACACCCCTCTTCCCCTGTGCCTCCTCCTTTAGAACCGGTGAGTTGTCATGGTTCTCTCCCCATCATTGTTCTGGAGCACCAGACCCTTGGTTTGTGGAACACCAGACCATTGGTTTGTGGAGTTCTGAGCTGCCGTATCTATCTGAGGGTTCTGCTGAGCCCTCAACATGCGACCCAGATCCTAGGACAAGTTTTGGACCTGGCGCTCCAGTTGGGACACCCGCTCTGGCTGGTACGGGGATCTCTCGTCCATCCAAGGTGGATCACGGGAAGGGTAACTGTCCCTTCTCCCATAATATCCTGGGTTAGGATAGTTTGGGTAACCCTTCACCCTTGGCCGCCCCTCTCCCGGATTGGGCTGTCTGGGCTCATTAAAGTGGGGAAAGAAAGGAGGGTTGTTTTGTAGGTTATAGTTTTGAGGGTACCGGGGAAAGAAACTCAACCTGTTATTTGGGGGACTACTGCCCTCCTGGGGAAAGTTAGGAGGGAAGTTTCCTGGGTTGGTACCTACCTGGTTGGATCCCCCCACTTGGGCTGGGGGAGTCCACACATAGCCCAGGATGGGTTTGTTACCCTTGTATCAGGAGCTAATATAATCAGGGGAGTTAAGGGTCCCATTTGTGGCGTTAACTCCCTGACTACCACCTGTCTGGGATTGGCCCAAGGGCCTTCTGGTTCCTTGATTGGATAGGTCCTGTATAGGTATATTTTTAGCCTCCCCCCATCTCCAGATCTAAAATGGGGGCAACTTTCACCTCCGCCAACTTAGCAGCAGCAGGGGTGTTGGCTGGTTTGGAGTTTTTATTGGTGTTCTTGTTATCTACAGGTTTCTGCACCTCATAAATACGGGTCGCCTGTTCTATGACCCAGTCCAGTGATCTCTTCTCGTGAAAGTCCCTCACCAGCTGAGTTATGATGTATTTGGGGAGTGCATGGAAGAAGGTGTTGATGAACTCCCTACTATCTGTGTGGACCCTCCTGGTTGTCTGCGCAAAGGCACGTTTGAGTTCCTGCACATATTCTTGTGGGGCCTGATCTTCCCCACACTGCAGATTGTAGGCAGCCTTGTGGGCCTCTTGGGGATTTCTATGGACAGAGAAGTGTTTCAAAATGGCCGCCCTGTAGGAGGACCATCTTGAGTGCTTCTGATCCTCCAGCCCCGCAAAGAAGCTGCAGTACTCAGGGGAGAATGTCCAGTTCACATATTGGATGCAATTCTGACTATCTTTCAGATGAAAAGTATCCATCATCTGTATGTATAATTCAAGGTGTTCCCAGACTGAATACTTGGTATTTTTATGATAGGAAGTTATAACACTCCTAATGGCCTTGATCTGCTTCAGGGGGTCTTTTTGCATAGCTCTCTTGATTTTGTTTGCCTTCATGGTCTTAGTCACCCAGGTCCACTCATCCTCTGACTCAGAGGCACTGCTACTAGAGGTGGCTTCTTGATCCTCTAGGCACTCCTTGATTCTGTGAGCTTGAGAAGGGCTTGCAGAATGTGGGGGCCTAGTTTCCCTATTCCTGTGGTGCTCAGAAGAGTCTTCTAACTCTACACTGCTCCCATGATTGTCAGAGTACCCCCCCCACTGCCCTACCTGGGAGGAGGTATTGAGGATACTCTTTTTGGGTTTTATTTCCTGGAGTTCCCCACCAAATTTAACAAACTGATCTTTTGGAAGGCGGTAGTTTGGTAGATCCAGTTCCCTGACTCTCCCTCATATGAGTCTTGTTGATCAGAGATGTTAGCTCTAACATTTGGAGGATCTGTACAGAGGCGCCCGTCCATCAATTTCTGGGAGGCGCTGATCTGTCAGTCCCATTTTACCACTTCTGTTGAAGTCTACCATCCCCATGGCCCCCGGTTCATATGAGCCAGTGCACATGAAGCTGGCATTGTTCATCGCATTGAAGGGGTTAGAGTCCCTGAGTACAGGGGTCCTGTTAAGCGACTTCAATTCAGCAATCCCACTAAGTCAGTGCCTCTTCTGGGACTCACAAGGGAAGCCCTTACTTATATATTTTTATGACAAGTTATACTCTGGATGATAAACCCTTATATAACGCCCCTCTCTTAGAATCCCCCTGACCCCAGTGAGCCAAGAAGTAGGTTTGTTTTGAAAATTAAAAAGGTTTATTTGAAAAATTAAACAATAGATATATATCACACTTTTATAATAAATTAATATTTGATATCACACTTAGACATATGACAGTGAGTGATCAACAATGGATGATGTTATACTAGCACACTGGTTTAATTACTTAGGAGTAGTATAGAGGATAAGGTAGCTGAGAATGCTTTATATGGTACAAGGAAATGCAAGGTGGAAAAGAAGCAACACAGGAATAAACTTGATATGATTTCAGCAACACATAATATAATCACTTTTCCCCTTTTGGCAATTCACCCCCCCCCCTCTATGCAATGTAAGGAGGTGGAAGTATTACACACAGTCTTCAGGAATACAATCACAGTACAATACGAATTCAATTCCCGCCTAGCAAGCTTAAAGAAACAGGGATGATTTTAAACACAGGCAAAGTACCTTAAAGGTGGTATGCAAAGAAGGGAAAATATGCTTAAAATACTTTTAATTCCCTCTAGAGGTTCAGGGTGGGTGGTAGCTACTTTAAATTAGTTCAGGATCACTTTAGCCATGCTCTAGGAATGATTGTCAGGTTTCAAACGAATTTCAGCAAAGGAAAGCAAGAAGCTGCTATATGACAAGTGAAGAAATTTGAGCCAAATCGCAAATCGCAGCACTTTTTCCGAGTGCGTCGAGGGCGATCACGGAAAAAGTATCAAGGGATACGGACGATTTAGTGGAGGTAGATTTTCAGAAATGAAATTTTATAGTTTCAGAATGACAGATGACAGTTTTGCAGCTTTAAAGTCACAGAAGGACACGCAATTCTATGATGTAGTTCTAGATAGGTTAAAATAGTTTGAATTAGATTATTTTAAACTAAGAGATTGGTTTTGCACAGTTCTGGCTGAGTACTCACACTATATTTTGGACAGGAATGCGACTTCGTCACGGATCGGGTCAGGATTGGCTGCGGTTCTCTCGCCACTGCGTACTGGTTCTGCGCACAGCGATCTGGTCTGGGTCTGGTCTCTCTGGATCTCTGGTCTCTCTGAATACAGCACTGCTTTCTGTGCCTGCTACCGGTTCTGCCAAAAGTTCTTGGCAAAGAATTCAAACAGCTCGCCCGGCTGTTGAATAGTTTGCAAATGATTTTGAGGCCTGCTGAAAAAGGATTCAGCTTGTGGATTCAGGCCTCTCTGCTACAAGTTCTGGAGTCTGGGTTCAAAGTTCTGGTCTCTGGAGATTGATGGATTTGAAGTCTGGAGTCTCCGTCAGCGTGCTGCGCAGGAATGAATTCAGTTGAAGGTTGGAAAATGAATGTCCCTGTCTGGGTTCCAGTGGCTCTTTTTATGTCTTTTGAAAATGGGTGTGGATGCTAACTTTCTTTGCCCAACCCACTCACGATTTGATAGGTCAAGGATTTCTCGTTGACCTGATTTGAAAAGGGAACAGTGAGTCAGAGTGATGAGGTAGGTTTATGGTCAGAGGATCCTCCCCTTGTCAAATTGCACACAAATCTATTTCTGATCCAAATACCCATTTATCTACGTACCATTTTTCTAATATTATATGTCCAGTTAACATATTTTCTGTAGCACCAAACCATCCGATCCCTGTCTTTGTAAGATGTCGTGTCCACTTTTGACAGAATTCTGCCCTTTTCATCCAGATAACGACCTCTAAACTTTTCCAGATTTTACACAAATGTGCACCAGGGATATGGTTTTAGATGATAAAGTGTCAGATTTTTAACATGCATACATTTGGAGTAACAACCTTATTTTCCGCTACTACTCCCCAGAACATACCACAGAGTCCTGACACCTCTTAAAATGTGCACAGAAAAATCACAAGAATGATGATATTATTTATATAATTTTTACAAGAACGCACTATGAATTATCCATCTTTTTAAAATTATGCTCTGGCCCCAAAGGGGTGTGGTTTTCCAAAGCACATGGTGGAATTTCTGGTTTGTCCACTTCCCCCAAGCTCAGCTTGCTCACAGAGGCACTTCTCCTCCCACTTCTTCCAAGAGGAAGCTATTTTACGACTCCCCCCCAATATAACATTTGCCTGAGCCCAAGACAGTGCTTTGTTCAGTTTCCTGCAGTGCCCAGGTGCCACTCCCCTAATTCAATCAGAGAGGTGTCATCTCCTTTTGGCAGGGGCAGCAGAATGCAACCAGGCCTGGGAACACAGCTGCTGATCAAGTTTCAACTCCTGTCGGGGGTAGTTGTCAGGCAGAATTCAATCTCTTTAAGCCAGGCTTCAGCTAAATGTCACTTTGGTTCCCAGTTTTCTACATTCAAACCAAACTTGCCATTTTTACACATGCAGCTAGACCACTGATTCTAAGTTCAAAACTATGACATTTAAACAATTGCAACCCATGTAACACTCAAAAGTAGGTGACTCATTTATTCTAAACATTTCGATTTTAGTGGCTTTAAACCCAAATTCACTTAAGCTGCTGACATCCCCAGCTATTTTCAATACATACATTAGACAATTACTTCCACCAAGTCATTTCAGAATATAGTTTTACATTGTATCCACCACGTAGTAAGCCTTTCTTTGGCCTGGTTTGGTTCATTTGTTCAGTTTTACACCAGTGTCTGGTGGTTTTAAAACGCCGGCTTTCTGGTAGTGGTGAGCACCAGTATTGCACCTATTTTTGACATTAATAACAACAGATTTTGAACAACACCATATTCCTTAGCACTGATTTCACTCATGGCGCTTCTGGCCCCTCACGCTCACACTGGTGGGTGGCAGGTCAGGCGACCATTTTGTTGTGCGCGAAGACTGCGCGGTTCTCTAGGATACTGGTGCAAATGTGGGATTTTCCGCCCTCTTGGATTTCCTAAGCCCACAGCACCTAGTGTTGCAGCATAATAGTCCAAACGTGGGTCAGGACACCCAACAGTCCTGATGTTAGGATCAGGGGTTTCTGTATCCCTCTCTACATTTTCTCTTTCAGCCACCATTCCCTGGTGATATGCACAAATCTGAGCCTTTTGTTCCTCTATCAAGGCCTTACTGGTCTCAATAATTTGCTCTTGCATTGTTACTTTTGGTGGAGCCTATCATTCTTTTCACAGAGAGCCTCATTGTCTCTCTGTGCTTCCTGCCTGGTCTGGGAATACTGGGCCAATTTCTTCTGCAGGAGACTCGCCTCCTGAGTTTTAGTATCATTGGTCTAGGTGTTCTTTTCCAGAGCATCCTCCACCCGTCTGGTGTGCTCTAGTAGCTTCTCATATTCGGTTTTTAATTCATTGAACTCCTGGAGGGCCAGCTTTCTTCCCTCTAACTTGGTTTTTAATTGGCTTATTTCCTGGCCTAAGGCGTCCCTCTCCTGACTTAGGGTGCCCCTCTTTTTAGCCAGGTCATCCCTTTGTTTTTTGAATGCATTGGATTTCTGGCACTCCTCATCAAATTCCTCTTGAGAGTGGAGGTCTTTAATAATTAATGTATTATTTTCCTCTTTCAAGGATTCTATGTGGTTTTGTAGGGTGACTATCTGTTCTGCGCATGTTCTATTATAATTTAATTGTTGTGCCAGTTTCTATTGACTCTGTTTTAAAGAGTTAACCCTTCCTGACACTCCTATTTCAGTGCCTGTCCTCTTTCAGTGCCTGAACTTGAGTGTCTTGCTCTGCATTCTCTTTCTGTAGGAGCCAGATCTTCTTTTAATTTTGTGACATACTGTCTAGATTTTGTCTCTAATTCTTGGCTCTTCTTTAGACTTTGTTTGGATTCTTTCTAGTGTTTCCACTTGATTCCTTGCCAGAACTATGTTTTCAGCATGCTTTTCCTGCATTACTCCTATGTGGAGGTATAGGTAGGCTGCTATTCTGGCAATTTTACTCCGCTCCTCTTTCACTTTTGGGGCCATGTACAGTTCACTAAGAGCTTGTTGTAATTGGCCCTTGTCCTGCCATGTATCCAGGTCCATGGCAGTGACCTGTTCTTTGATTTCCTGAACCCAGACATGTTCATTCTGTTCTGGCCACTCACCCCTGACAAAAAGTTTGTGCAGGAGATTTTCCCTAGCCAAACTGATTTCTACCGGGATCGCCATTTTGGAAATATCAATTTCTTTATTACTTATTTGGGGTTCATTTACTTTTACTTTTACAAACAGGCCTGGTTTTGGAAGGTGCTTGTACAGTGTAGCACAGTATACCAACCAAACAAGGTGTCTACCCTGCAGGCTAGTCTGCTGTGTTAGACTGTCACGGGTGGTAACTCGGACTCAAAATCACGGCACGAGCCCCCAAATCTGTTAAGGATTTCAATTAGGAAATACACCTGGGCCTCAGCCTAGCATGCAGTGCACAAATGAAATACTTATTAATTGTGTCTATAGGGTCAATATTCTGAGTGATATACCACTCATATCACATCCCTTCTCAAAATACCCTCAGGTCACAATGGACCAGGAATCAGGCTGGTTGTTAAAGGTAAAATATATTTATTTATTTAAAATTCTAATCAAACATAGGCTTTAATATATGGGGCACCAATCACCAATGTGGTGACAATACAAATAAGAAAGTAGGTAAGGCAGTTGAATTCACTTATAGCAACACAGAATATAAAACACAGAGAAAATAACAGTTTTGGCTTATTGGAAAGATGGCACTTATGTAGGATTACCCCCTGCAGATTTCTCAACTCACAAATAAGCAATTCTACACAGATATAAGGAAGCAGCAGGTATTCAGGAATAAAGAACAGTGCACATGATTTGAATACAACCTTCCCTACGCAATCAAGAGAGAAAAACGGTTTGGAAATCATAGACTTTTAAAATGACATTCGAAAATGGCTGAGCAAAACAATTAAAAGTGTGCAAAAGTCCTTAAATCAATATAAATTCCTATGGGAGCAACATTGAACAGGTGCTAACAATCATAAGCTTTAGGATGAGCAACAGTACACACTTTGAATCTTTGTGGAAGTTTGGAAATACTTGAAATTGAAAATCACATGTGTAACTTTTGCAGAAATGCAAATTCCTGCCTAAAATTCACTAAATGGTTTTTAAGAAATAACACTGTTTTTGGATGCAGTTTTTGTGTTGGGTTGTAGCTATAGGTCTTTTGTTTAAGTCAGAGTTGAAATGAAGGCTCTAGCTATTAAATTGAGGAATTTAAGCAAGTTTGAATGAGAGGTGTTTTTGAAAAAAATAAATCAGCGAAAAGCAGAAAATTGGTTTTGAAATGACAGGTTGATTTTACTTAAACTGGATTAATGGCTAAGAAAAAGAGAATGCCACCCATGAATCGCCACAGTTTCATGTCCGCTTGTAACCTTTCACATGGCGGATACCCAGTTTTCTTTATGGTAATTTTTTTTTTATCCAAATCACTAATAACTTATGGTCTAATAAAACAAAATGAAAATAAAATCGCTAACACTCGGAATCACAGATAGAGTTGCAAGAATGATTCTGAAAATATTATAGGTTCTTAAGTTAAAGATGGGATAGGTTATAGATAGGGATAGGACAATGTAATGCAATATATGCTATATGGTTTACTATGATTCCTATTGATACTTACAGTCCACATTAATTTAAGATTTTGGAGCGTCAAGGGCTCTGGTCATCACGTATCGGGTCTAAGTACAGCAGGGCACTTCCGGCAGAAATAGGTCAGCTGGTCGGTTCTGGTCAACTGGACTGGTACTTTAGACTGGACTGGACTGCGCTGGTTACTGTAGACTGGAGATCTGTGGGATGGCGAGTTTCAGCAGGCAAGCCTTTATCAAACTGGAAACTGGATCAAATTGCTTCCCTTAGGTTTTGGGATGGGTCAGGATTTGAGCCTAGCTGAAAAGAAATTCATCAATACAGAGGGCTTGGCTTTGCAAAGAAATCTGGAATCAGGAACACAATGGAGAATTCAGGAATAGGGTGCTATGCAGAAATCAGGATGGAGTCAGGCATCAGTGTGTCCTTGTATTGTGAAGTTCCCTTATTTATCCTGCCTAATGACATCACTCAGTTTATGGTAGGTGCATTCTTACAACCCTCACCCACCAGGCTATAATTGGGCAAGAGCACAGTTCCCGCCTTGCTCTTGGCTGGTTGGATGACAGAAAGGGTTGTCATGTTTTATGATATGATCTGGAAACCTCCCATAGTTATTGGGACCAGAATCTAACTTTCCAACAAATACATATTTATGTACTTATGCCCTCTAAGAAAATCGGATACATAAATTACATATTTCGTGGGTCACATTTACATCCAACTCCCAATTCGGTGGGACCTGGTTTTGCCTTTCTGCTAAATTTTGGCAATTTTAACCATAAAAGGTTTGGCCTGACATGTTCTAATTCTGTACATATATGCACAATCACACCTAGAACATGGGTACACAATATTAGATTTGAAATATTAATAGTTTCTGTGCAATTGGTCATTCTTCATAACTTCTGTTCCCTACGCAGTAAGAAATCCTACCAAGTTTTTAAATGGCTAGCATAAATTCAGATTTATATGTATGTACTTTTAACTTGTTTACTTATTCTTGCTGGCAAGTTAAATGTCTTGAAGTTCAGTGGCAAAATAAGCATTTTAAACACAAAAATCACATGTCCGTTTTTTTCTTCCTTCTCAAGTGTGAGCAAATGGCAAGTCCTTTGAAGTTGAATAAGAAGCCTCTTCCTGGAGTGTGGAGCTTCCTGCCCCTACCCTGGAAGGATGAGTGTTCCAGCCTGCTATTGTCTTTGCCTGGGGCCCAGACGAATGTCTAATGAAGCCCAGTGTCATCAGTATGAGAGGCCTCCCAACAGCAATTAGCCTTTCCTGCCAGCAGTGAAGTGTCAACCTTTCCCTGGCTAAGGACTGTCAGAACAGAATTGTTTTTTTTTAATAGTTAATTAACTCAAGACTGGGTTTAACTTTAAGTTCCACCTAAATCTTTCATTTAAACATATAAAATGAACACAGTTTATATGTAGAGTTTAACCTTTGCATTCTTTTGACATTCTTAAAGAATTAAGCCTATAACCAAAATCATGCTTTCACAACAGGAGCTTTTGCACTTCATTCATGAAAAAGCACATTAAACTGAGTTCTTTGAATCAGATTTTCCTCTACACCACACACACATTTTAGTCAGCATTAGTTCTTCCCTTGAGTGCTGGGATTGTTTACAGTCTGGATACATGTATCATGCCTTTGTTTAGAGTTTCTCTCTGCACAGCTGATTCTGTTACTGGTAGCAAAGTTTAGCCACATTTTTCCCGTGGAAAATGAAAACAAGGGTTCCTGGGTTGCTTTTTCATTAGATACATTTTATAGAGCTGTCAGTCAATGAGGCCCGGTTCCTCTGAGCCACTCTGGATGATCCTGGGCATTGCAGTACTCTTGTAATCTCAATGATTCAATGGAAATTAATGGATCTAGCATCATAAACAGCACTTTTTAAGGTTGCAAAGCTAACATTTTAAAAGGCATTTTCGTTTTTCGGCACAATTCATTCACTTTGTTCCATGTTGAATGTTGCAGAGCCTACTGGCATGCTCCTACAGTGAGAACTCTGTTTCCCCCCCCCCGACTGTGTGTGGCAGGGCGTGCAGTCTTTTTCTGGTTGTGACACAAACGCAGTTTTGAGGATTTTGGCACACACATGAGTCAGCGCATCCATTTTGGGCTGTTTCTTTCACCATTTGTAAAGTGATGCAGTGGGGCACATTTGGCACAAATATCCCCCACACACACAAGGGGTATAAGGGTGTACCCCCACCCATGGGTGCCACAAGGGTATCCCATGGGTGTTGTTCACCAAAAGAAAAAATGAAGAGCTGCACTGCCAGAGGTCCAGGCGGGACCTTAGTGGCAGAAGACATACAGAAAACACACACAAAGAAGTGGTAGGACAAGGGCCAAGAGGCATTGGCTTTCCAAAGGGACATTTCTAGTATCACATCTGCCCCTCCCCCCAGTCTCTGGTTAGGGTGATTGATTTCCCATAAGATGGTCACCCTCATCCAGACAGTCAATATTACTTCTGGAAAGGCCATCTGCATTGTCATGACTTTTCCCTGGCCAATGTTCATTGGTGATGTCGATCCCTTGCAGGCTAATGGACCACCTGAACAGATTGGAGTTTTCACCCTTCATCTGCATAACCCACTTTCAGGGCTTATGGTCAGTTTGGACCTGAAAGGCAGACATGGTAAGGTAAGGTCAGGTAAGGTAAGGTCTAAAATGCCTTAATGGTCAAATTATTTCAAAATACTCCTTTTCAACAGTGGCCCATCTACAGTCTTCACCCTTGAGTTGCCTACTGATGAAGATTAGGGGGTGTTCTCTCCCTTTGCCATCAAACTGGGACAAGACTACACCTATGTCTGTGTCACTTGAATCAGTTTGAATCAGTTTGCACAACAAAAAGGTTTGCTGTGCACAGACTTCCCTCCAAGCCATCAAAGGCCCTCTGACAGTCTTCACATCAATGAACCTTCTTATGCTGTTTGAGTGATGTCAGAGCTGTCAGAGGGGCAGATATGGTGCAGCCTGCCATGAAGGTCTTGTAGTACCAAGTGAGGCCCAAAAAAGTCCTCACCTGGGTTTGAATAGAGGGAGTGTCTCAGTCAGTTTGGATTTCACCCCTCCTACCTCATGACCAACGTAAGTGACCTTCCACTGGGCTATATGGTACTTGGTTGCCTTGATAGTGAGGTTGGGCATTTTCATGGGCTGCAACAACTTATCTAAGTGTGTCAAATGATCTTCCCAGGTAGACCTGTAGACAGTAATTTCATGCAGGTAGGCCACACAGATGGTCTCCAGTACACTGAGAACATGATTGACCAACCTTTTGAAGGTGACAGGGGGATTCTTTAACCCAAAGGGCCTTGCGGACAAGGACCACCAGGCTGGATCAAGGGCTGGTTGAGGGTTCAATGACACCCAAGTCCAACATCTTGGCAACCTCTGTCTGCATGTGGTACGCGACAGTGTCTGACATCCTGTAGCATCTGTGTTTGACAGGTACATTGCCACCAGTGTAAATATCAGGCCTGAGTGGGTGCCTAACTCCTCCCCACTCTATAGTTCCCACTCTGTCACTTGATATTTTATCCCTTACAAGTTTTACAATTTTCTCCCACTTACTACCTCGAAGTTGGTACCAGACATTACGCATAATCGTTGGATCCAAGTTAAAGTTCAGGCCACATTTCAACAGGTATTCACTCACGCAGTATTCCACAAATCTCCTACCATTCACAATTGGTTTCACAGAAATCTACAAAACATAAATATATCACCAACCATAAAAAACATGTAATATCTAAGTCACCAGATACACATATCTGATTCATATTAAAAAACAAACCATTCATAAGTTAATTCAATACAACATTTTAAGCACAAGCAGAAGGTCAAGATTTTGGCCCTGCAAAGCATGTACAGATGTAAAAATCATTACCTTGATAGAAGTCGAGCACATACAGCATTTCCACAATTATATGTCATCTACTGTCACTGTGAAGTCATTCAAGTATATGAAAAAAAATACAGAGTTAATGCATTTCACTTTTGTTAATATAATAAAAGTACGTTACTCCTACCTTTTTTCACAAATACAATTACAGCAAGCACTACTCGTGATCCCATCCCCATGTATACACTGTAGAAAACAGCTCAACTCTTAGGAGTAGGTCATTATACATACTCTGAGCACTATTATGAGCAGGTATATGATGAATCACCAAGTTGGGCCCACCAATGTAAGTGACGTTCAACTTATTCACTGATCACTTTTGACATGACACTTCAACATTTCTAATGCATCATTACTGGATATGGTGGAATTAGAATCCATGCAAAGAAACACATATTAGATGGCAACACTGCTTCATTGGAAGTGTGTGATCACAAGCATCATAAGCATGAGAAACACAATCATTGCCACCATCACCATGCACGTAAGTCACAAGTTAAAATTGTGTAGCAATTGTAACTCGATACCGTAAGAGAGAGGCATCAGGAACATAGATTATTGCTTGTGAAGGACAAAGCCGTGCCAGTTACGTGGGGCTTGGGTGGGTGTGGGATGTGGAAATTGGTGTTGAGGGTGGGGGAAGAAGGGAAAGGGGAATGTGGAACACTTACCTGAATCCCTGGCAGGGAAGATGGTGGCCTTCTGCTTCCGCTGAGGCTCAGAACGAGGGATTTACCATGTGATAAAGCCCCGGATCTGAGCCTTCTGAATTGGCTGGGAGGCCGCCACCCGTCCTCACCACCTGCCGGGTACTAATGGGATGTATATAAATCTGCATTTCCTTTTTTGTGTCTTTAAAATTCTATATAATGTGTAAGTGATTTAGTAGGAGGATTTCATTTTATTATGCAGGTGTCTGGGAGAAGTCTTTCAATATGGGTTATGGGAGACTTATGGATCCACTTTCTAAATGAGCATGTCTTGGAAAATTGCCACAGTGGGAGCATAATGCTGACAGATGTTTGTTGGCACAACATCACAGATTATAAGAGGATTCTGAGGACTGTGCAGATTCCAAATATCCTGGTGCTCCATATTTTTTGCAGAAGACCTTCAGCGCAAGAATGGTTGACAATTTGTATGAACAACGTGAGAGTACTTGATTGATTTTATGTCAAACTACCCAAATTGCCATATTCTATTTCACAGCATTGGTGCAGGACAAATGTGGCTAAACACAACCATGTATAATGTTGAATTTATAAATATTATGCTCATATCAATGGGTGCATTGGCAAAGTACTCGGTCATCATAGTATGTCAATAGTTAGACAAAACAACATTCAGAGAAGCGATATATGATATTTTTGTGACACCAGTTAAATTCTGACAGATGCTAGCATGGAAGTAATTTTACATAATATCTTGTTCATGTTGTCTGGATTGTGCATTTCTAGAAGGCATCTAAGTACCCAGTGTTCCGGTGGCCTAGTACCTCTGTCTTGTAGTTCCTATGATGGAGTATAGTATGGTCCTGTTATGTTGGATTTGTTGTTATCAACTGCAATAAAATATAAAATGTGTGTTTCTCACAAGGATGTTTTAGCATTAATTATTTGGTATAAGATGTTTTTTAGTACATTTTTGGCCATTTGTTGTCATATTAGAATTGCCTTAACCCGACTAAATGATGGATGAAGCAGATGTATTATCATTTCAATCGCATGCATTTTTAAGGATGTGTGACTGGAAGGAGTATGAATTAGTATCTCTAAATTGCACAGTACCATTATGTAATCTATTGTCATGTTATTTGCATATATTTGGTGAGCATGTCTCACTGGATTGTTTATCATTTTGTACATCTGAACAGTACATGGGGCATATTTTTTGAGATTGTATTATTTCCTACTGCACCTATCATTTGAATGTTATCTTTTTTCAGCATGATGGAGTCAATGGCTTATGAAAGTGACATTCTATTTGGAACACAGATAACAATTATTTCAGATCATATCATTTTTACCTGTGTGTGTCAAAAATATAGATGCCTTTCTGTGTTTTCTGAAGTTATTATCTCATATGCGGCTGGTGCATTTCTAAAAAGCATATGCATTAATAACAACTGGATAGTGACCTTAGTATCAGGAGGCAAAAATAAGAAAAATTGAAACATACAATTTTGAGAAATTGGCTTCTGAAAATCCCTTTTCCCAATGATGATCGCATTTTAGTCAAATTTAAAAAATCACTTCTTTTGAGCTTTTTATACATTTTGAACCTATGCATGCATATTTACGACATCTGGAGTCCTTTATCAGATGGGGCGTGGTTGCTTGTTTGGCAAATGTGATAACGATCTATTATCCACTGGTTCAAATGTTTTTGCTAAAATCAATTTTTCCTACGTAACCTTAATTACTGAGACACAGTCAAGGCTCTATAATATATAGTAAAATATGCCACTGCAGGTAACAAACCCCACATGGTACAGCACGACCCATTAGCCACCATGCAAACTAAGCACACTGGACATAACCAAACTCAACTGACTTTAGAATTAGATGTGGAGACGGCTCGTGCAAACATGGAGCAAACACATCAAACTTACCCGTTGAACTTGATTTAAATGAGGCATCATTACATTTGAGGTATATTTCTATAATCAAGGCTAGAATCATTTGAGAAAATGGCACATGCCACGTGAACCTTATGAGGAGACAATATTTCAAACCATTGAAAGCATTAAGGGCCTGATTCATGAAAGTGTTTTATAATGGCGCAATCCCATAGGAAAACGTTCCATGAATCAGGCCCTAAATCGATAATGGTCATCACGGTTAGCTACACCAACAGGTAATGATCGCCAGACACTTAAAGTAATGGCGGGAGCGAAGGGAGTGTGACTAAAGAGGGTTTCAGGCCATTACTACGCCATTATCACAATCATCGTCACCTCAGGGTTTCCATTTTGCATATGCCATATTCTCAAATGAGTCTATCATCTATTATGATACGATAATATATATGTCATTTATAACACGCCTGCACACAAGTGTTTCTAGGCGCGATGTGTTGCACTGATGGCAACAGAAGCAAAACAAACTTTTAGGAATGTGTGCGTGCCTGGTGTGTTGAAGGAGCCGTGGAGGCTGGCAGAGCAGAACTGACGATTGAGGTGGCCAGCTGTGCAGCAGGTAAGGAAAGGAAGGGGCAGCAGGGAACAAAAAAGCGGTAGGGGTGAGGAGACTGGTGGAAGCTTCACTCAGACAGTGGCGCCAGAAGTGGAAGAAGGGTCTTATCAAAGAGCCCATTTGTTTCTAACAATCTGATTGGCTGGGGTGGCGGATCTGGTTGCTAATAATGGAGCCATGCATCAAGAATCCCACTGTTGAGCAGGGCCTTCATGTACCAACACTCAGGTGATATACTGGATACATGCAACACAAGAAAACCCATGGGGACACACATGTCTTAAAATCTGACCAATGAAAATAACACGAGAAACTAAAATGGTAAATGAAATCTATTGATCCAATGCATTATGTTTGACAACATTCAAATACAATAATTTCAATTTTATAAAAGTCGTGCTTGTTTATTCAACTTTAGCATCATTTTGGTAAGTGACTTTATTGAAATTCCTGTGCGAGAAAATGTGTTTCCTTCATCCGCGTACAGAATGCCAGAAACCTATTTATGCTATAAAATCATGTATAACGTCCATTAAATTTAGTACATTGTTTCTCTTATACAGAGGCCGCGTTCTTCCCTTGAATATTTCAGGCTTCGCTGACGATGAGAACTGTTTAAAAGCATATCCGTCTATAACTCTTTCTTGCAAATAGAGTGAAGTGCTATGTTCAAGTCACGGCATGTCAGGCTGATGCAAGCAATATGCGCTGTTAGATGTCTGGCTCACACATTTAATATAGAACAGCCACCAATAGGAAGGAGTTCGCTCTGAACAGACAGCCACGTTATACTAATGCACCCTCCCTCGCTAACTGCGGCATTCCTTGGCCCCGGGAATCTGGAGCGCAGGAAATGGCGGTGTCAAACCATTTGCCCAATAGGCGGCCAGGGATGCGTTTGATGTCGGATAGGGCAGCGGCGCTTCTGAAGAGTGACCACTGGGGAAGGAGGAGAAGTGGTTGGGCCACGCCTCCCTCTCACCCCCTCATTAGAGACAGCCGCTTGTGACAACAAAAACCGGATGGAATGTTCTGTGAAATTCTAAAAGCGCGCGGAGCGCCGAGACCCAGCACTAATTGGAAACTCATTGCAACGGTGGTCTCCGAGGGGTCTGTTTATCTTGCTGCTTGCTGTCTTGAAACGAAAGCCAAACCCTTGTCGGAGACGCCAGGACTGACGATAAACATATACACACATACACACCTCAGAGGCCAGTGGGGACCAAACAAACAATCGGCTGATTTAGGTCCCTGCGAGACGTCGCATTCTTCAGCTTTGAGCTTTTACAACCCCATCCGAGCCAAGAACAATTTTGAAGAGATCGTGGGCTTTGTTTACATTCATTCGACATGCCTGTTCGCTCACTTTTCCCTCCTTGCTCCGTCATGATTCGTTACATGTTCCAGCGCATGTGTTTTTGTTTGCAAACCCCAGATGAGAAGCCCTTTTTTGAGTGTCAGGGGATAGACCTGTCCTTGAATTATTCCTGTTGTCTCACATTCGTTTTTAAACAAAAGGAATGAGTGGCCTTGCGTTCGCTGAATAATGTCCATTTATTTTTGTGAGTCAGCCGAGGGCAACGATGCCCACGGAGCAGCTGAGGTATAACGACTACCACCATAGTGGGTTCTCACTGAAGGACACTCTCTGTACTGTGCTCTACTCATTGGGCACGTGTTGTCCTTTGCAGGATTTTAGAGCTCTTTAATGTTGCAAAAAAACATGCCCCCCAATTTGTTTTTAGTTCCAATTGGCCACCATCAATGCATTTCCCTTGGGAGGATGAAAGCTTGAAATTCCAACATGGGACACAGGGTTCATAATCAGATCTGTCTCCCACACGAGGGATTAGAGGCGGAAAAGACCTTTCCAAACACACCCATTGCTGTTATTTTTGTTCTGGAAATAAGATCATTTTGCAAGTGATTTAAACAGCATATCTGATTTTTAGGTCATCTAGAGAACAGACCTTTAGGCTAGTGGCCATTTTACTTAACGGGGAAGTTCTCTCAGGCATTTTATTGCCCGATGGATTGAGCATGCATTTTTGAGCATATATGTCAATCACACAGGTCAGAAACCGCTGCACCTCAAGCTAACATTATTAGACGCTAACACCCCTTGTCACAATTCCAGTGTGCATCTCATTTGAATATCCTCTGTGCTCTAGCACCTTGAAGCATTTGTTCTGCTAGATGGAATTACCAACAAAATGCTTTGGACCCAACAACTGGACAGACTCAAAGGAGATGGTAAAATACTGCTTTAATCTCAAGAAGTAAAGCAGGGTGAATAAACACTCATCAATTCAATTCATGCCAGATCACACTGTTTTATAATTTAGCTCTAGCTTATATAATGCTAGATGCGTCACCCATGATGTCATCCTACATGTTGGATTATGGGATCGTGCCTACATATAGAATGCATAGATATTAGGTTCTCATTGGCGGCCCCTTATCTGTAGGACACACCCTGAGCTACATCTAATCACATGGTTTAGGGTATTCGTCATAGCAGAACATGTGGCAGCGGAATAATATTGTAAAAGTGCATGGCAGGCTATTCTAATTGGTTGGCAACCCAAATCCAACCTTGGATATTCAGCTTGTTAGCAGCACATACATAGAAACGAAACCCAGGTGGTTGGATATATGTCAACTTTCCTTTTGTTTCCCAATTAGGCCACCCTTTCTCATCGGTAGGCTTCATGCCAGTGTCTTCTGTTTGAAGGTTGACGTTGCCAGTCTGCAGTGCCTCGGGACATTCAAGGGAGTGTAGATACACCTCTATCTTAGGTCCAGGCCTAATGAATAGACCTTATTTGCAAGCTCTTTGTCACGTGATGCAAGAACATGAAATTGTCCATATTGACAGTGCTTTTAACCTTATTTGATTCATTTTTGCTGGGTGCATTTCTCTTTTTAGCCTTTAGATACTTGCTCACTCCATCCCATATTGACTATGTGCCTTTTAATCATCCAACATTTGGCATCAGTAAATGTTCGTGTTCCTCCTAATCTTTTGGAAATATGTCCTTGCGCATGGTCTGCTTGTAGACTCCCTTTGTGCTTTTCCTTCATCTCTGGAAATAGCATCCTCAGTTCAAAGCCAATGTACTCCTTTATTTCACAAGGAAAACAACTTCTTCATCATCTCTCCACATTTAAGATCCTGGGCTCCTATTTGGAGATAACTTGGTTGATCGACATCCGTTGTCCATCTTGCTCTGATGGTAGTCCTAAACATTGAATTCATAAGCATGCTTCTATGCATTCTTTCTACCTTGGTTTTCAGCATATGTACAATTATTGATCAGGGGATCAGTTCATTCTTCTTTGTATTCGTATATACTGCATCATGGAGTACATGTTTCTCTTAATTCTTTAGTTACATCGCCATTCTTAAGTATTTTTATATCGGTTCAGCATAGATTCAAACATCTTCGTTGGGTCCTATATTGCTGTTATTAGACTTTGATTAACGTACATCCATGTTGCGCACCATTTTATTCATGTCTGCTTTCTGACAACTCGGCAAAGGACATCCTTCTTGATAGGTTTCCTCCACTGTTTGAACGCGAGGGTATCTTCTGAATGGTTGTCTGAGTGCATATCGCTTTCCATATAGTCGGCGTGGTATGGACATGTTGCATAAACTTGTGCATGGGTTCCAAGTTGTGGCTCCTCGTCAGTCACTCCAATAAGGTGGGGGTGAGGGGGCGTTGACTCTGGAGAATGTGCCCGCTTGCTCCTCTATACATCTGTGCGCAATGTATTGACGTGTCTCCATTGAAATGTCAAGACACCTCTTCCCGCGATAAGTATCAACAAACTCTTTCTGATCAGACAACATTGGAGTTTCTGCTGCCTTAGTGGCCACCTATTTCTTTATGAACCCCCACATCTTCTTTTTGCTGTGTTAAGCTGTCTACCAAGTACGACGTACTGACAATTACATTACCTCATATGAATTAAATTTGTTAGCCGTTTATATTTAAAACTTGTTTATATAATTTACAAATGTCTTTACTAAACCATTAAAATAAATTATATTTACATGACTTATTTTTTACATGTGCCAATGTGAAATTTCAAAGTTTGGGCCTATTCCTTTTGTCTTTGCAACTATGGGTTTTTGAAAAATGTCTGTCTCTTAATTAAATTTCACATTGCATTTTAAACTAAAAGCGCATTGCTTTACTTTGGCCAAATTACACATGTTTTACTTTTTCACGCACAGTCACTATTATAGTTATTAAATATTCAAGAATTATGTCAACAATACAGGCCTTCCTATACGAGCAGGAGTATCCAGAAGTGGAAATGCTTGAGAGAGATAGAAGGTGAAACGATGGACAATCTACTGTAAGAAGCGATGATCAATCACAGGATTCTGATCCTATTCTCATGGAAGACGTTTCCATTTGGTGTACCTACCTTCAATGTGAAGTAGTGCTATCTTTAGTGGAGAACTGCTGTTGCAGAGCAACTCTGGCTACTTGGCCTATCGATCTTACTTCAAGCCAAACTATTCAGCATTGTTTTTAACAACATAGCATTACACTATCTTTTTATTTAAAGATTATAAAAACATTTTTCTATGTTCCTATCTTTTATTGTTCGAAAGGGAATACATAGTTCTAGGCTACCCTTACTTGAAAAGAATTGTTTTATCAGCGCTTTACTCACAAAGGTACCTTTTCCAAACATACTAATCCCTTGACAGCTGATAGTACAAATAATATAAAAGCAAATATGGAATTCATACAACAACACATTTTCTGTATTTGTTACACAGATGGTACAGGCTTTTGCCCTATCGAGCGTTCACATGGTGGATTCATCCAAGACTCGGATTCTGCGTTCGACAAGTTATACCTGCCTGTGTGGTTCGAGCCATTTGCGAAAAATTCCCTAGTGACTCCTGACACTACATGGAAATTATACAAACCTCACCGCAACCACAGCAGTATAATTTGTAGTTGGTATATTCCATCAACCTTTCCTTGCCTGATCTGTGGCTGGTGACTCGCACCGTGCTTTTGGCCTCCTCTTCATCCGCAATCCCTGCTCCTTGAAACCACTCCAAGGCACCAACAGGACGCCCTGCAATACCCTCCTGAATAATCTCCACCATGTGCGGTGCCCTTGCTGCCAAGGCTCCTTTGGGCTGCATTGGGGGCTAACTGTGTGCTTGGCTGAGATTGAACACCCCTTCCTCTGAAAGCATCCCTTCCTCTGAAAGCATCCCTTCCTCTAAAAGCTACTTACCCTGTGGAGCAACCAGAGCAGTCTGGGCACCAACCTCTCTCGCCCTAAGCGCTGGGTCATTTTTGGCATGGCCGTCAATGCCCAAAACAGGGGCCAAGTGGAAGTCATCCACGTTTTTGACCCCCCAGGAGGCCATGAAACCAGCAATGCAATCCGTGAGGGTGGTGGTCCACTGGCCCCCACCGATACCGGCCCACGCTAATCCTGTATTCGCCAAACAGGACTTTGAAGCCATGTTGCTGGCCTTCATGCAGGATATTATACAGAAGATAAAGCAGGAAATGAAATCCTCTAAAGACGTTCTGGCCAAGTCAGTTGCAGACCTGAATTCTCACCTACTGGGCCTTGAATCTCATGTAAATGACTTTGGGAATACGATATAGGATCATGCATACGACCATACAGAATTGGCGAAGCAAGTGGGGGGGGGGGACACCTTGAGGATATCTGGGTGAAACTAGTTGACCTAGAAAATAGGCAAAAAAGAAACAATGCTCACCTTCTAGGGAGGTCGGGGGGTCCTGTGCCACGTTCAAGACCGCAAGCTGGCTAAATACTTGAGAGATCTCTTTAAATCTTTGCTTGAGCTCCCTGACTCTGAAGAGTTAGTCCTGGATAAGACCCACCGTGTCTTTTCTTCTACACAACAGAGACACAACCTACTGCCAGATGTCCTTTCCTGTGTACACTTCTTTCATCACAAAGAGGCAATTATGGCTGCAGCCCGGAGGTCGGAGCCGGTAGTCTTTCGAGGAGCCTCCCACACTCTATTCAAGGATCTCTCCCCATATACCTTGGCCAACTGCCGATGCTTGCAAAGGGTCACCTGCTTTTTACAATCACAAAAGGTCTGCTATCGCTGGGGGTTCCCCTGTAAACTGATTTTTAACTTTCCAATCGCCACAACATAATTGGCTTAGAAGACGATGCAAAGCAGTTGATGGAGGAAGGGAGCGAGAACCATTTGTTAGAAGCTGGGGAGCCAGAGGATACTCACTTTGGGCCCACCCCTAGAGGCAAGAGGAGGAAACTCAAGGGATGACGGGCCCAGCAGTTCAACCATCGACACCCAGAGCCGAATTGGACTTGAGGCCTCCAGACTGAAGTGTCAAGAAACTCTCGCTGGCGGAGATAAGTCCAGATGCAAAATATGATAAACTCTGGTATGGATTTGCTGAAGAATTGCTCACTCAATTGGTTCAGCAGCCCTTGGAAGGACATCAATCTAATATGCTTCTTAACTGTTGTAAAATGATGAGGGGTCTCGGCAAAAGTTCGGGCATCCTAGGCGGACTTTATGTCATTGTTGAAATTGTTTTGGCAAATTCTTCCAAGCATAATTTTGTTTTATTTGGGTTTAGGGTCTGAGAGTTTTTATTTGTCTTGTAACTCACGACATGAGATGATGCTTTTGCTGAAGTGTATTTTTCGGCCTGTCCCACCGGGTGGAGCAGCTAGTAACTGCATAGTAGGCTTAACCGAGCATGCTCATGATGGCGACTCCTGACATTTTCTGTATCAACCTGAATTTACAGGGTATAAATGCCCCGTTAAAACGCAAAGCACTCTTTCATAGCATGGCCAATGTTAACTCTGCGCTCCTGTTTCTTCAGGAGACCCACCTCTTTTCCTCAGACAAATTTTGCCTCAATAATAAATTGTATCCCGTGGCCTTTTACACTTCTAATGGCTCGAAGAGGGGTGGAGTGACCATCCTGATCTGCAGGGGTACCCCCTGGAGACGCTAATGGTTTTACGGGACAGGGAAGGGTGGTATGTCATGGTGTTGACACAATTATATGAGCACAAGGTGACCTTGGCTTTGATTTATGGCCCAAATCATCAGCAAGACTTCTTCTTTGCTTCTCTTTCCAAGATGCTGGCGGAATTTGCAGAAGGGGAGATCATCCTAGGGGGGACTTCAATGCTGTGGTTAATCCTCTGGTAGACACATCTCTTCCCCCGACAGCTCACGATAAGAAAAACATTCTGGCTCTCACCACACTACTACGTGAGCACTCGCTAGTCGAGGCATGGTGCTTTTTTCATCAGGAAGAGCATGATTATACCTTTTTTTTGGCAGTCCATAAAGGGTTCTCCAGGTTGGATATGTTTCTTCTCACCAACACCCTAATCCTGCAGGTAACTAGCACCGAGATCCTCCCAAAAGCCCTTTCAGACCATGAGCCCTTAACGCTCATGGTGCCCCCACGCTGCCCAATTCCCCCGCATAAACCTCTGTGGCGCCTGATTGAGTTCCTGCTAGAAGACCCTTTAGTCCACTCCAAAGTATATGAGGCGATAAAGCAGTACTTTTTGGAGAATGACACTGGGGATAACGGGTTTGATACAGTGTGGGACGCCGGGAAGGTGGTCATTAGGGGCTGTATAATAGAGCAGTCAGTAGCGCTGGGGGAAAGCACAAAATCTGCTCCAAACTCATCTGGAGGAAGGGGACCAGGGAAAAGATAAGAGCATAGGGAGAAGGAGTCCCAGCGCTCGCTTCAGGACTTGCGTGTGGCTCGGAAGGCCCTGGAGGTACATTATGTGGGGCATGCTGTGCAATATATGCTGCTAACAAAACAATATTTTTAGGGGAAATAAGGCTAAATACATTGTTGGCTGCAAAACTGAAATAAAGGGCCATGCACAACTATATAGAGGTATTGCGGGGTGTTAGTGGTTATTGCAAATTTTCTGAAGAAGGGAAACTCCACATTATGGAGGAATTTTGCCAGGTACACTCACACCAGTGGCCTCATCAGATAATGCACGACATTGAGGCCGATTCATGGAATTAATGTGCGCTGAAAATTCCTGCGCAAGCGTGCGAAAGCATGCGAATCGCAGCGCAAGTGCAGAAATCGCAGCGAAACCCGCGCACAGCGATTCATGGAAGTCCGTGCGCGTGTCAATCCCTGGATGTGTGCTAAAATCCTGCGTGGCGCACATGTCTCCAAACAGCGGGCGCTACGCGCACAGCGAAAGAGCACATAGCGCAGCGCACACAACTACAGTAGGCAGAACAGGGGGCATAACACGCGGAATGGGGAACAACGCGTGAAAATGTGGGCGTCACGGGGGAAGTACAGGAGCCAAATGCACGGAACGCCCACACGCGCGTCTACAACACGTATTCATGGAATCGAACGGGGTCAATGCGTGCGCCAAAAAAGATGCGCTAATCCAAAAACACGTACGCCAGCAGGAAGCAGGCGTACGTGGACCCGCGCAGCATAAAAGTGCGCGCAAACAACAAACAAGCTCAGACGCCAAGATGAATATACCGTTCCTCACAGCAGTGGTCGTGGGATACCGCAGGAGGAGGAGGAGGATAGTCAGACCCATAATTTTTACACCCAGAACCAGCCTTTTTGGGATGCCTGATGACCAGGTGTATGGGAGGTACAGGTTTCCACCTCACATAACACCCACCCTGTGCTCCCAAGCACTGAGCCCCTTGGAAAAGGTGCTCAATGTACTGCACTTCTTGGCCACTGGTTCATTCCAGCGGACAACTGCCATAGTGGGAGGGTCTCACAGGCCACACAGTCACACTGCCTGCACCAGGTGTTGGCCATCATGACTACACGCCCATCAGTACACAGGCACATATACGTGCCCAGAACACCTGCAGAAAGGCAGGCTGTCGTCCAGATTTTTACGGGGTGGCGCACTTCCCCAAAGTGCTAGGTGCCATTGACTGCACCCATGTGGCTCTACGTCCTCTCAGGGCAACTGAGCACATCTACAGAAACCGCAAGCACTGGCATTCCATCAACGTGCAGGTAGTATGTGATGTCAAGGGAATCATCACCTCAGTATATGTCAACTATCCAGGGTCCACCCATGATAGTTTAATTTACAGAATGTCAACCCTAAACCGGGACCTAGAAGCTGGGCGGCATGGTGATACATGGCTGCTTGGTGAGTATAAATGCATGCATGTCAGATGCTGAGTAATGTCACAACCCCACTAATGATACCCATCATCACCTCCCCAGGGGACAGTGCCTACCCACCGAGCACCCACATGATGACGCCAATTCGGAACCCCACCACACCACCCGAGGTAAGATACAACACAGCCCATATTGCAACCCGAAGCGTTCGGATTGCTCAAGTCACGCTTTTGCTCCCTTGACCGCTCTGGTGGGCAGCTGCTATACGCGTCCCCAGTAGTCTGCAGGATCATAGTGGCAGCATGTGTCCTGCACAACGTTGCAACACGCGGGGCCTGCCTGTGGACATGGTGGTGCCCCCACATCCCCAACCACAAGCACGGCCGCTGCGCATGGGAGGGGAAAGGGCATGTGGTGAGGCAGCCCGTACGCAGCTGGTGGCTAATTACTTCACCTAAAATCACACCCCTGTGGAGTGCACACAGCCCTGGCATATACCAGCTGACAATCAATGATGATGACATAAGGGACAGTCAACTGTCACAACCATACCAGCCTGAGATTGGTCACCTGGAATTGTTACATTGTGTGCATCCCTACCTGCCGAAAGACAACCAATGCTGTGTCAAAAAAAACACACACATTTATGCTGCATGATTGACAACCCCCTTGCGAAATAAAACATGAAAATAGCGCCATGTCACCCACCCCCTCCCCAGCTCCGTCACCCAACACACCATGGCATCTCATGCAATGTGAAAGCAAACAAAACAATGCACAAGACCTGACACAAGTGTCACAAAGTGCACTGTCCGAAATGGAAACTGCCCACAGACAATATGCTCCCAGTAATCAATAACAAACAGCACACATGAACAAATACTTACCACCAACACAATACAGCAACACACCATGAAACATTGCAAAACATGACAGTACTAAGTCAAAGTAGTGGTAGTCTTACAACCTGAATAAGCCAGCACATCGACCCTTTCCAACTGTAGAGTGTTGCTGCCACGCAAATGTGTCAGTGTACTGCATACAACATGAACTCCATCTGCAAAGGAGACAGCCTTGTGAATACATGAGGAAGGAGCCTTCAAATTAGGAGGAAGACATGGATGCACAAGCACATATCATTACACCATGAAGTGTACAATACAACAACAATACCCACTAGGGATGTACACACAGTATTGACTACAGACTGCCCACACAGCTCATGGGAGCCCAATGTCACTGTGTAAGTCACTGTCACTTGGTCACACCCTTTGCAAGCCCATGGAAATGGAAACAGGAGGGGTGTGTGTGTCACGAACCCAAGCATCTAACCCAAACTCAGGACAAGCCTGCATGGGCCCAGCCGAAATACAGTGGATGCCCATGGGACCCACACAAGGCAACACACTGTAAAAAAAAAAAAGAAGACAAAATCAAAAATGGCCATGTGGGGGGTGGGGGGAGGCCACCCAGGAGGTTTGAGGACAGGGTGCACACCAACACCCACCTGAGTGCATGTTGCGAGAAAAAAAAATATCTCCATGGGCTCATGGCCTGCACGGCTATGCCATTATGGGAGAACTGCTGTCGGTCTCTTCACCCTCTGCTGCTGCATCAGGAGGTGGTGGCACTATGGGAGGCAGCCCACGCAAAGCCCTGGTATAGTCCTCCATGGCAGCAAGCATGCGGGTCTGGAAGGTCTGATTCTGGAGGATTAAAGTGTGGAGATCCCCATGCAGCATGTCACGGGTTGCCTGCACTTCTGCACGTATGGCCTCACGGGATGCCCGGATCTCCTCACGTGTTGCCTGCAGCTCAGCTGAGAGCGAACATGTGAGGTGCTCCAGGTGCTGTTATGCCCTAACATTTCGGGAAGCCTCAAGTTCAAGCAGACTCTGCCTGAGGTTATGGAGTTCCACCCTCAGGGCTTCCCTGTGGCCCTGTGACTCTATTGATATGGATTCGCGCAGAGTCTCCAGTGCCTCCCATCGGTCCCTGTTGGACGCCAACATGTCTTCCCTGTGTGATTGGCAAATGGAGTCTGTTGCCTGCTGTTGTTGCTCCATCTGCCTTTCAAGGGGGATAATGGAAGTGGCCACCCTCTCCATTGCCTGAGCCATCATTTCTACTGATGCTGCCTGTTGGGTTGCCATACCGTACATGGAGTTTTCCCATACAGTATTGCCTGGTGGCGCACGGCCACCGTGTCGGCGGGCACCACACCTGTTTGGGGCAAGGCGATCTGCACCTTGCTGTGCTGGCACTGCCTGAGGCTGCAGGACTGCATTCCCCCTCTGATCTGCTGGCCCAGGAACAGGATCAGATGCTGTGGAGTGTGACCCTGCATCCGTAACCGCCAAAGGTGGACCTACCGACACTGACATCCCCATAGAGGGTTCTACCCCTGGTCCAGGTGGGTTGTGCAGAACAGAATCCCTGCCAGAAGCACTGACCTGCGACAGCACATAAGTCTCATCATCCAACTCAGCACCTGAATAGAGGTCTGGGGAGCTGCACCCAGAGGCACCCCTCGACAGTATGGTCTACAGTAAAGTGTTTTCACCCACCACCACACCACGTCCCTCACTGGTGCCTGGTCGTGGCTGAGAATCCTCCTGGGTCTGCATCATCTCCTGAACCTCACCAGCATCAAGTGCGTCGTCACCTGCAAAAACATGAAACACAAGAAATGGAAACAGGCATGAGCACCATAGCACACACATAGGCCTGACAAGACAGAGATCCTGTACATGGTTAACACATGTCCCACATGACTATAACCCTGGCATGCATGCACTGTCAATGATTCTGAAGGGGAGTCAAAAAGGCAGACAATGAGGACACCAAGATGGAAAAGCAACACATTTGCAGCATGTCGTGTAGCACTGGCATCACACATCAGCCTGTGAGTGGCATGTCCAATACACATACATGACACATGCCAGCACACAGATGTCATGTAGCATAGCCATGGTAAATTAGACAACTATAGCGATATGTCAGTGAATGAGTATGGTCACACATCCATGTCACATGGACATGATGAGAAGATTAATGCAGAATAGTGTTGCAAAATATGCATGTGCCGCACACTGCAACACATCCAGTGTACCATTAGACAGTGATTGTAGGCAGATGTACACATCAATGGTTGGTCACTTCAACATGACAGGAAACAACTATCATGTTCCACATGCAAACAGGCCCTAAAAATAGATTTCAGCAGGCCAATACTCCCTCGCCCTGAATGGTTTAAGCATTCACATAACCAGGTAACTAAAGTGGCACAATGTGGGGTGTAAACAATGACAGAAGCATGTCACATATGTGGCATTAGGGATGAAAAAAGCATATGAAAAATGGGATAATCTAAACAATCAGCCTGAATGAACACAGAAAAAATCAGAATAATATTGTTGCAAGATGATAGTTCAAGTGCAACAGCAGTAATGTGGGACTAATTGGCTACTGAGGGCAGAAGGGATACTGTCATACCCAAATCAAAGGCACATGAATGGATTGGAGGAAGCACATGGGTGGCCCATTACACTCTGGAGTACACACCCTCACCTGGCACTCAATCAGAACCCGTCACCCAAACAACATACACATGGATTACACACACATGCATGAGCACTCACCGGACAATACCTCGTAATCAGGTAGCTCTCCCACGCCTTGGATCTGTTCCTCTGTGACGAAGGTCCCAGCAACAGACTCATGTTCAGTGAGTTCGTTGTCCTCTGGTGGAGACCCACCACCAGTCACCAGAGTAGCGGCATGATTTGAGGCCAGCTTGTTCTTTGCTCTGCGTTTCAGGTCATTCCACCGCTTGTAGCAATCATCAGCTGTGCGCCTCACAAATCCAAGGGCACTTATGCGGTCCGCGATGGTCTGCCAGTGTGCCCTACGTTGACCAGGTGTGGTCCTGCACCCTGCAGTCACCACCATTTCACGGTTATGTGCCGACACATAGGTCACAAGTGCATCAAGTTCGGGTCATTAAAGCTAGGCTTCCTTGACGTGCGGGACTGTTTAGCTGTGTCTGGGGTCTCAGCCTGTAGTGCCAGAGCACCCTTATTCCTCTTTTTCAAAAGTGGAGCAGAGCCTGAGTGGCTGCTCTGGTCAGTAGGGGCAGAAGCGCAGGTGGACTGGGTACTGGGAGTGTGCGAAGGCACAATGACCATAGGTCTTGGTGCAGGCATTGGCTGAAGTGTGATGTTGGCAGGGGCAACGTCAGTTTGATGGACCAGGACCAACACTGTCCCAGCTGGGAGACTCAGAGCTGGGGTGGATTGAGCTGCAGCTGCCCCTGCAGCCTCCCCACCCTGCCTACTTGGGGGCAGCAGATGACATCGCTGCCCCAGATCCACATGGCCTGGTGACACCAACTTGCACCGGCACACGTGGCTTAGACTTGCTGACCTGGAAGTCAGCCTGGGAGTCATCCTGTGCTGGGTCAGGTGCCACAATGGGCTGGTCCAACAAAGGCTGAGCTGGGATGGTGTCAGCCACGTTTCCCTCAACCATGGGGGGGGGGGCATGGGTGTCCCTGATTGGTCCTCCACACATGGGGGTCTAGGGGCACCCTGCAAATCCTGGCCACGTACCCTACCGCGCCCACCACGCCCACCTTTTGGAGGTCTGCCACCTTTGCCTCCCTTACCGCTTGGTCGCCTCCCAACCATGGCACTGATGTTGTCGTGCATATGGGAGTTGCAGTAAACAATTGTCCTGGGCAATTGGGGGTGAAAGGGGTAGGGTACTAGATGGAATTTGTACCCTAGTGCTCTAGCAAGGCTGTCTGTGACCCCTGGGGGAAGATGACAAATCACGCAACGCACAGGAACCCCAAAAACAAAAAGTAACGTGCACGCAACCCTTTGTAGACCACGTGTGTGGAAAAATTAACCCGCTCTGTGGCACCCAGAAACACAAAAACAAGTATACGCGTGTTACACGCAGCCTACAATGACCTCTGAGGGGGTACGTGACACATGGGGCAAGCACAGTTGGTAAATGCGTGCGCGACTCACCGTCTACCTGGAAAAATAACATGAAAAAAACGCGTGTGTGCGCGTAGGCAACACCCCCGCCAAAAGAAGAATTGTACGCTATCTGAGGAGACAGGACAAAAGAAGAAGTGAACGCTATTTGAGGAAACAGGCCCAAAAAAAATAAAGAACGCTGTCAGAGGTAACAGGGAGTACGAACTTGAAACGCTGTGAAGTAATCGCGTGTGAACCGACAAGAAGTAGAGAATTCACCCACTCGCTCTCCATGAAAAGCACGTACAAGGTAATGGGGTCCTACACGTACCTTTTAAAGCAGCCCATATGTACAGCGTCACTTACGCGCGTATGCGCTAAGGCCCTTTTCTCCAATTACACGAGCTGACACTCGGACGTGCAGTTTTTGGACGTGTATGACGAACATGCACCCGTGTTGATGGAAACACCCGCACGCGTCACGTCACTTACGCACGTAGGCCCTTTCCTTGGATTACACGCATTCACACGCGGACGTGCAGTTTTTTCACAGGCGCTGAACCACTATGCCCACGTCATGAGGGAAACACCTGTGCGAGTCATGTTACAGAAGCGCTTACGCGCTAAGGGCCTTTGGTCCATTGAAACCGTGTACGTGTGCTGACGCGCTTACGCGCTAAGGGTCTTTCCTCCAATTACACGCTGACGTGCAATTTTTTCACGTGCCAAATCACTCCGTATCAAGCTGGCCACTCAACAACACACGGAAGACCACACTCCTGCCCTTAAAGCCGAATTACTGCCCCCCAGATCCCCGAGACCGCTCCCACCTGCCATCTGCTGCTGCTTGCCTGCCAGCTGCCCACATGCCCTGCTATTTGGTGCCTGCACATCAGCCAGGGTTCCAGTTGCTGTGTCCACCTCTGCTGAAACAAAAGACTCCCGACTGGGATACCATCGCTCCACAGCCCAGCCCCAGGACCCAGTTGCCCACCCACGCCTGCCTCGGGGGTCACCATGTTGGGGCAAACACCATCTGAAACCACTCGCGACCGCCAGCCAGAGAGGCAGAGGGTCACCAGCTTCAGTGTGAAGGAAGTTGGTATCCTGGTGGAGCATGTCCTGGGGAATTTTGATGCCCTCTTTGGAACATCACGCTCCAACAATAAGGATGGGAGAGGATCTGGGATGACGTAGTGGTTGCCATCAACGCGAAGGGGGTGGCAACCTGCGACATCAAGCATGTCAAGAAGCGCTGGTAGGACTTGAGGTCCAGGACCCTCTACAAAGCCCGGCGCCTCGCGGAGGGGGCTGGGTCAGCATGAGTGACGTCCAGATGAGGGTCCTGGAACACGTAGGCCCAGCACTCCACGTGCAGATCCTGCAGAGGAAGACCTGTCTGGAATTGAGCAGTAAGTGGCCAAGCATTGGTGTGTGAGACAGGGCATGTTGCAGTGTGCTGGTAGTCTGATACTTGACTGTATGTGTGGCATAGGCCATGTATGGATGTGTGTGTGCAGGGATATCATGGTCATGCATGTGAGATCAATAATGTGTGAACCACATGGTTGGTGCATGAGTTACAATGCAACATGGGTAGCTGTATGGCAAATGCACACATGAAAGCATGCCAGTGTCTGTTCTTGCACACGGTGGGGCTGTTTGGGATGGGTGCTGCTGTCATGTACATGTATGGTACACATGTGTGTGTGTCTGAGAAGTGTGTGTGTGACTTAGGTACGCCATGGATTCATGACACATGTCTGTGATGATGTGTACATTCACTCATGCAGTGCGGTCACCGTTGTATGCACTGTGTCTATCCACTGTGTCTGTGGTGTGCAAGGCATGATGTATGACCCTCCGGTGATGTGTGTGCATGGGATCAGTGTGAGCCATGATGCATGTGAGTTTGAAGGCAAGATTCTGGTTAATAGAGGCCCTTGTACATGGATGTTGATTGCAGGCGCCGTGCCTGTTCATGCATGTGTGTTGCGTGCATTCACCCATGTGTTGTGGAGGGATAGGATGGAAGTGATGTTAAACACTGCAACTCATGTGTTATTCCTTCCTGTCTAGGGGAATGTTGTACTGTACCCTGATGCTTGTGTTCTATGTCTCCCTCTACGCAGCGTCAAGTGAAGAAGAGGGTGGAGACAGTGCTGTGGATCCAAGCGGTGGGGATGCCTCCACCGGGCGGCGATGCAAGGCCCAGCCACCCTCCCAGGACTTGCCATCATCCGGGAGCAAGGGGGCTGGTGCAGCGTCTGCCACTACGGCTGTGGCGGAAGGGCTGGGTGAGCCCCCACAGGGGCTTGCAATGGCAGAAGATGGTATGGAGACATCCAGGTTGGTGGTCTCCACGGAGGAGGAGGAGCCCGCTACTGAGCCGCACATGGGGCCTGGTGGGGGTAGTACCACTGGTGCAAGTGGTGCAGTCCAGAGCCAGGGTAAGGAGGCAGCACAGGTCACCGCGGAGGGGCCTGTGCATGTCCCTGTCCTTGACCCTGTGACTGCACCATCATGCACCAGCAGGGATGCCCCATCCCAGGCCTGTCCGCAGGTAGAGGAGAGTGCCATGTCATCTGCCTCTCCACTACCTGCGGGCCAGGGGTCCATTGACCATATGGGCTCCATCCTGGTTGGTGTCGCGTTGTGCACGCGTGAAATTCGTGATGACGTGCGTTCTTCCTGGGCGGAGAACGCACACCATCACGAACAGCAGCGTCGCGACGTGGCACTGTTGGGAGGGGCCCTGGTCGGTGGGTTCCTACATGTGTTGCGCACTCTGGTGGACCTCTCCTCCTCTGTGGAGACTATGCGCCAGTCATTCTCCCTGCCGTCTTCTGGCCCAGATTCCACCAGGGCCCCCTGTGGACCTGGCCCGACCAACACAGCCAGCTTGGTGGAGCTCACATCCCTGCCACAGTCGGGAGTCAGCGGTCCAGCAGGGGTGGACACCTCAACTGGAGACCAGCTGCTGGAGGATGTGCAGGCACCATCGGACAGGGCACATGGACAGCAGCAGCAGCAGCAGGAACAGGCTGTAGATGGGAGCAATGATGGCTCGGGGTCATCAACATCGGAGGGGCAGGCATCGGCCAGAGGGCAGGAGGACCCAGGAATGGGAGTGTCTTCCGTGTGGCAGCGGTTGGGCCAGCGGATAGATGCGGAGCGGCGGCGGGCGGAAGAGGCGCGGCTCACCATGGTCAGGGCGGAGTTCTCCATGCATCAGGCGTTGAGGTGGGCAGAGTGCCTCAAGACAACTCGCAGGGAGTTGGAACAGGCCATGAGTGCCTCCCTGCGAGACCTCGGGGCCAGGGCAGAGGCCTGCCTCCGGGACATTGACATGGAGTTCGATGATGCCCTGGCCCGGGTCAGCACAGAGTGAGCCGCAGGACTTGCCCGTCGCCATTGTATATAGTTAGATAGTGTTAGGTTTCCTTTCTGTTTTTGTTTATTTTGGGGTGCTTGGACAATGCACCACGTTTTTGTATATAGTTCTTTATTAGGTAGTATTTTTTGTAGGTTTCATTTCATTTGTTGGGCTCATGGACCCTGGATTGGTGATAGTTGAACAGTGGATTTGTCTTTTTTTTTTCATTTCACCATGGAGCAATGGATTTCACTTATTTTTTTCCCTTGGATTTGCTTTGTTGGACTGAGACTTTGGACATATTTTCATTTGGATTTCTTTGGATTCTGATTTCATATTTTTTTCCAGACATGCTGCGTTTTATTTCTTCTTCACATTATTGTGTGTTTTCTTTTCATTACATACATTTTCGGTTCAATACGTTTTTGTTTCATACTTCGATGTGTGGTATTCTCTCATTGATTTCATGCATGTCATGATGTGGGTTTTCACATTCACTTGCACCCATTGTGTGTGTGTGACGGACATGTGTTCATTTACATACTTGCCATTCGGGTTGTATCATGTAATGGGCATTTCTATGTGGGTGGATGCAATACTTGGTTGGGTCTTTGGGCTGGGGTGGCGAGTTGTGTGATGTGGCTGGCCATAAGGCCCATGATTGAGGATCGTCATGACGTGAGGGCAGGGGGACATGTGTGGGGGCCTGCTGGCAGGTACCCCTGAATGCTGGGGGGTGGTGGTGCTGGGGGACGTGTGGGGGCCTGCTAGCAGGTGCCCCTGAATGCTGGGGGCTGGGGGTGCTGGGGGACATGTGTGGGGGCCTGCTGGCAGGTGCTCCTGACTGCTGGGAGGTGGGGGTGCTGGGGAACATGTGTGGGGGCCTGCCGGCAGGTGCCCCTAAATGCTGGGGGGTGGGGGTCCTGGGGGACATGTGTGGGGCCTGCTGGCAGGTGCCCCCGAATGCTGGGGGTGGGGGTGCTGGGGGACATGTGTGGGGGCCTGCTGGCAGGTGCCCCTGAATGCTGGGGGGTGGGGGTGCTGGGGGAAATGTGTGGGGGCCTGCTGGCAGGTGGTCCTGACTGCTGGGAGGGTGGGGGTGCTGGGGGACATGAGTTGGTGATCACTAGTGCAAGTTGATATCTGGCATGGCTGGGGGGCATGCCCATGGTGGATGGACTGCCTGCGGCACATGACCAGGGTGCACGGTAGTCCCCTGTGGTGTGGGCTGCCTGCAGGGGCCATGGAGGTGGTAGAGGGGACACCTGGGTGGACCTACAGTGCTAATTCACATGTGGGAATCCACACGGACCCCACTGGATACACGTACCCCGCTCTGACAGCGAAATTGCGTGTTTAACTTCCCGCGCACCCCCGAAATACACGTACCCCACTGCACAGGGCCTATTGCATGTGAAACTTCCCGCACACCCCCGAAATACACGTACCCCACAGCACAGGGCCTATTGCATGTGAAACTTCCCGCACACCCCCGAAATACACGTACCCCACTGCACAGGGCCTATCGCGTGTGAAACTTCCTGCGCACCCCTGAAATACACATACCCTGCTCCAATCGCCTGTGTAACTTCCCGCGTACCCCCAAAATACATGTACCCCACACGCACAGGGCCTATCGCGTGTGAAACTTCCTGCGCACCCCCGAAATACACGTACCCTGCTCCAATCGCGTGTGAAACTTCCTGCGTACCCCCAAAAAAAACGTACCCCACTCGCACAGGGCCTATCGCGTGTGGAACTTCCTGCGCACCCCCAAAATACACGTACCCCACTCGCACAGGGCCTATCACTTGTGAAACTTCCCGCGCACCCCCGAAATACACGTACCCTGCTCCAATCGTGTGTAAAACTTCCCGCATGCCCCCAAAATACACATACCCCATTCGCACAGGGCCTATCGCGTGTGAAACTTCCCGCGCACCCTTGAAATACACCTACCCACTGCACAGGGCCTATCGCGTGTGAAACTTCCTGTGCACCCCGGAAATACACGTACCCTGCTCCAATCGCGTGTGAAACTTCCTGCGTACCCCCAAAATACACGTACCCCACTCGCACATGGCCTATCACGTGTGTAACTTCCCGTGCACCCCGAAATACATGTACCCCACTCGCACAGGGCCTATCGCGTGTGAAACTTCCAGCGCACCCCCGAAATACACATACCCCACTCGCACAGGGCCTATCGCATGTGAAACTTCCTGCGAACCCCCGAAATACACGTACCCCACTCGCACAGGGCCTATCGCGTGTGAAATTTCCCGCGCACCCCCGAAATACACGTACCCCTCTCGCACAGGGCCTATCGCGTGTGAAACTTCCAGCGCACCCCCGAAATACATGTACCCTGCTCCAATTGCGTGTGAAACTTCCCGCATACCCCCAAAATACACGTACCCCACTCGCACAGGGCCTATTGTGTGCAAAACATCCCACGCACCCCCGAAATACATGTTCCCCACTCGCATAGGGCCTATCGCGTGCAAAACTTCCCGCAAACCCCCGAAATACATGTACCCTGCACCAATCGCGTGTGAAACTTCTCGCCCACCTCCGAAATACACGTACCCCACTCCAATCGCGTGTGAATCTTCCCGCAAACCCCAGTTATACACGTACCCTGCTCCAATCGCGTGTGAGACTCCCCGTGCAGCGAGGTACGTGTATTCGGAGGGGTGCGCAGAGAGTTTAACAGGCATTTTCGTGGTTGGGGGCCTTTGCGCCATGTACGGGATTTGTGCACTGTGCATGGCGCACGGGAAGGGGTTGGGGGCGTAACTGGCGCTGCTGCAGGGTCGCTGCGCTACTCTGCGCCACGGCTGGTTTTGGAAGCTAAAATTCATGAATACGCTGTGCGCAGGAATGGATTTTAGCGCACGCGGCTGGCGCAGAAAGTCACACGCGCACACTGTGCGCCAGCTGCGTGCGCCACTTGTGCGCTGAATTCTATGAATTACCCCGTTTATCCGTAACTCCCACCTCCCCCTGGGACCTACGGAATCTCTTAAAAGGGCCTATCACCAAACAAGAGGTCTTATTGGCAATTTGCTCACTCCTCTCTGGAAATGCTCCAGGGCTTGATGGCTTCTCTAACACATTTTATAAGACATTCAGTGCAGAGCTGAACCCTCATTTGATGAAACTGTTCAACCTTTTCTTCTC
Source organism: Ambystoma mexicanum (assembly GCF_040938575.1). Lineage (NCBI taxonomy): Eukaryota > Metazoa > Chordata > Amphibia > Caudata > Ambystomatidae > Ambystoma > Ambystoma mexicanum. Next base: position 316,031,911 of record NC_090935.1, read on the forward strand.
CTCAGAGACAGTGACGCACATCATGGCAGAATTGGCCACCAAACTAATCTTGAAGCCGGAAAAAGACACAATGGAATGCTCATTCCACCACCCAATTTCCCTGCACAATACTGATGCAAAACTATTTATCAAAATCACGGCCCTGCGACTTGGGGAAGTCCTGCCGTTGTTCATCAATAATGACCAGACATGTTTCAGACATAACCAATCAGCCCATGATAATATTAGCCGAGTAGTGGACCTCATAGCACTGGCCCTCCAAAGAAATCCTCTGTAAACTAGCATTACTATCCATTGGTGCTCATTGAGCGTTTGATAGCATGTCTTGGGACTATCTGAAACTGTCACTGCCGGTCTTCAGCTTCGGTCCGTGCTTTACTATGCTGGTACTTGCAAACCTTCCGTTCCTGGCCACCCGCATTAGGGTTAACACTCGCTGGTCCTCCCTGATATCCCTGAGTAAAACGACTTAGCAAGGATGCCCTCTATCCCTCTTAGTGTTTGCCTTAGATATAGAGCCCCTGACCCAAAGCGTTCGCCTTCATCCCGACATCCATGGTTTTATATATGGGGGGAATGTCACAAGTTAGCATCATACGCAGACCATATACTATGCTTTCCGAAGGTCTTGCTTACCTCTCTGCCGGTCCTTATGTAATTCTTAGACCAATTCCCTGAAGTCTCATGGTTTGAGATAAACTATGAGAAATCTATTGCCAGGGATAAAGTCGAGGGTACACGCGGGTGGACGGGTGGACTTAGTCTCCCCCAGCTAAAATGAGAAACATTGAAACTCTTTGTTGAATTTATGAATTTAAGGCGACCTTAAATTGAACTGCAGTCGCCAGATTTGCAGGCCGAATGCTTCACCACTGAACTATACAACCTGATGAAAAAACAAAACAATTAAAGGTGAAATGTTGCATTTCGGTACTGTATGTTCCAGGACAAACATTTGTATTGGTTCATGGAGTTTAAAACATGCACACATTTAACGTTTTCAAAAAAACTATTAGAAGAAAATATCCTCTCTTGGTTTTGTATGCGTTTGTTGATTTTATGAAAGGCAAATGCCATTCGTCCTTTGCAATTTGGATGGTTATAATTTAATGAAATGTGCATATTTCACCTTAACATGCTAATTTCTGGTGATATCACATCGCATTGTGTTTGTTGATGAGTCCCCCCGCTTTTATTTTTAGGACTTCATCCCTATCTATTGGTATGAGCCCGACGGAGATGCCGGTATCCTTGGCAACCCTATGAGAAATATTTCCATTCCGATGGGCAGATAAATAATTCTCCTTCCTGGGGGTGCATCTAATCTCGTCTGGTGAATGCTAATTTTGATTTATTTATATTTGTATAGCGCACTTACAACCCAGATGCATCGAGGCGCTGTTACATGAGCTTTGTAGGAAATTTTGATTAAGTGGTTACAGGCAACCAAGGTGGTCTCTTGGTTACAGGTACATTAGTAGTAAGTGACTTTATAGATGAACAGGTGAGGTCCAACGTTACATACATCAGTAAGTTTTACATGTCAGTCATTGTTACATCAGTCATCAAAGACAGTATACATTCAGACAAAAAGCCTAGTTTTGTTTGCTTTGCGGAATGCTTGTTGGGACTCGATCATTCTTATGTGAGTAGGAAGGGAATTCCAGTGAGAGGCGACCATCGTGGGAAAACTAGTGCTCCCGGCGCAGACTCTTTGTGTCTTGGAAGTGAGACTCATGTTGCAGTAACGCTCTCAGAGGTCTCGTGGCGGTGTGTTTTGTAATTCTTTGGACAAGGTAGGGAGGTGCAAGATCATGGAGGCATTTGTGCATGAGGGAGAGGGTTTTAAAAACGATTCTTGCCTTGACAAGGAGCCAGTGAGCCTGCCTTCTCACTTCAGAGATGTGGTCTTTCCTCAAAGTTCCTGTGGTCGCCCTAAGGGCGTTGTTCTGAACCAGTTGGAGTTTAGCCACGTTTTTACAAGAAGTCCCTACGAGGAGGGCATTGCAATAGTCAAGCCTTGAACCAATTATTGTCCTGGCAATGGTGAGGCAATTCTGGTGGGATAAGAAGGGTCTAGCTCCGTTAAGAACTTTGGAGCAGTAGGCAGACGAGGAAGCAATGGCATTAACCTAGTTGTCCATAGTCAAATCCGAGTCAAGGTAAACTTCAAGTGTCTGGACGTTATGGGATAACTTAATGGGAATATTGTCGATGTTGAAGGACAAGTACTGCTGATCAAGATTGCCCAGGGTAGTGGGGGAACCGATTAGCAGAAGTTCAGTTTTCTCACTATTGAGGCATAAGCAATTGTCCGACATCCAGGATTGGATCGCGGAATATATGGTGGTGAGGGTGTTCTTATCCGCCTCGTATTTACAAGTGAGTGGGATAAGCACCTGTGTGTCATCCGTGTAATCGGTGTACAAGATGCACAGGGAGTAAAGGATGCTGAACAGAGGCCTTGTGAAGAGGTTGTAGAGAGTGGGCGCGATGCAAGAGCCTTGTGGGACTCCACATTTGATGTGGCTCAGGGTGGCACAGGCTGAGTCTGAGAAGACTTTCATGGCCCTCTCTTGAAGGAAAGATGTGATCCAGGCACAAGCTTTGTGGGAGAAGTTGACAGCAGTGGCGAGATGGCGGCAGAGAGTATTGTGATCCACCAAGTCGAAGGCTGCAGATAAATCAAGGAGCAGAAGGAGCACAGGTTTGCCTGTGTCTCTAAAATCGTCCATTTGATTTTTTAAGTCTAGGAGGGCCGTTTCGGTGCCATGTCGTGGGCGGAAGCCAGACTGCCTCAGGCCGAGGAGACGGTTATCTTCCAGGAATTTTCGGACATGCTGGTAGGCTGCTCTTTCCAAAATATTTAGTAAGAATGGGGCGGTGGTGATGGGCCTGGAGTTCCCTGGAACCATTGGGTCAAGGGAAGGTTTTTTTAAGGAGTGGGCATATGCAGGCTTCTTTGAGTCCAGTGGGTATGTGGCCAGACTGGAAGGATGAGTTAATGAAGGCAGTTAGGAAAGGGGCGAGGATGTGTGTTGTGTCTTTGATAAGTTGGGCCGGGCAGGCATCACCCTTACAATTGGATGGTTTGATGGGCTTGAGCAAGGCAATAACTTCTAGTTCATTCATATCTTTAAAGTCCAAAGGGGAGGAGGGATTCAACTTGCTGACCACAGGTGAGTTACTGTGCAGGTTGGATATGAGTAGGGTAAGTGCTTTTTGATGGCCCCGGATTTTGGTTTTCAGAGTAATGAGCTCTTCTAGCATGGCAGACTGAATGCTATTGCACCAGCTTTCGTCCTTGAGAAGGGGGGGAGTGGAGTGTTTTTCCAGCTCTCTAAAGATTGTGAATATTTCTTTGGATCCTAATTTGGCATCGTTAATCCTTGAGTTGAATGAAGAGGCTTTGGCCTGGGTTATATTGGCATTGTAAGTTTTGGAAATGGCATTGAAGGCACTTCTAATAAATTCTGAGGGGTTGGTTTTCCAGGCAGAGAGTGCAAGCCTTTTCTTGGAGCATTGGTCAAGCAGCTCCCTTGAGAACCAGGCTTTAGAGTGTTTGACGTTTTGGCTTTCTTTAGGGAGAGGGGAGCCATAGTGTCAACCGCTTGGGTGATGATGTGTTTAAAAGTGCTAGCTAGAGTTTCTGTATTTTTGGAGAATGGAGCCAGCAGAGCGGGCACCATTAGAAAAGGTGCAATGTTTTCTACCGTCCATGGACGTGAGCTTCTTGCAAAGGCTCCTGGACATGGGATAGTAGGCCCAGGGGGCCCTTTTTTCCTATTGAGGTCAAATTGAATATAGTGGTGGTCAGACCATGGGATTGGAGTGTTGGCAGGGATTTGGATAATACAGTTATGATGACTAATACAGTCCATGCTACGTCCTTTGATGTTGGTAGGTTCAGAGATCATTTGAGAGAAACCCAAGGTGGAGAGGGTTTTATTCAGGGTATTGGCATGGGAGTCCTTGGGGTCGTTAAGGCCTAGGTTCAAATCACCCAGGAGCAGGACTTGGGAGGTCTTGTTAATGTTGTCAGAGAGGGAGAGGATGAGGGTCTCCTGGAATTCGGCGATGGGACCTGGAGGTGGATATACAATGTACATGGTAATGGTGCAGTTGTCTGAGAGTTTGATTTTGAGTAGGAGGTAGTCGTAGTTGTGGCCATGTTGCCCTTTGGCTTCTCTAATAGCGAGGGCCTCCCTAGCGAAGGGTGACTCCCCCACCTCTCTGGTGAGTACAGTCTTTTCTAAAAATCGGGTACCCTGTAGGGATGGCGAGTGGGAGTGTGGGGCCAGAGGCTTCATTAAGCCAGGTTTCTGTAATTATCAGGAGGTCGAGGTTATCCTTGATAATGAATATCAAGTGCATGGGCGGGTACCGAACGTGCGTTGACCAATGCACAGCTGATAGTGGTAGTCTGTCAGGGTGTGGAGGTAGGTAATGGCATAGGTGCAGCATATGGCGCAGGTATGTTGGGCGTGACATGATCAGCACAGGCAGGAAGTGGTGTGGGCACAACACAAGGCACAGGCATGGTAGGCATCGCATAATATACTAAACATAGAGGATGCCCTATGTGCTGAAAAATTCAATAAATGTATTTCAGAAAGCACATGCTGAGGACCAGAGAGTGTGTTCTTATTAAAAATATATCATTTTATTCTGTTACAATTTCATAAAATCATTTTTGAACAATTATAAGACAACAATTCATTTCCAATCAACATATATTTTTGTGAACCAAAGTTTTTTTGTGCAAATAGCGTATTTTTGTGTAGACGTTTCTCCTATGTGTATATCACTAATACACGATTCTACCACTCATCTTCACAATCAAATCTAGTTTGTATAGAGACATTCTAAATACATTTTACTCTAGTAATATTCCTACTTTGACAGTCCTCCATTATGTATCAACTACAAGCATCTGAGATTATTCTAGTAGTATTCCTCTCATCATTAGATTTCCTTTTGTATAGTTTCGACTTGACATCATTGGCCAGATTTTACAGAACCATTGGTCAACGTCTTCTTCAGGATTAGTAGCCTTATTCAAAGGCTTTATCAGTGCTACAACATATAAAATAACAACAACACCATGATTTAAAACATTAAATAATGCTTAAAAACATAGACAAACAACATTGTTAAAAAACACAATCTCCGAGTTCCCTCAGTATGCTACCGTTATTTCATAAATGGGGAGCAAACTTCCAATGTTGTTATAAACTCAGACCCAAGATGCTCGCGGTTAGTTAACCTCCTTATGCAAAAAACAGGGGTAAATGAATTACCATTGTTAAAATTGGGCCACTAAGTCTCCAACTGTCTTCAAATAGAAACCAAGAAAACCCCCTTACTGTAGATTCCTGTCAGTTCAAGCAATTATAAGCCCCCAAAGTGTGCACCATACAGAGGGCCAGGGTTAAAGACGAGCCCCAGGGGGGTGATCTTCACAGAAAGCTCCTTCAAAGGGAGAACATGTGGATTGATCTATTGGACTGACTTAGCCCTAGAGGCATGAATGTTGAATTTGATTTGATGTGCTTTATTTGAAACAGTATTGTACATCTGTAAACATTTTGTAAGTGGAGATGTAAAAGGTATAATGATGAGAAAATGTAGTAGTTTTAATATGTTAAAGTTCGATATATTTGTGTTATTCAATTGATGAGGTACATGGCTTTGTGAAAATGCAGTCACCTTTGAGATATTATTGTTAAATATGTTGTCCTTTTGAATGATGAACATAGAGTAAACGCTTTGACATGCTGAACTTGGATGTATAAAGAAAACTGTTTGTACTTCAAATAGCATGCATTACATTTTGTAATTTACAATTGGAAATTCGATGTTGTTTCTAAATTTCATGTATTACTTGATTGGTTACTTTCATATTCGGGGGAGAGCCTGTTGGAGTGCGGACATCTCTACCCATTGGGGCACAGTTAATTTCTGTTTCCGTGTTTTAAGTTAATGTTTCTGATGGCTAGCATGGGGACTGGGGCAGATCTTGCTGATCTGCCCTGTTTCCCCCTCTGCTCGGTCATTTTTTGAGTATATGCAGCATTGCGGGTTTGCTTAGTCGCTATGGACCTTTTGCCGGGTCTATTGGGGGGCGTGCTCCTGCGCTGCACCCTTGACAGACGTACACTTTCTCACCTATCCAAGATGGCCAAGCGTGCTAGGACACTTTTTGAAGGCAAAAGGACCTTTTTCATGTAAAAATCTACACTAGCACTGAAAGACTTAAAGCACCCTTTCTCAGACGAATTCTGATGTTAAGCAAATGGAAATGGAATTATGGGATATGTAGTTTCACACATTAGTAATAATAAGTCCATTGACTATTCTTCCATCTCTTCCCTCCTTTTTCTCTTGGTAGTTATTTACTGTTGAGCGAATTCAGTAGCAGGGAAGCAAGTGTGGCCCAGCTCGGTAGAAACTTATTGAAGGTAAAATGACTTTTTTCCTATGCAAAAATCAACACTAGCACTGGAAAGACCAAAAACACAATGGTACTATAGCGTTCTTGTTAATCAGATACGGTACAACACCGTTTTTTTGCTAACTAGAGACACACTATGCTTCAGCTAACATTTATCTATTTTATACTCTTATATTCACAGGAATTGTATTTAGCGGAATACTTTGCCTTTGAGGTGGAGCTATAAATATTTCACTTGCTTAATGAATGCTACTGGAAAGTCACAGTGGGAAAGCTGCAAATAGAAAACTTTTTCAAAATGGATGTTTAAAGGTACAAATGAGATTGCCTTGATTTATAGATATCTTTAACCCTGGCCCTCTGTATGGTGCACACTTTGGGGGCTTATAATTGCTTGAACTGACAGGAATCTACAGTAAGGGGGTTTGCTTGGTTTCTATTTGAAGACAGTTGGGGACTTAGTGGCCCAATTTTAACAATGGTAATTGATTTACCCCTGTTTTTTGCATTAGGAGGTTAACTAACCCCGAGCATCTTGGGTCTGAGTTCATAACAAAATTGAAGTTTGCTCCCCATTCATGAAATAACGGTAGCATACTGAGGGAGCTCAGAAATTGTGTTTTTTAACAATGTTGTTTGTCTATGTTTTTAAGCATTATTTAAGGTTTTAAATCATGGTGTTGTTGTTTTTATATGTTGTAGCACTGGTAAAGCCTTTGAATAAGTCTACTAATCCTGAAGAAGACGTTGACCAATGATTCTGTAAAATCTGGCCAATTGATGTCAAGTCGAAACTATACAAAAGGAAATCCAATGATGAGAGGAATACTACTATAATAATCTTGGATGCTTGGATACATAATGGTGGACTGTCAAAGTAGGAATATTACTACTGTAAAAGTTATTTAGAATGTCTCTATACAAACTAGATTTGATTGTGAAGATGAATGGTAGAATGGTGTGTTAGTGATATACACATAGGAGAAACGTCTACACAAAAATGCACTATTTGTACAAAAAAACGTTTGTTCACAAAAATATATGTTGATTGGAAATGAATTGTTGTCTTATAATTGTTCAAAAATCATGTGTTTTATGAAATTGTAACAGAATAAAATGATTTTTTTTTAATAAGAACACACTCTCTGGTCCTCAGCATGCGCTTTCTGAAACACATTTATTGAATTTTTCAGCACATAGTGCATCCTCTTTGTTTAGTATATATTGAATTCACCCCAGATGCCCATGTAGGTGTCCCCACCTTTGTTTTTGGAGGCATCGCATAATCCACACAGGCAGGTAATGGCGTGGGCACAACAAAGGCGCAAGTGTGTTAGGTGTGACATGATTAGCACAGGCAGGTAATGGCATAGGCACAAGACGAGGCACAGGTATGCTAGGTGTGACATGATTGGCATAGGCAGGTAATGGCAAAGGCACAAGACGAGGCATAGGTATGCTAGGTGTGATATGATTAGCACAAGCAGGTAATGGCATAGGCAAAGAATCTGGCACAGGTATGCTGGGTGTGAGATGATCAGCACAGGCAAGTAATGGCATGGGCAATACACAAGGTGCAGACATGGTAGGCAGGGCATAATCAACACAGGCAGGTAATGGCATGGGCACTATACAAGGCGCAGACATGGCAGGCAGGGCATAATCAACGCAGGCAGGCAGTGTCATGGGTACAGCACAAGGCTCAAGTGTGCTGGGCGCTGGGCGGAGCATGATCAACAAAGGGATTTGAGAGCAGTGGCACATACATATTCGCAGGTGTGGGCACAGACCTGGAGTCAGATGCATGGTTGGGCGTGCGTGCCGCTGGCGGGGCAGGCAAAGATAAACAGGTGTTCTTAGTTAATGTCGGGCCATGGTTGCCCAAGGTAGGTAATCCAGCACCTTTGATGCAGTGGGTGCGAAGCTTTGTGGTGCTGTTGGGGGTATCCTGTAGAAGCAGAGGAGTCTTGGAGGTCGCAGGCGTCGGATGGTGTGTTGGTTGCATTCGACCAAAGGAGTTGGAGGGAACAGCGGAGGAGATGCAGGGAGGAGCTGATGACGAGGTGAGCGTAAGGGAGGCAACGAAGCTGGTAATTTTGAGGGCGGTGTGAGTTTGGGGGGCTCCTGGCTCCCACCCTCAAGTTGCAGTCATGTGGGCTGGGGAAATAAGAGAGGGGCAAGGCATTACGGGCGTGCGACTGGAGTCGCAAGTTTCTGGTACATCACTGGTGGGGTCGGCGGGTGTAAGAGGCATGCCTTCTGCCTCGGGGATGTAGATTGCAAACCATGACACTGTTGCTGAAGGTGGTGGCCTTACCTTGCATGAGACAGCTGGCAACCTTGGACACCGTCGGGCAGCGGAGAGCTGCAGAGAGGGGGGAAGGCCTTACCCCTTGGCCTTCTCCCGACAGCTTCGGGGGCTCTCTTCTGGCTAATGTTCCGGGGCTCTGGAAAGAAGCCAAAGAACTCCTTTAAAGGTGGGACTCACAGGAGTTCTCGTGGCTAGGCCGTATTGGCTTTGTCAAAATGACTCTCCTCTCAAAGTTCCTGTACATTTTCCAGACCCTGGTGTTCTTATTCTATAACATGACTTGCTAGACCTACAGAAAGAAGTGTGGCACTTCAACTGGCAGCGCAAAAAAAAACCTGTTTTTCTCACAAGCTCCTCACAAGAGGGAAAATGCTGAGTGGTCTGGGTTTACCATCGATTCCAAGGTATTTTCGGGCCTCTCAAGTGGCCTCTATTCTGGGGTGGGCGACGCTGGCAAAGCCCCATATGGAAAGGCATAGAACAAGCCGCTTCCGCCCTCCCCTTGGTCCATCTTCTGTTCCTCCCTAAAGAGGCGCAGCATTGACATTGTACATTGCTGATTACCACCTAAGCGACTCTTCAAAACTGGGATAAAGCCTGCATGCAGAGGGGGTTCATATCTGGACTGGGACCGCTTTCCCCAGTCACCCAAAACCCAGTATTCACTCGGGGTATGCAGGCAAAAAAATATCAGCTCGGGAATTCCGGAGAACTCTTGAGATTACGGGATCTCTATAGCGACACAGGGCCCCTGACCTTTGTTGCTTGTAAGGAAATGTGCAACCTGCCTGAATCAGAGTGCTTTCATTATGGCCAATTGTGCCACTGGGTGACTAATGCTGCAGTTCAGCAGGCTGGGTCCCGTGCCCCAACAGGTATTGAACTTAAAGTGCTGGAGGGTCAAAATACACATAAAGTATCTGTATGGTATAAACTCCTGAATAACGCTATGCCTGAGGAGAAGTTCCCCTATATGCTGGAATCGGAAAAATAATTGTGCCTGGAAATCTCGGAAGAGTCCTGGTCAAGGATCTGGGCTAGAGCGCATAAAGGTTCTTGCTGCACTCTTGGGTGCTCAAACTGTGTTGCGTTGGTACTTGTCCCTGCAGCACCTGCACGCAATCCACTCTACGTATTCTGATAGATGCTGGCATGGATGTGGGCAACTGGGAGACCTAGCTCATATGTGATGGCACTGCCCCGTTATACAGTCATATTGGCTGGAGATCCAGTCTAAAATTAAAGAGATCATGGGCACACGACTGGCTATGAACCTGCTTGCTGTTTTGCTGGGGGACATCCCTGAAGATGGCTCCTTTCTTATGACAGGTCCAAAGGCAGATTTGATCTCCCAGCTGTTGATGGCAGCCCAAAAATCACCCGTGTACACTTTTGGAAGGTAGCAGAGGGCCCATACACTGTTTACTGGTGGGTAAAAGTGTGGGAGTTGATGGGGAAGGTGAAAATGTATGCGCTAGCGGCGGGACGGATGTCGAAATTCTCACGAATATGGGGGCCCTTTTGGAACATGTGGCTGACAAAGAGAAGAAGTTTTTTCAGCCTTTAATCTTGAGACACCTTACAATGTCATGAATTAATGAATGTTGTGAATACTTGTAGAACACTTCATTGTGACTAAGTTAATGTATCATGTTGTGTGAATTATGTTACTTATTTTCTTTTTTTTTTCTCCTCTCTTCCCTTTTCCTTTCTTCCCCCTTCTCTATTACATGGATGTATTAAACCTAACAGTTCATTAATTACAAAATATGAAATTTCGATGTTACCCTGCTTTTGACTTTCATGATGCATTATGCCTGTATTGTGTGCATCGAAGTTTCAATAAAAAATACAGGTTTAAAGAAAAATTAGTATTTTACTAAAAAATGTAACATTCAATAAAAAATATATCGACAAAATAATACTGCATTGGATTTTTCACAATTATTTCATTTTACTCTGTGTTTCATTCATATATGTGGTAATTTGAGAATTTAATAAAAGTAATTTCTAAGTCAGCAAGACCTCCAAGTAAAAATGTATGCCATACAATCTACATCAATTAACTTTACTGTTACTGAAATTAATCATTTTAAAATATAATTTGTACTATATCATAATGTAACTAAAGAGTTATCTCTTATCAATTAACTCATTTATTCAAAGCCTTTAAAGTTTTTATTTTTGGGCCAGCAGGATCAACACAGAGTAAGTGAATGTACAACTCAACGTGTTTTAGCATCTATCGTCAATTGTCCCCATGGACCCCTTGTCTCCATACTCCCTTTAAAGGTCCACGTCCCGGCTTTGAACATATCTCTGTCTCATTTGAGGAGTTTCTGGGCCTTTCACACTTGCCTCATTCATATCCATCCCCCCTCCAGTATCAATGGGAGTTGCCACCTGTGACCATGCGCTCACAATGTGCTGGGTGGATGATAACGCACAAGGTACAGATTACCATGCCCAACACAAAAGAGCTTTGCCTCTAGGGACCATTTTCCACATGACTACACCAGACGCAGTGTCTCCAGGCTCCCCTTTGAAGAGCCCGGTCCCTGCAATCAACATATCTCTGTGTCCTTTGCCACGGTTCTGGGCTACTGATCTAGCTTCATCCACATTCATCCCTCTGCCGTATCAATGCCAGTTTTCACTTGGGGCAATGCACTTGCAATGGGGGTGGGTGGGTGAGAACGCAAAAGGTGCCGAATACCATGTACAACTCAAAGATCTGATGTCTCCATACTCCCCTTTGAAGACCCTGTCCCTGCAATCAAGATGTCTATGTGACCATTCACAAGGCCCTGATCTCTTCCACTCGCTTCATCCTTATACACTCCCAATCAAAGGCAGTTCTCATGTCAGACCATGCACTCGAAAAAAGTGGGGGTGGGTGGATGGGAACACACAAGGTGCTGAATACCATGGACAACTCATATGGGTTCTTTCACATGTGGACCATTGGCCACATGACGCCCTCAGACCCAGTGTCTCCAGACTCAATTTTGAAGACCCTGTCCATTCATTCTACATATGTATGTAACTATTCACGAGACCCTATGCTCTTCCACTCACTTCATCCTTATACACCCACACCCTTATCAAAGTCACTAATCACATGAGAGCATGCACTCACAATAGTTGGTTGTGCATATCAATATTGTTCTTTGCAATTTAATGTCATCAAACCCTCACTGCCATCAATCTTTAAACATACCTAAATATGGCTATGTAACGATAGTACGTCACGCCTCTAAAAAAAGACCAACTAAATTTAGGGGCAGTCATTCACACGATAACTTCACATACACACCGACTATTCTAAGCATTTATAAACTCCTTCAAACTTAGCAAGTAAACATCTCTGCTGTCTGCTATGGATATCATCGCAACACTTTTTATCCTCGTTGCTGAATCGCCTATAAGTTTTCCTATTACAGGTAATAGAACTCTTAGTCATTATTGTAGCCTTGTGTTCATATAACTACTTTTAAAGTGAATTTTTACTCAATTCCAATCCAATTTATATGTACTTGTATCTAAATCCCTTCACCATTATCAACCTTTCAAAGTATTATCTCTTGAATTAACACATCACATGGCAGTGTATTATTTAAGAATTTCATCTTTGATCATCCCTTTTATATTTCAGTGGCTCCAAGGATCAATGTACCAGTCATGCATTTCTTGCTGTGACAGACCATAGACTTCATAGTGCTTTGTTTGCATGTCTGGTCAGACTATGTTGCAGAGCAGTTACCAAACTGTACAACACTTTGTTTTTGCTAGATGATTGTTGGTTGAATTAATCACCCTCATACATAATACATTTATTTTTCTAATGATTATTTCTAGATTTTTAGGACTATTAAACAATTCCTTCATGTATCATTTGGGGGTGCCCTAATATCAGAGATGTGAAAACTCTGGGTACAGTTATGAATATTTTCCTGAAGGATCTGTCGTTGATAAGAATGTGGCTGTTAAATTGTAGATTTCCAGTATCCGAGATTGCTATTCCAACTGTATATCGGCACACACCGAGTCAGGTGAGTAGGGAACGTTGAAAGATTAAAATATGTGCACATAGATACAGTTGAACATAGAGAGAGGGATATATCACACGGCCTGCGGTAGCGGGTGTATAGCTATGGTGAAGTTGCTCAACTCATAGGAAGATCATTTTTTGGGCGGCGTATAACTTTGCTTCCCCTGGACAATTGATGAGGTTTCGTCAAGGAGTGGCAAAGTTATAGGGGGTCCCAATTTTTTTTTCTCCCTAGACTGAATAGAAAAAAACTTTGCTTACGCCTACAGATCAAACCGCTGGATGGATTTTCACCAAATTTGCAGCAGGAGCAGTGGCTTGGTCACAAAAGCATTCTTTTATAAATTTGGTGAAAATCCATGCAGTATTTCTTTAAAAACAGGCAAAATGTAGGTCCAAAAGAAGTAGTGATATCTGGCTCCCCTTCGCCTACCCATTTCCTGGTTCATTTCACGTACCGGACCCTGATTGGCCCTGAGGGCCACATCATGTCAGCGGACATCCAATGCGCCAGCTGATTGGCTGGAAGTACTGTAATAGTATGTGTACAGAAGTGGACAGGGCCTCAGGTGACTGGCTTGTTGCACCCAAGAGTCTGCTGACTGGTTGCAAGTACTGCAATCGAATGTGTACAGAGGATACAGGGCTTCAGGCGGCTAGCTTATGTGTGTGGGTTGTGGCCAGTGTAGAGATTGTTGGGTGCATGGCTGTATTATGCTGTGGTGATTCTGGCCAGCTACTAGACTCTTGGGTGCATGGTTGGAGGCCATGCACCCAAGAATCTGCCCACCAGCTGTAAGTAGTGTAATAGTATGTGTACAGAAGTGGACAGGGTGTGTGGCGGCTGGCTTATTGCACTGCCCCGAGGGTTGTGACCACTGGGCAGATTCTTTGCTGCATGGTTGTATTATTCTGTGGTAATTGTGGCCAGCTACTACAGTCTTGGGTGCAAGAGTCCAAGAGTCTGCCCGCTGGTTAAAGTACTGTAAAAGTATGTGTAGAGAAGTGCACAGGGCCTCGGGCGGCTGTCTTATTGCACCCAAGAGTGTGTTGTCTGGTTGCACGCACTGCAATAGTGTGTGTACAGAAGTGGATAGAGCCTCAGGCGGCTGGCTTATGTGTGTGGGTTGTGGCCAGTGTACAGATTGTTGGGTGCATGGCTGTATTATGCTGTGGTGATTGTGACCAGCTACTAGACTGACATGCAGCCAAGAGTCTGCCCACTGGCTGCAAGTGGTGTAATAGTATATGTACAGAAGTAGACAGGGTATGTGGCAGCTGGCTTATTGGGCTAGCCCGAGATTCTTGGGTGTATGATAGTCTGTGCAGTGGGTGCGAGTAATGTAATAGTGTTAGAACTGAAGTGGACAGAGGTTTAGGTGGATCCCTTATGTGTGCGGGTTGTGGCCACTGGGCAGATTCTTGGGTATTTCCCTGTATTATGCTGTATTGGTTGGGGGCAGTCAGTAGAGTTTTGGGTACATGGCCGAGGGGCATGCACCCAAGAGTCTGTCCACTGGCTGGAGGTACTGTAATAGTATGTGTACAGAAGTGGACAGGGCCTCAGGTGGCTGGTTTATTGCATCCAAGAGTCTGATGACTGGTTGCAAGTACTGCAATAGTATGTGTACAGAAGTGGACAGGGCTTCAGGCGGCTAGCTTATGTATGTGGGTTGTGGGCAGTGTACAGATTGTTGGGTGCATGGCTGTATTATGCTGTGGTGATTGTGGCCAGCTACTAGACTCTTGGGTGCATGGCTGGAGGCCAATAGTCTGGCCACTGGCTGCAAGTAGTATAATAATATGTGTACAGAAGTGGACAGGGTGTGTGGCAGCTATCTTATTGGACTGCCCGGGGGTTGTGGCCACTGGGCAGATTCTTGGGTGCATGGTTGTATTATGCTGTGGTAATTGTGGCCAGCTACTTCAGTCTTGGGTGCAAGAGTCCAAGAGTCTGCCCAGTGGTTGAAGTACTGTAAATGTATGTATAGAGAAGTGCACAGGGCCTCAGGCGGCTGGTTTATCGCACCGAAGAGCGTGTTGTCTGGTTACACGTACTGCAATAGTGTGTGCACAGAAGTGGTCAGGGCCTCAGGTGGCTTGTTTATGTGTGTGGGTTGTGGCCAGTGTACAGATTTTTGGGTTTATGGCTATATTATGTTGTGGTGATTGTGATCAGCTACTAGACTCTTGGGTGCATGGCCAGCACCCAAGACTCTGTCCACTGCCTGCATGTAGTGTAATAGTATGTGTACAGAAGTGGACAGGGTGTGTTGCAGGTGGCTTATTGGACTGCCCCGAGGTGCTTGGGTGTATGATAGTCGGTGCGGTGGGTGGTAATTTTGGCCAGCTACTACAGTCTTGGCTGCATGGCCTCTGGCCATGCACCCAAGAGTCCAAGAGTATGCCCACTGGTTGAAGTACTGTAATAGTATGTGTAGAGAAGTCCACAGGGCCTCAGGTGTCTGGCTTATTGCACTCAAGAGTGTGCTGACTGGTTGCACATACTGTAGTAATGTGTGTACAGAGAAGTTGACAGGGCCTCAGGCAGCTGGCTTATGTGTGTGGGTTGTGGCCAGTGTACAGATTGTTGTGTGCATATCTGTATTATGCTGTTGTGATTGTGACCAGCTACTAGACTCTTGGGTGCATGACCGGAGGCCATGCACCCAAGGGTCTGCCCACTGGCTGCAAGTAGTGTAATAGTATGTGTACAGAAGTGGACAGGGTGTGTGGCAGCTGGCTTATTGGACTGCACTGAGGGTTGTGGCCACTGGGCAGATTCTTGGGTGCCTGGTTGTATTATGCTGTGTTAATTGTGGCCAGCTACCAGAGTCTTGGGTGCATGGCCAGAGGTGTATCGTGTTCTTCTAAGTTCAATACATTGGCCACCCTCATGCTCACCAAAATCCAATACACTGACTACCCTCGAGATGTATATGAATTTAGTACATTGACCACCCCTGAATTACATCCAAATTATATCCAAGCCCAACACTGATCATCCTCAAACATATCCAATTTAAACACGTTGGACACCCTCAAACACATTCAAATCCAATACCTGGCTACCGTCAAACACACCCAAGCTCAATACATTGCCTACCCACAAAATGTGCACTTGGCAAGGCACAGTCCAATGACAGTTTCATACTCGTGGATTTCTCTTGTTTTGCAATGGATGGAATGTGTCACTCTTCAGTTTGGAGTGTTAAAGAGCCATGTTTTACACAGCTTCTTGAAGTTGAGGTGATCCTCTGCTGTTTGTATTTCCTTTGGGAGCGAGTTACAGAGTTTCACTGCTATGTAGGAGAATGCTGATCCACCAAATGTTTGTTTTGAGTTTTGTTTCAGTTCAAGGCGGAGGTCGTTGCTGGATCTTATGTGTTTGTGCTGCTTTGTAGATGGTGAATTTTTACTGTATGAATTCCGTTCCTTGTCCGTGGATCGCTCTATGTGTTATTCTGAGGCTTTTGAAGACGATTTGTTTTTTGGGTATCATAATATTCACTCATGAAGAAACAAGAAGAAGAATTTCCTTAAGGAGAGACCAACATTTAGTCAAGTGATAAATCAAGCAAGGATCATTGCCTTGGTGGAAGACCTCACAAGTCACTTGCCTGTGAGACAGTACGCTCTCTGGTTGCCCATAAACCATTGCAGCTCCACTACATATTCTCCTCAAACTCCTAAAGTCTATTATATGATGTTTTAAAGTTTCTACTGCCATAGAGACATATAAGCGATAGTGGGAGAGCTTTCTAGGCAGATTTGTCCCTGTGCCCGATACTTAATTTGTGTCATCAACATTGCATTTCAGTCTAAGGTAGTCTAAGGTATTCTCTTAAAACGCAGTTATCCGGCAAATCATGTATGTATCATGTAATATCTCTATGTTTACTTACATTTGTTAGGAACTCCCCTCGATGATTTACTAGCCAGATCTACTATCGTTTGTGCATGTGGAAATGATTCCATGCTATTTTTAATAATGGTTTCAAAGGAAAGCATATTAACAGTAAGAGGACCCGCCTTCGAACGTTCACACCATGCCTGAGCCTCGCACATAGTAAAAGAAAGAGGCACATTTTTTGCTCCTCCAAACATGTAATTTCTTCTTTTGTAAATAATTTTCATTAAAGTATTTGGTCTTGAATTGATTATTCTCCAGTAGAGATTGAGGGGGTAATTCATAGAATTCAGCGCACAAGTGGCGCACGCGGCTGGCGCACAGTGTGCGCGTGCGAATCCCTGCGCCAGCCGCGTGTGCTAAAATCCATTTCCGCTCACAGCGTATTCATGGATTCCAGCCACCAAAACCAGCCGTGGCGCACAGTGGCGCAGCGACCCTGCAGCAGCACCAGTTACGCTCCCAAGAACGCCTCTCGCTCAGGGAAAAGCCATCAATATACCCAATCCAGCGCAAAGGGCTGCGCTAACCCTGTACCAGCACGGCAAGCGGGCTACGTGTATCACGGGGGTGCGCGGGAAGTACCTCACGCGATTGGCCCCGTGCGAGCAGGGTACGCGTATTTCAGGGGTGCGCGGGAAGTTCCACACGCGATTTCCGCAGGGTACGCGTATCTCAGGGGTGCGCAGGAAGTGCGACACGCGATTTCAGCAGGGTACGTGTATTTCGGAGTGCGGGGCAAGTTTCACACGCAATTTCAGCAGGGTAAGTGTATTTCAGGGGTGCGCGGGAATTTCCACACGCGATTGGGCCCGTGCGAGCAGGGTACGTGTATTTCAGGGGTGCGCGGGAAGTGCCACACGCGATTTCAGCAGGGTACGTGTATTTCAGGGGTGCGCGGGAAATTCCACACGCGATTGGGCCCGTGCGAGCACGGTACGCGTATCTCAGGGGTGCGCGGGAAGTGCCACACGCGATTGCAGCAGGGTACGTGTATTTCAGGGGTGCGCGGGAATTTCCACACACGATTTCATCATGGTACATGTATTTTGGGGTGCAGGGGAAGTTTCACACGCGACATCAGCAGGGCACGTGTATTTCAGGGGTGCGCGGGAAGTTCCACACGCAATTTCATCAGGGTACGTGTATTTCGTGGTGCGGGGGAAGTTTCACACGCGACATCAGCAGGGTACGTGTATTCCAGGGGTGCGCGGGAAGTTCCACACTCGATTCCATTAGGGTACGTGTATTTCAGGGGTGCGCGGGAAGTTCCACACGCGATTCCATCAGGGTACGTGTATTACAGGGGTGCGCGGGGAGCACCACACGTGAATTGGACGTGTGGGTCCTCCCAGGTGTTCCATCTACACCCTCCACGGCCCCTGCAGGTGGCTCACACCACAGGGGCCTACCCTGAACATGTCCTGCAGGCACACCATCCACCATGGCCATGACCCCCAGCCAACCCACATGTCAACTTGCACTATTGCCCACCAACGCATGTCCCCCTGCACCCCCAGCCACCAGGGGCACGCTCCACCAGGCCCCCACCCATGTCTCCCACCACCCCCACCCCCCAGCAGTGCAGGGGCACCCTCCACCAGGCCCCCACCCATGTCTCCCACCACCCCCACCCCCCAGCACTGTGGGGCACCCTCCACCAGGCCCGACCCATGTCTCCCACCACCCCCACCCCCCAGCACTGTGGGGCACCTGCCAGCAGGCCCCCACCAATGTGCAACTCATGTCTCCCACCACCCCCACCCCCCAGCACTGTGGGGCACCTGCCAGCAGGCCCCCACCCATGTCCAACTCATGTCTCCCACCACCCCCACCCCCCAGCACTGTGGGGCACCTGCCAGCAGGCCCCCACCCATGTCCAACTCATGTCTCCCACCACCCCACCCTCCAGCACTGTGGGCACCCTCCACCAGGCCCCCACTAATGTCTCCCACCACCCCCACCCCCCAGCACTGTGGGGCACCTGCCAGCAGGCCCCACCCATGTCTCCCACCACCCCCACCCCCCAGCAGTGCAGGGGCACCCTCCAGCAGGCCCCCACCCATGTCTCCCACCCCCCCCCCACCCCGCAGCACTGTGGGGCACCTGCCAGCAGGCCCCCACCCATGTCCAACTCATGTCTCCCACCACCCCACCCCCCAGCACTGTGGGCACCCTCCACCAGGCCCCCACCCATGTCTCCCACCACCCCCACCCCCCAGCACTGTGGGGCACCTGCCAGCAGGCCCCACCCATGTCTCCCACCACCCCACCCCCCAGCAGTGCAGGGGCACCCTCCACCAGTACCCCCACCCATGTCTCCCACCCCCCCACCCCCCAGCACTGTGGGGCACCTGCCAGCAGACCCCCACCCATGTCTCCCACCACCCCCACCCCCCAGCAGTGCAGGGGCACCCTCCACCAGGCCCCCACCCATGTCTCCCAACTCCACACCCCCCAGAACTGTGGGGCACCTGCCAGCAGGCCCCACCAATGTCTCCCACCACCCCCACCCCCCAGCAGTGCAGGGGCACCCTCCACCAGGCCCCCACCCATGTCTCCCCCCCCACCCCCCAGCACTGTGGGGCACCTGCCAGCAGGCCCCCACCCATGATTCCCACCACCCCCACCCCCCAGCAGTGCAGGGGCACCCTTCACCAGGCCCCCACCCATGTCTCCCACCACCCCCACCCCCAGCACTGTGGGGCACCTGCCAGCAGGCCCCCACCCATGTCCAACTCATGTCTCCCACCACCCCCACCCCCCAGCACTGTGAAGGCACCCTCCACCAGGCCCCCACCCATGTCTCCCACCACCCCCACCCCCAGCACAGTGGGGCACCCTCCACCAGGCCCCCACCCATGTCTCCCACCACCCCCACCCCCCAGCACTGTGGGGCACCTGCCAGCAGGCCCCCACCCATATGCAATTCATGTCTCCCACCACCCCCACCACCCAGCACTGTGGGGCACCTGCCAGCAGGCCCCCACCCATGTCCAACTCATGTCTCCCACCACCCCCACCCCCAGCACTGTGGGGCACCTGCCAGCAGGCCCCCACCCATGTCCAACTCATGTCTCCCACCACCCCCACCCCCCAGCACTGTGGGGCACCCTCCACCAGGCCCCCACCCATGTCTCCCACCACCCCCACCCCTCAGCAATGCAGGGGCACCCTCCACCAGGCCCCCACCCATGTCTCTCACAACCCCCACCCCCCAGCAGTGCAGGGGCACCCTCCACCAGGCCCCCACCCATGTCTCCCACCACCCCCACCCCCCAGCACTGTGGGGCACCCTCCACCAGGCCCCCACCCAGGTCTCCCACCCCCCCCACCCCCCAGCACTGTTGGGCACCTGCCAGCAGGCCCCCACCCATGTCTCCCACCACCCCCACCCCCCAGCAGTGCAGGGGCACCCTCCACCAGGCCCCCACCCATGTCTCCCACCACCCCCACCCCCCAGCACTGTGGAGCACCCTCCACCAGGCCCCCACCCATGTCTCCCACCACCCCCACCCCCCAGCACTTTGGGGCACCTGCCAGCAGGCCCCCACCTATGTCCAACTCATGTCTCCCACCACCCCCACCCCCAGCACTGTGGGGCACCTGCCAGCAGGCCCCCACCCATGTCCAACTTATGTCTCCCACCACCCCCACCCCCTAGCACTGTGGGGCACCTGCCAGCAGGCCCCCACCCATGTCCAACTTATGTCTCACACCACCCCCACCCCCCAGCACTGTGGGGCACCTGCCAGCAGGCCCCCACCCATGTCTCCCACCACCCCCACCCCCCCAGCCGTGCAGGGGCACCCTGCACCAGGCCCCCACCCATTTCTCCCACCACCCCCACCCCCCAGCACTGTGGGGCACCCTCAACCAGGCCCCCACCCATGTCTCCCACCACCCCCACCCCCCAGCCACCAGGGGCACCCTCCACCAGGCCCCCACCCATGTCTCCAACCACCCCCAACCCCCAGCAGTGCAGGGGCACCCTCCACCAGGCCCCCACCCATGTCTCCCACCACCCCCACCCCCCAGCACTGTGGGGCACCTGCCAGCATGCCCCCACCCATGACTCCCACCACTCCCATCCCCCAGCAGTGCAGGGGCACCCACCACCAGGCCCCCACCCATGTCTCCCAGCACCCCCACCCCCCAGCCACCAGGGGCACCCTGCACCAGGCCCCCACCCATGTCTCCCACCCCCCCACCCCCAGCACTGTGGGGCACCCTCCACCAGGCCCCCACCCATGTCTCCTACCACCCCCACCCCCCAGCACTGTGGGGCACCTGCCAGCAGGCCCCACCCATGTGCAATTCATGTCTCCCACCACCCCCACCACCCAGCACTGTGGGGCACCTGCCAGCAGGCCCCCACCCATGTCCAACTCATGTCTCCCACCACCCCACCCCCAGCACTGTGGGGCACCTGCCAGCAGGCCCCCACCCATGTCCAACTCATGTCTCCCACCACCCCCACCCCCCAGCACTGTGGGGCACCCTCCACCAGGCCCCCACCCATGTCTCCCACCACCCCCACCCCCCAGCACTGTGGGGCACCTGCCAGCAGGCCCCCACCCATGTCTCCCACCACCCCCACCCCCCAGCAGTGCAGGGGCACCCTCCACCAGGCCCCCACCCATGTCTCCCACCACCCCCACCCCCCAGCAGTGCAGGGGCACCCTCCACAAGGCCCCCACCCATGTCTCCCACCACCCCCACCCCCCAGCAGTGCCTGGGCACCCTCCACCAGGCCCCCACCCATGTCTCCCACCACCCCCACCCCCCAGCACTGTGGGGCACCCTCCACCAGGCCCCCACCCATGTCTCCCGCCCCCCCAACCCCCAGCACTGTGGGGCACCTGCCAGCAGGCCCCCACCCATGTCTCCCACCACCCCCACCCCCCAGCAGTGCAGGGGCACCCTCCACCAGGCCCCCACCCATGTCTCCCACCACCCCCACCCCCCAGCACTGTGGGGCACCCTCCACCAGGCCCCCACCCATGTCCAACTCATGTCTCCCACCACCCCCACCCCCCAGCAGTGCAGGGGCACCCTCCACCAGGCCCCCACCCATGTCTCCAACCACCCCCACCCCCCAGCACTGTGGGGCACCTGCCAGCAGGCCCCACCCATGTCCAACTCATGTCTCCCACCACCCCCACCCCCAGCACTGTGGGGCACCTGCCAGCAGGCCCCCACCCATGTCCAACTCATGTCTCCCACCACCCCCACCCCCCAGCACTGTGGGGCACCTGCCAGCAGGCCCCCACCCATGTCCAACTTATGTCTCCCACCACCCCCACCCCCCAGCAGTGCAGGGCACCCACCACCAGGCCCCCAGCCATGTCTCCCAGCACCCCCACCCCCCAGCCACCAGGGGCAGCCTCCACCAGGCCCCCACCCATGTCTCCCACCACCCCCACCCCCCAGCCACCAGGGGCACCCTCCACCAGGCCCCCACCCATGTCTCCCAGCACCCCCACCCCCCAGCACTGTGGGGCACCTGCCAGCAGGCCCCCACCCATGTCCAACTCATGTCTCCCACCACCCCCACCCCCAGCACTGTGGGGCACCTGCCAGCAGGCCCCCACCCATGTCCAACTCATGTCTCCCACCACCCCACCCCCCAGCACTGTGGGGCACCTGCCAGCTGGCCCCCACCCATGTCCAACTTATGTCTCCCACCACCCCCACCCCCCAGCAGTGCAGGGGCACCCTGCACCAGGCCCCCACCCATGTCTCCCACCACCCCCACCCCCCTGCACTGTGGGGCACCCTCCACCAGGCCCCACCCATGTCTCCCACCACCCCCACCCCCCAGCACTCTGGGGCACCTGCCAGCAGGCCCCCACCCATGTCTCCCACCACCCCCACCCCCCAGCACTGTGGGGCACCTGCCAGCAGGCCCCCACCCATGACTCCCACCACTCCCACCCCCCAGCAGTGCAGGGGCACCCACCACCAGGCCCCCACCCATGTCTCCCAGCACCCCTACCCCCCAGCCACCAGGGGCAGCCTCCACCAGGCCCCCACCCATGTCTCCCACCACCCCCACCCCCCAGCCACCAGGGGCACCCTCCACCAGGCCCCCACCCATGTCTCCCAACTCCCCACCCCCAGCACTGTGGGGCACCTGCCAGCAGGCCCCACCAATGTCTCCCACCACCCCCACCCCCCAGCAGTGCAGGGGCACCCTCCACCAGACCCCCACCCATGTCTCCCACCCCCCCACCCCGCAGCACTGTGGGGCACCTGCCAGCAGGCCCCCACCCATGACTCCCACCACCCCCACCCCCCAGCAGTGCAGGGGCATCCTTCACCAGGCCCCCACCCATGTCTCCCACCACCCCCACCCCCAGCACTGTGGGGCACCTGCCAGCAGGCCCCCACCCATGTCCAACTCATGTCTCCCACCACCCCCACCCCCCAGCACTGTGAAGGCACCCTCCACCAGGCCCCCACCCATGTCTCCCACCACCCTCACCCCCCAGCACAGTGGGGCACCCTCCACCAGGCCCCCACCCACTTTTTGAAGGCAAAAGGACCTTTTTCATGTAAAAATCTACACCAGCACTGAAAGACTTAAAGCACCCTTTCTCAGACGAATTCTGATGTTAAGTAAATGGAAATGGAATTATGGGATATGTAGTTTCACACATTAGAAATAATAAGTCCATTGACTATTCTTCCATCTCTTCCCTCCTTTTTCTCTTGGTAGTTATTTACTGTTGAGCGAATTCAGTAGCAGGGAAGCAAGTGTGGCCCAGCTCGGTAGAAACTTATTGAAGGTAAAATGACTTTTTTCCTATGCAAAAATCAACACTTGCACTGGAAAGACCAAAAACACAATGGTACTATAGCGTTCTTGTTAATCAGATACGGTACAACACCGTTTTCTTGCTAACTAGAGACACACTATGCTTCAGCTAACATTTATCTATTTTATACTCTTATATTCACAGGAATTGTATTTAGCGGAATACTTTGCCTTTGAGGTGGAGCTATAAATATTTCACTTGCTTAATGAATGCTACTGGAAAGTCACAGTGGGAAAGCTGCAAATAGAAAACTTTTTCTAAATGGATGTTTAAAGGTACAAATGAGATTGCCTTGATTTATAGATATCTTTAACCCTGGCCCTCTGTATGGTGCACACTTTGGGGGCTTATAATTGCTTGAACTGACAGGAATCTACTGTAAGGGGGTTTTCTTGGTTTCTATTTGAAGACAGTTGGGGACTTAGTGGCCCAATTTTAACAATGGTAATTGATTTACCCCTGTTGTTTGCATTAGGAGGTTAACTAACCCCGAGCATCTTGGGTCTGAGTTCATAACAAAATTGAAGTTTGCTCCCCATTTATGAAATAATGGTAGCATACTGAGGGAGCTCAGAAATTGTGTTTTTTAACAATGTTGTTTGTCTATGTTTTTAAGCATTATTTAAGGTTTTAAATCATGCTGTTGTTGTTTTTATATGTTGTAGCACTGGTAAAGCCTTTGAATAAGTCTACTAATCCTGAAGAAGACGTTGACCAATGATTCTGTAAAATCTGGCCAATTGATGTCAAGTCGAAACTATACAAAAGGAAATCCAATGATGAGAGGAATACTACTATAATAATCTTGGATGCTTGGATACATAATGGTGGACTGTCAAAGTAGGAATATTACTACTGTAAAAGTTATTTAGAATATCTCTATACAAACTAGATTTGATTGTGAAGATGAATGGTAGAATGGTGTGTTAGTGATATACACATAGGAGAAACGTCTACACAAAAATGCACTATTTGTACAAAAAAACGTTTGTTCACAAAAATATATGTTGATTGGAAATGAATTGTTGTCTTATAATTGTTCAAAAATGATGTGTTTTATGAAATTGTAACAGAATAAAATGATTTTTTTTTAATAAGAACACACTCTCTGGTCCTCAGCATGCGCTTTCTGAAACACATTTATTGAATTTTTCAGCACATAGTGCATCCTCTTTGTTTAGTATATATTGAATTCACCCCAGATGCCCATGTAGGTGTCCCCACCTTTGTTTTTGGAGGCATCGCATAATCCACACAGGCAGGTAATGGCGTGGGCACAACAAAGGCGCAAGTGTGTTAGGTGTGACATGATTAGCACAGGCAGGTAATGGCATAGGCACAAGACGAGGCACAGGTATGCTAGGTGTGACATGATTGGCATAGGCAGGTAATGGCAAAGGCACAAGACGAGGCATAGGTATGCTAGGTGTGATATGATTAGCACAAGCAGGTAATGGCATAGGCAAAGAATCTGGCACATGTATGCTGGGTGTGAGATGATCAGCACAGGCAGGTAATGGCATGGGCAATACACAAGGTGCAGACATGGTAGGCAGGGCATAATCAACACAGGCAGGTAATGGCATGGGCACTATACAAGGCGCAGACATGGCAGGCAGGGCATAATCAACGCAGGCAGGCAGTGTCATTGGTACAGCACAAGGCTCAAGTGTGCTGGGCGCTGGGCGGAGCATGATCAACAAAGGGATTTGAGAGCAGTGGCACATACATATTCGCAGGTGTGGGCACAGACCTGGAGTCAGATGCATGGTTGGGCGTGCGTGCCGCTGGCGGGGCAGGCAAAGATAAACAGGTGTTCTTAGTTAATGTCGGGCCATGGTTGTCCAAGGTGGGTAATTCAGCACCTTTGATGCAGTGGGTGCGAAGCTTTGTGGTGCTGTTGGGGTTATCCTGTAGAAGCAGAGGAGTCTTGGAGGTCGCAGGCGTCGGATGGTGTGTTGGTTGCATTCGACCAAAGGAGTTGGAGGGAACAGCGGAGGAGATGCAGGGAGGAGCTGATGACGAGGTGAGCGTAAGGGAGGCAACGAAGCTGGTAATTTTGAGGGCGGTGTGAGTTTGGGTGGCTCCTGGCTCCCACCCTCAAGTTGCAGTCATGTGGGCTGGGGAAATAAGAGAGGGGCAAGGCATTACGGGCGTGCGACCGGAGTCGCAAGTTTCTGGTACATCACTGGTGGGGTCGGCGGGTGTAAGAGGCATGCCTTCTGCCTCGGGGATGTAGATTGCAAACCATGACACTGTTGCTGAAGGTGGTGGCCTTACCTTGCATGAGACAGCTGGCAACCTTGGAGACCGTCGGGCAGCGGAGAGCTGCAGAGAGGGGGGAAGGCCTTACCCCTTGGCCTTCTCCCGACAGCTTCGGGGGCTCTGTTCTGGCTAATGTTCCGGGGCTCTGGAAAGAAGCCAAAGAACTCCTTTAAAGGTGGGACTCACAGGAGTTCTCGTGGCTAGGCCGTATTGGCTTTGTCAAAATCACTCTCCTCTCAAAGTTCCTGTACATTTTCCAGACCCTGGTGTTCTTATTCTATAACATGACTTGCGTGACCTACAGAAAGAAGTGTGGCACTTCAACTGGCAGCGCAAAAAAAACCCTGTTTTTCTCACAAGCTCCTCACAAGAGGGAAAATGCTGAGTGGTCTGGGTTTACCATCGATTCCAAGGTATTTTCGGGCCTCTCAAGTGGCCTCTATTCTGGGGTGGGCGACGCTGGCAAAGCCCCATATGGAAAGGCATAGAACAAGCCGCTTCCGCCCTCCCCTTGGTCCATCTTCTGTTTCTCCCTACTCCCTAAAGAGGCGCAGCATTGACATTGTACATTGCTGATTACCACCTAAGCGACTCTTCAAAACTGGGATAAAGCCTGCATGCAGAGGGGGTTCATATCTGGACTGGGACCGCTTTCCCCAGTCACCCAAAACCCAGTATTCACTCGGGGTATGCAGGCAAAAAAATATCAACTCGGGAATTCCGGAGAACTCTTGAGATTACGGGATCTCTATAGCGACACAGGGCCCCTGACCTTTGTTGCGTGTAAGGAAATGTGCAACCTGCCTGAATCAGAGTGCTTTCATTATGGCCAATTGTGCCACTGGGTGACTAATGCTGCAGTTCAGCAGGCTGGGTCCCGTGCCCCAACAGGTATTGAACTTAAAGTGCTGGAGGGTCAAAATACACATAAAGTATCTGTATGGTATAAACTCCTGAATAACGCTATGTCTGAGGAGAAGTTCCCCTATATGCTGGAATCGGAAAAATAATTGTGCCTGGAAATCTCGGAAGAGTCCTGGTCAAGGATCTGGGCTAAAGCGCATAAAGGTTCTTGCTGCACTCTTGGGTGCTCAAACTGTGCTTGGGTTGGTACTTGTCCCTGCAGCACCTGCACGCAATCCACTCTACGTATTCTGATAGATGCTGGCATGGATGTGGGCAACTGGGAGACCTAGCTCATATGTGATGGCACTGCCCCGTTATACAGTCATATTGGCTGGAGATCCAGTCTAAAATTAAAGAGATCATGGGCACACGACTGGCTATGGACCTGCTTGCTGTATTGCTGGGGGACATCCCTGAAGATGGCTCCTTTCTTATGACAGGTCCCAAGGCAGATTTGATCTCCCAGCTGTTGATGGCAGCCCAAAAATCACCCGTGTACACTTTTGGAAGGTAGCAGAGGGCCCATACACTGTTTACTGGTGGGTAAAAGTGTGGGAGTTGATGGGGAAGGTGAAAATGTATGCGCTAGCGGCGGGACGGATGTCGAAATTCTCACGAATATGGGGGCCCTTTTGGAACATGTGGCTGACAAAGAGAAGAAGTTTTTTCAGCCTTTAATCTTGAGACACCTTACAATGTCATGAATTAATGAATGTTGTGAATACTTGTAGAACACTTCATTGTGACTAAGTTAATGTATCATGTTGTGTGAATTATGTTACTTATTTTCTTTTTTTTTTCTCCTCTCTTCCCTTTTCCTTTCTTCCCCCTTCTCTATTACATGGATGTATTAAACCTAACAGTTCATTAATTACAAAAAATGAAATTTCGATGTTACCCTGCTTTTGACTTTCATGATGCATTATGCCTGTATTGTGTGCATCGAAGTTTCAATAAAAAATACAGGTTTAAAAAAAAATTAGTATTTTACTAAAAAATGTAACATTCAATAAAAAATATATCGACAAAATAATACTGCATTGGATTTTTCACAATTATTTCATTTTACTCTGTGTTTCATTCATATATGTGGTAATTTGGGAATTTAATAAAAGTAATTTCTAAGTCAGCAAGACCTCCAAGTAAAAATGTATGCCATACAATCTACATCAATTAACTTTACTGTTACTGAAATTAATCATTTTAAAATATAATTTGTACTATATCATAATGTAACTAAAGAGTTATCTCTTATCAATTAACTCATTTATTCAAAGCCTTTAAAGTTTTTATTTTTGGGCCAGCAGGATCAACACAGAGTAAGTGAATGTACAACTCAACGTGTTTTAGCATCTATCATCAATTGTCCCCATGGACCCCTTGTCTCCATACTCCCTTTAAAGGTCCACGTCCCGGCTTTGAACATATCTCTGTCTCATTTGAGGAGTTTCTGGGCCTTTCACACTTGCCTCATTCATATCCATCCCCCCTCCAGTATCAATGGGAGTTGCCACCTGTGACCATGCGCTCACAATGTGCTGGGTGGATGATAACGCACAAGGTACAGATTACCATGCCCAACACAAAAGAGCTTTGCCTCTAGGGACCATTTTCCACATGACTACACCAGACGCAGTGTCTCCAGGCTCCCCTTTGAAGAGCCCGGTCCCTGCAATCAACATATCTCTGTGTCCTTTGCCACGGTTCTGGGCTACTGATCTAGCTTCATCCACATTTATCCCTCTGCCGTATCAATGCCAGTTTTCACTTGGGGCAATGCACTTGCAATGGGGGTGGGTGGGTGAGAACGCAAAAGGTGCCGAATACCATGTACAACTCAAAGATCTGATGTCTCCATACTCCCCTTTGAAGACCCTGTCCCTGCAATCAAGATGTCTATGTGACCATTCACAAGGCCCTGATCTCTTCCACTCGCTTCATCCTTATACACTCCCAATCAAAGGCAGTTCTCATGTGAGACCATGCACTCGAAAAAAGTGGGGGTGGGTGGATGGGAACACACAAGGTGCTGAATACCATGGACAACTCATATGGGTTCTTTCACATGTGGACCGTTGGCCACATGACGCCCTCAGACCCAGTGTCTCCAGACTCAATTTTGAAGACCCTGTCCATTCATTCTACATATGTATGTAACTATTCACGAGACCCTATGCTCTTTCACTCACTTCATCCTTATACACCCACACCCTTATCAAAGTCACTAATCACATGAGAGCATGCACTCACAATAGTTGGTTGTGCATATCAATATTGTTCTTTGCAATTTAATGTCATCAAACCCTCACTGCCATCAATCTTTAAACATACCTAAATATGGCTATGTAACGATAGTACGTCACGCCTCTAAAAAAAGACCAACTAAATTTAGGGGCAGTCATTCACACGATAACTTCACATACACACCGACTATTCTAAGCATTTATAAACTCCTTCAAACTTAGCAAGTAAACATCTCTGCTGTCTGCTATGGATATCATCGCAACACTTTTTATCCTCGTTGCTGAATCGCCTATAAGTTTTCCTATTACAGGTAATAGAACTCTTAGTCATTATTGTAGCCTTGTGTTCATATAACTACTTTTAAAGTGAATTTTTACTCAATTCCAATCCAATTTATATGTACTTGTATCTAAATCCCTT
Organism: Ambystoma mexicanum; assembly: GCF_040938575.1. Lineage (NCBI taxonomy): Eukaryota > Metazoa > Chordata > Amphibia > Caudata > Ambystomatidae > Ambystoma > Ambystoma mexicanum. Next base: position 316,061,293 of record NC_090935.1, read on the forward strand.
CACCATTATCAACCTTTCAAAGTATTATCTCTTGAATTAACACATCACATGGCAGTGTATTATTTAAGAATTTCATCTTTGATCATCCCTTTTATATTTCAGTGGCTCCAAGGATCAATGTACCAGTCATGCATTTCTTGCTGTGACAGACCATAGACTTCATAGTGCTTTTTTTGCATGTCTGGTCAGACTATGTTGCAGAGCAGTTACCAAACTGTACAACACTTTGTTTTTGCTAGATGATTGTTGGTTGAATTAATCACCCTCATACATAATACATTTATTTTTCTAATGATTATTTCTAGATTTTTAGGACTATTAAACAATTCCTTCATGTATCATTTGCGGGTGCCCTAATATCAGAGATGTGAAAACTCTGGGTACAGTTATGAATATTTTCCTGAAGGATCTGTCGTTGATAAGAATGTGGCTGTTAAATTGTAGATTTCCAGTATCCGAGATTGCTATTCCAACTGTATATCGGCACACACCGAGTCAGGTGAGTAGGGAACGTTGAAAGATTAAAATATGTGCACATAGATACAGTTGAACATAGAGAGAGGGATATATCACACGGCCTGCGGTAGCGGGTGTATAGCTATGGTGAAGTTGCTCAACTCATAGGAAGAGCATTTTTTGGGCGGCGTATAACTTTGCTTCCCCTGGACAATTGATGAGGTTTCGTCAAGGAGTGGCAAAGTTATAGGGGGTCCCAATTTTCTTTTCTCCCTAGACTGAATAGAAAAAAACTTTGCTTACGCCTACAGATCAAACCGCTGGATGGATTTTCACCAAATTTGCAGCAGGAGCAGTGGCTTGGTCACAAAAGCATTCTTTTATAAATTTGGTGAAAATCCATGCAGTATTTCTTTAAAAACAGGCAAAATGTAGGTCCAAAATAAGTAGTGATATCTGGCTCCCCTTCGCCTACCCATTTCCTGGTTCATTTCACGTACCGGACCCTGATTGGCCCGGAGGGCCACATCATGTCAGCGGACATCCAATGCGCCAGCTGATTGGCTGGAAGTACTGTAATAGTATGTGTACAGAAGTGGACAGGGCCTCAGGTGACTGGCTTATTGCACCCAAGAGTCTGCTGACTGGTTGCAAGTACTGCAATCAAATGTGTACAGAGGATACAGGGCTTCAGGCGGCTAGCTTATGTGTGTGGGTTGTGGCCAGTGTAGAGATTGTTGGGTGCATGGCTGTATTATGCTGTGGTGATTCTGGCCAGCTACTAGACTCTTGGGTGCATGGTTGGAGGCCATGCACCCAAGAATCTGCCCACCAGCTGTAAGTAGTGTAATAGTATGTGTACAGAAGTGGACAGGGTGTGTGGCGGCTGGCTTATTGCACTGCCCTGAGGGTTGTGACCACTGGGCAGATTCTTTGCTGCATGGTTGTATTATTCTGTGGTAATTGTGGCCAGCTACTACAGTCTTGGGTGCAAGAGTCCAAGGGTCTGCCCGCTGGTTAAAGTACTGTAAAAGTATGTGTAGAGAAGTGCACAGGGCCTCGGGCGGCTGTCTTATTGCACCCAAGAGTGTGTTGTCTGGTTGCACGCACTGCAATAGTGTGTGTACAGAAGTGGATAGAGCCTCAGGCGGCTGGCTTATGTGTGTGGGTTGTGGCCAGTGTACAGATTGTTGGGTGCATGGCTGTATTATGCTGTGGTGATTGTGACCAGCTACTAGACTGACATGCAGCCAAGAGTCTGCCCACTGGCTGCAAGTGGTGTAATAGTATATGTACAGAAGTAGACAGGGTATGTGGCAGCTGGCTTATTGGGCTAGCCCGAGATTCTTGGGTGTATGATAGTCTGTGCAGTGGGTGCGAGTAATGTAATAGTGTTAGAACTGAAGTGGACAGAGGTTTAGGTGGATCCCTTATGTGTGCGGGTTGTGGCCACTGGGCAGATTCTTGGGTATTTCCCTGTATTATGCTGTATTGGTTGGGGGCAGTCAGTAGAGTTTTGGGTACATGGCCGAGGGGCATGCACCCAAGAGTCTGTCCACTGGCTGGAGGTACTGTAATAGTATGTGTACAGAAGTGGACAGGGCCTCAGGTGGCTGGTTTATTGCATCCAAGAGTCTGATGAATGGTTGCAAGTACTGCAATAGTATGTGTACAGAAGTGGACAGGGCTTCAGGCGGCTAGCTTATGTATGTGGGTTGTGGGCAGTGTACAGATTGTTGGGTGCATGGCTGTATTATGCTGTGGTGATTGTGGCCAGCTACTAGACTCTTGGGTGCATGGCTGGAGGCCATGCACCCAATAGTCTGGCCACTGGCTGCAAGTAGTATAATAATATGAGTACAGAAGTGGACAGGGTGTGTGGCAGCTAGCTTATTGGACTGCCCGGGGGTTGTGGCCACTGGGCAGATTTTTGGGTGCATGGTTGTATTATGCTGTGGTAAGTGTGGCCAGCTACTTCAGTCTTGGGTGCAAGAGTCCAAGAGTCTGCCCAGTGGTTGAAGTACTGTAAATGTATGTATAGAGAAGTGCACAGGGCCTCAGGCGGCTGGCTTATCGCACCCAAGAGCGTGTTGTCTGGTTACACATACTGCAATAGTGTGTGCACAGAAGTGGTCAGGGCCTCAGGTGGCTTGTTTATGTGTGTGGGTTGTGGCCAGTGTACAGATTTTTGGGTTTATGGCTATATTATGTTGTGGTGATTGTGATCAGCTACTAGACTCTTGGGTGCATGGCCAGCACCCAAGACTCTGTCCACTGCCTGCATGTAGTGTAATAGTATGTGTACAGAAGTGGACAGGGTGTGTTGCAGGTGGCTTATTGGACTGCCCCGAGGTGCTTGGGTGTATGATAGTCGGTGCGGTGGGTGGTAATTTTGGCCAGCTACTACAGTCTTGGCTGCATGGCCTCTGGCCATGCACCCAAGAGTCCAAGAGTATGCCCACTGGTTGAAGTACTGTAATAGTATGTGTAGAGAAGTCCACAGGGCCTCAGGTGTCTGGCTTATTGCACTCAAGAGTGTGCTGACTGGTTGCACATACTGTAGTAATGTATGTACAGAGAAGTTGACAGGGCCTCAGGCAGCTGGCTTATGTGTGTGGGTTGTGGCCAGTGTACAGATTGTTGTGTGCATATCTGTATTATGCTGTTTTGATTGTGACCAGCTACTAGACTCTTGGGTGCATGACCGGAGGCCATGCACCCAAGGGTCTGCCCACTGGCTGCAAGTAGTGTAATAGTATGTGTACAGAAGTGGACAGGGTGTGTGGCAGCTGGCTTATTGGACTGCACTGAGGGTTGTGGCCACTGGGCAGATTCTTGGGTGCCTGGTTGTATTATGCTGTGTTAATTGTGGCCAGCTACCAGAGTCTTGGGTGCATGGCCAGAGGTGTATCGTGTTCTTCTAAGTTCAATACATTGGCCACCCTCATGCTCACCAAAATCCAATACACTGACTACCCTCGAGATGTATATGAATTTAGTACATTTACTACCCCTGAATTACATCCAAATTATATCCAAGCCCAACACTGATCATCCTCAAACATATCCAATTTAAACACGTTGGACACCCTCAAACACATTCAAATCCAATACCTGGCTACCGTCAAACACACCCAAGCTCAATACATTGCCTACCCACAAAATGTGCACTTGGCAAGGCACAGTCCAATGACAGTTTCATACTCGTGGATTTCTCTTGTTTTGCAATGGATGGAATGTGTCGCTCTTCAGTTTGGAGTGTTAAAGAGCCATGTTTTACACAGCTTCTTGAAGTTGAGGTGATCCTCTGCTGTTTGTATTTCCTTTGGGAGCGAGTTACAGAGTTTCACTGCTATGTAGGAGAATGCTGATCCACCAAATGTTTGTTTTGAGTTTTGTTTCAGTTCAAGGCGGAGGTCGTTGCTGGATCTTATGTGTTTGTGCTGCTTTGTAGATGGTGAATTTTTACTGTATGAATTCCTTTCCTTGTCCGTGGAACGCTCTATGTGTTATTCTGAGGCTTTTGAAGACGATTTGTTTTTTGGGTATCATAATATTCACTCATGAAGAAACAAGAAGAAGAATTTCCTTAAGGAGAGACCAACATTTAGTCAAGTGATAAATCAAGCAAGGATCATTGCCTTGGTGGAAGACCTCACACGTCACTTGCCTGTGAGACAGTACGCTCTCTGGTTGCCCATAAATCATTGCAGCTCCACTACATATTCTCCTCAAACTCCTAAAGTCTATTATATGATGTTTTAAAGTTTCTACTGCCATAGAGACATATAAGCGATAGTGGGAGAGCTTTCTAGGCAGATTTGTCCCTGTGCCCGATACTTAATTTGTGTCATCAACATTGCATTTCAGTCTAAGGTAGTCTAAGGTATTCTCTTAAAACGCAGTAATCCGGCAAATCATGTATGTATCATGTAATATCTCTATGTTTACTTACATTTGTTAGGAACTCCCCTCGATGATTTACTAGCCAGATCTACTATCGTTTGTGCATGTGGAAATGATTCCATGCTATTTTTAATAATGGTTTCAAAGGAAAGCATATTAACAGTAAGAGGACCCGCCTTCGAACGTTCACACCATGCCTGAGCCTCGCACATAGTAAAAGAAAGAGGCACATTTTTTGCTCCTCCAAACATGTAATTTCTTCTTTTGTAAATAATTTTCATTAAAGTATTTGGTCTTGAATTGATTAATCTCCAGTAGAGATTGAGGGGGTAATTCATAGAATTCAGCGCACAAGTGGCGCACGCGGCTGGCACACAGTGTGCGCGTGCGAATCCCTGCGCCAGCCGCGTGTGCTAAAATCCATTTCCGCTCACAGCGTATTCATGGATTCCAGCCACCAAAACCAGCCGTGGCGCACAGTGGCACAGCGACCCTGCAGCAGCACCAGTTACGCTCCCAAGAACGCCTCTCGCTCAGGGAAAAGCCATCAATATACCCAATCCAGCGCAAAGGGCTGCGCTAACCCTGTACCAGCACGGCAAGCGGGCTACGTGTATCACTGGGGTGCGCGGGAAGTACCTCACGCGATTGGCCCCGTGCGAGCAGGGTACGCGTATTTCAGGGGTGCGCGGGAAGATCCACACGCGATTTCCGCAGGGTACGCGTATCTCAGGGGTGCGCAGGAAGTGCCACACGCGATTTCGCAGGGTACGTGTATTTCGGAGTGCGGGGCAAGTTTCACACGCGATTTCAGCAGGGTAAGTGTATTTCAGGGGTGCGCGGGAATTTCCACACGCGATTGGGCCCGTGCAAGCAGGTTACGCGTATTTCAGGGGTGCGCGGGAAGTGCCACACGCGATTTCAGCAGGGTACGTGTATTTCAGGGGTGCGCGGGAAATTCCACACGCGATTGGGCCCGTGCGAGCACGGTACGCATATCTCAGGGGTGCGCGGGAAGTGCCACACGCGATTGCAGCAGGGTACGTGTATTTCAGGGGTGCGCAGGAATTTCCACACACGATTTCATCATGGTACATGTATTTTGGGGTGCGGGGGAAGTTTCACACACGACATCAGCAGGGCACGTGTATTTCAGGGGTGCGCGGGAAGTTCCACACGCGATTTCATCAGGGTACGTGTATTTCGTGGTGCGGAGGAAGTTTCACACGCGACATCAGCAGGGTACGTGTATTCCAGGGGTGCGCGGGAAGTTCCACACGCGATTCCATTAGGGAACGTGTATTTCAGGGGTGCGCGGGAAGTTCCACACGCGATTCCATCAGGGTACGTGTATTACAGGGGTGCGCGGGGAGCACCACACGTGAATTGCACGTGTGGGTCCTCCCAGCTGTTCCCTCTACACCCTCCACGGCCCCTGCAGGTGGCTCACACCACAGGGGCCTACCCTGAACATGTCCTGCAGGCACACCATCCACCATGGCCATGACCCCCAGCCAACCCACATGTCAACTTGCACTATTGCCCACCAACGCATGTCCCCCTGCACCCCCAGCCACCAGGGGAACCCTCCACCAGGCCCCCACCCATGTCTCCCACCACCCCCACCCCCCAGCAGTGCAGGGGCACCCTCCACCAGGCCCCCACCCATGTCTCCCACCACCCCCACCCCCCAGCACTGTGGGGCACCCCCCACCAGGCCCGACCCATGTCTCCCACCACCCCCACCCCCCAGCACTGTGGGGCACCTGCCAGCAGGCCCCCACCCATGTGCAACTCATGTCTCCCACCACCCCCACCCCCCAGCACTGTGGGGCACCTGCCAGCAGGCCCCCACCCATGTCCAACTCATGTCTCCCACCACCCCCACCCCCCAGCACTGTGGGGCACCTGCCAGCAGGCCCCCACCCATGTCCAACTCATGTCTCCCACCACCCCACCCCCCAGCACTGTGGGCACCCTCCACCAGGCCCCCACCAATGTCTCCCACCACCCCCACTCCCCAGCACTGTGGGGCACCTGCCAGCAGGCCCCACCCATGTCTCCCACCACCCCCACCCCCCAGCAGTGCAGGGGCACCCTCCACCAGGCCCCCACCCATGTCTCCCACCCCCCCACCCCCCAGCACTGTGGGGCACCTGTCAGCAGGCCCCCACTCATGTCCAACTCATGTCTCCCACAACCCCCACCCCCCAGCAGTGCAGGGGCACCCTCCACCAGGCCCCCACCCATGTCTCTCAACTCCCCACCCCCCAGCACTGTGGGGCACCTGCCAGCAGGCCCCACCAATGTCTCCCACCACCCCCACCCCCCAGCAGTGCAGGGGCACCCTCCACCAGGCCCCCACCCATGTCTCCCACCCCCCCACCCCCCAGCACTGTGGGGCACCTGCCAGCAGTCCCCCAACCATGACTCCCACCACCCCCACCCCCCAGCAGTGCAGGGGCACCCTTCACCAGGCCCCCACCCATGTCTCCCACCACCCCCACCCCCAGCACTGTGGGGCATCTGCCAGCAGGCCCCCACCCATGTCCAACTCATGTCTCCCACCACCCCCATCCCCCAGCACTGTGAAGGCACCCTCCACCAGGCCCCCACCCATGTCTCCCACCACCCCCACCCCCCAGCACAGTGGGGCACCCTCCACCAGGCCCCCACCCATGTCTCCCACCACCCCCACCCCCCAGCACTGTGGGGCACCTGCCAGCAGGCCCCCACCCAAGTCCAACTCATGTCTCCCAGCACCCCCACCCCCCAGCACTGTGGGGCACCCTCCACCAGGCCCCCACCCATGTCTCCCACCACCCGCACCCCCCAGCAATGCAGGGGCACCCTCCACCAGGCCCCCACCCATGTCTCCCACTACCCCCACCCCCCAGCAGTGCAGGGGCACCCTCCACCAGGCCCCCACCCATGTCTCCCACCACCCCCACCCCCCAGCACTGTGGGGCACCCTCCACCAGGCCCCCACCCATGTCTCCCACCCCCCCCACCCCCCAGCACTGTGGGGCACCTGCCAGCAGGCCCCCACCCATGTCTCCCACCACCCCCACCCCCCAGCAGTGCAGGGGCACCCTCCACCAGGCCCCCACCCATGTCTCCCACCACCCCCACCCCCCAGCACTGTGGAGCACCCTCCACCAGGCCCCCACCCATGTCTCCCACCACCCCCACCCCCCAGCACTGTGGGGCACCTGCCAGCAGGCCCCCACCCATGTCCAACTCATGTCTCCCACCACCCCCACCCCCATCACTGTGGGGCACCTGCCAGCAGGCCCCCACCCATGTCCAACTTATGTCTCCCACCACCCCCACCCCCCAGCACTGTGGGGCACCTGCCAGCAGGCCCCCACCCATGTCCAACTTATGTCTCCCACCACCCCCACCCCCCAGCAGTGCAGGGGCACCCACCACCAGGCCCCCAGCCATGTCTCCCAGCACCCCCACCCCCCAGCCACCAGGGGCAGCCTCCACCAGGCCCCCACCCATGTCTCCCACCACCCCCACCCCCCAGCCACCAGGGGCACCCTCCACCAGGCCCCCACCCATGTCTCCCAGCACCCCCACCCCCCAGCACTGTGGGGCACCTGCCAGCAGGCCCCCACCCATGTCCAACTCATGTCTCCCACCACCCCCACCCCCAGCACTGTGGGGCACCTGCCAGCAGGCCCCCACCCATGTCCAACTCATGTCTCCCACCACCCCCACCCCCAGCACTGTGGGGCACCTGCCAGCAGGCCTCCACCCATGTCTCCCACCACCCCCACCCCCCAGCAGGGCAGGGGCACCCTGCACCAGGCCCCCACCCATTTCTCCCACCACCCCCACCCCCCAGCACTGTGGGGCACCCTCCACCAGGCCCCCACCCATGTCTCCCACCACCCCCACCCCCCAGCCACCAGGGGCACCATCCACCAGGCCCCCACCCATGTCTCCCACCACCCCCAGCCCCCAGCAGTGCAGGGGCACCCTCCACCAGGCCCCCACCCATGTCTCCCACCACCCCCACCCCCCAGCACTGTGGGGCACCTGCCAGCAGGCCCCCACACATGACTCCCACCACTCCCACCCCCCAGCAGTGCAGGGGCACCCACCACCAGGCCCCCACCCATGTCTCCCAGCACCCCCACCCCCCAGCCACCAGGGGCACCCTGCACCAGGCCCCTACCCATGTCTCCCACCACCCCCACCCACCAGCACTGTGGGGCACCCTCCACCAGGCCCCCACCCATGTCTCCCACCACCCCCACCCCCCAGCACTGTGGGGCACCTGCCAGCAGGCCCCCACCCATGTGCAATTCATGTCTCCCACCACCCCCACCACCCAGCACTGTGGGGCACCTGCCAGCAGTCCCCCACCCATGTCCAACTCATGTCTCCCACCACCCCCACCCCCAGCACGGTGGGGCACCTGCCAGCAGGCCCCCACCCATGTCCAACTCATGTCTCCCACCACCCCCACCCCCCAGCACTGTGGGCACCCTCCACCAGGCCCCCACCCATGTCTCCCACCACCCCCACCCCCCAGCACTGTGGGGCACCTGCCAGCAGGCCCCCACCCATGTCTCCCACCCCCCAGCAGTGCAGGGGCACCCTCCATCAGGCCCCCACCCATGTCTCCCACCACCCCCACCCCCCAGCAGTGCAGGGGCACCCTCCACCAGGCCCCCACCCATGTCTCCCACCACCCCCACCCGCCAGCAGTGCAGGGGCACCCTCCACCAGGCCCCCACCCATGTCTCCCACCACCCCCACCCCCCAGCACTGTGGGGCACCCTCCACCAGGCCCCCACCCATGTCTCCCACCCCCCCACCCCCCAGCACTGTGGGGCACCTGCCAGCAGGCCCCCACCCATGTGCAATTCATGTCTCCCACCACCCCCACCACCCAGCACTGTGGGGCACCTGCCAGCAGTCCCCCACCCATGTCCAACTCATGTCTCCCACCACCCCCACCACCCAGCACTGTGGGGCACCTGCCAGCAGTCCCCCACCCATGTCCAACTCATGTCTCCCACCACCCCCACCCCCAGCACTGTGGGGCACCTGCCAGCAGGCCCCCACCCATGTCCAACTCATGTCTCCCACCACCCCCACCCCCCAGCACTGTGGGGCACCCTCTACCAGGCCCCCACCTATGTCTCCCACCATCCCCACCCCCCAGCACTGTGGGGCACCTGCCAGCAGGCCCCCACCCATGTGCAATTCATGTCTCCCACCACCCCCACCACCCAGCAGTGCAGGGGCACCCTCCACCAGGCCCCCACCCATGTCTCCCACCACCCCCACCCCCCAGCAGTGCAGGGGCACCCTCCACCAGGCCCCCACCCATGTCTCCCACCACCCCCACCCCCCAGCAGTGCAGGGGCACCCTCCACCAGGCCCCCACCCATGTCTCCCACCACCCCCACCCCCCAGCACTGTGGGGCACCCTCCACCAGGCCCCCACCCATGTCTCCCACCCCCCCACCCCCCAGCACTGTGGGGCACCTGCCAGCAGGCCCCCACCCATGTCTCCCACCACCCCCACCCCCCAGCAGTGCAGGGGCACCCTCCACCAGGCCCCCACCCATGTCTCCCACCACCCCCACCCCCCAGCACTGTGGGGCACCCTCCACCAGGCCCCCACCCATGTCTCCAACCACCCCCACCCCCCAGCACTGTGGGGCACCTGCCAGCAGGCCCCACCCATGTCCAACTCATGTCTCCCACCACCCCCACCCCCAGCACTGTGGGGCACCTGCCAGCAGGCCCCCACCCATGTCCAACTTATGTCTCCCACCACCCCCACCCCCCAGCACTGTGGGGCACCTGCCAGCAGGCCCCCACCCATGTCCAACCTATGTCTCCCACCACCCCCACCCCCCAGCAGTGCAGGGGCCCCACCACCAGGCCCCCAGCCATGTCTCCCAGCACCCCCACCCCCCAGCCACCAGGGGCAGCCTCCACCAGGCCCCCACCCATGTCTCCCAACACCCCCACCCCCCAGCCACCAGGGGCACCCTCCACCAGGCCCCCACCCATGTCTCCCAGCACCCCCACCCCCTAGCACTGTGGGGCACCTGCCAGCAGGCCCCCACCCATGTCCAACTCATGTCTCCCACCACCCCCACCCCCAGCACTGTGGGGCACATGCCAGCAGGCCCCCACCCATGTCCAACTCATGTCTCCCACCACCCCCACCCCCCAGCACTGTGGGGCACCTGCCAGCTGGCCCCACCCATGTCCAACTTATGTCTCCCACCGCCCCCACCCCCCAGCACTGTGGGGCACCTGCCAGCAGGCCCCCACCCATGTCTCCCACCACCCCCACCCCCCAGCAGTGCAGGGGCACCCTGCACCAGGCCCCCACCCATGTCTCCCACCACCACCACCCCCCAGCACTGTGGGGCACCCTCCACCAGGCCCCACCCATGTCTCCCACCACCCCCACCCCCCAGCACTCTGGGGCACCTGCCAGCAGGCCCCCACCCATGTCCAACTCATGTCTCCCACCACCCCCACCCCCAGCACTGTGGGGTACCTGCCAGCAGGCCCCCACCCATGTCCAACTCATGTCTCCCACCACCCCCACCCCCCAGCAGTGCTGGGGCACCCTCCACCAGGCCCCCACCCATGTCTCCCACCACCCCCACTCCCCAGCACTGTGGGGCACCTGCCAGCAGGCCCCCACCCATGTCTCCCACCACCCCCACCCCCCAGCAGTGCAGGGGCACCCTCCACCAGGCCCCCACCCATGTCTCCCACCACCCCCACCCCCCCAGCACTGTGGGGCACCTGCCAGCAGGCCCCCACCCATGACTCCCGCCACTCCCACCCCCCAGCAGTGCAGGGGCACCCACCACCAGGCCCCCACCATGTCTCCCAGCACCCCCACCCCCCAGCCACCAGGGGCAGCCTCCACCAGGCCCCCACCCATGTCTCCCACCACCCCCACCCCCCAGCCACCAGGGGCACCCTCCACCAGGCCCCCACCCATGTCTCCCACCACCCCCACCCCCCCAGCAGTGCATGGGCACCCTCCACCAGGCCCCCACCCATGTCTCCCACCACCCCCACCCCCCAGCACTGTAGGGCACCCTCCACCAGGCCCCCACCCATGTCTCCCACCACCCCCAGCCCCCAGCAGTGCAGGGGCACCCTCCACCAGGCCCCCACCCATGTCTCCCACCACCCCCACCCCCAGCACTGTGGGGCACCTGCCAGCAGGCCCCCACCCATGTCCAACTCATGTCTCCCACCACCCCCATCCCCCAGCACTGTGAAGGCACCCTCCACCAGGCCCCCACCCATGACTCCCACCACCCCCACCCCCCAGCAGTGCAGGGGCACCCTTCACCAGGCCCCCACTCATGTCTCCCACCACCCCCACCCCCAGCACTGTGGGGCACCTGCCAGCAGGCCCCCACCCATGTCCAACTCATGTCTCCCACCACCCCCACCCCCCAGCACTGTGAAGGCACCCTCCACCAGGCCCCCACCCATGTCTCCCACCACCCCCACCCCCCAGCACAGTGGGGCACCCTCCACCAGGCCCCCACCCATGTCTCCCACCACCCCCACCCCCCAGCACTGTGGGGCACCTGCCAGCAGGCCCCCACCCATATGCAATTCATGTCTCCCACCACCCCCACCACCCAGCACTGTGGGGTACCTGCCAGCAGGCCCCCACCCATGTCCAACTCATGTCTCCCACCACCCCCACCCCCCAGCAGTGCTGGGGCACCCTCCACCAGGCCCCCACCCATGTCTCCCACCACCCCCACTCCCCAGCACTGTGGGGCACCTGCCAGCAGGCCCCCACCCATGTCTCCCACCACCCCCACCCCCCAGCAGTGCAGGGGCACCCTCCACCAGGCCCCCACCCATGTCTCCCACCACCCCCACCCCCCCAGCACTGTGGGGCACCTGCCAGCAGGCCCCCACCCATGACTCCCACCACTCCCACCCCCCAGCAGTACAGGGGCACCCACCACCAGGCCCCCACCATGTCTCCCAGCACCCCCACCCCCCAGCCACCAGGGGCAGCCTCCACCAGGCCCCCACCCATGTCTCCCACCACCCCCACCCCCCAGCCACCAGGGGCACCCTCCACCAGGCCCCCACCCATGTCTCCCACCACCCCCACCCCCCCAGCAGTGCATGGGCACCCTCCACCAGGCCCCCACCCATGTCTCCCACCACCCCCACCCCCCAGCACTGTAGGGCACCCTCCACCAGGCCCCCACCCATGTCTCCCACCACCCCCAGCCCCCAGCAGTGCAGGGGCACCCTCCACCAGGCCCCCACCCATGTCTCCCACCACCCCCACCCCCCAGCACTGTGGGGCACCTGCCAGCAGGCCCCCACACATGACTCCCACCACTCCCACCCCCCAGCAGTGCAGGGGCACCCACCACCAGGCCCCCACCCATGTCTCCCAGCACCCCCACCCCCAGCCACCAGGGGCACCCTGCACCAGGCCCCCACCCATGTCTCCCACCACCCCCACCCACCAGCACTGTGGGGCACCCTCCACCAGGCCCCCACCCATGTCTCCCACCACCCCCACCCCCCAGCACTGTGGGGCACCTGCCAGCAGGCCCCCACCCATGTGCAATTCATGTCTCCCACCACCCCCACCACCCAGCACTGTGGGGCACCTGCCAGCAGTCCCCCACCCATGTCCAACTCATGTCTCCCACCACCCCCACCCCCAGCACGGTGGGGCACCTGCCAGCAGGCCCCCACCCATGTCCAACTCATGTCTCCCACCACCCCCACCCCCCAGCACTGTGGGCACCCTCCACCAGGCCCCCACCCATGTCCCTCCCACCACCCCCACCCCCAGCAGTGCAGGGGCACCCTCCACCCACCCATGTCTCCCACCACCCCCACCCCCCAGCAGTGCAGGGGCACCCTCCACCAGGCCCCCACCCATGTCTCCCACCACCCCCACCCCCCAGCACTGTGGGGCACCCTCCACCAGGCCCCCACCCATGTCTCCCACCCCCCCACCCCCCAGCACTGTGGGGCACCTGCCAGCAGGCCCCCACCCATGTGCAATTCATGTCTCCCACCACCCCCACCACCCAGCACTGTGGGGCACCTGCCAGCAGTCCCCCACCCATGTCCAACTCATGTCTCCCACCACCCCCACCACCCAGCACTGTGGGGCACCTGCCAGCAGTCCCCCACCCATGTCCAACTCATGTCTCCCACCACCCCCACCCCCAGCACTGTGGGGCACCTGCCAGCAGGCCCCCACCCATGTCCAACTCATGTCTCCCACCACCCCCACGCCCCAGCACTGTGGGGCACCCTCCACCAGGCCCCCACCCATGTCTCCCACCACCCCCACCCCCCAGCACTGTGGGGCACCTGCCAGCAGGCCCCCACCCATGTGCAATTCATGTCTCCCACCACCCCCACCACCCAGCAGTGCAGGGGCACCCTCCACCAGGCCCCCACCCATGTCTCCCACCACCCCCACCCCCCAGCAGTGCAGGGGCACCCCCACCAGGCCCCCACCCATGTCTCCCACCACCCCCACCCCCCAGCAGTGCAGGGGCACCCTCCACCAGGCCCCCACCCATGTCTCCCACCACCCCCACCCCCCAGCACTGTGGGGCACCCTCCACCAGGCCCCCACCCATGTCTCCCACCCCCCCACCCCCCAGCACTGTGGGGCACCTGCCAGCAGGCCCCCACCCATGTCTCCCACCACCCCCACCCCCCAGCAGTGCAGGGGCACCCTCCACCAGGCCCCCACCCATGTCTCCCACCACCCCCACCCCCCAGCACTGTGGGGCACCCTCCACCAGGCCCCCACCCATGTCTCCAACCACCCCCACCCCCCAGCACTGTGGGGCACCTGCCAGCAGGCCCCACCCATGTCCAACTCATGTCTCCCACCACCCCCACCCCCAGCACTGTGGGGCACCTGCCAGCAGGCCCCCACCCATGTCCAACTTATGTCTCCCACCACCCCCCAGCACTGTGGGGCACCTGCCAGCAGGCCCCCACCCATGTCCAACCTATGTCTCCCACCACCCCCACCCCCCAGCAGTGCAGGGGCCCCACCACCAGGCCCCCAGCCATGTCTCCCAGCACCCCCACCCCCCAGCCACCAGGGGCAGCCTCCACCAGGCCCCCACCCATGTCTCCCAACACCCCCACCCCCCAGCCACCAGGGGCACCCTCCACCAGGCCCCCACCCATGTCTCCCAGCACCCCCACTCCCTAGCACTGTGGGGCACCTGCCAGCAGGCCCCCACCCATGTCCAACTCATGTCTCCCACCACCCCCACCCCCAGCACTGTGGGGCACATGCCAGCAGGCCCCCACCCATGTCCAACTCATGTCTCCCACCACCCCCACCCCCCAGCACTGTGGGGCACCTGCCAGCTGGCCCCACCCATGTCCAACTTATGTCTCCCACCACCCCCACCCCCCAGCACTGTGGGGCACCTGACAGCAGGCCCCCACCCATGTCTCCCACCACCCCCACCCCCCAGCAGTGCAGGGGCACCCTGCACCAGGCCCCCACCCATGTCTCCCACCACCACCACCCCCCAGCACTGTGGGGCACCCTCCACCAGGCCCTACCCATGTCTCCCACCACCCCCACCCCCCAGCACTCTGGGGCACCTGCCAGCAGGCCCCCACCCATGTCCAACTCATGTCTCCCACCACCCCCACCCCCAGCACTGTGGGGCACCTGCCAGCAGGCCCCCACCCATGTCCAACTCATGTCTCCCACCACCCCCACCCCCCAGCAGTGCTGGGGCACCCTCCACCAGTCCCCCACCCATGTCTCCCACCACCCCCACTCCCCAGCACTGTGGGGCACCTGCCAACAGGCCCCCACCCATGTCTCCCACCACCCCCACCCCCCAGCAGTGCAGGGGCACCCTCCACCAGGCCCCCACCCATGTCTCCCACCACCCCCACTCCCCAGCACTGTGGGGCACCTGCCAACAGGCCCCCACCCATGTCTCCCACCACCCCCACCCCCCAGCAGTGCAGGGGCACCCTCCACCAGGCCCCCACCCATGTCTCCCACCACCCCCACCCCCCAGCAGTGCAGGGGCACCCTCCACCAGGCCCCCACCCATGTCTCCCACCACCCCCACCCCCCAGCACTGTGGGGCACCCTCCACCAGGCCCGACCCATGTCTCCCACCACCCCCACCCCCCAGCACTGTGGGGCACCTGCCAGCAGGCCCCCACCCATGTGCAACTCATGTCTCCCACCACCCCCACCCCCCAGCACTGTGGAGCACCTGCCAGCAGGCCCCCACCCATGTCCAACTCATGTCTCCCACCACCCCCACCCCCCAGCACTGTGGGGCACCTGCCAGCAGGCCCCCACCCATGTACAACTCATGTCTCCCACCACCCCACCCCCCAGCACTGTGGGCACCCTCCACCAGGCCCCCACCAATGTCTCCCACCACCCCCACCCCCCAGCACTGTGGGGCACCTGCCAGCAGGCCCCACCCATGTCTCCCACCACCCCCACCCCCCAGCAGTGCAGGGGCACCCTCCACCAGGCCCCCACCCATGTCTCCCACCCCCCCACCCCCCAGCACTGTGGGGCACCTGCCAGCAGGCTCCCACCCATGTCCAACTCATGTCTCCCACCACCCCCACCCCCCAGCAGTGCAGGGGCACCCTCCACCAGGCCCCCACCCATGTCTCCCAACTCCCCACCCCCCAGCACTGTGGGGCACCTGCCAGCAGGCCCCACCAATGTCTCCCACCACCCCCACCCCCCAGCAGTGCAGGGGCACCCTCCACCAGGCCCCCACCCATGTCTCCCACCCCCCCACCCCCCAGCACTGTGGGGCACCTGCCAGCAGGCCCCCACCCATGTCTCCCACCACCCCCACCCCCCAGCACAGTGGGGCACCCTCCACCAGGCCCCCACCCATGTCTCCCACCACCCCCACCCCCCAGCACTGTGGGGCACCTGCCAGCAGGCCCCCACCCAAGTCCAACTCATGTCTCCCACCACCCCCACCCCCCAGCACTGTGGGGCACCCTCCACCAGGCCCCCACCCATGTCTCCCACCACCCCCACCCCCCAGCACAGTGGGGCACCCTCCACCAGGCCCCCACCCATGTCTCCCACCACCCCCACCCCCCAGCACTGTGGGGCACCTGCCAGCAGGCCCCCACCCATATGCAATTCATGTCTCCCACCACCCCCACCACCCAGCACTGTGGGGCACCTGCCAGCAGGCCCCCACCCATGTCCAACTCATGTCTCCCACCACCCCCACCCCCAGCACTGTGGGGCACCTGCCAGCAGGCCCCCACCCATGTCCAACTCATGTCTCCCACCACCCCCACCCCCCAGCACTGTGGGGCACCCTCCACCAGGCTCCCACCCATGTCTCCCACCACCCCCAGCAATGCAGGGGCACCCTCCACCAGGCCCCCACCCATGTCTCCCACCACCCCCACCCCCCAGCAGTGCAGGGGCACCCTCCACCAGGCCCCCACCCATGTCTCCCACCACCCCCACCCCCCAGCACTGTGGGGCACCCTCCACCAGGCCCCCACCCATGTCTCCCACCCCCCCCCCCTCCCCCCAGCACTGTGGGGCACCTGCCAGCAGGCCCCCACCCATGTCTCCCACCACCCCCACCCCCCAGCAGTGCAGGGGCACCCTCCACCAGGCCCCCACCCATGTCTCCCTCCACCCCCATCCCCCAGCACTGTGGAGCACCCTCCACCAGGCCCCCACCCATGTCTCCCACCACCCCCACCCCCCAGCACTGTGGGGCACCTGCCAGCAGGCCCCCACCCATGTCCAACACATGTCTCCCACCACCCCCACCCCCAGCACTGTGGGGCACCTGCCAGCAGGCCCCCACCCATGTCCAACTTATGTCTCCCACCACCCCCACCATCCCAGCACTGTGGGGCACCTGCCAGCAGGCCCCCACCCATGTCCAACTTATGTCTCCCACCACCCCCACCCCCCAGCAGTGCAGGGGCACCCACCACCAGGCCCCCAGCCATGTCTCCCAGCACCCCCACCCCCCAGCCACCAGGGGTAGCCTCCACCAGGCCCCCACCCATGTCTCCCACCCCCCCCACCCCCCAGCACAGTGGGGCACCCTCCACCAGGCCCCCACCCATGTCTCCCACCACCCCCACCCCCCAGCACTGTGGGGCACCTGCCAGCAGGCCCCCACCCATATGCAATTCATGTCTCCCACCACCCCCACCACCCAGCACTGTGGGGCACCTGCCAGCAGGCCCCCACCCATGTCCAACTCATGTCTCCCACCACCCCCAACCCCAGCACTGTGGGGCACCTGCCAGCAGGCCCCCACCCATGTCCAACTCATGTCTCCCACCACCCCCACCCCCCAGCACTGTGGGGCACCCTCCACCAGGCTCCCACCCATGTCTCCCACCACCCCCACCCCCCAGCACTGTGGGGCACCTGCCAGCAGGCCCCATCCATGTCTCCCACCACCCCCACCCCCCAGCAGTGCAGGGGCACCCTCCACCAGGCCCCCACCCATGTCTCCCACCCCCCCTCCCCCCAGCACTGTGGGGCACCTGCCAGCAGGCCCCACCAATGTCTCCCACCACCCCCACCCCCCAGCAGTGCAGGGGCACCCTCCACCAGGCCCCCACCCATGTCTCCCACCACCCCCACCCCCAGCACTGTGGGGCATCTGCCAGCAGGCCCCCACCCATGTCCAACTCATGTCTCCCACCACCCCCACCCCCCAGCACTGTGGGCACCCTCCACCAGGCCCCCACCCATGTCTCCCACCACCCCCAGCACTGTGGGGCACCTGCCAGCAGGCCCCCACCCATGTCTCCCACCACCCCCACCCCCCAGCAGTGCAGGGGCACCCTCCACCAGGCCCCCACCCATGTCTCCCACCACCCCCACCCCCCAGCAGTGCAGGGGCACCCTCCACCAGGCCCCCACCCATGTCTCCCACCACCCCCACCCCCCAGCAGTGCAGGGGCACCCTCCACCAGGCCCTCACCCATGTCTCCCACCACCCCCACCCCCCAGCACTGTGGGGCACCCTCCACCAGGCCCCCACCCATGTCTCCCACCCCCCCCACCCCCCAGCACTGTGGGGCACCTGCCAGCAGGCCCCTACCCATGTCTCCCACCACCCCCACCCCCCAGCAGTGCAGGGGCACCCTCCACCAGGCCCCCACCCATGTCTCCCACCACCCCCACCCCCCAGCACTGTGGGGCACCCTCCACCAGGCCCCCACCCATGTGTCCAACCACCCCCTCCCCCCAGCACTGTGGGGCACCTGCCAGCAGGCCCCACCCATGTCCAACTCATGTCTCCCACCACCCCCACCCCCAGCACTGTGGGGCACCTGCCAGCAGGCCCCCACCCATGTCCAACTTATGTCTCCCACCACCCCCACCCCCCAGCACTGTGGGGCACCTGCCAGCAGGCCCCCACCCATGTCCAACTCATGTCTCCCACAACCCCCACCCCCCAGCAGTGCTGGGGCACCCTCCACCAGGCCCCCACCCATGTCTCCCACCACCCCCACTCCCCAGCACTGTGGGGCACCTGCCAGCAGGCCCCCACCCACGACTCCCACCACCCCCACCCCCCAGCAGTGCAGGGGCACCCACCACCAGGCCCCCACCCATGTCTCCCAGCACCCCGACCCCCCAGCCACCAGGGGCAGCCTCCACCAGGCCCCCACCCATGTCTCCCACCACCCACACCCCCAGCCACCAGGGGCACCCTCCACCAGGCCCCCACCCATGTCTCCCACCACCCCCACCCCCCAGCAGTGCAGGGGCACCCTCCACCAGGCCCCCACCCATGTCTCCCACCACCCCCACCCCCCCAGCACTGTGGGGCACCTGCCAGCAGGCCCCCACCCATGACTCCCACCACTCCCACCCCCCAGCAGTGCAGGGACACCCACCACCAGGCCCCCACCCATGTCTCCCAGCACCCCCACCCCCCAGCCACCAGGGGCAGCCTCCACCAGGCCCCCACCCATGTCTCCCACCACCCCCACCCCCCAGCCACCAGGGGCACCCTCCACCAGGCCCCCACCCATGTCTCCCACCACCCCCACCCCCCCAGCAGTGCATGGGCACCCTCCACCAGGCCCCCACCCATGTCTCCCACCACCCCCACCCCCCAGCACTGTGGGGCACCCTCCACCAGGCCCCCACCCATATCTTCCACCACCCCCACCCCCCAGCACTGTGGGGCACCTGCCAGCAGGCCCCCACCCATGTCTCCCACCCCCCTCACCCCCCAGCACTGTGGGGTACCTGTCAGCAGGGCCCCACCCATGTCTCCCACCACCCCCACCCCCCAGCAGTGCAGGGGCACCCTCCACCAGGCCCCCACCCATGTCTCCCACCACCCCCACCCCCCAGCACTGTGGGGCACCCTCCACCAGGCCCGACCCATGTCTCCCACCACCCCCACCCCCCAGCACTGTGGGGCACCTGCCAGCAGGCCCCCACCCATGTGCAACTCATGTCTACCACCACCCCCACCCCCCAGCACTGTGGGGCACCTGCCAGCAGGCCCCCACCCATGTCCAACTCATGTCTCCCACCACCCCCACCCCCCAGCACTGTGGGGCACCTGCCAGCAGGCCCCCACCCATGTACAACTCATGTCTCCCACCACCCCACCCCCCAGCACTGTGGGCACCCTCCACCAGGCCCCCACCAATGTCTCCCACCACCCCCACCCCCCAGCACTGTGGGGCACCTGCCAGCAGGCCCAACCCATGTCTCCCACCACCCCCACCGCCCAGCAGTGCAGGGGCACCCTCCACCAGGCCCCCACCCATGTCTCCCACCCCCCCACCCCCCAGCACTGTGGGGCACCTGCCAGCAGGCCCCCACCCATGTCCAACTCATGTCTCCCACCACCCCCACCCCCCAGCAGTGCAGGGGCACCCTCCACCAGGCCCCCACCCATGTCTCCCAACTCCCCACCCCCCAGCACTGTGGGGCACCTGCCAGCAGGCCCCACCAATGTCTCCCACCACCCCCACCCCCCAGCAGTGCAGGGGCACCCTTCACCAGGCCCCCACTCATGTCTCCCACCACCCCCACCCCCAGCACTGTGGGGCACCTGCCAGCAGGCCCCCACCCATGTCCAACTCATGTCTCCCACCACCCCCACCCCCCAGCACTGTGAAGGCACCCTCCACCAGGCCCCCACCCATGTCTCCCACCACCCCCACCCCCCAGCACAGTGGGGCACCCTCCACCAGGCCCCCACCCATGTCTCCCACCACCCCCACCCCCCAGCACTGTGGGGCACCTGCCAGCAGGCCCCCACCCATATGCAATTCATGTCTCCCACCACCCCCACCACCCAGCACTGTGGGGCACCTGCCAGCAGGCCCCCACCCATGTCCAACTCATGTCTCCCACCACCCCCACCCCCAGCACTGTGGGGCACCTGCCAGCAGGCCCCCACCCATGTCCAACTCATGTCTCCCACCACCCCCACCCCCCAGCACTGTGGGGCACCCTCCACCAGGCTCCCACCCATGTCTCCCACCACCCCCAGCAATGCAGGGGAACCCTCCACCAGGCCCCCACCCATGTCTCCCAGCACCCCGACCCCCCAGCCACCAGGGGCAGCCTCCACCAGGCCCCCACCCATGTCTCCCACCACCCCCACCCCCCAGCCACCAGGGGCACCCTCCACCAGGCCCCCACCCATGTCTCCCACCACCCCCACCCCCCAGCAGTGCAGGGGCAGCCTCCACCAGGCCCCCACCCATGTCTCCCACCACCCCCACCCCCCAGCCACCAGGGGCACCCTCCACCAGGCCCCCACCCATGTCTCCCACCACCCCCACCCCCCAGCAGTGCAGGGGCACCCACCACCAGGCCCCCACCCATGTCTCCCACCACCCCCACCCCCCAGCCACCAGGGGCACCCTCCACCAGGCCCCCACCCATGTCTCCCACCACCCCCACCCCCCAGCAGTGCAGGGGCACCCTCCACCAGGCCCCCACCCATGTCTCCCACCACCCCCACCCCCCCAGCACTGTGGGGCACCTGCCAGCAGGCCCCCACCCATGACTCCCACCACTCCCACCCCCCAGCAGTGCAGGGGCACCCACCACCAGGCCCCCACCCATGTCTCCCAGCACCCCCACCCCCCAGCCACCAGGGGCAGCCTCCACCAGGCCCCCACCCATGTCTCCCACCACCCCACCCCCCAGCCACCAGGGGCACCCTCCACCAGGCCCCCACCCATGTCTCCCACCACCCCCACCCCCCAGCAGTGCATGGGCACCCTCCACCAGGCCCCCACCCATGTCTCCCACCACCCCCACCCCCCAGCACTGTGGGGCACCCTCCACCAGGCCCCCACCCATGTCTCCCACCCCCCTCACCCCCCAGCACTGTGGGGTACCTGCCAGCAGGGCCCCACCCATGTCTCCCACCACCCCCACCCCCCAGCAGTGCAGGGGCACCCTCCACCAGGCCCCCACCCATGTCTCCCACCACCCCCACCCGCCAGCACTGTGGGGCACCCTCCACCAGGCCCGACCCATGTCTCCCACCACCCCCACCCCCCAGCACTGTGGGGCACCTGCCAGCAGGCCCCCACCCATGTGCAACTCATGTCTCCCACCACCCCCACCCCCCAGCACTGTGGGGCACCTGCCAGCAGGCCCCCACCCATGTCCAACTCATGTCTCCCACCACCCCCACCCCCCAGCACTGTGGGGCACCTGCCAGCAGGCCCCCACCCATGTACAACTCATGTCTCCCACCACCCCACCCCCCAGCACTGTGGGCACCCTCCACCAGGCCCCCACCAATGTCTCCCACCACCCCCACCCCCCAGCACTGTGGGGCACCTGCCAGCAGGCCCCACCCATGTCTCCCACCACCCCCACCCCCCAGCAGTGCAGGGGCACCCTCCACCAGGCCCCCACCCATGTCTCCCACCCCCCCTCCCCCCAGCACTGTGGGGCACCTGCCAGCAGGCCCCCACCCATGTCCAACTCATGTCTCCCACCACCCCCACCCCCCAGCAGTGCAGGGGCACCCTCCACCAGGCCCCCACCCATGTCTCCCAACTCCCCACCCCCCAGCACTGTGGGGCACCTGCCAGCAGGCCCCACCAATGTCTCCCACCACCCCACCCCCCAGCAGTGCAGGGGCACCCTCCACCAGGCCCCCACCCATGTCTCCCACCCCCCACCCCCCAGCACTGTGGGGCACCTGCCAGCAGGCCCCCACCCATGACTCCCACCACCCCCACCCCCCAGCAGTGCAGGGGCACCCTTCACCAGGCCCCCACTCATGTCTCCCACCACCCCCACCCCCAGCACTGTGGGGCACCTGCCAGCAGGCCCCCACCCATGTCCAACTCATGTCTCCCACCACCCCCACCCCCCAGCACTGTGAAGGCACCCTCCACCAGGCCCCCACCCATGTCTCACACCACCCCCACCCCCCAGCACAGTGGGGCACCCTCCACCAGGCCCCCACCCATGTCTCCCACCACCCCCACCCCCCAGCACTGTGGGGCACCTGCCAACAGGCCCCCACCCATATGCAATTCATGTCTCCCACCACCCCCACCACCCAGCACTGTGGGGCACCTGCCAGCAGGCCCCCACCCATGTCCAACTCATGTCTCCCACCACCCCCACCCCCAGCACTGTGGGGCACCTGCCAGCAGGCCCCCACCCATGTCCAACTCATGTCTCCCACCACCCCCACCCCCCAGCACTGTGGGGCACCCTCCACCAGGCTCCCACCCATGTCTCCCACCACCCCCAGCAATGCAGGGGCACCCTCCACCAGGCCCCTACCCATGTCTCCCACCACCCCCACCCCCCAGCAGTGCAGGGGCACCCTTCACCAGGCCCCCACCCATGTCTCCCACCACCCCCACCCCCCAGCACTGTGGGGCACCCTCCACCAGGCCCCCACCCATGTCTCCCACCCCCCCCACCCCCCAGCACTGTGGGGCACCTGCCAGCAGGCCCCCACCCATGTCTCCCACCACCCCCACCCCCCAGCAGTGCAGGGGCACCCTCCGCCAGGCCCCCACCCATGTCTCCCACCACCCCCACCCACCAGCAGTGCAGGGGCACCCTCCACCAGGCCCCCACCCATGTCTCCCACCACCCCCACCCCCCAGCAGTGCAGGGGCACCCTCCACCAGGCCCCCACCCATGTCTCCCACCACCCCCACCCCCCAGCACTGTGGGGCACCCTCCACCAGGCCCCCACCCATGTCTCCCACCACCCCCACCCCCCAGCACTGTGGGGCACCCTCCACCAGGCCCGACCCATGTCTCCCACCACCCCCACCCCCCAGCACTGTGGGGCACCTGCCAGCAGGCCCCCACCCATGTGCAACTCATGTGTCCCACCACCCCCACCCCCCAGCACTGTGGGGCACCTGCCAGCAGGCCCCCACCCATGTCCAACTCATGTCTCCCACCACCCCCACCCCCCAGCACTGTGGGGCACCTGCCAGCAGGCCCCCACCCATGTACAACTCATGTCTCCCACCACCCCACCCCCCAGCACTGTGGGCACCCTCCACCAGGCCCCCACCAATGTCTCCCACCACCCCCACCCCCCAGCACTGTGGGGCACCTGCCAGCAGGCCCCACCCATGTCTCCCACCACCCCCACCCCCCAGCAGTGCCGGGGCACCCTCCACCAGGCCCCCACCCATGTCTCCCACCCCCCCACCCCCCAGCACTGTGGGGCACCTGCCAGCAGGCCCCCACCCATGTCCAACTCATGTCTCCCACCACCCCCACCCCCCAGCAGTGCAGGGGCACCCTCCACCAGGCCCCCACCCATGTCTCCCAACTCCCCACCCCCCAGCACTGTGGGGCACCTGCCAGCATGCCCCACCAATGTCTCCCACCACCCCCACCCCCCAGCAGTGCAGGGGCACCCTCCACCAGGCCCCCACCCATGTCTCCCACCCCCCCACCCCCCAGCACTGTGGGGCACCTGCCAGCAGGCCCCCACCCATGACTCCCACCACCCCCACCCCCCAGCAGTGCAGGGGCACCCTTCACCAGGCCCCCACTCATGTCTCCCACCACCCCCACCCCCAGCACTGTGGGGCACCTGCCAGCAGGCCCCCACCCATGTCCAACTCATGTCTCCCACCACCCCCACCCCCCAGCACTGTGAAGGCACCCTCCACCAGGCCCCCACCCATGTCTCCCACCACCCCCACCCCCCAGCACAGTGGGGCACCCTCCACCAGGCCCCCACCCATGTCTCCCACCACCCCCACCCGCCAGCACTGTGGGGCACCTACCAGCAGGCCCCCACCCATATGCAATTCATGTCTCCCACCACCCCCACCACCCAGCACTGTGGGGCACCTGCCAGCAGGCCCCCACCCATGTCCAACTCATGTCTCCCACCACCCCCACCCCCAGCACTGTGGGGCACCTGCCAGCAGGCCCCCACCCATGTCCAACTCATGTCTCCCACCACCCCACCCCCCAGCACTGTGGGGCACCCTCCACCAGGCTCCCACCCATGTCTCCCACCACCCCCAGCAATGCAGGGGCACCCTCCACCAGGCCCCCACCCATGTCTCCCACCACCCCCACCCCCCAGCAGTGCAGGGGCACCCTCCACCAGGCCCCCACCCATGTCTCCCACCACCCCCACCCCCCAGCACTGTGGGGCACCTGCCAGCAGACCCCCACCCATGTCTCCCACCACCCCCACCCCCCAGCAGTGCAGGGGCACCCTCCACCAGGCCCCCACCCATGTCTCCCTCCACCCCCACCCCCCAGCACTGTGGAGCACCCTCCACCAGGCCCCCACCCATGTCTCCCACCACCCCCACCCCCCAGCACTGTGGGGCACCTGCCAGCAGGCCCCCACCCATGTCCAACACATGTCTCCCACCACCCCCACCCCCAGCACTGTGGGGCACCTGCCAGCAGGCCCCCACCCATGTCCTACTTATGTCTCCCACCACCCCCACCGCCCAGCACTGTGGGGCACCCACCACCAGGCCCCCAGCCATGTCTCCCAGCACCCCCACCCCCCAGCCACCAGGGGCAGCCTCCACCAGGCCCCCACCCATGTCTCCCACCGCCCCCACCCCCCAGCCACCAGGGGCACCCTCCACCAGGCCCCCACCCATGTCTCCCAGCACCCCCACCCCCCAGCACTGTGGGGCACCTGCCAGCAGGCCCCCACCCATGTCCAACTCATGTCTCCCTCCACCCCCACCCCCAGCACTGTGGGGCACCTGCCAGCAGGCCCCCACCCATGTCCAACTCATGTCTCCCACCACCCCCACCCCCCAGCACTGTGGGGCACCTGCCAGCAGGCCCCCACCCATGTCTCCCACCCCCCCAACCCCCAGCAGGGCAGGGGCACCCTGCACCAGGCCCCCACCCATTTCTCCCACCACCCCCACCCCCAGCACTGTGGGGCACCCTCCACCAGGCCCCCACCCATGTCTCCCACCACCCCCACCCCCCAGCCACCAGGGGCACCCTACACCAGGCCCCCACCCATGTCTCCCACCACCCCCACCCCCCAGCAGTGCAGGGGCACCCTCCACCAGGCCCCCACCCATGTCTCCCACCACCCCCACCCCCCAGCACTGTGGGGCACCTGCCAGCAGGCCCCCACCCATGACTCCCACCACTCCCACCCCCCAGCAGTGCAGGGGCACCCACCACCAGGCGCCCACCCATGTCTCCCAGCACCCCCACCCCCCAGCCACCAGGGGCACCCTGCACCAGGCCCCCACCCATGTCTCCCACCACCCCCACCCACCAGCACTGTGGGGCACCCTCCACCAGGCCCCCACCCATGTCTCCCACCACCCCCACCGACCAGCACTGTGGGGCACCTGCCAGCAGGCCCCCACCCATGTGCAATTCATGTCTCCCACCACCCCCACCACCCAGCACTGTGGGGCACCTGCCAGCAGGCCCCCACCCATGTCCAACTCATGTCTCCCACCACCCCCACCCCCAGCACTGTGGGGCATCTGCCAGCAGGCCCCCACCCATGTCCAACTCATGTCTCCCACCACCCCCACCCCCCAGCACTGTGGGCACCCTCCACCAGGCCCCCACCCATGTCTCCCACCACCCCCACCCCCCAGCACTGTGGGGCACCTGCCAGCAGGCCCCCACCCATGTCTCCCACCACCCCCACCCCCAAGCAGTGCAGGGGCACCCTCCACCAGGCCCCCACCCATGTCTCCCACCACCCCCACCCCCCAGCAGTGCAGGGGCACCCTCCACCAGGCCCTCTCCCATGTCTCCCACCACCCCCACCACCCAGCACTGTGGGGCACCCTCCACCAGGCCCCCACCCATGTCTCCCACCACCCCACCCCCCAGCACTGTGGGGCACCTGCCAGCAGGCCCCCACCCATGTCTCCCACCACCCCACCCCCCAGCAGTGCAGGGGCACCCTCCACCAGGCCCCCACCCATGTCTCCCAGCACCCCCACCCCCCAGCCACCAGGGGCACCCTGCACCAGGCCCCCACCCATGTCTCCCACCACCCCCGCCCACCAGCACTGTGGGGCACCCTCCACCAGGCCCCCACCCATGTCTCCCACCACCCCCACCCCCCAGCACTGTGGGGCACCTGCCAGCAGGCCCCCACCCATGTGCAATTCATGTCTCCCACCACCCCCACCACCCAGCACTGTGGGGCACCTGCCAGCAGGCCCCCACCCATGTCCAACTCATGTCTCCCACCACCCCCACCCCCAGCACTGTGGGGCATCTGCCAGCAGGCCCCCACCCATGTCCAACTCATGTCTCCCACCACCCCCACCCCCCAGCACTGTGGGCACCCTCCACCAGGCCCCCACCCATGTCTCCCACCACCCCCACCCCCCAGCACTGTGGGGCACCTGCCAGCAGGCCCCCACCCATGTCTCCCACCACCCCCACCCCCCAGCAGTGCAGGGGCACCCTCCACCAGGCCCCCACCCATGTCTCCCACCACCCCCACCCCCCAGCAGTGCAGGGGCACCCTCCACCAGGCCCCCAGCCATGTCTCCCACCACCCCCACCCCCCAGCAGTGCAGGGGCACCCTCCACCAGGCCCTCACCCATGTCTCCCACCACCCCCACCCCCCAGCACTGTGGGGCACCCTCCACCAGGCCCCCACCCATGTCTCCCACCCCCCACCCCCCAGCACTGTGGGGCACCTGCCAGCAGGCCCCCACCCATGTCTCCCACCACCCCCACCCCCCAGCAGTGCAGGGGCACCCTCCACCAGGCCCCCACCCATGTCTCCCACCACCCCCACCTCCCAGCACTGTGGGGCACCCTCCACCAGGCCCCCACCCATGTCTCCAACCACCCCCACCCCCCAGCACTGTGGGGCACCTGCCAGCAGGCCCCACCCATGTCCAACTCATGTCTCCCACCACCCCCACCCCCAGCACTGTGGGGCACCTGCCAGCAGGCCCCCACCCATGTCCAACTTATGTCTCCCACCACCCCCACCCCCCAGCACTGTGGGGCACCTGCCAGCAGGCCCCCACCCATGTCCAACCTATGTCTCCCACCACCCCCACCCCCCAGCAGTGCAGGGGCACCCACCACCAGGCCCCCAGCCATGTCTCCCAGCACCCCCACCCCCCAGCCACCAGGGGCAGCCTCCACCAGGCCCCCACCCATGTCTCCCACCACCCCCACCCCCCAGCCACCAGGGGCACCCTCCACCAGGCCCCCACCCATGTCTCCCAGCACCCTCACCCCCTAGCACTGTGGGGCACCTGCCAGCAGGCCCCCACCCATGTCCAACTCATGTCTCCCACCACCCCCACCCCCAGCACTGTGGGGCACCTGCCAGCAGGCCCCCACCCATGTCCAACTCATGTCTCCCACCACCCCCACCCCCCAGCACTGTGGGGCACCTGCCAGCTGGCCCCCACCCATGTCCAACTTATGTCTCCCACCACCCCCACCCTCCAGCACTGTGGGGCACCTGCCAGCAGGCCCCCACCCATGTCTCCCACCACCCCCACCCCCCAGCAGTGCAGGGGCACCCTGCACCAGGCCCCCACCCATGTCTCCCACCACCCCCACCCCCCAGCACTGTGGGGCACCCTCCACCAGGCCCCACCCATGTCTCCCACCACCCCCATCCCCCAGCACTCTGGGGCACCTGCCAGCAGGCCCCCACCCATGTCCAACTCATGTCTCCCTCCACCCCCACCCCCAGCACTGTGGGGCACCTGCCAGCCGGCCCCCACCCATGTCCAACTCATGTCTCCCACCACCCCCACCCCCCAGCACTGTGGGGCACCTGCCAGCAGGCCCCCACCCATGTACAACTCATGTCTCCCACCACCCCACCCCCCAGCACTGTGGGCACCCTCCACCAGGCCCCCACCCATGTCTCCCACCACCCCCACTCCCCAGCACTGTGGGGCACCTGCCAGCAGGCCCCCACCCACGACTCCCACCACCCCCACCCCCCAGCAGTGCAGGGGCACCCACCACCAGGCCCCCACCCATGTCTCCCAGCACCCCCACCCCCCAGCCACCAGGGGCAGCCTCCACCAGGCCCCCACCAATGTCTCCCACCACCCCCAGCCACCAGGGGCACCCTCCACCAGGCCCCCACTCATGTCTCCCACCACCCCCACCCCCAGCAGTGCAGGGGCACCCTCCACCAGGCCCCCACCCATGTCTCCCACCACCCCAACCCCCCAGCACTGTGGGGCACCTGCCAGCAGGCCCCCACCCATGACTCCCACCACTCCCAACCCCCAGCAGTGCAGGGGCACCCACCACCAGGCCCCCACCCATGTCTCCCAGCACCCCCACCCCCCAGCCACCAGGGGCAGCCTCCACCAGGCCCCCACCCATGTCTCCCACCAGCCTCACCCCCCAGCCACCAGGGGCACCCTCCACCAGGCCCCCACCCATGTCTCCCACCACCCCCACCCCCCCAGTAGTGCATGGGCACCCTCCACCAGGCCCCCACCCATGTCTCCCACCACCCCCACCCCCCAGCACTGTGGGGCACCCTCCACCAGGCCCCCACCCATGTCTTCCACCACCCCCACCCCCCAGCACTGTGGGGCACCTGCCAGCAGGCCCCCACCCATGTCTCCCACCCCACTCACCCCCCAGCACTGTGGGGCACCTGCCAGCAGGGCCCCACCCATGTCTCCCACCACCCCCCCCAGCAGTGCAGGGGCACCCTCCACCAAGCCCCCACCCATGCCTCCCACCACCCCCACCCCCCAGCACTGTGGGGCACCCTCCACCAGGCCCCCACCCATGTCTCCCACCACCCCCACCCCCCAGCACTGTGGGGCACCTGCCAGCAGGCCCCCAACCATGTCCAACTCATGTCTTCCACCACCCCCACCCCCCAGCACTGTGGGGCACCTGCCAGCAGGCCCCCACCCATGTCCAACTCATGTCTCCCACCACCCCCACCCCCAGCACTGTGGGGCACCTGCCAGCAGGCCCCCACCCATGTCCAACTCATGTCTCCCACCACCCCCACCCCCCAGCACTGTGGGGCACCTGCCAGCAGGCCCCCACCCATGACTCCCACCACCCCCTCCCCCCAACAGTGCAGGGGCACCCACCACCAGGCCCCCACCCATGTCTGCCAGCACCCCCACCCCCCAGCCACCAGGGGCAGCCTCCACCAGGCCCCCACCCATGTCTCCCACCACCCCCACCCCCCAGCCAGCAGGGGCACCCTCCACCAGGCCCCCACCCATGTCTCCCACCACCCCCACCCCCCAGCAGTGCAGGGGCACCCTCCACCAGGCCCCCACCCATGTCTCCCACCACCCCCACCCCCCAGCACTGTGGGGCACCTGCCAGCAGGGCCCCACCCATGACTCCCACCACCCCACCCCCCAGCAGTGCAGGGGCACCCACCACCAGGCCCCCACCCATGTCTCCCACCACCCCCACCGCCCAGCACTGTGGGGCACCCTCCACCAGGCCCCCACCCATGTCTCCCACCCCCCCCACCCCCAGCACTGTGGGGCACCTGCCAGCAGGCCCCCACCCATGTCTCCCACCACCCCCACCCCCCAGCAGTGCAGGGGCACCCTCCACCAGGCCCCCACCCATGTCTCTCACAACCCCCACCCCCCATCACTGTGGGGCACCTGCCAGCAGGCCCCCACCCATGTCTCCCACCACCCCTGCCCCCCAGCAGTGCAGGGGCACCCTCCACCAGGCCCCCACGCATGTCTCCCACCACCCGCACCCCCAAGCACTGTGAGGCTCCTGCCAGCAGGCCCCCACCCATGTGCAACTCATGTTCCCAGGCCAACATGTCATCACAATCTAGATCCCTGGTCCCTATGGTCAGCCTCCAAATGCTAAACACCCACCCGAGTATTGCATCCACCCACTCATAAATTGCAATTACATCACAGAACACCAATAGCAAGTTCCGAAACAAACACATCTCCCTCACATACACCCAATGGGTGTCAGTGAATCTCAAAACCCATATCATGAAATGCATGAAACCAATGAGATACCACACATTGAAGTTCACCAAAAAAAATATGTATTAAAGGAAACATAAATAGAATCAAAAATAAAGAAACAGAAATGTGAATGTACAAAAATTAAAAGAAGCATGTCCGTGAAAAAAAGCAAAACAAAAAATAAAATTCCAAAGTAATGGTGTCCAAAGTCAATGTCCACAAAACAAAATCCAATGGGAAATAAAAAAGAAAGCCATTGCTCCATGGTTAAAATGTGAAAAAAAATACAATCCAACAGTGAACTATGTACATGGGAACACGCCAGGGTCCATTATCCCAACAAAAGAAAGGAAACCTGTCTAACTACACTAACTAATAAAATAAACTATATACAAAAATGTGGCCAATGTCCGAAAGGTCCAAATAAAATCAAAACAAAAATGAAACCTAACACTACCTACATAACTATGTACAAGGGCAGCAGGCTAGTTTGACGGCTCACTTGTGGATGTCCCGGGCCAGGGCATCATCGAACTCCTGCTCAATGTCCCGGAGGCGGTCCTCCTCCATGGCCCCGAGGGTCCGCAGGGCTGTCGACGTGTCACCTCCAAACCCCTCCGGATTGCCTCGAGGCACTCGGCCCGCCTCAGGGCCCTCCGCATGGAGTTCTCCGCCCTGACCATTGTGAGCCGTGCCTCTTCCGCCCGCTGCCGCTCCGCATCTATGGCGTGGCCCAACCTCTGCCACACGGAAGACACTCTGTCCTTGGCCCCGAGCCTTCATGGCTCCCACCAGGTTGCTGCTGCTGCTGTGCCTCTGCCCGTGCACTGCCTCCTGCTGCCTGCACATCCTACGCCGGCTGGGGTGCAGTCGTAGATGTGGCCACCCCTGCTGGACGTCCGACTCCCGACTGTGGCAGGGATGCCTCCTCCACCAGCCTTGCCGCACCGTCAGAGGCAGCTCCACAGGGCACCCAGGTGACTGATGGGTGGGAAGATGGCACGGAGGACGACTGGCGCGTAGGGGGTCCAGTTGAGGAGGGGGTCGTAGCAAGCCCCATCAGACGGAGGAATCCGGCCTGGGTGACCTGTCCCAGCAGGCTGACGTGGTCAATGAGCCATTCGAGATGACGTGCAGTCTCCTCATGAAAAGACTGCAGGTCACCTCGTATGGCCTGTTGACGCAACGCCACACCAGTCAGGACAGGCTCAACCCGGACCCGGATAGCCACGTCCGCAGGCAGAGGAAGGCCAGTTGACGTGAGCTCATCCCCTGCCTGAAAACGGGTCTGGACGTAGGCATCCCTGCTGGTGCAAGATGATGCAGTGACAGGATCAGGGACAGGATTGCACACAGGCACCTCCGCGGCGTCCTGTGCTGCCTCCTGACCCTGGTCCTGCACTGCACCACTAGCACCAGATCCCCACCTCCAGACCCCGTCTCTGGTGCTTGCACGGCCTCCTCCTCCACCAAACCCCCCACCAACCTGGATGACTCCGTGCCATCTTCCCCTGTTGGGCCCTGTGGGGTCCCAGCTGCCCCTTCTGCTGCCGAGGAGTCCAACTCCAACCCCTGCCTCTTGGACCTCCCCCCGGCAGCTGCGGCCTGGGACGCGGCACCGGACTCCTCACTCCCCGACGAGATGACAACATGGGAGGGGAGCCGGGCCTTGCGTCTCCGGCTGGCAGTGGGATCCCCGCCGCTGTGCTCCACAGCACCTTCTCCGCCCTCTTCATCAGTTGACGCTGCAGACAGGGAAAAACAAAACACAGGCATCAGGGCACTATACAATGGACACATACACACATGACAGTTGTACATGAGTGGCATTGGCAAACCTCAGACATGTCATCACAATCCCCAATACACATGTCATTTCAACTCGCACACATGAGCCATACCACAGCCATATCGCAACTGCCAGCACCATCCATCCACATACAACAGCATGAGCAGGCAAAGGTGAGCCATACATCACATGCAACACAGGAAGTGCACCACACATGTACACACACCACCACACTTGCATGCATGTGTACACCTCTGCCAAGTGTCGCAGTGTTCAGACGGGCATCCATGTCACATCTGCCAATCAGGCTTCCACATACCGCTGTCACATGCATCCATGTTGCATCACTGTTGCACCCTTGTTAAATACACACACATTCACATGTACACAGTGCTGATACATGCAGCCGAAAACAACATACATGCGTGACATCACGGACATGTCTACTTACATACACATTCATCCAAACATGTGTGCCCACACAACTGCATTTGGCATGCAAGCCTACACACACAAGCACCATCCATGTCTCACACATTCCAGCCCTCGCATGTGTTAGCCCCAAGGCCCTGTACACCCCCACCCATACTCGACCCCATACAAACAGATGTGCAACCTGCACACTACTGAAAAATCACCACACGCACTGCTCACAATCAGGATGCATGTACACTTACCGCTCGACTCCAGACGGGTCTGCCTCTCAAGGACCTGGACGTGGAGCGCTGGGGATATGCGTTCCAGGACCCTCATCTGTTCTTCCGACAAGTGGCCCCGGCGCCCATTGGCATCCGCTGCCTTCAAGAGGCGCCGGGCCTTGTTCAGGGTCCTGGACCTGAAGTCCTCCCAGCGCTTCTTGACATGTTGTAAGTCGAGGACTGCCAGCCCCTCCGCGTTGATGGCAGTCACAATGTCAGTCCAGATCCGAGTCCGTCCTTCCTTGTCGGCGCGGGAACTTCCGAAGAGGGCATCATACTGCCCCAGGACTTTCTCCACCAGGACACCAACTTCGGTGGCACTGAAGCTGGTGTCCCTCTGCCTCTCTGGCCAGGGGTTGTCAGTGGTCTCAGATGGTGTTTGCCCCGACATGACAACCCCAGAGGCAGGAGTGGGTGGGCAACTGGGTCCTGGGGCTGGGCTGTGGAGCGATGGAATCCCAGTCGGGAGTCTTCGGTTCCAGCAGGGGTGGTCACAGCAACAGCACCCCTGGCTGATGTGCAGGCAGCAAATGGCAGGGCACGTGGGCAGCAGGCAGTCAGGCAGCAGCAGATGGCAGGTGGGAGCGTGCTCGGGGCTCTGGGGGGCAGTAGTTCGGCTTTCTGGGCAGGAGCGTGGTCTTCCGTGTGCTTACGCGTGGCCAGCTTGATACGGAGTGATTTGGCACGTGAAAAATCTGCACGTCAGCGTGTAATTCGAGGAAAGGCCCTTAGCGCGTAAGCGCGTCTGCACGCATACGCATTTTCATTGGACAGAAGGCCCCTCAAGCGCAAGCGCCCCTGTGACGTGACGCGTACAGATGTGCATGGGCATTTCAGCGCACGCGAAAAACTGCACGTCTGCGTGTAATACGAGGAAAGGGCTCATGCGCGTAAGCGCGTGTGGAAAACTGCACGTCAGCGTGTAATACGAGGAAAGGGCCCATGCGCGTAAGTGACGTGACGCGCGCGTGCGTTTCCCTCAGCATGGGTTAAAGGTGAGCGGGCCCAGCAGTTCGCTGTACGTGCCTTTCGTGGAGACCGACGTGTGTTGCTGCTTCCTGTTGTTTCGCGCGCCATCACAACTTCACAGCTATCAAGGACGTATCTCTTCTTTTGGCGGGGGTATTGGCTACGCGTGTTTTTCTGCATCGCGCTAGTCAGACGGTGAGTCGCACACGCTCTTTTTCCCACTGCGGGTGCCCCTGTGTATTGCACCCATTTTCGATGTCATAGTAGCCTGCGTGTCCCACGCGTACGCGTTATTCGTGTTACTGGGTGCCACCGCCTACTGCGGGAGGTTGAATTCACGCACGTAGGCTGCAGGGTTGCGTGCACGGTTTTACTGCAGTTTTGGGGTGCCTGAGCGTTGCGTGACCCGTCACCACATCACCGGGGTCACATACAGCCTTGCAGGTGCAGGGGGGCTGTTAACATCTTGCTTCCCACCCCCTTCACCCCAATTGCCCAGGTCAATTGTGGTGTACACCTCCCATTGGCACCACTCCATCTGTGCCAGCACTACTACATCTGTGCCATGGTTGGGAGGGCACCAAAGGTGAGGGGCGCCTCAGCTGGGCGTCCTCCTCGTGGCGGGCGTGGTCGGGGACGTGGCCGTGGTGACCAGGGAGTAGGGGGACTCCAGGGTGTCCAGGGCAGCCACAGAGGGGGAAGAGGCAGGGGTGCGCCACTTGAGCACAATGTTGTGCCATGTGTCGGTGCAGCCATGCCACCACCCCCTGTGGAACCGGGGGATGCAGCTCCTGCATCTGGCACTGGCACCCGTACGACCCGGCAGTCCGTTCCATCGACTGCCACGGGCCCAAGGGTAGTGGTAGCTGCAGGTGCAGCTGTGGACACCGCCACCCAGGCTCAGGGTCTGCCAGCGTAGGCTGCGTTGGCACTTGAAGAGCCCTTGGTAGATCTCCAACAGGCCAGGGGGGAAACCATAGGGGCACGCCGGGCTGCTCAGACCAAGACACGTGTCCCTGGGGCAGTCATGTCATCTGCTGCCCCGAACAGCCGGTTGTTGGCAAGTGCAGGGGCAGATGCACCCAACAGCACCCCGGTTGTGCCAACCAGGACCGTTGCGGTCAATGACCCTGCCACAGCTGATGTTGCTGCGCAGGGTCCATTAGTGGGCACCCAGCTGCCACTGACACAAGTCAGGCCTTTAGTCATCCCTCCACCTGCCACTCCCTTGGCTCAATCCACCGAACACACTGGCCATACTAGTCAGGGCGGCATTAGCCAGCCAGGGTCTGCGCCACAGTCCAAGAGGAGGAAGGTTGCACCTGCAGCACAGGCTGGGACCCCACACACAGCCACGACCTCCTGCACGTCGAGGAAGAAGCCTTTCTGTAAGCAGGAACTGGACTTCCTCGTGGACTACGTGCGGGGCCACAGCCGTGACATGCTAGTGGGTGCCAATAGTCAGACTACGGCTGCCCAACGTGACACCCACTGGAAGCATGTTGCGGAACATGTCAGTTCATTCAGCCATGAGGTGCGCACGGAGTGCAAAAAGCGTTGGAATGACATCAAGCGCAGCACTAAGGCTAAGCGTGCCTCAAATTACAACTTGACTCTGGTGACTGGCGGTGGGCCTGCACCAGAGGAGGAAGAACTCACTCCGCATGAGGCTCTCGTTGCGGAGTTCATACCACCTGAATTGGTCGAAGGAGTGGGAGAGATGCTGGACTTTGATGCCCAGTCCAGTGAGTGTTGATGCGTGTTTGTTGAGGACGTGTGTGTTTCACTTGTGGGATGTGTTGTGCATGATTGCTGCTACATGTGACGTGTACATGGTTCTGATGTGTAAGTAATGCAATGCTTCCGTCATGCATGTCTCCTCTGCCTGCATGTGGGACTCCATGTGGGCATGCTCCCTTGCCCCTCCTCCGCCACTCTGCACCCCAGTTCCACCTTTGCACTGGTCTGCTTCAATCTTGCCAATGTGTCCTGTGTAGTTTCTTGTTCATGTGTCCTGTGTAGATGCTAACTTCCAGCGTAGAAACTGCCAGACATATGCCGTGTGGTACAGCCTTAGTACTCGATGCAGGGTATCTCACTTGTACTGTGCATGGGTCAGATGTCCCGCAGGGACATGAGTGCCCATTCATGCTCCATGTGCATTGCACGCATGCCCCTATGTGTCCTTGACTGGATTATCACTGTAATATGAGTCCTTGGTAACATACATTGCCTGCCATCTCATCGGCCTCCCCATGTCAACTGTGGCTCAGTCCTGCGTTGCACACATGTTTAGGCTCTGACAATCTGTGTGGCTCACAGGCCTCAGCCTGGTCAATGGCCAATAACTCTGTCCAACTCTTGTTGTGTCTTCTTC
Organism: Ambystoma mexicanum; assembly: GCF_040938575.1. Lineage (NCBI taxonomy): Eukaryota > Metazoa > Chordata > Amphibia > Caudata > Ambystomatidae > Ambystoma > Ambystoma mexicanum. The sequence goes on from NC_090935.1 coordinate 316,097,970, forward strand.
ACACGTGGGCGGCCTCCGGAGTTTTCATCATGTGTCCTGCCCACTGTCCCAGCATCATTTGCAGTGTTGTAATTTGAATCACATTAAGCTGTTGATGCCAGTCAACACTGCCTGTCAATACACAGGTGTATGGTCAGCCTTTTGATACCATGCTAGGCATCCCTGCTTTGGTACTGGGGTGGAGGGGTGCTTGGCTTCTAGACATGGTACACATTGAATGCACAATGCACGTGATGTGTGAATTTGACATTGCACTGCCTTCACATTTCCTGGCACACACCATGGAGTGCTTGTACATGTAGGTAGTGAGTGGCGTACACATTTTCTGCACTGCATAGACCCACTTCCATGGAAACTGCCACCTTTCAACAGGTCTGATCACAGAAGCTATTCAAAGTAGACCCAGCATGCATGCCAGGTCATATGTTGTGTGTCACATGTCTGCCGGATGCCTTTGCTGTCGGTGTGTGTGTGTGTCGTGTGCTTCTGACATGTGTAGTGACCTTTTTTCTCTCTATTTTTCAGGTGATGACGCAATGGAGGCGGAGGATGGTGTTGCCATGCCAGACACAGGGTTGGTAACACCACATCAACCCGGCACTAGTGGGAGTCGTGGGGTGGTAGGCCACGAAAACCCCCAAGTGCTGCAGTCCATCTAGTCTCTGGCTGCCTATGATTCCAGCCTTGATGACGACTCTGACGTCCATGTTGAGTTGGATGAGCATCAAGTCCATGTGTCAGGGGTGAGTGATTCTGATGTGGACACTCCTCTGTCTGCGACACCTGCACTGAGGGATCAGACAGTCTTGGTTCCTATGCCCGTGGTGGATCGGGACGCAGGGTCACCCTCCACACCAGTCACTGATGTGCCTGGGACATCACGTCGACGGGGGCATGTAGTCATGGAGCCGCAGGCAGTGCCAACACAGCGAGGACCCTCAGTCCTTGGGTCCCGCAGGGGTCAAGCCCGGCAACGCGGTCACCGCGCACAACCGCTGTATACTGAGTGGAAGCAAGACATGACTGCCAATTCCGAACGGCAGGGGGAAGCAATGGAGAACATCGCTGAGAGCATGGAGCGTGTGGCCCGATCTGTGCTCCCCCCTGCTAGGCAGGTGCTTCTCCAGCAGCAGGCTGCACGGTCCACGGCCCGCTCGCTCAGGCTGGGCATGGCGGCCTCAGACAGGGCACGCCAGGCTGAAATGTCGTCTCTGCGTCAAGTAATTGCTGCTCACGCAGAGGCGCACATGGATGCCCTGAGGGAAGAGTATGCTTCCCTCAGATCCACTCTGGGTGTCCTTATGATGTCCCAGAGGCAGCAGGCAGTGGAGAGGTTTGCATAGCTTGAGCGTACCATCTCGGCTGAGCTACAGGCTTGCCGGGAGGTCCAGCGGTTGTCCAGCCAGGCCTTGCAGGAGGAAATCCGTGTTACACGTGCTACCTTGCAAGAGGAAGCATGTGTATCACGTGAGGTTCTGCATGCAGACCTATGTCACATCGCCACACAGAACCAGGCTCACCCGTCCGGCAGACTTGCTGCCGACGAGGGGCAAGCTGTGGCTAGGCGTGGCCAGGCTACTGTGCCACGTCCTCCTTTACAGGATGAGCCAGACTCGGACGACCATCTATCTCCCACATAGGTCGGGCTGTGCAGGCGTTGAGCTCATGGAGGTTTTTTTTTTGGCTCAGCATCATCGCATGTGGATGTTGAGCAGCACCCTGTACCTCCCCCCTCCTGGGTGCCTCCCCTCCCCCCCAGGTCGTATGTGGCCATTTTTGATTTTTCTTTTAGTTTAGTTAGTTACGTTTCTGTTTGATAGTTAGTTTAAATAGGTAATGTAGGTTTTCCATTGTTAGTGCAATTAGTTAATAGTTGATTTAGTTTAAAATTGCTAGTATATTGTGCTTTCATGTCACGGTGCGGTGCTTTGTGGCTTTTGAAGGCATCCACTGTCTGTTCCAGCTGGGCCCTTCATGGTTGTCTTGTGTATGTGTTTGCTGCTTGGGGTCCTTGACTCACATATGCCACTCCTGCCTCCATTATCCATGGGCTCGCAAGGATGGTTCGGTGTAACAGAATATTACACAAGGGCTTTGGACTGTCATATCTGTGGCATGTCTGGTGCTGTGTGACTTGTGTTGACACCCCTAGTGGGGATGATTTTGGTGTCATTGTCCACTGTTCGGCTTTTGCTAGATGGGGTGTGTCATGAATAATGTGTACATTGATTGCTATGCATTGTGTAGTATGTTTCATACCTTTCCTGTACATGTGCTTGTTGCAATTCATGCTGTAGATAGTGTACCACACTTTGGATGTGAAAGACGGACTGATGGTGTGATCTGTGATGTGACTCTCTGACATGGTCAAGTAATGAGATGCCTGAAGAGACACACACAGATGACTTTGAAGCATTAATCATGTGTTTCATCCCCTTTCTGCAGGGGGATGAGCCTCCAGAGCACCTTTGCTAGCAGACATGGCCCATTGGACGAAGGAAATCTGGACCCGTTTGTTGGTGCCCACATGCACATGTGTGCACAAGCAGAGGCACAGTGATTGCAGACCCACATCCTAGAACTGCTGACATGTTCCAAGGAACTCCAGGCAAGGTGAGCATCACAACGGGGCCACGACACAGCAAAGCTTGCACCAGGCGAGTTGCACATGCAGGCTTAGTCACAGCACTGAGGGTGAGCTTAGACGAATATTGGTGTTGAAGCACACAATGCAGCTCAGATGTGTTTGTGGACTGATGGCGGTTGATAGTAGGGTTGTCTGGGACACATGCAGGGGCAGTGGCACATACCCTCCGGTACACCAAGGTCCATTGAGGCACTTGTATCAACCATGTAGCCTTCCGAGACATGGAAAGGGGCAGCTCACAGGGACATACAGCAAGGGACATACTCGGATGCAGTGCATTTCATTTCCATGTACTTTATGATAAATGCACTGCCAACTTTGTTTCGGTCATGGTGGTACGCAACTTGCACTGAAGTCATGGCTTGCTATATGGGTCTGTCTGCTTACCCAGGGAACATTGCATGTTGTGTGAATTGTGACACATTGGTGTTCCATTTGCCACGCACCCACCGGCGGCTGACTTACTGCATTGACTGTGTATGAACCGTCACAGGGGTACTGATATATATGGGCACAAAGCATCTACACCAGATTGTCTGTTTGTAGAGTACTTTGTTGCTATGGGGCATGTTTGGTGGTGTGTTTTTGTGTAATTGGCACGTACTGGTTGTTGACTGTGGCTCTCTTTGCAGCATTGCAGTGCTCCTGTAACCGGACCTGAGAGTGCGCAGGCAGGAGGCCAGCACTCAAAACCAGAGCTAAGTGTCTTGTTGTTTTTCTTTTAAACTGCTCTGCATAGGCTTGCCGGGGGGTGCACTAATGCATGGATGTATGTGTGATTCAATTTGGTATGTTTTTTTCCCCCTAATCACCCGGAATCCTATGCAATTTTGAACCCTGTACCCTCTACCCGGTGTTCCTGCTTCCCGTACCTATCCAAGCAACGTTCCCTAACCCTCTTTCCCCGCTGGGGTTGCGGATGCCTGTGTAAGCCCCGAACTTGCAGGCGCCAAAACCCTAGAGGGGGTGGTTGGTTCGTACCACTCCTAAGCCTGGACTACAGAAGGCCATAACAATGATGTCCAAGTTTGTTTGGATTGTGTATGTGTTCATGCAGGTAGTACATTTTCGTTCATTCCTTACTTTCATGTGTCATTACTCCTCCCCTCTCCTGCCACTCATTCCAGTTATCCAGTGTGCCAACACCTGTCCCGACTGCATATCCCTGAACCTCCTTCCCCACCAGGGTCTCAGGGGCCTGTGTGAGTTTGACCTTGCAGGCACCCGGGACACGGTGGGGGTGGTTGTTTCGTGACACTCCCGCGCCTGTACACGGGACCTGTGACAATACACATCCGTTCATGATGCATCATCCTATGTTATGTACCACACATGGTTCACATCCTGTTGTGACATTGTTTTACTGTGCTACCTTGGTTGTTGCATCATTGTGGTACTACTTGGCCTTTGTGAGGTACTGCTACGTCAAGTCATCTGCTGGAGGGTGTTCGGGTTTGTTTTTATGCCTTGGATTTTGTGATTTTGGAAATGAGTGTGGATTCTGAGTGTTCAGGCATCTTTTTACACACAAGGTGGGAGATGGTGACGAAGGGTAAAGGTGATCCTGTGGCCAGGTGGAATTGAGGGTTGGAGGCTCCATGACCCAGGTGCAGTTGTTCAGTGGGTCATGGTCATTTGTGAGGGAGGGGGGGGGTTGTTGTTGATAGTTGCCTTGCCCTGCAGTGTGATGGGAACTCTGACATTGTAATGGTGGTATCCTATGTACATGTTGTGTTCTGCTGATCAATGCCTGTTCATGTGTTGTGTTTTCCTTTCAGGTGCGAGGGGATAGTTGTGGTTTGACATGCTGGGGTGTACACATGGTGAATGTTCACATGTGATGTGTAGGGAACACTGATGGTCACTTGAGTGCACATGCATATGTGGAGTGCATGTCCTTGCAGAACCACACACTTGCACTCTGATGCACCACATGTACTCCCACCCTTGCATATCCACGTGTACACTGTTTGCCTTCTGGTGCCCATTGTGTCCCTGCAGCACATGTTCTGTGACCGATTATGGATCCAGTGCATGCCTAATTTGATGTTTGATGTGGTCTGTCACTTAGATGTGATGCTCAGGGTGTGCATCACACACAATGGCTGTTCACTGTGCTGTGCGCTGAGCAGTGTGTTGCAGGAGTAGGACACTGCACACATGAGCTGCAGTGTTGATTTTGCAATGCATAATGTGCATGTAGACAGGCATTCATTGTTATGTTACGCCTACGACTGTTGTAATGCATTTGGAAATGACTTATTTTGGGTGGGAGATTTTGTTGGTCTGTCATTTCATCTGATTCCGGGTCAGGCATCATTGTCTGATGCCACTGTACATTTAGGACATGGCAATGTGTACCTTATCGTTACTGTGTTGGTGTATGGGTATTGCTTGCCATGTCATGTTGATGTTTGGGAGGGTTTGAGTGACATGACAGTGATGGCCATGGCCTGTTTTGCAGGTGTGTGTGATGCACACCTTGCATGTCAGGGTCATCCGCTTCTCAGAGCAACTAGCTGGGGGTAGATTTCTCTCCGCGGCAGGGCCTTCCCCCTGGAACAGACTTCCTGCCTGACTTGAACTTGAGGGGAACCATCTCCAGTTCTGGAAGCACCTCAAGACCTTCCTCTTTGCTTCTGCTTACTCTCTGCCTCTCTCTTGCAGAATTCTTCACTGGAACTGCACAGGAGCTGCAACTGGGCGACTCTCACCGACCTCGGTCCCTGGCCCAGCCACTCTCCACTTGCACTGCCTCCCTGGCAACCCCTGCACTGCGGTACTGTCTCTCTCTCCCTACAGCCCTCCCTTCCCAGCACTTGTCTGCACTTACCTTTGCAGTTGCCACCAGCCGACCTATGTATTATTTTTTTGGGCTACTTCCCCTGTACTGGACTCCTCCCACCCTTCCCCTTGCACTTTTCCCTTCCCCCTACCCCTGCACTTGCACGATCTCAATGACACCTGGCCTAGTAGTACCGTTGTCTGTCTTCCCTTGTTCCCCCCTCCCTGCCTCATTGCGCCTTGAAATACTTGTGTATGGGCCATATCATGTCATATGTCATATGTGTGCCTTTTGGTCACACAGGATAGCTTGTGTTTAAGTAGCTAGGGATGCAGACGATGTGGCACTTCCATGGCAACTATCTCAGGGTGGTAGGGTTGTGACAGTTGACTGTCTCTTTGTCATCATCGATTGTCACCTGGTATGTGCCAGGCCTGTGTGCACTCCGCAGGGGTGGGCGTTTAGGTGAAAAATGTGGCCACAAGCTGGTTGCGGGCTTCCTCGCCACGTGCCCTGTCCCCTCCCATGGGCAGCGCCTGTGCCTGTGGTTGGGGATGTGGGGGCACCACCATGTCCACCGGGACGCCCTGCCGTGTTGCAACATTGTGCAGGACACATGCTGCCACAATGATCCTGCACACTACTGGTGGTGCATAGAGTACTTGCCCACCAGAGCGGTCAAGGGAGCGGAAACGTGACTTTGGCACTCCGAATGTGCGCTCCACTATGCCCCTGCTTGCAATTTGGGCGCCGTTGTATCTTATCTGGGGTGGTGTGGTGGGGTTCCGGATTGGCGTCATCATGTGGTTGCTCAGAGGGTAGGCACTGTCCCCTGGGGAGGTGATAATAGTTGAGATTATTAGGGTTTGGATATTTGTCTGTGTGTGACTTGCATGCATGTGCAAGGGCATTTGTACTGACCTAGGAGCCATGTGTCACCATGCTGCCCAGCTTCCAGGGCCCGGCTCAGGGCGGACATTCTGTATATGAAACTGTCATGGGTGGAGCCAGGGTAGTTTGCATAGACAGAGGTGAGGATTCCCTTTGCATCACATACCACCTGTACATTGATAGAATGCCAGTGCTTGCGGTTTCGGTAGATGTGCTCAGTGGCCCTAGGTAGGGCCACATGGGTGCAATCTATGACACCGAGCACTTTGGGGAAGTGTGCCACCCTGAAAAAATCCAGGACAACAGCCTGCCTTTCTGCGGGTGTTCTGGGCAAGTATATGTGCCTGCGGACCCTCGGGGCCATGGAGGAGGACCGCCTCCGGGACATTGAGCAGGAGTTCGATGATGCCCTGGCCCGGGACATCCACAAGTGAGCCATCAAACTAGCCCACTGCCCTTGTACATAGTTATGTAGGTAGTGTTAGGTTTCATTTTTGTTTTGATTTTATTTGGACCTTTCGGACATTGGCCACATTTTTGTATATAGTTTATTTTATTAGTTAGTGTAGTTAGATAGGTTTCCTTTCTTTTGTTGGGATAATGGACCCTGGCTTGTTCCCATGTACATAGTTCACTGTTGGATTGTATTTTTTTCACATTTTAACCATGGAGCAATGGCTTTCTTTTTTATTTCCCATAGGGACCAGGGATCTAGATTGTGATGACATGTTGGCTGGGGAACATGAGTTGCACATGGGTGGGGCCTGCTGGCAGGTGCCCACAGTGCTGGGGGGTGGGGGTGGTGGGGAACATGAGTTGGACATGGGTGGGGGCCTGCTGGCAGGTGCCCCACAGTGCTGGGGGGTGGGGGTGGTGGGAGACAAGGGTGGGGGCCTGGTGGAGGCTGCCCCTGGTGGCTGGGGGGTGAGGGTGGTGGGAGACATGAGTTGGACATGGGTGGGGGCCTGCTGGCAGGTGTCCCACAGTGCTGGGGGGTGGGGGTGGTGGGAGACATGGGTGGGGGCCTGGTGGAGGGTGCCCCTGCACAGCTGGGGGGTGGGGGTGGTGGGAGACATGGGTGGGGGCCTGGTGGAGGCTGCCCCTGCACTGCTGGGGGGGTGGGGGTGGTGGGAGACATGGGTGGGGCTGGTGTTGGCTGCCACTGGTGGCTGGGGGGTGGGGGTGGTGGGAGACATGGGTGGGGCTCTGGTGGAGGCTGCCCCTGCACTGCTGGGGGGTGGGGGTGGTGGGAGACATGGGTGGGGGCCTGGTGGAGGCTGCCCCTGGTGGCTGGTGGGTGGGGGTGCTGGGAGACATGGGTGGGGGCCTGGTGGAGGCTGCCCCTGGTGGCTGGGGGGTGGGGGTGCTGGGAGACATGGGTGGGGGCCTGGTGGTGGGTGCCCCTGCACTGCTGGGGGGTGGGGGTGGTGGGAGACATGGGTGGGGGCCTGCTGGCAGGTGCCCCACAGTGCTGGGGGGTGGGGGTGGTGGGGAACATGAGTTGGACATGGGTGTGGGCCTGCTGGCAGGTGCCCCACAGAGCTGGGGGGTGGGGGTGGTGGGAGACATGGGTGGGGGCCTGGTGGAGGCTGCCCCTGGTGGCTGGGGGGTGGGGGTGCTGGGAGACATGGGTGGGGGCCTGGTGGAGGCTGCCCCTGCACTGCTGGGGGGTGGGGGTGGTGGGAGACATGGGTGGGGGCCTGGTGGAGGCTGCCCCTGGTGGCTGGGGGGTGGGGGTGCTGGGAGACATGGGTGGGGGCCTGGTGGAGGCTGCCCCTGCACTGCTGGGTGGTGGGGGTGGTGGGAGACATGGGTGGGGGCCTGGTGGAGGGTGCCCCTGCACTGCTGGGGGGTGGGGGTGGTGGGAGACATGGGTGGGGGCCTGCTGGCAGGTGCCCCACAGTGCTGGGGGGTGGGGGTGGTGGGAGACATGGGTGGGGGCCTGGTGGAGGGTGCCCCTGCACTGCTGGGGGGGTGGGGGTGGTGGGAGACATGGGTGGGGGCCTGGTGGAGGCTGCCCCTGGAGGCTGGGGGGTGGGGGTGCTGGGAGACATGGGTGGGGGCCTGGTGGAGGCGGCCCCTGCACTGCTGGGGGATGGGGGTGGTGGGAGACATGGGTGGGGGCCTGGTGGAGGCTGCCCCTGGTGGCTGGGGGGTGGGGGTGCTGGGAGACATGGGTGGGGGCCTGGTGGAGGCTGCCCCTGGTGGCTGGGGGGTGGGGGTGCTGGGAGACATGGGTGGGGGCCTGGTGGTGGGTGCCCCTGCACTGCTGGGGGGTGGGGGTGGTGGGAGACATGGGTGGGGGCCTGCTGGAAGGTGCCCCACAGTGCTGGGGGGTGGGGGTGGTGGGGAACATGAGTTGGACATGGGTGTGGGCCTTCTGGCAGGTGCCCCACAGTGCTGGGGGGTGAGGGTGGTGGGGAACATGAGTTGGACATGGGTGGGGGCCTGGTGGAGGCTGCCCCTGCACTGCTGGGGGGTGGGGGTGGTGGGAGACATGGGTGGGGGCCTGGTGGAGGCTGCCCCTGGTGGCTGGGGGGTGGGGGTGCTGGAAGACATGGGTGGGGGCCTGGTGGAGGCTGCCCCTGGTGGCTGGGAGGTGGGGGTGCTGGGAGACATGGATGGGGGCCTGGTGGTGGGTGCCCCTGCACTGCTGGGGGGTGGGGGTGGTGGGAGACATGGGTGGGGGCCTGGTGGAGGCTGCCCCTGGTGGCTGGGGGGTGGGGGTGCTGGGAGACATGGGTGGGGGCCTGGTGGAGGCTGCCCCTGCACTGCTAGGGGGGTGGGGGTGCTGGGAGACATGGGTCGGGGCCTGGTGGAGGCTGCCCCTGGTGGCTGGGGGGTGGGGGTGCTGGGAGACATGGGTGGGGGCCTGGTGGAGGGTGCCCCTGCACTGCTGGGGGGTGGGGGTGGTGGGAGACATGGGTGGGGGCCTGGTGGAGGCTGCCCCTGGTGGCTGGGGGGTGGTGGTGGTTGGAGACATGGGTGGGGGCCTGGTGAAGGCTGCCCCTGGTGGCTGGGGGGTGGGGGTGCTGGGAGACATGGGTGGGGGCCTGGTGGTGGGTGCCCCTGCACTGCTGGGGGGTTGGGGGGGGTGGGAGACATGGGTGGGGGCCTGGTGGTGGGTGCCCATGCACTGCTGGGGGGTGGGGGTGGTGGGAGACATGGGTGGGGGCCTGCTGGCAGGTTCCCCACAGTGCTGGTGGGTGGGGGTGGTGGGGAACATGAGTTGGACATGGGTGTGGGCCTGCTGGCAGGTGCCCCACAGTGCTGGGGGTGGGGGTGGTGGGGAACATGAGTTGGACATGGGTGGGGGCCTGCTGGCAGGTGCCCCACAGTGCTGGGGGGTGGGGGTGGTGGGGAACATGAGTTGGACATGGGTGGGGGCTTGCTGGCAGGTGCCCCACAGTGCTGGGGGGTGGGGGTGGTGGGAGACATGGGTGGGGGCCTGGTGGAGGGTGCCCCTGGTGGCTGGGGGTGGGGGTGCTGGGAGACATGGGTGGGGGCCTGGTGGAGGCTGCCCCTGCACTGCTGGGGGGTGGGGGTGGTCGGAGACATGGGTGGGGGCCTGGTGGAGGCTGCCCCTGGTGGCTGGGGTTGGGGGTGCTGGGAGACATGGGTGGGGGCCTGGTGGAGGCTGCCCCTGGTGGCTGGGGGGTGGGGGTGGTGGGAGACATGGGTGGGGGCCTGGTGGTGGGTGCCCCTGCACTGCTGGGGGGTGGGGGTGGTGGGAGTCATGGGTGGGGGCCTGCTGGCAGGTGCCCCACAGTGCTGGGGAGTGGGGTGGTGGGAGACATGGGTGGGGGCCTGGTGGAGGCTGCCCCTGGTGGCTGGGGGGTGGGGGTGGTGGGAGACATGGGTGGGGGCCTGGTGGAGGGTGCCCCTGCACTGCTGGGGGGTGGGGTGGTGGGAGACATGGGTGGGGGCCTGGTGGAGGCTGCCCCTGGTGGCTTGGGGATGGGGGTGGTGGGAGACATGGGTGGGGGGCCTGGTGGAGGCTGCCCCTGGTGGCTGGGGGGTGGTGGTGGTGGGAGACATGGGTGGGGGCCTGGTGGAGGGTGCCCCTGGTGGCTGGGGGTGCAGGGGGACATGCGTTGGTGGGCAGTAGTGCAAGTTGACATGTGGGTTGGCTGGGGGGCATGGTCATGGTGGATGGGGTGCCTGCAGGACATGTGCAGGGTAGGCCCCTGTGGTGTGAGCCACCTGCAGGGGCCGTGGAGGGTGTAGAGGGAACACCTGGGAGGACCCACACGTGCAATTCACGTGTGGTGCTCCCCGCGCACCCCTGTAATACACGTACCCTGATGAGATCGCGTGTGGAACTTCCTGCGCACCCCTGTAATACACGTACCCTGATGGAATTGCGTGTGGAACTTCCCGCGCACCCCTGGAATACACGTACCCTGCTGATGTTGCGTGTGATACTTCCCCCGCACCCCGAAATACACGTACCCTGATGAGATTGCGTGTGTAACTTCCCGCAAACCCCCGAAATACACATACCCTGATGAGATTGCGTGTGTAACTTCCCGCGCACCCCCGAAATACACGTACCCTGATGTGATCGCGTGTGTAACTTCCCGCGCACCCCCGAAATACACGTACCCCGCTCAATTGCGTGTGTAACTTCCCGCGCACCCCCCGAAATACATGTACCCCGCTCAATCGCGTGTGTAACTTCCCGCGCACCCCCGAAATACACGTACCCCGCTCAATCGCGTGTGTAACTTCCCGCGCGCCCCCGAAATACACGTACCCCGCTCAATCGCGTGTGTAACTTCCCGCGCACCCCCGATGTACACGTACCCCGCTCAATCGCGTGTGTAACTTCCCGCGCACCCCCGAAATACACGTACCCCACTCAATCGCGTGTGTAACTTCCCGCGCACCCCCGAAATACACGTACCCCGCTCAATCGCATGTGTAACTTCCCGCGCGCCCCCGAAATACACGTACCCCGCTCAATCGCGTGTGTAACTTCCCGCGCACCCCCGATGTACACGTACCCCGCTCAATCGCGTGTGTAACTTCCCGCGCACCTTCGAAATACACGTACCCCGCTCAATCGCGTGTGTAACTTCCTGCGCACCCCCAAAATACACGTACCCCACTCAATCGCGTGTGTAACTTCCCGCGCACCCCCGAAATACACGTACCCCGCTCAATCGCGTGTGTAACTTCCCGCGCGCCCCCGAAATACACGTACCCCGCTCAATCGCGTGTGTAACTTCCCGCGCACCCCCGATGTACATGTACCCCGCTCAATCGCGTGTGTAACTTCCCGCGCACCTTCGAAATACACGTACCCCGCTCAATCGCGTGTGTAACTTCCCGCGCGCCCCCGAAATACACGTACCCCGCTCAATCGCGTGTGTAACTTCCCACGCACCCCCGATGTACACGTACCCCGCTCAATCGCGTGTGTAACTTCCCGCGCACCCCCAAAATACACGTACCCCGCTCAATCGCGTGTGTTACTTCCCACGCACCCCCGCAATACACGTGCCCCGCTCGCACAGGCCCAATTGCTGTATGTTGCCACTTTTGTGATGCGCTGGGACTCTACCGCCTGCCTTCGTGTGGCGGACATGTTTCAGCTTGTGCGTGTCTTTGGCTGTGCGTGGTTTTGCCCTATTCGATTCCATGAATACGTGTGGTTCGAGTGCGTGTGGGCGTTCCGTCTGCTTCCCTGCAGTACATCCCCAGTTACGCCCTTATTTTTGCGCGTTGTTCCCCATTCCGCGCGTTACGCCTCGTGTCCTGCCCACTTTCTGGTGTATGCGCCGAGGTTGTGCGCTTTCACTGTGCGCGTCGCGCACGCCTTTCGGGATGTTGCAGTGACTTGTGCGCCATGCACGGGTTTGGCGCACATCCCGAGGTAAACACGCGCAGGGACTTCCATGAATCTCACGTGTGCGCCTGTTTTTTTGCGCTTGCGCCTGCTTGCGCCTTCTTGCGCTTGCTTGCGCAAAGATTTTCGGCGCACGTTTGTTCCATGAATCGGCCCCTGAGTTGTTGTTTAAACAGATTACTGATGACCTGACACATACCAAATTAAAGATATATGTATTCAACTGATAGACATGGGAGTACTTTAATTAAAGATTTCAAACAATGGCTTTAGAAGCAATTTTATCTATCTAATGATGCTTGGACCACAGATTACTACACTGTATAACATTTAAGGTAAGCTCTTCAGGCTGTATATCTTTCAAATATACTTGAGATAATAGGCTCCATGTCTAGCAGCAGAAGGTCTGGCACCACCCAGGTGTTGGACGACTATGTCCCGCAATTTCTCAAAATATGCCAACCATTTCAACTTGTCAGTCATCACCCCTAGATAGTCAAACTCCTGAACAATGTCTAGATTTTTATTTTTCAATTTCCATAGGAATTTGTTCTTCAACCTTTCTGTCCCTGCCTGAAATATCATGACCTTGTTTTTTGCATGTGAACAGACAATCCATTGTCATTAGAATGCATGCCAAGTGTGTTAAGTAATGTTTGAAGGCACTTGTCCAGGCAATCAAGAAGGACAGGATCATCGGCATAACCTATCCAATGTAATCGAGCCACCCCTAGTCGAGGGGGGTACGTGTTATCAGTGGCTAAGGCCTCATGAAAATCCGAAAGCTATACGCTCAAAGAAAATGGAGCCAACATACAGCCTTGTTTACGGTCCATGTAAAGTAAGTATAACAGCAGAAAGTTGTCCAGTTTCAGTGATACTGACTCTGACAACAGTGCCAGAGTACAACGCTACAACCATTTATAATAGGCCAGGAGGTATACCACAGTCTGCCAGTTTCCACCAAAGGAGCTCCCTTCTCATGGTATCGAGAGAGAGAAACAATCAATGAAAGCTGCATATATTGTTTGTTGTTTAGCCTGCCAAGCACTTGCAATGCAGTGTGTAAGATGTTTCTATGGTGGAGTTAACATTGCGAAAACCCACCCGGTTATATAGTATAATATGTTTTATTTCTGCCCAGGTATTAAGCTCCTCAAGTAAAATACATGCAAATATGTTAGCTGGATCATCCAGCATCACTATAATTCTATAATTCTATAATTCTGGGAAGCAGAACAAAAGCCTTTTTTATATGTTGAACTAGTATACTTTCATTCCAGTTCTTAGGTAACTTACCAGAATCACTGATAGCATTACAAACCTGCATAAAAATAGCAGCCCACATCTTGGTGTTCCTTTTTAAGAAAAGGATGCATATGCCATCAGGTCCCGCTGCTCCAGAATTTCTTTATAGAATTCATTATTTGGACGACATCATTAGTCTTAAGTTTGAAAGTCCATTCCTCACAGTTTACGTCATGATGCTTGAGTGGCACATGTTTAACACCAATAGAACTCACAGTGTAGATTCCCCAGTCGGCCTGAGATGCACCTCCTAGTAATTCGTTTGCACGTGTACCCTTAACTAGTTTCCAAAAAGCTCTGCTGTCACTGGTCATCATGGCCTGCAGCATATTACTGCATTGTACTTTTTCCTTACGGTCAATCTATGTCCTAGATCAGGCACAATAGGAAGATTTCTTTTTTGTGGTGTATGCCAGTAATTTAGGGTTTCATTTCTTGTCCAATTTTACGTAAGTTACTTCTGAGCTTATTTTTGCAGCAATGTCATTTGGGTGTCACCAGGCCTAACTGCTGCGACACCTCAGGCCTCCCTTGCTACCCCTGTGATCTCCCTTGCTACCCCTAAAAAAATACTAAAATAGATATATATTTTTTTAATGTAGGCTTCTGGGCTGTGATTAGCGCCATTTGTGGCTCTTTGTTTCTGGAGTGGCTGACTTTCTTGTTGAGGACTCTTAAAAAAGAAACAGGGTGTTCCCTAAGTGTAACACTTTGAGCAGTGACCTTAAATATGAAAGAATAGGAATAACAACAAGTTTTTTTTAGAATTCTATACAATAATTGCTACACTCATTAAAGGTTTATTTCAGGCACACTTCAGGGGGTGATTCACTGATTTAGGGCCTCATTACGACTCAGGCGGTAAGGGTTTTACGGCGGCGTTAACAGCGCCGACCCTTACCGCCTGAGTACGAGGTCCCTTAGCGCCATGGCGGACTTAACACCTGCTTTTAGCAGGTGTTAAAATCCATGGCGCTAAGGGACCATGGAGTTAATTACGCCACCGTAATTTACGGTGGCGTAATTAACGCCTTCCCCACTCCCATTATGCCCTATGGGGCAAAAATGGGAATGGGGAAGGGTAAATGGGGATTGGGGACTTACCGCCCCGCCAAGGTCGGAATGGGGCGGTAAGTCCGCCAACCACCATGGCGTAAACGTAGTTTACGCCATGGTGGTAAAGTCACGGCCCAGGCGGTAACTTACCGCCTGGGTCGTAATGAGGCCCTTAGTCTGTTCTTAAAAACTTCAACTCAGCATTTCATCCTTCTGAGGTCGATAAATGAGTACCAACACAGGTTGGGTGATATTGTATGTATATTTGTCTTTTATTTCCTTTATCTTTTTCTTTCCCCTCCTTTGTTGTGTATTCAATATGTATCACTCCCTTGTTCCATCCCTTTGCCCTGTGGGCGCTTTGAACCAGTATGTACTTGCTGTATAAGCGCCTAACAAATGACCAATAAATAAACACACCATTCTCATTTGGCCATGGATGTCTGCTTGCATTCACAGTACTTTGGTAATATGGGCCTATGCATATTGATATTAACGATACATATGGGGTGATGCATTCTTGTATGAAATGTATATCACATTATAGTGATATCGTAACCATATTTTTCATAGTGTACTTAGGAACAATGCTATGTGATGCCACTTCCTGTTTTGTCAAGGGGTGAAAGCTTGTAGTCCATCGCTTCACGTGATGTTTCTTCGGGGTGGAGTCAAATTACATGACTTTGTATGATGTCATCAGAGGTCAAGAGTCACACAATGTCACATCCGCTAACCCTGGCATATTGGTAAATGACGTCCCTGCCCTTTTGACCCGTAGAAATTCATAATGAAATGGTTTAGCGTGGGGAATGATGAAGACATTTTATGTAAGTCCAGGTGTCTATTGTACAAACCCTGTTTAGATATTTTACCCAACATAAGTTTATAAGCACCTGGGATGTGTATTGTAATATTATTATCCACAACCTCAAGAGGACGGCTTTGGTTGAGGACCCACCATAGAGGAGACCAAAGCCATTAGTGTAGTCTAGGAATTCAAGTCCCAGTGATTCCAACATATGGTTTGCTACCTGCAAATGTGTAGTGGTCCAACTCTTTCGATTGGCACCATTATTAATATCAACATTGTCAATCTAATCAAATACAGGAACAGTTAACAGAAAGTCCAATACAGTGATAAACGGTCACTCTCCTGCAATAAGAGAATTTGCATATCCTTAATTAATGACAACAGAGAACGGTGCAAAAAAATATAATCAATAGTGCATGCGCTGCTGGGAGAAAGTCTTGTATACTGTCCAGGAGAGTCACCCGGAAAGCGCCCATTAAGCAGGATAGGCCAAATGAATGCAGCAATTTAGCCCATTCCTGTCCTTTAACATTTGTCATCATTTATTTTAGCACAGGGGTTGTGGGTGCTATGCCCATTAATGGGTGCACACTAGTGGAATGCCTGGAAGAAATCCTAGCTTGAAAACTCCAAGGGCAAAAATAGGAACACTGGCATGAAAGCCTCAAGAAAGTGCTGTGTGGTGTTCATAATGCCTCAGTGCTAATGATTTTCAGGGGGATCATATATATTAATTATCAGCAATTTCATCCTCTTTCCCATTGGTGAGTCCCATTTAAGTAAACCAGTTGACACAAAGTTAGAACAAGTTTCCAGTTTTTTAAGGTTAAAGGTATTTTTAACACTCAATAAGATGCCCCATTTGGGTCTACCCCTTGAGGTTGAGTAGCTTCAACCTGTATTGTGCACCTCAAATCTAAAGTGATGGGGCTAGCAAGCCAGGTCTCCTGCAGCGCAATCACACTAAGCTCATGCAGAGCAGAATTCAAGCTCCCTCGCTACCATGGTGAGAGTGTATCCATGAGTATTCCAGGACAATAGGGTATTCCAGGGCTAGGGTCTATTCAGATTCCCGGAGTGCAGAATCTTGGGGAGTCATTCCCACTTTGGATTATCAGGATCATCATATCTCGCTTTTGTATTTTCCATAAAGGCACGTCTAGCGCAGTTTTTATAATGCCGGAGTCCGTTGAGTCCATCTTCGAGGTGTTGATATTCCCGATCATTCTACGGCCTTTCACTGGCCAGATAGCACTAAGAGCGGACCATAGTAGTAGAGGTGAACCTATTTACAGGCTGATTGAAATGATCGCACTCAGATTCAACAAGGTACAGTTTTAGCCAAGACGAGCAACCTCCCAATCATGAGATAAAACGAAGGATACACATGTATTAGAATAAAAATGAACCAATGAGGTAGTCAACGTGGCGTCTTCTATTTGCTCTACAATGTTTATGTTGTATTAGAACAAACAGAAGTCTATGGGATGAGGAGGACAGCGTGGCAATAGCAAGCACTCAACTATCTCTATCCCTTTCGACATGCTATATAAAAGAGCATACATTCACATAGCAATAACTGCTAGAATACCTAAGGAAACTGCAAACAAAGATCACACATACCCACACACATTCAACTACACCTCAATACACAATAACAAATCTCAATATACCACGATGACAAGTGGTACTTTGGAGAAGAAAGTGTTCAGTTTCCTTTTGCCAATGCATACATCTGACCCTCCTTTGGGAACTGTTTCTGATGGAGTCACCCACTTTACATGCAGTCATAATTTGGAAAAGGTGAATAAAACCCCTCAGAGTCAGTGGCCTACCACAAAATGTGGCAGCCCGCTGTGAGCCTTGCAAAGGGCCCTTATCGATAAGCTCCCTTACAAAGCGCAAGATGCACCACACTCAGGGCCAGCCAGGACCAGAATGTGGTTACAAGGGGCCTCATTCCGACTTTGGAGGTAACCACGCCGCTATTTGCGGCATGGCTGCCTCCAAAATCGTTCTGACTCCGCCCTGGTGAATGGAGTAATTACCGGTCCATTCCAGGTAATTCCCCATTCACCAGGGGAATTACCCCATTCACGGTACCGTTATTAGCACTAAAGTGCCTTTGCGGGTCCCGTCCTTAACGCCTGCTAGAAGCAGGCGTTAAGGAAAGACCCGCAAAGGGAACTCGTAGTAGGGCGGTAAGGGTTTAACGGCACCGGTCTCGTTACCGGTGACCGTTAACCCTTACCGCCCTAGTCGGAATGAGGCCCAATGTCTGTGAGGATCATGCTGCTGCAGGGGCATGATCACAGTGTGCTAGGTGAAAGATGTAGGGTTTTAATCAAAACTTAAATCTTTCACCTAGCGTAGAAACAAGGGTGCTGGGCCTGGCCCGTGGCACATAAATGTACCAGCCTCACGTGGCCAATGGACAATGGTTCTATTGGAGGGGCATAAATATTTGCCACATGTATGCGAGAGCAGCTGAGTGTATCGAGGTAGCCTGAACCAACAAAAATGGGTTTGGCGGCTTTCGGGGACTTTCCCCCTGAGAAACAAATTTGAATATTGGGTTAAATTGGGACATTATATAGCACACGTTCTGTGAAATTTTGGGTAAAAAGCCATTGAGTTTGCAAGTCACCAACAGTGCGCAGGAACCTTACCCAATGCATTTTCATTACCGCTGTATTTACCACTCTGCCCAATCTCGAGTTGGGCTTAAAGTGGGAGTTTTACCTCCAGCTTTTTTCTGGAGATAAAAATCCTCCCTTTCCGTCCGTTTACGGCGCTATCAGCACAGTGCTAATTTCATGCATAAACATTCATACATACATGCAAAACATTACATACTTACATACACAATCACAACTGATTCTCAAGTGTACACTCTCACACATAAACATTTTTTTAAAAAAAGTTTTCCTTACCTGTTTGGCCTGAGCTACGCTCTGTCTTCCCTCCAGGCCTGCGCTCACGCACTGCACACAGACCGGTCTGGCGTGCTTTGCGAGCTGGAGGCAGGCAGTGTTGCCGGAGCCCCCACCTGGACCCCTCACACCATGTGGGCAATGAGGGCCCCCCCTACACCAGTGTTCACAGTTGGACCATCAAAAGCATCAGGCAAATTCTCTTTTTCCACTGAGAAATAATATATTTTATAACATCTAGGTGTGTGAGGCTATATTTAAGGGGTCACAGATGCAGTTATATGGTTACCACGCAGATTGCCAGTGGTACAAATTTCTATTTTTATTTACCCCTAATGGGCATCCAGAGTTGGACATAATTTACTGACCTTCAAAGACACATAGGTGCGCTGAGACTTAGAATTTAGACAGGTGTAATGAATGAGTAAGACATACAGTAATAGCGTAGCATGAGCTATGCAGGGATCAAGATTATGTACATAGTATTAAGTGGTAGATTCAGGATAGTCAGATTACACTCCAAATCAGTACCTAGTCACTTCTAGGGCCCGCTTGAGCACCCCTTAAGACCATCACTCAACCCCTCACCATCTAACTACATCCAGTACCATGCTTCATCGGTTCTAGAGATTGCCATCACAATAAAACTCTGCTCTAATCCGAGAGTCCTACACTCATGCTTACCAATGCCTTATCACATTTGTACGTCTACAACCATAATCCCCTCCCATTCATCCCACTTCTGTCTTCTCCCTGTTTTTGATCCTTCTATTTTCTAGTTTCTCTTGACTATCATCTACTATCCACTCCTTCCCAGACCTCCCCTTCCTTTCCAAAGATGCATGTCCGGTGACACCCTGACAGGGTCACACTAGCTCAACCTTCTGACAAGTCCAGGCACCGTAAAACCACTACAGTGGGGATGGACTCCATATAAATATTGAATAACACAACATTCTGTGGGATGTTTTTATCCACGCATCCAAGCCCTACCTCAAAACTGTGCAGTACTGACATGGAAAACATCATGATGGCCAGAGCTTCCCAGAAAATGCACAGGGAAATGCATGAAGAATAGGCTGCCACTCATTTTTGCCTATGTTATGGGCACAGAAGGACACTGCCTAAAACCACCATTGGACTACCCACACAGTAGTCTGAAACCATTGGGTGTGGCAATGCTGATTGCCAAAAGCAAACCCATAACTGTTGGGAATTCATTTTCTTAAATCCCAAAAAGGGGTGCAGTACCAGTACTCACCACTATCCAAAAGCCGGCGTTTTAAAACCACCAGATTTTACTTTTTGTAGAAAACTGAATAAATGAACCCAAAACATGCCAAAGAAAGACATTTTAAGAGGTGGATCCAATGTAAAGTTATATTCTGAAGTGACTTGAAGGTTTATAACAAGACTGGCTGAGCTGCGGATTTCAGCAGTTTAAGTAAATTTGGACTGAAAGACACTACAAATCTAAATGTTTAAAAGAAATGAGTGACCTACTTCTGAGTGTCACATAGGTTGCAATTGTTTAAATGTCATAGTTTTAAACTTAGAATCAGCATCCTAGCTGCATATGTAAAAAAATGTCTTGACTTAAACTGGGGAACAAAAAGTGACATTTTATCTGAAACCTGGCTTAAGGAACTGAATTCTGCCTGGCAACTACCCCCATCAGGAGTGAAACCTGAGTCACAGCTGTGTTCCCAGGCCTATCTGCCTTTTGCTGGCCACACTAAGGATATGCCATCTCTCTGATAATTGAATTAAGGGGGGCCTCCACAGAATACAGGAGCTCTGAACAAAGCCCTCTCCTGACTCAGGCAGATGGTTTATTGCAGATGTCGTAAAAGTAGCTTCCTCCTGAAGCAAAGGGGAGGGGCACTGCCTGTGAGAGCAAGCTGGCTTGGCAGAACTGGAAAAACCAGAAATTCAACCTTGTGCTGGAGGAAAACCACACCCCTTTGGGGCCAGAACATAACTCTAAAAAGATGAATAACTCATAGTACGGACATGTGAAAATTTTATAAATGACACCATAATTCTTGTGATTTTTCTGCCCACATTTTAAGAGGTTTTTAGAACCGGTGGCATGTTCAGGGGGGTTTTAGCGGAAAAGAGGATATTACTCAAAATGTGTGCATGTGAAAAATCTGACACTTCATCAACTAATGTCCATACTCCTTGCGCACATGTGTGTAAATTTGGGGTAATGTCCGGTATCGCAAAGCAGTTAAAAAGTGCAAAATATTGCCATTTCTGAATGCAAGCTCTCAGGAAGAGTTGATTTGGACAGGGTATACCTCTTGTAATGCATGATGGGTGCATATGATTTTAAAACAATATGTACCTCTGCAAATATGTATTTGGTTCAAATCTAGATTTGTGTGCAAGTTGACAGGAGGAGTGGACTTTCTGCAGGCTGTAAAATGACATCACTCTGACACAACTTAGCTCCCCCAATCAGGGGAGAAATGAAAGCTTGGCCAATGATAAGTGGAGAGGGGCTGGCTAGTGATGCTGCTCACACACACCCATTAAAAAAACACATAAAAGCAGACAGACAGGACAGATAGGGACCTTCAAATCCATTTGCTGCGGGACGCTCTGCCGGGAAAATCCATACTTTACCTCCATCAATCTCCAGAGAAAGCTGTGCAGAAAGACCCAGAGAAAGCAGAGCAGTATCCAAAACCAGAGAGAGCTGAACCGGAGTGCAGTCCAAAACCTGACCAGATCCGTGGCAAGGCATATTTCTAAATATAGTGTGAGTACCTAGCAAAACTGTGCAGAACCAATCTCTTAGTTAAAATAATATAATTCAATCCTATTTTAATCTAAGTAGAACTGTCTCCTAACTGTCACCTGTCATTTGTAAAGCTGTCACTTGTCATTTTCTAGTTGCAAGCTGCACTTGTCTTTTTGAACTTTAAAATTTCAAATCTGAAAAACGACCTTTATTTCATCGCTCATATCTCCGCGACCGTTTGTCTTAGAGACTTGCAGTAACTTTCATCTGGAAGCTGAGATCCTAGGCTTTCATAGGACCCCAAAACGATATTGATAGCCCTTGTAGTTCTTCTGTAATAGCGCCCGGCGCATTCGCAAATTTTGCAGCGATTTGAAAATTTCTCCACTTGCAAAAGATAGCTGCTTTTGCTTTCCTTTGAAAAAAATCGTTTGCCTCATAAAAACTATCCCTGCATCACTGCTAGAGTGAGCCTGAGCTAATATTAACTAGATACCACTCACCTGAACTCCTAGAGGGAATTAAAAGCATTTTAGCATATTTTTTTTCTTCATTGCCAGCACCTTTAAAAGCATTTGGGCCTGTGTTTTCAACGTCTGTAGTCTAAGTTGCTGGGTGAACTGAATCACATTTGATTGCATTTCTGAGAACTGTGTGCTTTCCTTCCATTTCCTTGCATTGCATAAAGGGGGGAGGGGATTGCCAGAGAAAAGTGATTACATTGTCTTTGCTGAAATCCTATCAAGTTATTTTCTTTACTGCATTTCATACCACATTGCATCCATTTGAAACCATAAAAGTATTGTTGCTATCTTATCCATTTCAGGTCAACTCCTTAGTGATTATCAAGAAGTGTGCTAGTGCCAGATTCTCCGTTGTTAATCTTTATCATATCAGATTAAGTGTGATATTCAATTATTAATTTATTATAAAGCGTGATATATATTGTTTAAGTTATCAAATAAACCTTTAAACTTGCAAAACAGAACTACTTCTTGGCTCAGTGGGGTCAGGGGGATTCCAAGGGAGGGGTGTTATATAGGGGTAGTCATCCAGAACGCATGAACTGGACATAAAGATATATCAATAAGGGTTTTCATTCAGTATTCTAGACTAGGCGTTGACTTGGCTGTAGTGCTGAATTGAACCCTCTTACAAATTGGGGGCTCGTGCCGGACGTTCGGGTTAGATCAACCATTTGTGCAGATTAATACAGCGTGCCAGCTGACCAGATACACATATCCGGTCGGATCACCACGCTGTGTTACGCTGTAAAGCACTCCTCATAGGAACGCTCTAAGAGAAAGGTCTGTTTTGCAAAAATAAAATACTAATTTCTGTAAGTCAGGACAGAGACCAATCTCTAGAAGGACGACCTTAGTAGACATGAAAATAGCCAGAGAGCACCTCTTACATAAACTATTTGTGAGAGGTGAATGGACTGAACAGGGCCAGGATGCCTGGTTGCAGGCCATCACGCGACAGGTCACTGAAACAGGGTCAGACCTATGGAGAGATCAGGGTCCATTACATGTGGCCCTGAGTGAACTATATATGGCTCCTAAAGCCAAAGATGAACACAATAAGATTGCCAGGGTAGCGGCATATTTATATTTACATATGGGAGCCATGCAGGACAAATGTGCTGAAGGCCAAGATCTGGCGAGTAGGCAACTGCTGGCATTACAGAAGGCCCAATCTGAGCTGGACTCTTCTGAGCAGAGGCTGCTCAGGAGCCAGGAGTCAGAAAATGATAGTAGGCAATATATCATTAAAATAAAAGAGGATATGGGCATCCTACAACAGGAAAAGACAGACCAGGATACCAGATTTCTGGCCCTGCAGAAGGAGCACCAAGACAGTTTGGACTCCTTACTGCAGAACCAGAAAAAGTTGGAGCAACAGATCAATTTCAACAGGGCATGCGCAGAGCAGGTAGCCACCCTGCAAAGTCATCTAGATAGAGTGAAGGTAGAGAGCAACAAGCTGATTTCGAAAGACCTGGATACCCAGGCAGAGTTTGATGAAGAACGCCAGAAAGCTGGTGCCTTTCAAAGGCAGAGGGACGACCTGGCGGCACAAATGCAGGCTCTTAGTCAGGAAAGAGACGCCTTAGGCTAGGAAGTCTGCCATTTAAAAAGAAAAATGGAAGAAAATCACCTGGCCCACCAGGGACTGGGTGACCTCCAAAAAGAACACCAGAACTTGTTAGAGCACACCAGGAGGGTGGAGGATGCTCTAGCAAGAAAGGAGCAGGCCAATAGGGACACAGCTCAGGAGGTAACCCTCCTGCAGCAAAGACTGGCCCAGTGCTCCAGGACCAATCAGGAAACGCAGAGAGAGAATGAGGCTCTCTGCCAGCACAATGATAGACTCCAACAACAGGTAGCGATGCAGGAGAGACTGATAGAGTCTAGTAAGGCCTTAACTGAGGAACTGAAGGCGCAGGCTCTTGCATTGCAACAGGGAGCAGGGGCGGATAGAGATGAGGTTCGCTGGGAAAGAGAAACTCCTGAGCATAACCCCAGGAGCCCTAGTACCAGAGGCCTTTATTTCTCTCAGTCCCTGGACTCTGCCACCCCCATGTCCCCTGGCGCACATGAGCACAGGGCCACAGGGATGGCAGATTACTATCCAGCTAAAAGTATGGGGCTCATAGGCCAGTACCACTCAGGAATGGAGGGGTGGGCATCCGGGTATGGGCACCCAAGTACAGTACATTTCAGTGGGGAACCCCAGGAGAGTAGGCCCCTGAAGGGCATCCTGAAAACCTCTGCCCAGTTAGGTCAGTGGGGGGGGTACCCATCAAATCCGGGCAGCAAGGAGGGATCTGAAGACTCCTCTGAGCGGTACAGGAAACAGGAGACCAGGTACCCACATTCTGCCAGTCATTCCCAGGATCGCAGAATCCGGGAAAACCTGGAAGATCTGACGGGAACCTCTGGGAGCAGTGCCTCTGAGTCAGAGGATGAATGGACAAGGGTTACCCGAACCAAAAAGGCCAATAAGGCAAAAAGGGCCTTGCTTAAGGACCCCTTAAAGCAGATTAAGGCGATCAGGAGCGTCATCACGCCTTACCATAAGAACGCTAAGTATTCTGTTTGGGAGCACTTAGAGTTGTTTGAGCAAATGATGGAGACTTTTCATTTGAAGGACAGCCAAAGCTGTATTCAATATGTAAAGTGGACCTTCTCCCCGGAATACTCCAGTTTCTTTGCGGGGCTGGAGGACCAAAATCATTTAAGATGGTCCACCTATAAGGCGGCCATCTTGAAACATTTTTCTGTTCACAGAAATCCTCAAGAGGCTCGCAAGGCAGCCTACAATTTGCAATGTGGGGAGGATCAGGCCCCACAAGAATTTGTGCAAGAACTGAAACGTGCTTTTGTGCAGACCACCAGAAACACCCAGTCATAGTTGTGACTCCAGAGGGCACCCCTTGTTTACTGGGGAATGACCTCCTGAGAAGGTTGTCACCCCTAATAGATTGTGTATACAAGGTCCTCTGGACCCAGACTAGCCGACCAATAAAATTAAAATAGAGTGTCAACCATGTTAGTTTAAACGGCACCTGCCACATGGTTGAACAAAAACCTGACCAAGTAGAATTTCACTTCCAGAATAGCCAAATTCCAGACGTGACAGTAATAGCAGTAGGACAACAGACTGGTGATGGGGGTTCCTCTCTATTTCTGAAAATCAACCTTCCTTCCAGTCTAAAGTGGTACTCCACGCTGGAAGGAAACACTCTGAAATTCTATACTAATCCACAATCAGAAACTCCCACTCCTATAGTCCAGAAAGATGTGAAATCAGCTCAGAGCCTGGCTGATATTCAGCAAATTGGAGAGCCGTTGTTCATCCCTGTTCAGTTAAATGATGGGAAGGACTCTGTTCTCGCTCGAGTGTGTGTGAACAACGGTAAGAGCTTCATCAGCGAAGCCATGTTCCGCCAACTCCCAAAAGATCCAGCCATTCCCACCTTCAAACTGATAGACAAATGGGAAATGGACCTGGAAGCACCTAATTCCAAACATCTCCTGCCAAGCAGGTGTATGCTCAAAATCTCCATTGGCAACAAGAGCATAGTCCACAATTGTTGGGTCGTGCGAGACGTCCCTGCCGCCTTTTACTTAGGCAGTGACATTCTCAATCGCTTTGCCATTAGTTTGGACCTAATAAACTTCAAAGCTTGGTCCCGATTAGCGGATAATCCCATGGGCTTTGATGATCCAGAAAAAGCATTTAGGTCAGCTCAATTGCTACCTTATGCAGTTGGAATTCAGATCAAAGAGGAAGTCACCATCCCAGAAAGGACCCGACAATTCTCCCTGGAAGTGAAAGTTAAAAGAGGACAACATTTGAAAAACCCTGATGCTTACATACATCTAAACGCTTCTCTCCAACAGCAAGGGTTGGGGGTAAACCCAACTCCATTAGTCAACATAGAACATGACACCATTCCAATAGAGGTGGATAACAGCGACTTAAAGAGTATTACTCTAGCCGCAGGCACCATTATTGGAATGGCGGTTGATGACCGACATTTCTCCATTGATCTTGGAAATGAACTGTTAGGGCCAATCCCCAAGGACTGCTTTGACAGTGACAGTGATGACAATACAACACCAGACAGGATTTTTACCCGGCATGGGGGGAACTTCCTGGTGTACACTTCCTGCCCCTATGGTAAGGAAGATGTGACTTGTGACTTCAGGAGGGATGAGGTGATTTTCCAAGTCCATGAGGGCTGCCTTTCCCACCTGAAGCCTCCAGTCCAAATCAGCACTCTGACCAGGGACTTCCCCACCCAGCTGGAGGAGGCCGCTGAGATAGCCAAACCAGAAGTCTTTCCAGGCTTCAGGCAGATGGTGGAAGAGAGAGTCAACCTACCTGATGCCTGTGTGACTCTGGAACAAAAGCAAAAGTTGAAACAAGTTTTCTTGGATTTCCAAGATCTCTTTGCGGTAGACTCATATGACTGTGGTCGCACTGACATCCACACAACAACAATCCCCACGGACCCTGGCATGACTCCTGTGTTTGTGAAGCAATATCGCTTGCCTCTCGCATCAATGGAGTCCCTTACTGAAATAATCAAGAACCTTGAGTCCCGGGGAATAATCCGTCCAGTCCACAGCACCTTCAATAATCAGGTGCTGGGAATATTGAAGCCGAACGGCCAGTGGAGACTCTGTGCTGACCTTAGGGAGCTCAACAAATGGGTCCATACTTCCCGATGGCCTCTGCCCTACATTGACCAAGGGCTGGCCCAGATCCAGGGGTCACAGGTATTCACTGCAATAGACCTGACCAATGGGTACTGGACCGTGCCTGTCAGTAGGGAGGACCAACACAAACTGGCTTTTACCTTTGGGGGCCAGCAGTACACATGGACCCGGACTCCCTTCGGATACCTTAACTCTGGTAATGAGTTCAATATTTTCCTACATAAGGCCATGCCAGACCTGGGTGCGAGGGGTAACCTGGCTTATGTAGATGATGTCCTCATCAAAAGTTCATCTGTGGAGGAACACATAGCGGAGATCCGTTATGTTCTGACGCAGTTGAGGGCCGCCAGAGCAAAACTTTCCTTTCAGAAAGCACAGTGGTGTAGAACCCGTGTTAATTTCTTGGGGCATGAGATTACTCCTCAGGGTCTCTGTCCCCAGGAAAAGAAAGTGGAAGCATTTCAGAAACTGAAAGACCCCACAACTCTGCGAGAACTAAGGAGCCTCCTTGGACTGACTAATTACAGCAGAAAGTTCATTGAGGGCTACGCAGAGATCACCAGACCCCTGACTCATCTCCTGAAGGGGGGGGGGTCAAGTGGGAATGGGGTCCAGAACAATCCGAGGCAGTAAGACAACTCAAAAGAAGGCTCTCACAAGCGCCTTGCCTAGCTTACCCTGTCAGAAACAAGGAGTTCTTCCTGGAGACGGGGTTCTCTAATACGTGCTTGACGGCAGTATTATACCAAAAGCATGACAAGGTCAATAAAGTAATCTCCTATGCGAGCAAAACTTTATCCTCTGTGGAGGAAAAATTCAACGATTGTGAGAAGGCACTCCTGGCAACGGTGTGGGCATTGAAGAATTACCGCCCGTTTATCCAGGGGGAACACATCATAGTGGAGACTCCACACCAGCCTCTGCAATATCTCCAAAGTGACAGAATCCGGGCCGGAAATGTGAGTAATTCCCGAATTACTTCCTGGATTCTGTCAATGCAAGGCTTTCCTGTGGAGGTCAGATATGGCCAAAACAAGAAGAGTCCCCTCGCGCAAGGTCTGGCTGACTTGCATGATTGTGCCAGAGAAAACTGTCTCGAGGACGAAAGTTTAAAAATCAAGGACAACACGGAGGCATACCTTAATTCCTCACACAAAGTCTTTGAAGAGGACAAGTGTGAGGGAATGCCCACTGTGTATGTGGATGGATGCTCTTACCATGTTGACAACGACGGGGAGAAAGAACTGGTGGCTGGCGTAGGGAATGCATGGGTGAATGAGTCCCCAGAACCCTCCGCTGGATACAAAATTGGTCCCCGAAGTAGTCAGGTGGCAGAATTGATGGCTGTGCATCAGGCCATCCTCACTGCTGTCCAGCATCAACTCCACGAACTGGTCATAATCACAGATTCGGATTATGTACGGAACGGGTTCGTGGAGCACCTGGTTAATTGGAAAACCAGAGGCATGTTATGTGCTAACAACAAACCCTTGAAACATGGGAAGTTGATTCAAAACATTGATGATCTGGTCACCTCGAATGAGATGACCATCTATTGGAAAAAGATCAAGGGTCATTCCAAAGTAGAGGGACCAGACAAAACTGGAAATGACTTAGCTGATCAGCTGGCCAAAACCGGGGCCATTCAAGGGGATCTAATTGAGATTGAGTCCCTGTTGGGGGAAATCCAGGTCACTGCTATCACTAGGTCCCAGACAAATGCTCACAACGACCTTCCAATTGCACAATGGAGTAAGGAGACCCCTGATGCTGATTTGATTACCGCTCAGAAGGGGGATCCAATAATTGGTAAATTTTACCAGCACCTTGAGGACCCTGAGAACTTTCCCCTGACGGATACCGATTACATTGGGAAAGAGGACCTAAGAGTGTTGATGAAATGTCCAAAAATGTTCCGAATCCAAGACGGTTTGCTGGTAAGGAAATCCAAAGCTGGCCACGATCAGTGGGTGGTTCCTACCTCATTCCGAAGCCTGATGTTAAGTCACGCCCATGATGCGGCCACCGCCGGTCATAGGGGGTTTCACACAACATTGGAAATCTTAAGAGAGGTTGCATACTGGCCACACATGGGGCAGGACCTCGACCAATATTTGAAGGGGTGTCTTGTGTGTGCACAATTTCAGCCATCATCCCTCACGCACCGTGCGCCTCTCCAAAAGAGGGGGATGACACTGCCATGGTCAGATTTACAAATCGACTTTGTAGGCCCCGTGATTCGCTCTGCTAGGGGGAATAAGTACATGTTGACTGTGACATGCTTGTTTACCAAGTGGGTGGAATGTCTCCTAGCCCCAAATTGCAAGGCAGAAACCGCAGCTGCCTTGATGATTAACCACATCTTTTCCCGTTTTGGTCTACCTCAAAGGATTGAGTCAGACAGGGGTAGCCACTTCACCAGTGAAGTAATGACAAAGATGTGGGAGATACTGGGGGTAAAAAGGAAGTTGCATATTGCTTATAGACCAGCTTCTTCTGGGGCAGTAGAGAGATATAACCGGACAATTGTGAGCATATTAAAGAAGTTTGTGGCAGATTCTGGGCCAAGTTGGGATATCCGATTACCTCTGGTCCTAATGGCCATCAGATCTACCCCTTCATCTGCAACCAAAATGTCACCATTTGAGTTGATGACTGGGCGCAAGATGGTGCTTCCGCAGCATTTGCTCTATAGGACCCAAGAGCAGACACTGATAAATGCCTCCACTACTCATGAGTATGTGGAGAATTTAAGGAAACACCTCCAACATGCTTTTGCTTACGCTCAGCGGAATCTAGAAAGATCGGTTGATAGCATGAAGACCCACTATGACCTGAAGTCTTCCAGGAAGGAATATCAGGTGGGGGACCGGGTCTATCTATACAACTTCCAAAGAAACCAGGCAAAACAGCGGAAATTCTTGCCTACATGGAAGGGACCCTTTGAGATCATCGACAAGATCTCCACTGTGGCCTACAAAATCCACATCCCCAAAGGTCCTTTGGCAGCGGGGGAAGACAAGTGGGTCCACATAAACCAGTTGAAATGTTGCCATCCCAGGCACACTCTGCAACAACTGGAGGAATCCTCTGGAATCCTAGCGGGTACTGTCTCAGACTAATTCAGTTCCAACCATAAAACATACCACATCTAGTCTCTAAAATATTGTGATTTGCATGAAACTGTCTCTTAGTTATACCGTTTTTTTTTCAAAATAAGAATGTAATGTTTTGTTATGATGAAATGCATATGCTGCCCCACTATCTCAACAGTGGTGGAAAAATGTCTATGAATAGGTATTGCCGCTCTTCCTTTGTCGTCCTAGGAGAAAGAAAACCGGGAGACGGGCCAAGGAGGACGATCCGGAGACCGGGAGCAGAGACGCAACGGGCCCAGTGTACCGCCCAATATTCCCATCAGGACCGGCGAGGAGAACCGATCGATCCGACCGGATGGAGAAAAAGATGCTGAACTGTGCCATCTATTGGAAGAAGATGAGGAAACATCCCAGGTCTTGCGAGTCCCATTAGTGAAATAGAATGGCCATCACAAGAGGGGGGCTTGTGGGATGTTTTTATCCACGCATCCAAGCCCTACCTCAAAACTGTGCAGTACTGACATGGAAAACATCATGATGGCCAGAGCTTCCCAGAAAATGCACAGGGAAATGCATGAAGAATAGGCTGCCACTCATTTTTGCCGATGTTATGGGCACAGAAGGACACTGCCTAAAACCACCATTGGACTACCCACACAGTAGTCTGAAACCATTGGGAGTGGCAATGCTGATTGCCAAAAGCAAACCCATAACTGTTGGGAATTCATTTTCTTAAATCCCAAAAAGGGGTGCAGTACCAGTACTCACCACTATCCAAAAGCCGGCGTTTTAAAACCACCAGATTTTACTTTTTGTAGAAAACTGAATAAATGAACCCAAAACATGCCAAAGAAAGACATTTTAAGAGGTGGATCCAATGTAAAGTTATATTCTGAAGTGACTTGAAGGTTTATAACAAGACTGGCTGAGCTGCGGATTTCAGCAGTTTAAGTAAATTTGGACTGAAAGACACTACAAATCTAAATGTTTAAAAGAAATGAGTGACCTACTTCTGAGTGTCACATAGGTTGCAATTGTTTAAATGTCATAGTTTTAAACTTAGAATCAGCATCCTAGCTGCATATGTAAAAAAATGTCTTGACTTAAACTGGGGAACAAAAAGTGACATTTTATCTGAAACCTGGCTTAAGGAACTGAATTCTGCCTGGCAACTACCCCCATCAGGAGTGAAACTTGAGTCACAGCTGTGTTCCCAGGCCTATCTGCCTTTTGCTGGCCACACTAAGGATATGCCATCTCTCTGATAATTGAATTAAGGGGGGCCCCCACAGAATACAGGAGCTCTGAACAAAGCCCTCTCCTGACTCAGGCAGATGGTTTATTGCAGATGTCGTAAAAGTAGCTTCCTCCTGAAGCAAAGGGGAGGGGCACTGCCTGTGAGAGCAAGCTGGCTTGGCAGAACTGGAAAAACCAGAAATTCAACCTTGTGCTGGAGGAAAACCACACCCCTTTGGGGCCAGAACATAACTCTAAAAAGATGAATAACTCATAGTACGGACATGTGAAAATTTTATAAATGACACCATAATTCTTGTGATTTTTCTGCCCACATTTTAAGAGGTTTTTAGAACCGGTGGCATGTTCAGGGGGGTTTTAGCGGAAAAGAGGATATTACTCAAAATGTGTGCATGTGAAAAATCTGACACTTCATCAACTAATGTCCATACTCCTTGCGCACATGTGTGTAAATTTGGGGTAATGTCCGGTATCGCAAAGCAGTTAAAAAGTGCAAAATATTGCCATTTCTGAATGCAAGCTCTCAGGAAGAGCAGATTTGGACAGGGTATACCTCCTGTAATGCATGATGGGTGCATATGATTTTAAAACAATATGTACCTCTGCAAATATGTATTTGGTTCAAATCTAGATTTGTGTGCAAGTTGACAGGAGGAGTGGACTTTCTGCAGGCTGTAAAATGACATCACTCTGACACAACTTAGCTCCCCCAATCAGGGGAGAAATGAAAGCTTGGCCAATGATAAGTGGAGAGGGGCTGGCTAGTGATGCTGCTCACACACACCCATTAAAAAAACACATAAAAGCAGACAGACAGGACAGATAGGGACCTTCAAATCCATTTGCTGCGGGACGCTCTGCCGGGAAAATCCATACTTTACCTCCATCAATCTCCAGAGAAAGCTGTGCAGAAAGACCCAGAGAAAGCAGAGCAGTATCCAAAACCAGAGAGAGCTGAACCGGAGTGCAGTCCAAAACCTGACCAGATCCGTGGCAAGGCATATTTCTAAATATAGTGTGAGTACCTAGCAAAACTGTGCAGAACCAATCTCTTAGTTAAAATAATATAATTCAATCCTATTTTAATCTAAGTAGAACTGTCTCCTAACTGTCACCTGTCATTTGTAAAGCTGTCACTTGTCATTTTCTAGTTGCAAGCTGCACTTGTCTTTTTGAACTTTAAAATTTCAAATCTGAAAAACGACCTTTATTTCATCGCTCATATCTCCGCGACCGTTTATCTTAGAGACTTGCAGTAACTTTCATCTGGAAGCTGAGATCCTAGGCTTTCATAGGACCCCAAAATGATATTGATAGCCCTTGTAGTTCTTCTGTAATAGCGCCCGGCGCATTCGCAAATTTTGCCGCGATTTGAAAATTTCTCCACTTGCAAAAGATAGCTGCTTTTGCTTTCCTTTGAAAAAAATCGTTTGCCTCATAGAAAACTATCCCTGCATCACTGCTAGAGTGAGCCTGAGCTAATATTAACTAGATACCACTCACCTGAACTCCTAGAGGGAATTAAAAGCATTTTAGCATATTTTTTTTCTTCATTGCCAGCACCTTTAAAAGCATTTGGGCCTGTGTTTTCAACGTCTGTAGTCTAAGTTGCTGGGTGAACTGAATCACATTTCATTGCATTTCTGAGAACTGTGTGCTTTCCTTCCATTTCCTTGCATTGCATAAAGGGGGGAGGGGATTGCCAGAGAAAAGTGATTACATTGTCTTTGCTGAAATCCTATCAAGTTGTTTTCTTTACTGCATTTCATTCCACATTGCATCCATTTGAAACCATAAAAGTATTGTTGCTATCTTATCCATTTCATGTCAACTCCTTAGTGATTATCAAGAAGTGTGCTAGTGCCAGATTCTCCGTTGTTAATCTTTATCATATCAGATTAAGTGTGATATTCAATTATTAATTTATTATAAAGCGTGATATATATTGTTTAAGTTATCAAATAAACCTTTAAACTTGCAAAACAGAACTACTTCTTGGCTCAGTGGGGTCAGGGGGATTCAAAGGGAGGGGTGTTATATAGGGGTAGTCATCCAGAACGCATGAACTGGACATAAAGATATATCAATAAGGGTTTTCATTCAGTATTCTAGACTAGGCGTTGACTTGGCTGTAGTGCTGAATTGAATCCTCTTACAATTCAAATATTCAAATTTACAATGCAATTGTAGCTTGACAGTCCATGAATGGAGAATAGTTTCAGTAAGGTAAATCAACAAGAAATGTGTGAGCCCCAAACTTCAGAATCCTAAACAGCTGTTGCTGAAATAAACATGCTACAGGTGGTGAAAGAGGGAGGCCAACAGCAGGTGGCTCATGACTTGGAGTAACCTTTCTTACTATGAATTCAATGTGTATGTGGGTGTCCAGTCAATTGGTCGAAAGAAAACTGGTCGACTGCAATTTGGTCGACGCAATTTGGTCGAAAACCAAATGGTTGAATTTTTTTTTTATTTATATATTTATTTTTCGGGTTTTCGTTTTGTAAAAAAAGGGGTTTTTAGAGAAAAAAGGGGGTTGGGGGGGGGACGCCCCATAAAAATTAAAAAAAAAGGGTTAAAATAAAAAATAAAAATTCGCCATTTGGTTTTCGACCAAATTGGTTCGACCATTTGTCTGGTCGACCAATTTTTTTCGACCAAATGTCTGGTAACCGTGTATGTGGTGTCATGACTAAAAGCTAACAGAACAACCAATGAGTTAAATGACCCATTATAAGTATTGTGCTGGAGTCAGACTGAGGTGTTGCTGGAAGTAGATCCTTGGGTCCAGAGTGCTGATATATAATGAGCCTAGCAGGGTGAAAGGACATCCAAGACAGAGCGGTGAAGCAGGGAGGTGTACAAACAGGTCAATGGAAAGGGATGTCTGCCTGAGGTTTAATACAGACTGTGTGTACAGCTTAGTCATCCAAAATAAAAGACTGTGATTTCAAAATTAGAAACAGTGGCAGGCATTGTTTGATAGCTACGCAAACAAACTGGGCATGAGTTCAGTGAAGAGTTGTAAGGCCAGTGCCCTTTGTGAGCTATCCCAGGAAAGGGGACTCCTCCATGACAGTAAGGTTA